>NC_137075.1:37757368-38357368 GCF_951640355.1 Cnephaeus nilssonii | reverse complement strand
TAAAAATGTAGGATTTTATCCAGGATATTTTGCTTTAGTCTATGTCCAAAGTTTGCACCCAAATCTATCTCATCGTACAATTATATTACCTTATTTTTTGTAAAGCTTCAAGATATACTTCACATACCATACAATTCACTCAGGTAGAGTGTATAATTGAACTGTTGTTATTTTTTAGTATATTCACAGATTAAGTGCCATCATCACCACAGTCAATTTTAGAATACTTTATTACCTTAAAAAGAAACCACATATCCTTTAGCACCTAGTCATCTATATTGTCATCTAGAAGGACTTTGGGGGGATCATGTGGTTGCATATGCCTTCTTTCCAGGGGAGAGCGAAATTATGACTTTTGTCTTAATAAAGTCCTCTATTGTAAGAAAAATAAGGAAAATGATCAGGGCCTTTGCTCGTGTGATTCCTTCTGCACAGGCCTCTTTCTTCCTCACGTTGAGAAGCTCGTTTGCACAGAGAAACCTTCTTGAGACCTCATTTAAGTTGGACTCCTCTTTTGCTTCCACTCTTGGTTCCTTTTCTCCACATCACATATATTATTTTTCACTTTAAGTTAACATTATTCAGGTGCTATTTACATACAATAAAACATGCTCATTTTAAGTACGTAATGCAATG
This sequence comes from Cnephaeus nilssonii, assembly GCF_951640355.1. Lineage (NCBI taxonomy): Eukaryota > Metazoa > Chordata > Mammalia > Chiroptera > Vespertilionidae > Cnephaeus > Cnephaeus nilssonii. Next base: position 38,356,732 of record NC_137075.1, on the reverse strand, counting down.
AGTTTTGACAAATGTAACCATACCACCAATGAAAATATAGCACATTTCATAACCCCCAAAATTCCTTCCTGCTCTTCCAGATTTAATCCTCTCCACTTCAACCCCAGACCATGCTTTTTGTCACTATAGATTATTTTGGTCTGTTCTGCAATTTCATGCTAATCATAATTCAAATCATTCGTGTGCTTATTTTCTTTTTTCTGTATCTATTACTAGACTTTTATTAAACCACTAGAGGCTTGGTGCATGAAATTCATGCACAGAGGTGGGGGGTGTCCCTCAGTCCGGCCTGCACCCTCTCACAATCCGGGACCCCTCGGGTAGGCTTCCTAGGCCTGGCTGGCGATCAGGACCTATCAAGGCTTTCCTTCCCCTGGCTTCCAGTAGCTGGCCCTGCCCCTGTAGCAGCCACTGCTTGCCATCCGTGCGGTGCTGCCCCCCTCCCCCACCACTGGTCACCTCCCTCTGCAGATGACAGGCGTGGGGTGTCATTGCTTGGCTGGCCTGGGCCTCCCTCTGCGGAGCAATCACTGGCCAGCCCCACACACCTACCACAGTGTTGCTGGCTGTGTAGCCTGGGCCTCCCTCTTTGGAGCGAATGCAGAAACCTCCCCCATCTATCACCCTGCGGCTGTTGGCCTGGGCCTCCCTCTGTGGGGCAATCTATCTTGGAGACCCCCATTGATTGCCCTGCAGAGGGTGGCCTGGGCCTCCCTCCGTGGGCTGATCATGGGGCGATGGCGGGCCCCCCAACCAATGGCATCGCACCTGCCTTGCTGGCCTGGCGCCAGTGCATGTGGCATGGTCGTCAGGAAGGTCATCCGGATGGTCCTTCTGCTGTTCGGTCGTTTAGTCAATTTGCATATTACACTTTTATTATTATAGACTAGAAGCCCGGTGCACAAAATTCCCTCAGCCCAGCCTGTACCCTCTCCAAGCTGGGACTCCTGGAGGGATGTCCGACTGCCCGTTTAGGCCCGATCCAGGATCGGGCCTAAACGGGCAGTCGGACATCCCTCTCACAATCCAAGACTGCTGGCTCCCAACTGCTTGCCTGCCTGCCTTCCTGATTGCCCCTAACTGCTTCTGCCTGCCAGCCTGATCACCCCCTAACCACTCTGCTTCCAGCCTGGTTGATGCTTAACTGCTCCCCTGCCAGCCTGTTTGCCCCCAACTTCCCTCCTCTGCCAGCCTGGTCACCCCTAACTGCCCTCTCCTGCAGGGTTGATCACCTCCAACTGCCCTCCCTTGCAGGCCTGGTCCCTCACAACTGCCCTCCCTTGCAGGCCTGGTGCCTCCCAACTGCCCTCTCCTGCTGGTCATCTTGTAGTGGCCATCTTGTGTCCACATGGGGGCAGGATCTTTGACCACATGGGGCAGACATATTGTGTGTTGGAGTGATGGTCAATCTGCATATCACTCTTTTATTAGATAGGATAGAGGCCTGGTACAGGGGTGGGGGCCAGCTGGTTTGCCCTGAAGGGTGTCCCGGATCAGGTGGGGGTTCCCTTGGGGCATGGGGTGGCCTGAGCGAGGGGCCTTTGGTGGTTTGCAGGCTGGCCACGCCCCCTGGCAACCCAAGCGGAGGCCCTGGTATCTGGAATTTATTTTCCTTCTACAATTGAAACTTTGTAGCCTGGAGCGGAGCCAATCCTGCTGCTCCCTCCGGGGCGGCAGCCATTTCTGTGGCAGTTAATTCACCTTCTACAATTGAAACTTTGTAGCCTTAAGTGGGTGAGCCCGGCCAGGGTGTGCGGAAAGCTTTGCTTCCCCTGTTGCCGCCGGCAACCCTGGCCTGCTTTCTCAAGCTCCATTCTGCCGCCATTTGTTTGAATTTGTTTACCTTCTATAATTGAAACTTTGTAGCTTGAGTGGAGGCTTAGGCCTGCAACGGCTATGGAAAGCTTGGCTTGCTCTGTTACCTGGGAAACCTTGCTCTCTGTGGCTGTAGCCATCTTGGCTGGGGTTAATTTGCATATTCACCCTGATTGGCTGGTGGGCGTGGCTTGGCTGGTGGGCATGGCTTATTTAGCGGAGTGATGGTTAATTTGCATATTACCATTTTATTAGAGAGGCTGTTTTTCTAGCACAGAGAGTCTGGTACAGAGCCAGAAAGTGTCAGCATGAAAAAAAACCCAAATCATATTTATCAGTTTTGACTTAAAAAATTGAAGCATCTTAATATTTGAAGATATCAGTGAGGACTTTATTGCAGAGGGTTAACAAACAGGGGTCTTTTGCTTTCTCATCTTCTCTGCCCTCATCTTTTTCATCACAACAAAGTCAAAGGTAGCCGGGAAGGGTGGAGGAAACCATGATAAGGGTCACATCCCTTTGCCTTTGGGCGAAATGTGCTATCATTTTGAATGAATGGGTAAAAATAGTCTCATTCACTTATAAATGTTTTGTAACTTTCAACTTTGTAGATAAAGACATTTCTCAGGGCAAATCCGTGCCCTTGATAACAGGACAGGAGATCAAGTCAAGCCATGTCTCCACTTCTAAAAACACTCGAGATTTGTGTCCTACTAGCATTGTCATAGCAACTCTGTTACTATTAGACAAAATATTTCTATTGCCATAATATAATCAAACCTTAAACCACACCCCTGTGAGCTGGCATCCCTCTGTCATGCTCGGGGAGGACGCTGTCGCGTTGTGCTGAGCTGGGGTACAGAGACCCTTCCCCAGCTTTTCCTTGCTCCCTTTGCACGCCTTCATTTCCGGTCTTACAGTGTCTGCATCCCCATTCAGCCAAAGTTCTAAATCTCTTTCCCTCTCAACTATCTAGGACACATGAGAATTAACCTACTCATGTAGATTACAGGGCCCCAGCCATTATTAACCTTAATATTGAGAGAAATACAGCTTTTTCGGTAGGAGAAGCAGAAATGCCCTTCCCCATGGCACCAGTAGCAACATGTGCATCAGCTGAGGAAATGTGCTTTTTAGGAAGTTCAGGCAATGCAAATGCTTGCTTACAGTCAGTGAAGAGTTCACATATATGATATTGCTGAATTTGTGGGCCCCTTTGAAAGCATTGTATAATTGCATCCCTGGGGTTATTTTATAGCAGATCAAGGTACTGCCTCTTCTGTATTTTCATAATGCTCTTTGAATTATTGATTCGGTCCTGATATTCTCACCTCCCTTCCCAGTGGGTACATGGTTGCTATTTGTTGAAAGACTGAACAGTTCAAATTTCATTCTTAAATATTGAACTCGATGTACCGTACACCTCCTCTTTTTCAGATGGCAGGCTCTCGGCTTGTCCCCTGTTTGCAGGGCCAACCTTTGCTTTAATGGGATTGAAGTGCTGAGTGAGCCTTGGCCATGACCTCACCCCTCTTCTTTTGGAGATGTTGCTCTTGTTGATGACACTGAATTTGGAAGGATAGTCACCATTTTGGAAGAGGGAGGGAGGAAAGAGATGGGGATATAAATTCATAACCCAGCAAGTTAAAGAAATGCCTGAGCATTGGCTTGAACCTCAGAGGAGGCAGAAACAGGAGGCCTGTAGGGGAGAATCTGCTCAGAAGCAGACAGGCCCTGACCTTTCGCTGGCAGTATAGTTTCTAGAGGCAAATGAACCTGTGTAAGAAAAGCTGGGCAACTGGGACACGTGCACAGAACTGGTAACGTGTGAGGCTCTCTCATTTTGCTAAGCCCTGATGACATCCCCTTGCCAGATGGGGGTCAGACTTTTCCAAGAAAGTTGCAAAGATCTCCATGACTTTTCTCCTCCATTCCTCCCAAAATAGTCACTACTTTTCTCTTGACCCAATCCAACAGGCAAATATTTAATTGCCCAGAATAATTTGACACTATTGATAAGTGTGTTTCATGGGCTAATAAATGAGTCTTAAAATCAGTTGAGTAGATTCTAAGCAGCATTAAAAAAAGAAATCAAGAAGGGCAGAGAATCTATACTAATAAAAGGATAATATGCTAATTAGACCAGGTTGACCGGACATCTTCTGGATGTCCAACTTCCTTCTGGACAGTTAGGGGCGACCTGGCCAGCTGGGGGGCAGTTAGGGGGCAGCCAGGCTGGCAGGGGGGCAGTTAGGGGGCAATCAGGCTGGCAAGCAGAGGCAGTTAGGGCTGATCAGGCAGGCAGGTAGAGTGGTTACGGGCAATCAGGCAGGCCGGCAGGGGAGAAGTTAGGGGATGACCAGGCCAGCAGAGGGGCAGTTAGGGGGTATCCAGGCTGGCAGGGGGGCAGTTAGGGGGTGACAAGGCTGACAGGGGGGCAGTTAGGGGGTGGCCAGGTCGGCAGGGGGGCAATTAAGGGGCAACTAGTCCAGTAGGGGACCAGTTAGGGGGCGACCAGGCCAGTAGGGGACCAGTTAGGGGGCAATCAGGCAGGCAGGTAGAGTGGTTAGGGGTGATCAGGCAGGCAGGCAGGCGAGCAGTTAGGAGCCAGTGGTCCCGGATTGCAAGAGGGATGTCTGACTGCCAGCAGTCGGACATCCCCTGAAGGGTCCTGGATTGGAGAGGGTGCAGGCCAGGCTGTGGGAACCCCCCCACCGCACCCCCATGCATGAATTTCATGCACTGGGCCTCTAGTAGACTATATTAGAGTATACACTGAGTGGCCATATTATTATGATCTCTGAACACATAATAATCTGGCCACTCAGTGTATATGTGTGTGTGTATATATATATATATATATATATATATATATATATATATATATATATATATTAGAGGCCCGGTGCATGAATTCGTGCATGGGTGGGGTCCGGCCAGCCTGGCCAGGGGGAGGGGATATGGGTGGTTGGCCAGCCTGCCTGCTGGTCGAATCCTGATCGAGGGGACAATTTGCATATTAGCCTTTTATTACATAGGATATACACTTAGTGGCCAGATTATTATGCGTTCAGAGACCATAATAATCTGGCCTCTCAGTGTATACAGTAGTGAGGGTGAATGATGTGTTGTGGAACTCTGTTTCAGCCTATGCAGGTATATACCAGGTTGCAACATAAAATGTTTTTGGTGAGAAAAGTTTGAAAATTACTGTTTACAACAATCAATTTTCAGATATCCCCTTAAAAACTTTTTATTGGGAATGATATCAAATATACATAAAAGTAGTGACAATTGTAAAATAGAGCCTGTCATATCCTCATCTAGTTTCCAAATTGTCTTTTGTAGATGTTACAATCCTATTCATTTCCTTCAGTAATTTATTTTTATTTATTTGCTCCATCTTAGCAAATATAGGGGAGGTTTCAGTGAAAACTGAAGTAATCCTTCCAGATGGTTCAAGTTGTGAATGTTTTAGGTCAGCTGGGAGCCTTCGGAAAGGCCTCAGGGAACCACTGGAAAAAAGATGTTTAGAGAGAGAAGTGAGGCAACACTTACAGAGGCTGCGTGCACTGCCTCTCTGCCTTTTGGGGAAGGTAGTCAGGTCTGTCATCTGATTTAAATTTTATTTTATTGTTTAAAGTATTACAAATAGTAGTACATATATCTCCTTTTTTTCCCCCCATTGACCTTCCCCCAGCCTCCCCTACCCCCTGGCACATGCCTTCATCCCCCCGCCTGCCCCTCCCCCCCCGCAGTGTCTTGTGTCCATTGGTTGTGCTTATATGCATGCATACAAGTCCTTCAGTTGATCTCTTTCCCCCCCTCCCCAACACTCCCCAGCCTTCCCGCTGTAATTTGACAGTCTGTTCTGTGCTTCACTGCCTCTGTACCTATCTTTTTATTCATCAGGTTATAATGTTCTTTATTTTCCATAAAAGAGTGAGATCATGTGGTATTTTTCTTTCATTGCCTGGCTTATTTCACTTAGCATAATGCTCTCCAGTTCCATCCATGCTGCTGCAAATGGTAAGAATTCCTTCTTTTTTATAGCAGCATAGTATCCCATTGTGTAGATGTACCATAGTTTTTTAATCCACTCATCTGCTGATGGGCATTTAGGCTGTTTCCAAAGCTTAGCTATTGTAAATTGTGCTGCTATGAACATAGGGGTGCATATATCCTTTCTGATTGGTGTTTCTAGTTTCTTGGGGGTATATTTCTAGAAGTGGGATTACTGGGTCAAATGGGAGCTCCATTTTTAGTTTTTTGAGGAAACTCCATACTGTTCTCCACAGTGGCTGCACCAGACTGCATTCCCACCAGCAGTGCACGAGGGTTCCTTTTTCTCCGAATCCTCGCCAGCACTTGTCGTTTGTTGATTTGTTGATGATAGCCATTCTAACAAGTTTGAGATGGTACCTCATTGTCATTTTGATTTGCATCTCTCAGATAATTAGTGATTTGAGCATGTTTTCATATGTCTCTTGGCCTCCCTTCTGTCTTCTTTCGAAAAGTATCTATTTAGGTCCTTTGCCCATTTTTTTTTATTGGATTGTTTATCTTCCTTTTGTTATGTTGTATGAGTTCCCTGTAAATGTTGGAGATTAAACCTTTATTGGATATAACATTGGCAAATATGTTCTCCCATATTGTCTGTCATCTGGTTTAGCTCAGAAGTTTCCCTCCACCATCCCCCTTTACCCCATCCTCCTTTGAGAACACCTGTCGAACCCCTTTGATTTACAATTGAAGAAACGGAGCTCTAGGGGTGGGAACTGCATTACCCAGAAGAGTTTCTCATTGAGTGCTATCTCTTAGAGTCCCCATCCCCAATGGCTTTATGCTGCTTTAAAGATAAAAACAAAGCCCATTTCGTGGCCTACAAGACCTAAATGGTCAGGCCCTGTCTCCCTGTTCATTCCCATCTCTCTCCCCAATTCTCTAGCGACTGCCCTCTCTATGCCCACTCCACTGCCAGGCTCTTGCACATGCTGGCCTCTACATTAAAGTGCTTCCTTTCTCCTGACTCCTGCACTCCCCACATTTTTCCTGAACTCATCACAGCTATAATTTATGTTTTTGTGAATGATTACTTGATTAATATCTGACTCCCCTTCAGACAGATCTGTGAAGACAGGAACCTTCTCTGTTTCTGCTCATCATGTCATCTTCAACACTTAACACCAGGCGGCCTGCCATTCAGAAAATGTTAAAAATATTTCAGACACAATGAAAATGTCTTTGTACTCCTCCTCAACTCCCCACTCTGTTTTTCTTCCACTCTCCTGAAATTGGTGCCTATTCTTAAACCATGGGTCTGCGTTTTTTATACATTTACTGAATATCCACATATCTACTAAATATCCATGTAGAAAATACAGGCTATTGTTTCCTCTGTTTAACATTTATACAAATGAGTTATATTCTACTTATCCTCCAGCATGCTACCTTTTTCATTCAACATTTAGTTTTTGGTATCTATTCATACACACACACACACACACACACACACACACACATACACACATATGTAGATCAATTTTATTCATTTTTCAATATGTACTAGATAGTGTGCCATCAAATGAATAAATACCATTTTAATACTTCTGTCATTGAATTTTGTGATTTTTATTTACTATGCATCTCCTTTTGTTTGTTTTCTTTCCTTTTCTTCTTTTATTGAAAATTATGGATTGAATTGTTGTGTCCTCCCAAAATTCATCTGTTGAAGCCCTAATCTCCAATGTATTTGGAAATGAGATCTTTGGGTCATTAGAATTAGATGAGGTCATGAGGATGGGGCCCTCATGATGGGATTAGTGCCCTTATAAGAAGAGACACCAGAGAGCTAGCTTTCTCTGTCTCTTCTCCATGTGAGGATACAACAAAAAGGTAGCTGACTAAAATCCAGAAAGGAAGCATTCACTAGGAACTGAATTGGCTGGCATCTTGATTGTGGACTTCTAAGAATTGTTAGAAAATGAATTTTTGTTGGTTAAGCCATCTGGCCTATGGTATTTTGAATGGCAGCTTGAGCAGACTAAGACACTGACTTCTACCAAATTGATGTCTTCTCTACTAGATTTTTCTCTAGGAGGTTTTTTTCCTCTACTAGCCTGAAAGTTTTACATTCCATTTTTATTCTTATTGTGTTTGCTTCTAAGAATTTAATATACAGTTAGCACAACACAATCTAAAGTTAATTTCTATGCCCCTCCTGTTACATTTGCCTTGGTTAAACCACACTCTCCCACATTAAGTATTTATAGTACTCACTTTTGTAAACATGACTACTTTTTAAAATAATTTTTCCTTATATTTCACTATATCACTTTAATTTCTTTCTTGATTGATAGTTCTTTGAAATGCTTTCAGCAAAGTTCTATGAGCAGGAAACTCTCTCATTCTTTATCTCAACAAAATTTTTTGTACTCCCTCCTTAATATATTTGGGTATTTATTAAAATAACTACAAGGCAGTGCTTATATTTTAAAGGAAAAACCACTGATAGTCTTCTTTAGGTACTTGCATATTTTAATTTTTCTAAGCTGGATATTATTTGTGTCATTTCTCAAAAGTTAAAACATACATAAAAGATATAAAATACTTTGATCACTGGCTCATCAAATAAATGCCAAATCTTCATATATTCTGTTCATGTTTATGCAAAATTTTCTTCAAGCAAACCACTGAAGGTGATACTGTTGCCATGATACCGTACCCGGAGTCCCCTTAGATATTAAAATGGAGCAGTCCCCTCATTATAGACTCAGGTTTCAGCTGCTGTGGGCTGCATTCATTTGTACAACCTCAATGCAAGTGTTGTCCTGCTTTCTGCTTCACATTAGAAATTCTTCTTCCCGGTGATGGAATGTAGTGTCTGCTTTCATTTGAAACTTGAAGCTGGAGTGTGAAAGAATCAGAGTCAGGACCCCTGCACCTGGGAAGTGTGGCTATATCTCTTCTCTACTTCAAAGCAGAATTTCTTTTTAATCAAATGATGCTCCAATTGGCGTTGAGAACAGCATCTGTGCATGGGATGGAAATCCAGAGCACAATCAAGATCCCCTCCTGAGTCACCAGATTTCCCAAGGACCGCCGTAAAACTTAGATTTCTAGGGAGAGAGCACAGCCAGTGACAGTGAGCTAACGTCACTTTTCTAGCTGCTTGGGCAGCTGGGCAGCTGGAGAAATCTGAATTCTGTTCATAATGAGCTTCAGTTAGTCCACATTGCTATTTTATTTTTAGTAGATTATGTTTGGATTCTCGTTCTTTTTGTTGGGTTCAGGTTTAACACCCCCCCTCTCTTCCCCCAGCTTCTATCACACTGCATCCGATCTCCAAATTAGCTCCTCCTCCTCATATGTATAGTCAGTAGATTTCTTTAAGAGGAAACACACACACACACACACACACACACACACACACACACACACACAGCCAAACCACCCCTGACATCAAAACCCATTGGTAACAGGCACCTTCAAACTGGCCATAAGAAATTCAACAGAAAGCAGACATTTTACTTTGTATTAAGTGTAGATACATCATTTTCAGGATTCCATTATTAGAAATACCAATGAATACTTCAGCATGAGAATAAAATTGTGGGACCTCTGCCTCACAAATGGAGGAGCACACACATTTACTCTCATTCACTTCAGAAATATCGCTAAGATAGAAAGAGGATTTTTAAATTAAGACAATCTATAAAGGCAAAGAGAATAGAAAACTGGAAAGCAGACAGATAAGTGATAATAACTAAGCAGTCAGCTATAGAAATCATCAGCAACCATTTTATTTAGCAACGTCATAGTTTCATGCAGCTGGACCCCAAAAAGTATCAACTTAAGCACTAGATTTGTGTTGCGGTTCTTGGTTTAGCCATTTCCTAACTGTATGATTTGAGCAGATCACTGAAGTTCTCTAAGCCTCAAGTTGATAACCAGTAAAATGGAACATTTTATTCAGTCAAGAAATAATTATTGAGCAATCCCCATGGGTCCTGTGGGTACAAAAATGAAAAATGTAATTCTTGACTTCAAGTCCAAGGCAGGAGGCAGGCAAGAACACAAAGGAGAAATGGAGACTAACATTGAGCATCTACTATGGGGGCAGATAATATGTCATGTAATGCTCCCAGTAACCCAGTGGTATTACCTACTATTGGCATTTCCAGTGAAGGAAGTCAATGCTCAGAAAGGCTAAGTAATTGAACCCAAGTTGTACAGTGAAAAGGGACATAGGCTCAAATCTTTCACGTCCCCATGTCAATCTCTTCAAAAACGTGCCTCCTTAGAACACCACACCTAGACAAGGAAAAGGTTAAGGCCAGAACCAGTTCCTGAGAGGGAGTGCCAGAAGGGAGTGTTGATGAATGGATTCTGGCCATGGAAAAATCTGGAAAACTTAGTTTCTATCTCCTGTACCAGGATCCTATGGTTGCTCTATTTATGAAGTTTCACTTAGCAAATATTTGAGTGCCTACTACATTTCACCGACTGTGCTAAGTACTGAAGGATGTAAAGGTAAAAGCAAATCAAAACAAAAATAAAACAGTTCCTGCTCTGGATAAGCTTACAGTCTATTGGTAAGGACAATCATTATACAGCATTGAAAATTAAATGATAGATACACCTAAGACAAACATGCAGGGATGTGGGAGGAAGTAGGGAGAGTCTGCTTACAGGACACAGCCGAGCTGAGTCTGGAGGAACAAGCAGGGATTAGAAAAAGGCTGCAGGAGCAACTAGATTATATTTTGTACAATACAGCTGACATAAATAGAAATTAAATAAGGATGGATGTTGTATTTGTCAGGGTCCCAGTAGGGAACACATGACTCACTCACCTGGGATTTTTGAAGACACTTCATAGGTGTTTGAAGCAGATTTAAGAGAACCAATGAGAGATACTGAAACACCCAAGGTCTAGCAACAGTGGGAAGCTATTACTATCCCAAGACTTAAAGGGACAGCAAAAGAAATAACATTACCAGAGATAGGCTGTGAGTTCTGGGAGCCGTGGAAGAACCTATAGTCAAGAAGAGATAGAGCCAAAACTTCACGAAGCAGAGAGAAGTAAATGCCCAGACCTCTCACCCCTTCCACTCTTCAATCTTCTGCCAGGGCCTCCCATGGGCCAAACCCACATGCAAACCCAAAGTCTCAGTTTGTGGAGATCAGTCTCTCAGGGCATAGAGTAGGCTGAGAATGGCAGAGAATGGAAATGAGGGGGTGGATAAGCTGAACAAGAGAAAATTTTGGAGGAAATAATAAGCCTATCATCAATATTTAGGTGTCTCTGGGGCATCCATGAGGAGATGCCCAATAGATTTTGTGATACAGAAGTTGGGGGCTCCGCAGAAAGTTCTGGGCTGCAGACAGAGCTTTAAGGGTCATATTCCAGTTGGATGGTGACAAATCCTGTCTCCATATGATGCCAGTGCTTTTAAAAGTGCTCTGCATTAATAGGCATTTAGTGATCCTCGGAGAGGTTACAGTAGTTCTTGCAGCTTTTGCATTTAACTAGTAGTAGCGTGGACATTTATTCAGTAGGTTGACAAGAGATATGAAATTATATGGAAGAGAAGAAAAAACAAACTACCCTCTATTTTCTCAACATGGACTAAATCTATTAAAATCTGTCATATTCAGTACATCCTATCTAATAAAAGAGTAATATGCAAATTGACCCTAACTCTGCTACACCCACAAGACACGCCAACAAGACACGCCCACCAGCCAATCAGGAGCAAATATGCAAATAAACCCAACCAAGATGGCTGTGGCCACAGAGAGCAAGAGGGAGGCTTGGGTTTCCCCGGCAACAGAGGAAGCCAAGCTTTCCACCTGCCCTTGCCGGCCTAGGCCTCCACTCAATGCTACAAACTTTCAATTATAGAAGGTAAACAAATCCAAACAGAAATGGCGGCAGCTACGGAGCTGGAAGAGCAGGAGGCAAGGGTTGCCCCTGGCAATGGAGGAAGCAAAGCTTCTGCAGCCTTGGCCTGCCTAGGCCTCCGCTCCAGGCTACAAAATTTCAATTATAGATATACATAAATTCCAACAGAAATGGCTGCCACCACAGAGCAAGCAGGCAGCTTGGCTCCGCTCCAGGCTACAAAGTTTCAGTTGTAGAAGATACATAAATCCCAGATACCAGGGCCTCTGCTTGAGTTGCCAGGGGGCGTGGTTGGCCTGCAAACCACCACAGGCCCTTCACCCAGGCCACCCCACACCCCAAGGGAACCCCCACCCTGATCCAGGATACCCTTCAGGGCAAACCAGCTGGCCCCCACCCATGCACCAGGCCTCTATCCTATCTAATAAAAGAGTAATATACAGATTGACCATCACTCCAACACACAAGATGGCTGCCCCCATGTAGTCAAAGATCCTGCCCCCACGTGGACACAAGATGGCCAGCACAAGATTGCCAGCAGGGGAGGGCAGTTGGGAGGGACCAGGTCTGCAAGGAAGGGCAATTGTGGGCGATCAGGCCAGCAGGGGAGGGCAGTTAGGGGTGACCAGGCTGGCAGAGGAGGAAAGTTGGGGGTGACTGGGCCTGCAGGGAAGGGCAGTTGGGTGGGAACCAGGCCTGCAGGGGAGGGCAGTTAGGGGCAAACACGCTGGCAGGGGAGCAGTTAGGCATCAATCAGGCTGGCAGGGGAGTGGTTAGGGGGTGATCATGCTGGCAAGCAGAAGCGGTTAGGGGCAATCAGGAAGGCAGGCAGACGAGCAGCTGGGAGCCAGCAGTCCTGGATTGTGAGAGGGATGTCCGACTGCCCGTTTAGGCCAGATCCTGGTGGGATCAGGCCTAAACGGGCAGTCGGACATCCCTCGAGGATCGGGCCTAAACGGGCAGTCGGACATCCCTTGAGGGGTCCCAGATTGGAGAGGGTGCAGGCTGGCCTGAGGGACACCTCCCACCCCCTGTGCATGAATTTCGTGCACCGGGCCTGTAGTATGTATATAAATTTCTTGCTTAAGTCATTTATTTTTCTCTTATATGTCTTTTGATGCTTTAAGGATTGTACTAAGTGATAAATATAAAATACTAGAGGCCTGTTGCATGAAGATTCATGCAAGAATAGGCCTTCCTTCCCCTGGCTTCGCTCCCAGCTGCCCGGGAGCCTGCAAGTCCTTGCTCCTGGTGGAGTGCTGCTCTTGTAGCTCCCTCCGCCCCCGCCCGCCCTCCCCCTCATAGCAGGCATCCCACCGGGTGCTCCGTGCCGGTGTATGCAAATTAACCTGCCATCTTTGTTGGGTTAATTTGCATACTCACACCTGATTGGGTGATGGGCATTGAGAAGCTACAGTCAATTTGCATATTTCTCTTTTATTAGTGTAGATAATACTATAAAATAGAATTCTAAGGTTTTCTAAATGAAATAATTCACATACTTTTATAAACATAACATATTAGGAATTAAATGCTTTTTTGCTGGGGAGGAGCAGTGCTCTGAAAATGATAAGATACTAAAATATGAAGCAAACACAGGTGGTGGTATTGTTGATGCTGTTATTAGAATAATATATTCCCAGGAAATACATTTTAAATGAAAGGTGGACCTTTCCTGTATGACCTATCCATTCATCAGAAAGGCTATGTGGATTTCATCTCATCCTATCAACACACACACACACACACACACCAGTGTAATAGTGACATATTTCATAGCGCCTTTTGTGTACCACTTGGAAGGTCACTTGTGTCCACTAGGGCATGCTGCCCATGCATAGAACGTTTTAGGAACTAACCCACCACTGGTTGTTATTTGCTCTAGGGCTAGCAAATATGTTTCTGAATGTCCTCAGTGATGGCAAATCCAGTCTTTGAAGGGGGGTTTGATTTTGCAAATGGCCAAAAGTCATTGGAGGTTAATGGACAACGCCAGGAAGCCTTCCTTCCACCTTGAACACTGGAGGAGCAGAAGATACCTGAACCTCAGCTCGCAGTTGCCAAGAAACTACATGATGCAGGTGCAAGTTGTTTTTTTACTCATCTTTTAAATCCAGATTCATGAAAATATGTATTTTCAGCAGCCACTAATGGAAATAAATTGGTAATTAAGCTGGTTCATACAACTTGTAGCAAAGCATGAGGCGTGATTTCTCAAGTAATGAGGATTTTCTTGCATGCTAACAAGGGGTTCTGCAGACAATTCCAAAACAGGAGACTCAGAAATAGTTTGTAATTGAATCAAATTTGCAGTAAGTTTACATTCTCCTAGGGTAGTGGTTGGCAAACTGTGGCTTGTGAGCCACATGCGGCTCTTTGGCCCCTTGAATGTGGCTCTTCCACAAAATACCACGTGCGGATGCACACATACAGTGCAATTGAAACTTCGTGGCCCATGTGCAGAAGTAGGTTTTCGGTCTCAAAAGAAATTTCAATCGTTGTACTGTTGATATTTGGCTCTGTTGACTAATGAGTTTGCCGACCACTGTCCTAGGGAGACAACTTTCACTGGTGTCCTGCCTCCCAGGATTTATTTATCAACAACATCATTAATCTCCTTAGTCCTATTTTATAGTTGCACTGTCTTCAAAAAATATTATCCTATATAATAAAGAGGTAATATCCAAATTGACCCTCATGCCTTTGCATCACAAGATGGCCGCCCCCACATCATCACAAGATGGGTTTCCCCATGTCGTCACAAGATGGCTGCCCCCACATCATCACAAGATGGCTGCCACAATATGGCCACCCCCACATCATCACAAGATGGCCGCCCCCATGTTGTCACAAGATGGCCAGCAGGGGAGGGCAGTTGGGGGTGATCAGGTCAGCAGGGGAGCAGTTAGGTGTCAATCATGCTGGCAGGGGAGCGGTTAGGGGGCTATCAGACTGGCAGGCAGAGTGGTTAGGGGCAATCAGGCAGCCAGGCAGGCAAGTGGCCAGCAGTCCCGTATTGTGAGAGGAATGTCTGACTGCCGGTTTAGGGATCGGGCCTAAACTGGCAGTCGGACATCCCCTGAGGGGTCCCAGTTTGGAGAGAATGAAGGCTGGGCTGAGGGACATCCCTCCAGTGCATGAATTTCATGCACTGGGCCTCTAGTTTTAAATGAATGGCCAAAATCTCAGGAACTTTCCAAACACTAATGCCTTGACATTTCTTTCTCCTACAAAGAACCCACCCTCCATCTAGACTTTGCTCTGACCCCTGTGGAACTACAGAACTCAGGAAAAACATGGGTTTCTAAGGCAAAATATATATATATATATATATATATATATATATATATATATATATATATATATAATATATGTGTGTATACACACACACACACACACACACACACACACACACACACACACAGGAACCCTGGCCTCCCTAACTGGGAAACCCATCCTTCCAATTTCTTAGAAATTGCTAGGTACCAAGGGGCTACCTTCCATAATTTGTTTACTGCACCCAGGGAAGAGCATGTGTGAGGTATCACAATTCAACTGAACATGGAGGTATTTATGTTGGTCATTGCAATCAGGGCCTATTTGTTTCCTACATAATTAAAGAGGATTATGAATTTTGGATGGTTCCTGAGACTTCATCTAACTCATTTCTCTGAGAGCACACAGGGTTAAATACCAGAGGTGATTCCTAGGCACAGCCAGAAATGCCCCCGGGAGGGATGATAAGTGTGTATGGGTTACTTGACTGTAATCCATCAGCAGTGGCAGTGATGTCATGAGTTTCCCTGCATCCACTCTTGCCCACCCCCTCCAGTGTATCCTCTCCATAATGCAAATGGATTGAGCTTTAAAAAACAAGCCTAATCATGTCACAGCCCTCTTACAAGCCTTCAAAGCTGCACATTCCTTCCAGGGAAAATGCCAACATCTTCACTCTGACCTGTCAGGCGCTGTGTGATCAGACTCTGTCTGTCTCTCCAGTCTGTCTTAAACCCTCCCCCAGGACTCTGGGAACCAGACAGGGGGACCTTGCAGGTCCCTGCCTGCTGTTCCTCCAGCTCAAAATGCTCCTCTTCCACCCCTTTCACCTGCTTTACCGTTATTCTTCCTTTAGATCTAAATAATGCTTTTCACAACTGACCCTTCTCCACAAAGCAGGTCAGCCTCTCCCTGCCCCATTATATACTCAGGGCTGCGTATCTGAATTATCCATTGGTAGTACTTATCACAGTACTACACATTACCATTTGAAATTATTTGATTAATCAGGATATGATCTCTCCTACTAGACTTTAAACTCCATGAGGTCAGGGACCATAATGTTTTGCTCACAACTGTATCCCCCTGGCACACAGTAGGCAATAAATAAGTCTTCTTTGAACAAACAAATAAGTAAAAGAGTCAAGAATCTGTATGTGCGAAGATAAATATTAATGGGTTGGTGGGGTTTGGTTGTAGCAGTGCATATATACACACAGTAGATACATGTACACATCTATTGATTTCCTAATGTATACATTAGGAAGATATAGGGGGGAGACAGAACATGACTAGTTGATAAAGAGTGAGTACCATGCTATTCATCTGTTCATCCATCTTTCAGGCACTATTGTTCATTCAGATGCCACAAGGTAACAAAACTTCCTTTTTATTTGAACAGTTGGCACTATAATTTCTCTTAGGAGGAAAATTGTCTTGGTTGCAATGACAACACAAAATACTGTGGTATTTAGGTCAGTAAGTGGGTCCCCTTCCCCCCTTCTCTACTCCACCAAGCAATGGCAGAAAAATATAGTCTAAGCATGTGGCTTTCTGGCCTGTTACAGAGATGAAGTTTAGAGAAACTAGAGGAAAAAGTGACTAGCTCAGCTCTTAGGTGCTCTTGGGTGAGTCCTCTCAAATACCAATTGTCACAACTAGGTTATTAATATGAACTATATGACAGACATTTTATTGCTATTTATTTATTTTTAAAATTTATTTTTTGTTGTTGAAAGTATTGCAGATATCCCTCTGTTTTCCCCCATTGACCCCCTCCACTTGAACCCCCCACCTCAGGCCTTCATCACACTATTGTCTGTGTACATGGGCTATGCATATATGCATATAAAATCCCCGGTTAATCTCTCCCCTCCACCCACCACTCCCACCTTCCCTCTGAGATTTGTATGATGGACATTTTAAAATGGAGAGCACTAACATATAAACTGACACAGGCAAGTACACATTTGATGAAAATATTGACATTATAGATATTAGGCAGTAAAATCAAAACTTTATTGTAAGCAATGACACATCTGAATTATACGCTTACCTTGTTGGAAGACCATTCCACCTCTGCATAAAATAGGAAGAATAAATTAATTAGTGACATCAGGACGGAAACAGTGATGCTGAGGAACAAACTACATGGCCTGTTCTTCTTGTGCTCTGACTAAAAGATGTAATCGGATGCAATCATTTCATTAATACACACATGGCCCTGTAATGGAAATACAGAGGACCAGATGGCCGGGAGTGGACTGAGATGAAAAGAGATGGGTGTTTGCAGTTTAGCAACTAACTACTTAGCCTGTATGGATTATACTAAATACTTATAGAAGCACAGAACACATTTTCAGAATGAAATTCCGGCTTTGTGTCTAGAAACACTATTCCCAGCAGGAGGAGTGCGCCTGCTTTACTGGACTGCAGTAGGCAGGGCTGCTGTGCCTAAGTAGTTGGTGGCATTACTGCGGTAGTGCCCAAACTTGCCTGCATATTGGAATCACCTGGAGGGGCTTAAAACAAACAAAACCAACATGTGGGGCTCACTTCCAGAAATGTTAATTTAATTGTTCTGGGATATAACCTAGGCATTGTGATTTTTCAAAGCTCCCTGGATGATTCTAAGGTGCAATAAAATTTAATAACCATTGCATTAATGTGATTCTCGTATTTCCACATGTAGGAACACTTTATAGATCAATAAAAGAAGCAAGTGCTTGTGGTGTGATTTGGGAGGGCTCAGAACAACCCTTGCCCCAAATAGCTATTCTCTCCTCTGTAGTGTTTGGAAAACTACTAGAAAAATTCATTTCTTTGAATGAAGGCTTTGCAACTTAAATGAGGATAATTCCTTTGAGAAAGATAATACAGTAAGTGGTTATCAGTTATTAACACCCTGGTGTGCTTGCTTATTGAATTACTTTTCTTATGGTGGTGGAGTAAGGGGCAGGAGTGGGGGAAGTTCAGTGGTGGGAGCTCAGAGGTCAATAAGCTGTGGGTTCAAGGCAGGTTCCAGGGATGGGAGATTGGACCAAAGGTAGTCTGGAGTCAGGATGGAATGCTGAGTTTATATCAAAAAGAGAAATTTGAGAGGGGAGGGGAGGGGGAGGGGAGGGGGGAGAGATCAACCAAAGGACTTGTGTGCATGCATACGAGCCTAACCAATGGTTAAGGACAACAGGGGGATGGGGGCAGCCGTGGGGAGGGGTGGGGGATGGGAATGGGGGGATGAGGACAAATATGTGACACCTTAATCAATAAAGAAATTTTAAAAAAAGAGAGAGAAATTTGGTCCTAGCTGGTTTTGCTCAGTGGATAGAGCATCTGCCTGTGGACCGAAGCGTCCCGGGTTCAATTCCAGTCAAGGGCAAGTACCTCGGTTGCAGGCTCCCTGGCCCTGGGCGAGTACAGGAGGCAACCAATCAATGTGTTTCTCTCACATCAATAGTTCTCTCTGTGTTTCCCTCTATCTTCCACTATCTCTAAAAATCAATGGGAAAATATCCTCCGGTGAGGATAAAAAAAAAACAAAAAGAGAGAGAAATTTGGTGTGAGGGATCTGAAGGTCAGAGAAGACTATGAATCAGATCAAATGAGCAAGTTAAAGTCTGTGCTCTTGGCAAACCTTTGGCTGACTATCAGAATACCGTAGCAAGGGAGAGGGACATGTGGTGAGTAACGAATGAGTGACAGCCCCTTTCCACTCTCATCGCAGCTCCAGAAACAAGGGGCTCTCCATACCAGACTTGGGCTTTGGTGCCCAAGAAGGATCAAAAGGCAGGTAGGAAATCACAAGAGCCTCTGGGCTGAGTAATACCCGAGCCTCCAGCTTCCTGGCAAAAACAGGAATTGGTTGAATTTCAGGAGGTCGTGTTACCAAGCAACCAACCAGGTAAGTCAATGTATGATTATGAAAGTAAGGAAGAACATTGAAAACAAGCTCCACGTCTTAGAGAGGGTGCCTTTCGGGATGAATACCAGTTCTACACGATTATCTTGACTGCAGATATGAAGCAACAGAATGAATCCAACTTTTAGCAGCACACTCTGAGGTGGAAGAAGCACATGAGGGAACTAACATATATCCCCCCAGTTTAACAATCCTGCCAAAGGCAGGTCCTACCCATGTGCACTTCCCTGCAATTTCCTCATCTCATTTATGCAGACTGGAAACGCACTCAGCAGGAAGCCCAGCTATACCCAGCATGGCTGGAATTCTGGCTGAACAGTGACAATGAGCGGGTGCCCAGACTCTTCTGAATGACTTTTGAATAGTGCTGACTTCAAAGAAACCTCTCCCCGCAGGTTTAATAAGCCCCCCCCCCCCCCCCCCCCCGGAAGCTCCTGATGTGAATGGGAATCACGACTTGACATAAAACGTGAAAGATTATGTGTCCACAGGGCTGATTTGATTCTTACTGGAGTGTTCACTTATTTGCTGTGATTTCACACATCTGCTTTGGCCACAATGTCTTATTAAATTAATCCCTGTGCTATCATTACACATAGGTATGTTCTCTATATACAAGGTGGGTGGAGAATGAGGAATTTGTACCTGTGATTTTTTAAAAAGGGATACATAGCCTTTTATTCAAAGAACTAGCCAGCAGAAAATGTTAGATTGCCCAGTATTTGGAATCACACTCTTTGGGACTGAGACACAGTTTGGCATTTGGGTCCATAAGATTGCAGAATAGCTTTAAAGGTAACAGGCTCAGGAGCATCCTAGGCCACACAGACAGCCTCTACTTATGATTGGTGGGTTGGATAGATTTACTCCTGTAGGAAATGTCTCTAAATTTTGTCTGGACAGCAAAATCAAGTCTTCCCCCTCCATATTTTAGCTAGGGCTTAATAGGGGAGGAAATACAAGAGAAGAAAAGAGAAAAATCAGTTTGCAGCAAAGAGGAGGAGATTTCATTTGCCACTTTGATCCTTTAAGTTTCACAAGACAGGTTGGGTTTGGCCCGTCAGAAGACAATTTGATGGTTTCATTAGGAAACAGATGTATGTAGGCTACTGGGGGAGATAAAGCTCAATTGATCCTCGCTGTTTGTGAATGAAATGTGGAGGACTTTAACACAGGGACCAATCTCATACTGAATGCTGTCCCTCTGGAGCCACACAAATCCCAGGAGGCTTACATATGCTGGCACTTCCTGGAGCCTATGCACCCAGGGCTGTGACCAGCTTTCTGCATTTGCCTCTCCGATGCTACAGCCCAGGGTTTGCAAGCTCAGCAGCATTCTTTATGTTAGTTCAGCTGGTGTTGGGACCACAGAGAGTGAGAGCAGCACAAAGAGCGAGCAGAAGGCTTTCGAATGAGGGATCCAGGCTGCTCCAAGGATGGAGGGACTTTCATTTGGCAAAAAGAAACCCCTTTCTCCTCTTGGTTTGAATGAATTTAGGTCCTGGGGGAGCCAGGACTCACCTCTATTTAGGGAACATGCAGCTTTCCCAGGCGGAGGGGGATAGAGAGCCAGAGTCACTCTCCTACTCCTGCGATAAACTTCAGATTCCACAAGCAGACACTATGGAAAGCACCATGAAATATACCCTCCACTCCCCAGGACTTTATGGTCCAGGAAAGGAGAGGTCAGCTGATTCACTTTCATTCTTACATCTTATACAAAGTTCTTGGGGAGGGTTCACTTATTGAATACTAGAGGCCTGGTGCACGAATTTGTGCATGGGTAGGGTCTGGCAGGCCTGCCCCAATTGGGGATGATCAGGGCTGGTCAGCTGGGGGGAGGGGTCGCAGGAAGTTGGCTGGCTGGTTGGCCAGCTGCAGTGCACATCATAGTGACTGGTTGTTCTGGTCATTCTGGTTGCTTGGCTTTTATATATATAGATTTAAAGCTGCAATGCTAACAGGGTCACCTGGGAATCTGGTTGAGAAGAGAAGGAGGTTCTAAGCACACATAATGTAAGAGCTAACCCAGATACACCCATTCAGTAAACTGGACCACTGTTAGTAACTCTCCACTCCCTGTATTAGAATATTCAACTGTGCCTTTTGTTATGTGCCTTTACAGTTTTTTCCACTAAATGTGAGAATATTTCCCTGCTCTATTAATGAAAACTACTGTTTGGTAAGACGTGGCTTTGCAAAGCCAACAATCCAGGCAGTAATTTCCTTTAGATACTTGCAGGTGGCTATGCCCTCATGATCCAAACAACCCTAATTCCCTTTTTCTTTTTCAAAGGCCACATTTTCCATCTTTTAAAATTATTTGGTCCTCAGGAGAATTTGAGATATTGTTCCCTGGCATATGTAATCAGTTTGGCTCAAATAAACTATTTTTTAAAATCAATTAACTTTTAAATATATCTTTATTGATTTCAGAGAGGAAGGGAGAGGAAGAGAGAGAGACAGAGACATCAATGATGAGTGAGAATCATTGATCTGCTGCCTCCTGCATGCCCCATACTGAGGATCAAGCCCGAAACCTGGGCATATGCCCTGAATAGGAATCAAACCCTGACTTGTGGTTCATAGGTCAACACTCAACCACTGAGCCATGCCTGCAGGGCTCAAAAAAATTTTTTTTTTAATTATTTGGTCTTCTTCTCTAAGACTCTTAAAGAACACTTTCCTCATAGCTTTTTCCTTAGCTACATGTCTGACTTTAGGCAAGCCACCTAATTCGGGGGTCAATTTTAACATCTGTGAAATGGAATAAATTTCCTGATTTCTATCCTGCCCTAATACTCACAGAAGCAAAAGTTCTCAACTTCCTATTGTTATCAGAGCCAGTGGAAAGAATTTAATGAAAATGCAGGTAGTTAAACATCACTTCCATAGATTTTAATTTAGCAGGTTTCAGGTGGGACCCCAGAATCTGTATTTTTAATGAGTAGCCCCAGATGGTCTAATGTTTATCCTGTAAGTTCCATTGTTTTTTACCCCAAATAATTACACTAATAGAATAAAGTGAGGTTGTTGTTTTTTTTCCCCCCTATGTTTCTGATCTGGGCACTACCAGGGGCACTTACTGCCCGAGTCAGTGAATCAAGACCAGCAGATTCTCTCCGAGAACTCTAGCACACCAGGACAATAGCTGTCAAGATGTGACTCTAGTCTCGGGTAAAGTGAGTTTTAAGGAAGAGCTAAAGGAAATAACTTCACAGGCGACTTAAATGGGGATCTTCAATCAGAGGGTACTTGAGACAGTAAGAATCTAGCTGGATGAGACAATGGCCCTATTAGAGCAAGTTATTAATTGAAAGCAACATTGGTTGGGCTCAAAAAGGAAACACAACATCATAAGTGTAAAACAACTTACAAGTGATTTTTAAAAATAAAAACAGTTAAGCCTGACTCGTTCGGCTCAGTGGTTGAACATCACCTATGAACCAGGAGGTCATGGCTGGATTCCAGGTCAGGGCACATGCCTGGGTTGTGGGCTCTATCTTCCAGTAGGGGGCATGCAGGAGACAGCCAATCAATGATCCTCTCTCATCATTGATGTTTCTTTCTCTCTCTTCCCCTTCCTCTCTGAAATCAATAAAAATATTTTTAAATAAATAAAAATAAAAACAGTTCATTGTTTTCAAAGTGTGGTGGGGATAATAGGTTTTAATCTAAAAACAGGGTACCAAATTTAAGAGTTGAGTCTTTTCAAATATAGGTTCTCTGTATAGGTGCTTTTGTGTGTTTATACACATGCATTATGTATACATGTGCTCATATGTTGAATCTATATGACATATTAAAGTATAATTCACAATAATAAACTAATAATTAACAATGTAGTCATAGCCTAGTGCTTGAAAATTGCATTGTAAGAATATTTGAAATGTATCTGCTGCAATTTATGGTCTTAGGATATCATCTTTAAGAATCTGGAAAAGCCACATGGATAGAACATCATGATTTTGAGTTGTGTAGCCTATTTTCAGACATTTAAAAATGTTAAACAGATTTCCCATGGGACTTTCTCACTCATTCATTCACTCCCTGTCTAAGATCATTTATTCCAAAAGTGTCTGCCAGCAAACGCGGGAATATAGGGAGGCAGAGCCTAAGGGAACAGGGGGGAGCCTGAGAAAACACACCAAGTCTGAGTTGGGGGATCACTATTCCATTTGGAAGATGATTGGACAATCGATTACCCATCTCCTTTTTTGAACAGGCTGAAGCTCTAACCACTGAACAACACAGGCCAGGGCAATCATCCATCTCCATTTTTGCACCTCCTCCCTGCCCTGCGGGAAGTAAAAAGTGCCTGCTTTAGCCCTCATGTTCCATTTACACCCTATACCTTTCTCCACTTTTAGTGGACTCTTTTACTTCTTTGCAGTGAAAAGCTGCTTCCTTGGGGTAAAGGTGTCAGGCCTAGGAGAGACCTTACTGATCCCTCTTACACCGAAGCTTGGGTTGTGCCTTTGAACTCTGAACTTTATGCAGACGTGCATTGTTAGTAGATTCAAGCTCATGCCATGTGCCCATCTTCCCTGTCACGGCCACCAGCTTGGTTGCTCTTGAACTGAAGGCTCATGGTGGTGTGGTTTATGTAGTACTGCTATGTGCTATGATCACTGTGGACGATTAAGACTTCATCAGATGCCTAGAATGAGTGAGCAACCCTTTCACAGTTGTATTTTTATAACTACTTACCCATTTGGTACATGGAATATTCCCAACTACTGTGTCTCCTAATACTGACCCCGAGCTCATTAGCAGCCTGGTGTGATTGTTTCCATTTTCTAGAGGCCAATTAAGCAGTTGCTCCAGACAGAACTCACAACAAAAATGTAAATTTAAAAACAGAAACCAGGACCTTCTGGTGGAGGGGAGAAAGCCAAGGCAGGCGGGCTAGGGAAAGAGGAGTTTGGGTGAGGATGTGTGAGGCTCTGTGTCTGCTACTGGAGTACTGGGCCTCCTTAAGTTCAGATTCCACCACAGTTTACCTGAGAAGTACCCCCTCCACCCCTTAGTCAATAAATAAATAAATAAATAAATAATTGAAAAAGAAAAGAAAACAGCAGAGACCTTTAATCATGACCACCCTTTGGCCCATGCAAGGCACCTAATTACAGACTTATGCCAAGACCCCCATTCTCAGAGGCAGCTTCACACTAGCGTTTCAGCTTCAGCCTAAATGGACTGTCACCAAGCTTCCCTCACCCCTGCATCCGATCCACGGAGGCATCAAACCGCAGGCGTATTCTGCGCCACGTAGTCCTCTCAAGGGAGATTGAAAAACGTCCTACCGTCGCCCCCATTCTCCTTCCCCAACCACCATCTCCCGGTTAGAGAGGGGATTTCTGTTGCCTCCTAGAACACAAAAAAAAGCAAAAGATGAGGTTTGCACGTAGCGAGAAGCTAAACTACCTACCTCGGTCCCTCCCCACTCACCCACGCGTCTGCTCCCGGCTCCGCCTCCTCCTGCAGGGGGCCGACGGTCAGGTGAGGTTACCTGGGCGCCAGAGAAGCCCCGAGGGGCGGTGCGATCCTGTGTTTTCGGAGTCGCCCCACTCCCCGCCCCCAGGTCCGCAGGACTCTTTCCCCCTCTGCCCCCGCGCGTCCCCTGCCCCTCGGGCTTCAGCGCGCAATGACAGCCGCGCGCCGCGCTCTGCTCCCCTCCACCGACCTGGCGTGACGCAGGCGGAGACTACTTAAGGGCGGATTAGAGGCGGCGGCCGCGGATTCCCAGCCCTGCAGCCAGCTCTGCGCGCTCCGCCCCGGCCTCCCTCGCAGGTGGCAGCGCGGGAGCGCTCAGTGCCGACTGAAGTGCCAGGCACGGCGCTGGTGCCCGGACCCTTTCCCGGCCCCCAGCCCCGGGGGTGAGTGGCGCCCAGAGACCTCTCCAGAGGGCGCGGGAGTTGGAGGAGCTGCACGCTGCCACCCAGCCCCGCCCCTCGCCCGGGCACGGTGGGCTCAAAACCTGACCCTCCGGACGCGCGGGAGGTCGTGCCGGCTCTCTGGACCGCGCCAGCTGCCCCCTCAGTCGGGGTGCGCTTGAATTTCTTTCCCCATTTTTCTCTTTTAAGTACAATAAACGGGAGAGGAGGTTCGTGGATTTTTTTTAAAAAAATTGTTTGCTTCTTTAATTGCGGGGCAATTCGCTCCCAGCGGGGACGTGCGGCCCGGGGTGGGGCCAGGAGCAGGAAGGTGCCCGGTGCTGCCCACTCTTTGTCTGCTGCCTCCGGATGCACAGCGATGGGGGAATGGACCATCTTGGAGAGGCTGCTGGAAGCCGCGGTGCAGCAGCACTCCACTATGATCGGGAGGTAAGGGCGCCGAGCCGGCTGTCGGGCGGCCCCCGGGAGTCCCTTCTCACATCCGGACTGAGCCCCAACAGCCCCCCAGCCCATCCCCTGACCCTTCCCATCGTCCTCAGCTCATGCGTCTGTGTTCCCGCATTGAGAGATTACCCGATGTCCAGCGATGCCCCCCTCCTTCAGCTGCTCCTGCTCAGCGCCCCATCCCCTCCCTATGAAGTAACACTGGGGGTGCACTCTTCTCCCCACGGAAAAGGAGCTGTTGGCTCAGTCATGGTCCCCCCACTCTCGGGAGTCCAGCCAGTCTCCATCCGGTTCCCTAAATAGAATCTACAAGGAAGGCAGGATTGTATTTGGACAGAGAAGGACAAATGGGAAGATGGATTTGCTCTTCAGAGCAGATGTATCTTTCCCCAACAAATTTTTATTAAGCTAAACCAATTTAGCTGTTAAAACTTACTGTGTCAGAAACCCACACACCCAATTTTGTTTATGTATATATTCATAGCTATCTGCTTATGTAAAGCATTAAGTTCAATATTCATATTGAAGATAAACATCCAATCCAGTTAGAGTACTTATATACACACTCTGTGTAGGTTTTGAAATGTATTCTGTTCAGCTATTCGGTGTGCCTTTGCCATATCCAGAGGGAAGGTGTGTTTTGTGCCTCTGTACATTCCACATATACAGAAACCTATCTGTGGCAGATGTACCATGTCCAATGTACAGAGGACTATGTATCTGAGATCCCTGTAATATGAAGTGCTCCCAGCACCCAACAGAAAGGGAAGAGACACAGGTTTCCTAAAATCCCTAGTTCAGTACCATGCAGGGATGGACAGCTCCTCAGTCAAAGGACCTCTATAAACAACAGGGCAGGGAAGGGAGGAGCAGGGGTTTCCTAACTCAGTGACTCAGCCCATGAGAACCTCTCTCCATCCCTCTCCCCTGCTTAGGATCCTGTTGACTGTGGTGGTGATCTTCCGGATCCTCATTGTGGCCATTGTGGGGGAGACAGTGTACGATGACGAGCAGACCATGTTTGTGTGCAACACCCTGCAGCCTGGCTGTAACCAGGCCTGCTATGACCGCGCCTTCCCCATCTCCCACATACGTTACTGGGTCTTCCAGATCATAATGGTGTGTACCCCCAGTCTCTGCTTCATCACCTATTCTGTGCACCAGTCCGCCAAGCAGCGAGAACGCCGCTACTCTACTGTCTTCCTAGCCCTGGACAGAGACCCCCCTGAGTCCATGGGTGGTCCTGGAGGAACTGGGGGTGTGGGCAGTGGTGGTGGAAAACGAGAAGATAAGAAGATGCAAAATGCCATCGTCAATGGGGTGCTGCAAAACACAGAGAACACCAGCAAGGAGACGGAGCCAGATTGTTTAGAGGTTAAGGAGCTGACCCCACACCCGTCAGGGCTGCGCACTGCAGCGCGATCCAAGCTCCGAAGGCAGGAAGGCATCTCCCGCTTCTACATTATCCAAGTGGTGTTCCGAAATGCCCTGGAGATTGGGTTTCTGGTGGGCCAATACTTTCTCTATGGCTTCAGTGTCCCAGGGTTGTATGAGTGTGACCGCTACCCCTGCATCAAGGAGGTGGAGTGTTATGTGTCCCGGCCTACCGAGAAGACTGTCTTCCTGGTGTTCATGTTTGCTGTGAGCGGCATCTGTGTTGTGCTCAACTTGGCTGAACTCAACCACTTGGGATGGCGCAAGATCAAGCTGGCTGTGCGAGGGGCCCAGGCCAAGAGAAAGTCAGTCTATGAGATCCGCAACAAGGACCTGCCCCGGGTCAGTGTTCCCAACTTTGGCAGGACTCAGTCCAGTGATTCTGCCTACGTGTGAAGGGGCAAGTTTTGGGAAGGCCCAGGGGGTGACATGTAGCCCTGAGGCAGATGACTATTTGAGAGTGGCTAATATCTGCCCTCAATTATTTGACTCTCACTATTGAGATACAGGAAAAGGCTGGTTAGGAGAAGATGTTGCATCAATGGGAGAGGAGAGAAAGAATCATTAGTACATCACACCTCTGGTTCCACAGAGACAATTGGGTAGAGTGATGAGATGAATGAGTTGGCCTTTTTTTGGATCTTTTTCCTTTATGGCCTAGTCTGATCTTGATAACAGTGGACTTGTACAGCTACCAACTAGGACTTAGCTCTGCTGAGCTCTGTATCCTGGTGAATGGTGTGAGTCAAATACTTCATTGGTACAAAATTTGTGACTTATCTCAACACATCCCTTCATCCTAGGCTGCAAGACAAACATCCTTGAGGCATTCTTCATGTATCTCCCTCATCAGCATGCCCCTTTCCTCAACCCAAGATAGCATGCGAGCTTTTTCTTTTTTTAATCTGGCCTTACAGTAGACCTAATATGGTTTACCTGAAAGCTAGAGGGAATTACTTGGGGTGCTTTTTGGAGAATGGTCATGACAAAGGTTTGCATTAGAGCCCCATATGACTGGTCCTTAATCATTATAAAAACCTTAGGAATGTCTCAATATTTCCAATTGTCTAGCTCAAACTGCACTGGTGCTCTTTATTGGGGATAGGGTTTGGGTGGGAGGGAGGGAATTGCAATATGCAATTATAACACTTCTGTGAGATGGTTGTTGCACTGTTAGACATGTGTTTATGAGCTTTGGGATACTTCTGCCTTCCAGTATGTGGACTTTGGATAGCATTAAAATATTTTTTTTTGTTAATATCAAAGGTGTCTACTCGGAGCCACAGAATTTCTAGCTGGTGTATTCCATTTATTTTCTAATATAGTTTTGTTGTGCAATACAGCTGCACTTCATTTTGCCACTGTTTGAATTTACCTGTGTGCTCACACCAGAGACCTTAATCAGCCCATGTCAACCCCTATTTGTTATTTTATCAGTTATTTTTGAAATCTCCACAAAATCACTGGAACTAAATATTATCGGCTAACATGTGTTTATGAATGCTTAAGACATATACCAAAGGTTTAAAAACCTATTGCTTTGGACTGTGAATATATTTCCCTTTCTTTGCTCTTATTTATTTAAGTGCCATACAATACCTTTTATATCCACTGTGTATTTAGTTAAAGCATTGGCCAAGAGTAATATTTGGATAATGTGCTTTTATGAGTCCTGTTTCCTTTGCATCATCATTATAATTTTTATTTAGATATGGATGCAGTGTAACACACAACTGAGGATTTGTTTAAAATAAAGTTCTTGCCTTTTTTGGTAAAAAGGGAAGTCTGCATTTTTTAATTTTGATTGAGGTTCTATTTATTTAAATATATGTTCAAAATGTTTTATTACATATTTTAAAATGCAGAACACTGGGGGCAGGAAGTGAGAGATGGATGAATAGTATTTGAGGGATGACCAATAAAGTCCAATTATTCACTCACAAGTGAGAAGAGCCTGGTACATTTTATGAATGTTTAGAAGAGTGTGATGAGTTATTCAAATAGTAGTATTTACTAATTTTCTTCAATTTTAGCCCAAGATTTCTGTGTCTGTTTTTTCCCCCCTGAAGCTATCCTATATAATAAAGAGGTAATATGCAAATTAACCCTCACACCCTCACAAGATGGCTGCCTATGACCAGGCTGGCAGGGGGGTTAGTGAGGGACAACCAAACAACTGAACAAGCAGGCTGCGTGGGGCGACCAGGCCGGCAAGGGGTGCAGTAAGGGGTGACCAGGCCGGCAGGGGGGGGACAGTAAGGGGTGACCAGGCTGGTGGGGGGGGGTGGTTAGGAGCAACCAGGCCAGCAGGGAGGGGGCAATTGGGGGTGACCTGGCCAGCAGCGGGGGGCAGTTAGGGGCAATCAGGCCAGCACACAAATTCAGTGAGGGGTGAGCAGGCTGGCAGGGCGGGGGGCAGTTAGGGGCGACAAGGCAGGCAGGCAGGCAGGCAGGTGAGTGATTAGGAGCCAGCAGTCCAGGATTGTGAGAGGGATCCTGGATTGGAGAGAGTGCAGGCTTGGCTGAGGGTGCCCCCCCTCCCCAACCCATGCACAAATTTCATGCACCAGGCATCTTGTTTCTTATAATAAAATGTCAATGCTATATCACAGTAGCTCATTCCAGGAGTGAAATTTTTTTCCTTTTCCACCATACTTCCCTGTCATGAATTGTCACCACATATGGCAGGCATGTGGTGTTCTCTATCATCTCTTGAAGTTCTTATATGTAAAACGATGCTGATCCAACAGTCAAGCAGAACCCTCTAGACCAGCACTGTTCAATGCAAATAATGATGGAAATTTTAAACTATCTTTGCTGTTCTATATGGCAGCGACCATTGAGTTCTTAAAATGTGACTAGTGCCACTGAAGAACTCAATTTCTAATTTTATTTAATTTAAATAATCATATATGGTTAGTTGCTGCTGTATTATTATACAGCACAGTTCTAGACATTTAATCATTTATTTTTGGGTTCTTCCAAAGGAGACTGAGCCTTTGCTTACATGTCATAAGATATTGCATTCTCACACAATGCATTCTCATTTTTGGCCTTTTCTGTCTACATGTGGTCCACTTAGTTCAGTGGGCTAATGTTCTTTTTCAATTCTTTAATGTTACTCACCTTCTAATTCTAGTAAGCATTTTGTCTGAACACTGAAAAGCACTATGGAATTTCCTGGATGATTGTTTTTCAAACACACTTGTTGCACCCTTTAACTATAGCAAGGCAGATGCCAATTTTAGAATGAAAAGATTTCAACCTAAAGGTTTTCATCTGAAGTATAAATAGGCAGTTGAAAATGATTATTCTTGAGTACAGAAACAGATCCTCCTCTGTTTTGTGTCTGGTGAGCTAAAAATGTTTTAAGACACCTCCCAGAGATGGAGGAAGAGTGTTGCTTGAGATCTCTTAGCATATGCTTGGGTGTGAAAGAAGTAGGAATCTGTGTGGAAAACAAGGGCTGTTGTATTTGTGCCATGATGTACGATGACAAGAATAATAGTGTTTCCTGGTAGAAATACATTCCATATTAGTGGGGTGGATCTCTTTCTTCTCAGCATATAGGGTCACCCCTCAGAATGACTGATGTGTATCAGTCTGATTCTTTTGCTTTCTATTTAATGAAGGAAATATACTGATGATTTGATGCTTCACATAGCTATGTGATGGGTGTGACCTTAATCTGTACTTTGTGAGAGGACAGCCCTGATATCTTCTCTCAAATTTAAGAGCCTTTTGGTGCACTATAGCCCCTGGCCTGTGTGTATGCGTGCATTCGTGTGTGTGTGTGTGTGTGTGTGTGTGTGTGTGTGTGTATGCACGTGTGCATGCGCCTGCACACTTTGGTGTAGATAGTTTGTGCCAAATCTAAAAACTTGAAGAATAGACCAGAGAGAGTGAAGTTATTTAGCCCGGGAAAAGAAAAGCCGAAACCACAGAATTTGTAATGTTTTAGTCCTCAGATTTAAAGGGTTAACAAAAATATGAGAGCTAACAGCTATACTCTCTAGCTCTGGGGACAGAGGAAAAGGACTGGACTTAGAATGGAGGGTGTGAGAGGTTAGGAGGGATCAGAAAAAACATGATTTCTCTTTCACCTCTACTTTTTTTTTTAATGCTATTTCTTCTGCAGGGAATATCTGTCCCATCACCTCCTTTTGCTGGGTATGTTTCTCTTCACCCTTAAAATCAGTTTGGCTGTCCACTTCTCCAGACTGGCTTAGTGCCTCTGTAAAAATACAAATACTAAGTATTTTCAAATCTTTAGGTACTCTTATGGTTAGGGAAGGCTATACAATTTATATACAAAATGAGCTACCTTAGATAGTGAAAGAAAGGGGCAGGATCCTTAATTGAATGCAACACCAGAACAATGGGTATAAGTTGAATCTGTCTTGAATAAACCAAGTTGTGTACTTAAGACAATAAACAGCCATTAAGCCCATGTCCCAGGCCCTGGGGCCCCAGAGATAATTACAATACCTAAGTTTCAGCTCTTGAGAAGCATTGTCAAAGCTACTTCTCAGACAAAAGATAAAAATTATGTCAATAATAATGGGAGAATAGTAGTGTATTTAAGAAATATTAATGCCTTTGGCCCACTCCGGAATATCTAGATTAGAATCTCTGAGGCTGTAGTCTAGGCATCAATATGTGTGTGTGTGTGTGTGTGTGTGTGTGTGTGTTTGTATATATATATATATATATATATATATATATATATATATATATATTTAATCTTTATTGTTGAAAGTATTACAGATGTCCTCTTTTTCCCCTATTGACCCCCTCCACACCACTCCAGCCCTGCCCCAGGCCTTCACCGTACTATTGTCTGTGTCAATGAGTTATGCATATATGCATATAAGTTCTTTGGTATCAATATTTTTTATTTTCCATTCATCAGGGATTTGACTGTGTAGTCATGGTTGAGAACAACTGATCTGAAGACACTAGCATGAAACTATGAGAATCAGATGTTTGGAGGAGAAATTTGAAAAGGAGTTTTAAAAAAGGAAGTATGAAACGGTCACAAAAAAAGCTGCCTGTTTACATCGCATGTGAAATTAGTAATGAGAACAGAGATCTCAGAATTTTAGAAATGGAAGCAGAGGCCATAGCAAAGAGAGGAGCTGGCCAAGGTAGAACCTGTAGTGCCCAGAGGAGGAGCCCCATCATGGAAGTTGAAAGAGCTGGCTAGCAAAGGAAAATTGCAAGGTGATGCCATAAAGTTGAGGGAAATCGAATCTCAAGAAATAGGGTCTGTTATTAGTACTCAATTTTATTTAATTTTTTAAAATATATTTTATTGATTTTTTACAGAGAGGAAGAGAGGGATAGAGAGTTAGAAACATTGATGGAAGAGAAACGTCAATCAGCTGCCTCTTGCACACCTCCTACTGGGGATGTGCCCACAACCAAGGTACATGCCCTTGACCGGAATCGAACCTGGGACCTTTCAGTCCGCAGGCCGATGCTCTATCCAATGAGCTAAACCAGCCAGGGGTAGTACTCAATTTTAGTAAGTATTCAGCTAGATAAAAGGTAGATAAAAATCTCAGAAGCATCCACTAGGTTTGGTGAGTGAGTGGGAAAGGAGAAACTGTGAGCAGAGAGGACCCTTTTCTTTGAAGCTCCAGAACTCCTGCAGGTTCCAGGAAAGCTATTAAAATAAGAGCAGGTGAAAGGTAAATTGTCAATCTCATCTGGGTCAGGGCTCTGGTATTCAGTTAGGCATGGCAAGCCAGCTCTGTGACTATCCAAAGGTTATGTTCATGTAGAGATTGTTACACACAAGATAGCATGTATATTAGCTAAACACACATGGCTGAACCAAACCTAAATGAGTGGTTGTGGTTAAAATGTACTATTGTCAGCTTTGGGTCTTGAGGGCTTGTAGGCATAACTCTAGAGGCTTCTGAGGGATGCCTGTGCCGAGTGTCAATGCCTGACTTGCTGTTGTGAAATCAGGTCGACAATTCTGCCAGGCCAGTGTTCTAAGTCTCTAGTAGTGGTGGCCAAGAGTTCTGATAAATGGACCAGTCTTTTTTTTCTCAGCCCAAAGACTAGCAATGCTCTATAAAACATGTGTATTTAACTTAACAAAGGATCTATCATCCATTATTACATCCTAACTCTCCCATTCCAACCCCTTCCTTGAAAGTCTCCAAAAACATTAAGCAATAGAAAGTCACTCAATTCAATTCAGTGCTGTCTTGAGCACTGATAGTGTTCAAGGGCCTGGGCTGCATGTTAAAGGAAATCCAAAGGCTAGTATGATGCACTCCCTACTCACCCAAGGGGAATAAGACAACTTCCTAAAGCGGGATGTGAACTGTACCATATTCAAGGCTCAAAATGTTCTAAGATCGAAGGAAGGAGACATCACATCCAAAGTGTATGTGTGTGTTGAGGGTGGTAGAACAGGTATAGAAAAACTTCACCAACAAGGTAGCATTGAGATGGAGGTAGGGACCAGAAGAAACATTCACTTCCAGCAGAGAAGCCGGGGTATGTGTGGAGAACTGGGAGACTTTGTTTTGCATGGAGCTCACAGAGAGAAGGAGTGGGAGGTGAGTTTGTAAAGTGAGCAGACCACATTGTGCACCAGGCAAAGAAAGATGCCCTGAATTGGGTAGACAATATGAAGACACACTTTTCAACAAAGTTCCTTAATGCTGCCCTTTCGAGCCTCAGGCATCAGCCACACTAACCATGCAGAGATTCCATCTCAGGATCAGCTTTGATTTGGAAAACACATTTCAATCTCAACAGCATGGGATTGGAGCAAATATCCAGAGTGATGGTTGGGGATTTGGCAGCATGGCCCCATTAACATGAGTGGGAGTTAGTCTGCTAAATCCCAGACACTGAGCAGAATCCTCATGTTTATTCACCAGGATGACCTTTCTGCTGTAAATTGATACAATATTTCAGAATCACTTAGAACCGATTAGGCTTTGTTGCATCTCCCTCTCCTAAAAGGGAAATATTTTTGAAAATTGCTGCTGTGTGCACTGAAATGTCTGTATTTGTGGGCAACTCTGGCCAGTAAGAATATATGGGCACCTAAACAGTGAGTTGGTCAATTTTTCGTACTTCTGAGATGTTTGATCTGGGGAACTTTGTTGTACCTGTGCCCCGGTAGGGGCTAGGCTTTTTTTTGCAAATGATTGACTTCTCCAAAGAAATTTTTTCCTTTTTGCCTAATTTTCTATTTTCTTCCATCCATATTTTTGGTTTCCCAAAGATAATAAAAGGAAAATTCCTGAAGTCTTTTTATATGAAATCTAAATCATCTAAAGATTTGAATTATTGATATGAATGATAGGAAATGTGTGTTAATGTTTCTTCTATAACCCTCACAACATCCCTGGAAAGAAAGTGCTAAGAATGTTTATATCCATTTCTTAGACAAAACCAAAATGTGCAGATGTTAAATCATATATATAAATACTATATACATTGAATACAGTACTTACACATGTTCAGCTCTGAGCTAGGTACTAAGGATACAGAAGACATGTAGGAAAAAACCAAAGGAAGCAGCTTGAGGCTGATCCTTCTTTACAGAAAATAAAGGCAGAGGTGAGGGGAGGGACAGCTAATTGCAGATGGAAAAGAGCATGAGCAATAGAGATCTAGGGCCTTGCTCCAGAGAAGCCAGCAGACAACTGTATATGCATCTGACATCATGAAGGCAAGTCTTGTCTTTTATTAAGTGCATAAGAATATAAACCCAATTGATGCTGTAGACCAAAGATAACCTGGTAATCTGGACATCAGGGATGGTGTTTCTCCCTTTCAAGAAACTAAAGTCAAATCACAATGTCATCTACTAGTTTCTTCAGTTATAAGAGCGGCAATAAGAATAATAATGATCATAATAACAATGATGATTATGATAGCAAACACCTGAAAATATTCTTTTTCTCACCTCTTCCCCACGTATTACCTTATTTGGTCTTTGCAACCTCTGTCTATGAGGTGGACAGAGTACAGAATGGTGGTACTTGCTTTTTCTTAGGGGACCAGAATTTCAGAGTCTCAGTTTGGTGATGCATCCAAAACCACAGTTGCTTTAATTAATATATATATAAATTTTATTGAGTTCAGAGAGGAACAGAGAGAAGAAAGGGATAGAAACATCAGTGATGAGAGAGAATCATTGATTGGCTGCCTCCTGCACTGCAGATCAAGCCCACAACACGGGCATGTGCTCTGACCGGGAATCAAACCCATGACTCCTGGTTCCTGGGTTGATGCTCAACCACTAAGCCACACCAGCCTGGCCACAGTTACTTTGTAACACAGGTGGGACAAAACCCAATTCTCTGGCGGATAGTCTGGTGCACTTTCTACTCTACATGGCCTCTCGACTGGTCAAACTGGTCAAATGTTAAGCTTTAGCTTACTAAGTGAGATCTCTAGGAAAGTTAGGAGGGAAATGAATATGTTCTCAAAAAGCAGTTTCCTATACTTCTAAAGAGGTTGCAAGGAAACATGTCAAGTCCGTTTTCAGGGAAGGATGTCGGTCTTGTCCTCTTGGGAACTGTGATTTGTTCAGTGCAATTAGAACAGAGTGCTTTCACCTGGACAGCAGACCACGTGGAGGCTGAGGGAGAGGCTGCCGGGTCTGACATGTGCTTCTCCCTTAGCTGGTTTCTGTGATTACAGAAATGAGAGAGGAAATAAAACGCGGAACTTTTTCTTTAAAAAGAACAAAACACCAGCATTTATTTTCCATAATTACAAAAGTAATACATATTCAGGGCAGAGAAACGCACAACAAAAGAATTTTGTCACTCAGAGAATCTGTTAACTGTGCCTGTCTTTGGATGTGTATACCTGTGTAGGACTTCTTTTAGATAGATAAAGGGTGAAGGAAAAAGGTTTTTTTAAGTTCATTTTTGACTTTTATTGAAAACAATCAGTAAGTATGTGAGTGAGTGAGTGAGTGAGTGGAAGAGAGAGAGAGAGAGAGAGAGAGAGAGAGAGAGAGAGAGAGAGATGGGAGCTAACTCTCTAAATACAAGATGTCAGTACAGAGACTTCTGAGTCTGAGACAAAATCTTGGTCCAAAGGTTGTGGTTGAGCATGATGCACCAGATCAGGGAAGCACGTGGAGTATCCATCAAATCATGGCAAAGTTGTGAGTGAGACAACGAATGGATGTACTTAAATTCTGAAGGCCAGCTTATGCACTGGCTCATGAACCAGCCTTGGCTAGAGGAATCATATGATTGGAAGCCCGCTGGTGAATCACGGGGAAGACATAAAGCCCTAAGTCCTGGTCACAGAGAAGGCTCTCCACTTCAGCCACATACCTCCTGTCAGGCCTATGCCTGGGCTACAACCCAAAGGCCAGTGGTTGAGATGAAGAGTTCATATGGGAATCAATGAAAAAACTTTCATGATATTTATTGGGGATAAAAACCAGGCTAGAAAGGGCACATAAAATAACCAGTCCTTATTAGAAGGAACAAAAATGTCCAAAGGAACACCTTTTCTATCAAGTTACTCTGAATCCTATTTAAATAAAGGTGCATTTGATAAAAATAGCCCTTTCCTTCTCTAAGCCTGGGTGCTAATAAACTCAGCAGGCATTTATTCCTCACTTTGATATATTTGCTCTCCTTACCACACCTCTCTCTGGTGCTCCTAGGGTCCCAAGGTGTTGAAATTAGGGTGGCTGATACTTAAAAAGACTTTCCTAGGTGAGAAAATGCAATGATGTAATGATTTCTTTTTTAAGGAATAAGGAAAGAAGGGAGATGAGTGAGTGGTGGGTAGAAAAAGAAATATTTTAAGAAAATTGGAAGGCAAACTCTAACTTCACTTATCTCCATACTGTGTGGGGGTAGATTTCACATCTAGCATGTACTTGGGGGCTCTCTGGGGTCAAAGGCACTAAATGAGGAAAACAGGAGAGTGAAGGGTAGATAGAGGGTACTTACAAGCACAGGTTTTAGACTCAAATTACTCTGTAAAAATAATAGTCACCCATCCTATATAATAAAAGCCCAATATGCTAAGTGTCCAGTCATTCGGTGACCAGTTGATTGTTCAACCAATCAAAGCATAATATGCTAATGATGTGTTAAAGCTGCTCAACTGCTCACTATGACTTGCACTGACCACCAGGGGGCAGATGCTCTGACCGGTAGATTAGCTTGCTGCTGGGGTCCGGCTGATCGGGACGAGTGAGATGGGCTGGACACACCCTGGAGCCCTCCTGTGGTCCCTCTCCAGCCCTGATCGTGTACCAGTAGGGTCCCTCGGCCTGGCCTGCACCTTCTCGCAATCCGGGACCCCTTGACAGATGTTGGAGAGATGGTTTCAGCCCAATCCCGCAGGCCACTCCCTTTGGGAGGGAGCCAGACACAGGGCTCACAGCTGGTGAGCGCTGCTGCGGCCAGTGAGAGCCTCTCCAGATCGGGACTGATTGGGCGCGAGCCCACAGCAGGTGCAGTGGGGCCGGGATGAGCAGGAGCAGCAGGTAGGAGCTGCAGGTGGCGTTGGATTGCGGGTTTCAGCCCAATCCCCACAGGCCATCCTGAGGGACCCCACCCATGCACGAATTCATGCACTGGGCCTCTAGTAATATTGTAATGTCCCAGCCTCATCTCAGATTAATTTTTATGTATTCATTCTACTAGTATTTACCGAGCCTCAAATGTGGGTCAGACACTGAATTAGCTTCTTGTCTCTTTCCCACTTTATAGCCGTGTAATCTGCACAGTTGCTTAACCTTGCTAAACCTCAGTTTCAGAATCTGTAAAATGAACCATCTATCTCATTGGGTTGTTTTAAATTTGATTATGTTTGTCAAGAACTCTTTACATTGCCCGATACCTACTAAGTGCTTAATAAATGTTATTGATTTATTATAATAATTATTACTATTAATGAAACTCTAGGTGATTGGATGTGGCTATTGGCGTGTTGAGTTCATCAGAGCCCTTTCTGCATGATAATAAAGAGAGAAAAGGATATAGAAAGAGGGATCAGGCAAGGACATCAGCTTTTTCTCATTCCACAATTTGACTCAGGCCAATGTCATGATTATCAGGGTCAATTTTATGGAATGAGCAGGTGATGTGTAGGAAGCACATTGTGTAATCCAGCGTTGACACCAAAGAAGGTAAACTGGTCAGCTAGGACATTCAGCTCCTAGCTGAAGGGGGAGTGGTTAGGAAAAGGAGATGGAGAAGTTGGAAATCCCTTTTTATTTACTTACTAGAGGCCAGGTGCACAAAATTCGTGCATGGGGGTATGTGTCCCTCAGCCCAGCCTGCACCCTCTCCAATCTGGGACCCCTTGAGGGATGTCCGACTGCCCATTTAGGCCTGATCCCAGGAGGACATCCCTCTCACAATCCAGGACTGCTGGCTCCCAACTGCTCGCCTGCCTGCCTTCCTGATTTCTCCTAACCACTTCTGCCTGCCAGCCTGATCACCCCCTAACCACTCCTCTGCCAGCTTGATTGCCCCTAACTGCCCTCCCTTGCAGGCCTGGTCCCCCCCCCAACTGCTCTTCCCTGCAAGCCCAGTTGCCTCCAACTTCCCTCCTCTGCCAGCCTGGTCACCCTTAACTGCCCTCCCTTGCAGGCCTGGTCCCTCCCAACTGCCCTCCCCTGCTGGCCTGATCTCCCACAACTGCCCTCCCCTGCTGGCCATCTTGTGGTGGCCATCTTGTGTCCACATGGGGGCAGCCATCTTGTGTGTTGGAGTGATGGTCAATTTGCATATTACTCTTTTATTAGATAGGATAATTTGGCTCTGGTGCAAGATTTAAACTGCTTCCATTTGTGTAGACCTTTATATTGTTCAACAAGATGCTATCATTCACATTCTCCAATGCTCCTCCCTCAGCATCCTTGTAAGAAAGAATAGAAAATAGCCCCATCTTACAGATGAGAAAATGAGGTCTAGAGACACTTATTCTTTAATGTCAAATTGCACAGAATCAGGGTTGAAACCAATGCCTGTTCTAAACCCAAATCTCTAGTTACTAGAATGGGCTGCTTCTCCGAATACTGAACCCTTTACGGTTCATGTGACTATCTGTTCTCTTCAGAGACTTATCTGGGCAGAGAAAAACTCATTTTAACCTTGGCCAGATAAGAACATGATTAAACAGACAATTTTTTTGGAGGCAGTGCAAAGCACATAGAACAAATTCTAAAACCAAAGACAAATCTGAAATATTATTGTTATTTATTATCCATGACCCTGATCTTGGCTTTTGGTGAGGATCAGGAGAAACTTACATCCATTTTATTTTATTCATGAACTCCTTGGGCACTAATGGATGCATTTATCGAATTAATGGGTATGAAGCTCTTATGAACAGTGCCTGGTATATACTATGATGAATTCATGTATTGTTGAGTGAAAAAAATAATAATTTTTTGTGTAATAATGCATTTGGTAACCATGGCAACCTTTGGGCCCATTTTAAAGAAGAGGAAGCAGAGGCCTAGAGAGGTTATAGAGTACTAAGTGTGGTATAAACTAATTTTTTGCTATGTGCATTTGCATGTAGAAAATTCTACAAGGAATATACCTATCTCTGCATAGTAAAAAAAAAAAGGAGGGATTTAATTTAATTTCAACTTATGAATTTTCCATAAATACAATTTATAATAATTAAATATGATAGATTTAATTTCACAAGAATTTTAACTTACTGCCTTTATAGGTAAGTATGGTATTTAACACTATCTGGTCTTCTGGGCTTGACCTTTGTCAATTGTTTAATCATGAAAGTCTTCTCAAACACTCAGATAAAATATTCCATCAATTTCTACCCCAGGCCCTGACTGACACAAGCATCAGCGTTCTTTCGAGGAAGGTATTTTTAGACCTAGTTTACAGACCTCAGTGGAAAAACTAAGGTGAGTGGTTTGCTACAAGGAGAGTCATGTGTATCTCATGACAAAGCCTTTCGCTAATTTTGTCTTCACAGACTCTTATAATAGGCTTATGGGAGCAGAAGGAGGTAGAAGGGCAGAGATAAGAACTCAAGTCACTGACAATTAAAGAGGGTAAGACTCTTCGTTGAATTTACTATCTCCATTGATGATTCTAGAATTCCAAAACTTTGTGTTTGAGGCGGGAGTTGGGTGAAGTGAGGGGGGAGATTGGGGAGATAGTGAGTAGTTGTGAAGGTAGATTCTCTACTAAAATTGGCCAGGTAAAATTGCAAGGCAATTGGGATGTTGAGGAGGACATACCCCACAAATCTTTGAGAAATTCCAAAGATCTCAGCCCTTGTCAGACTTGGACCCTAAAACCTGTGATGTGGGAAAAATTTCTCATAGGCTTTCCTTCCTTCTTCCCTTCCTTTGCTTTCTTCCCTTCCTTTCTTTTCCTTTTTCTCCTTCCTTCTTTCCTTCCTTCCCTTCTTCTTTTCCTCCTTCCCTCCCTCTCTCCCTCCCTCCCTCTCCTCCTGTTCATGAGCTTATGGGGTTTCCATCTTTTCTTTCTCAGGAGGAGAGGGAGCTTTTTGAAAGCTTTTTCACCAAAGGAGGAAGTTTTTGAATTACTGCTTCTTTAAAAAAAAAAAAAATCTGAGGAAAGAGAGATGTTTGAGCCAAAGGAATAAATTACTGATGATGGAATTTCAGGTGTCAAAGAAGATATTTTCAAAGTAAGGCATTTCTACTTTCACTCAAACAATACTGCAGAGGGGACCTCCTACTTTTTATGAATCCTTCAGCTGTTTTGTAGACTTGCAGACTCCTGGGGTTGGCACGGGCATTCTGTACAGCCAGTCCAGCCTCTTCTTGGATGTTTGAGTTCCCTCTACTGTATCTTTTCCTAATAGCTGTCCGCAGGAATCCCTTTCACGTCCCGCGTGGTTCAGGGTTCCAGTTCAGGTTTCGAGTTCTGGAGAAGGGCTGCACACAAATGAAAGGAGACTTGAAGAAATTCAATTTGGCGAAATGGGGGCCCAGGTGGTAGTCCACCTCTAGTGGGAGAACTACTGACTGCTCTGGCCCTGCCGTCCCTTTTATTGAGGCTTTGGGGAAAACAGCTTAGGCAAGATAAACAGAAATGTACATGTAGCCCTTAGGCAGGAAATAACAAAAACTTAATGGGACAAACCAAGGTGGAAGCTGCTTCAGCTAACAATATCTCAACTAAAGGGTGAGTGGTTAGAGCAATTAAGGTTGTTGACCAGCCTTCCTGGCTTCCTGTCAACATCTCTCTTTTAGTGAAACTGATAGGTTTCCGGCATCTCCCCCGTTTTCTTTTCTTAAAAAATCTTGCATATGCAGACTAGAAATAATCATATAAGAACAAAAAATGAGACAAGCAACAATGGCTATGCTAAGAGTTCAAATGAAATCAGTCTGCAGTAAGTTTCTTTCTGGGCCAACAGTTTTTGAATCCCAGTTTCAATGTCCAACAGTTTTTTGAGTACAGCAATTGTATCTGGATGGTGGACAAATGGTGGTAATGCAGGTCCAACCTCTGGTTTGGTCCTGGGCAACCTGCAGCGATGCACAGCCGCTGACTGTTAGCATGGCAAGGCGTCGTCAGCGTCTTCCATCTCTGGACTGCTTCTCTTCTGTCTTTATGGCTGGAGCATTCCTGTCAATTCCTCTCTGTTGCAGGAATCCACATGGTCTTGGAGTTGTTTTCTGAAAATACACAAACATATTCTCGACCAAAGGTTAATAAAGGAATCTTTTCTATAAATTTTCTTGGGATCCTTTTTATTTGAGCCCAAACAATTTTCCTTTGGCTTATTCTGACACCATGTGTGTTTTTTCATAGGTGTCCTGCTCTTAGTATTACAAATGAAAATTAGTTTTCAAAGAAAAAAAATTTTTT
Source organism: Cnephaeus nilssonii (assembly GCF_951640355.1). NCBI lineage: Eukaryota > Metazoa > Chordata > Mammalia > Chiroptera > Vespertilionidae > Cnephaeus > Cnephaeus nilssonii. Next base: position 38,315,191 of record NC_137075.1, on the reverse strand, counting down.
TCTGGATATTTTTCCTTACATAATATTTTTCCACTATCCCCCCTTTTTTGATTTAATTATTAGGAGGCTTTTGGAAAATTTTTATAATGCATTCTTGATCACTTTAAATTTTAATTTTTTGCACAAAAATATGACTGCTTTTAGGTTCATTACATGTTAAGCAATTTTACCATGAAATGAACTACCAATAGAAATTTTAGTTAATACTTTAGAAACAGCTTTTTGTCCAGTATAATTAAATTTTCTTGAATATTCACTTATTTCAATTAGCCAATTTAGATTAATCTGAAAACTTGACTATTTTACTGTCAAATTTAATACTCTAACAATAATCTTCATTTACCCTGTAAATATTAATGCAAAGGATTATTTGCATCCTTGAGAAGGCTCTAAGCATTCCTGGTATTAGACTGGATTTAGATATAGGGCAGCTGTTGTCAGCCAAGTCTCTGTTGCCTGGGTCCCGATCTGAGCTGGACACGGGAAGCACGAAGCAGCCATGGGGCAGGAGACCTCCCTCAGAAGGGGCTAGTGCTCAAACCCCTGCAATGTTGGGGGGGGTGAGGATCTGTGCCACACCTCTGTTGACCCCCAAGTTCTCTCCTGATGGCCCCTCTGCGACTGTGCCTATCTTAGGTTGTTCCTCCCTTGAGGAATCTTACCCGTCTTTGACTAACCAGCCATCTTCCGGAGCCAAGCATGGTGATGTGAGGTTCAGTTTTGTCTTCTTGGTAGCCTATGCCCCTATGGCCTCCATGCCCAGCACCTGCCTTGGGATCCCCTCGCCTGCTGGCGGGGCCCTGGCATTGATCACATATCTTGGGGAACCCAGGTTTCTTCTCCAGGGAGGGCCCAGCTCATGCCATTGTGCGAGAGACAGATCCATGGTACCAGCCACCACGAGGCTTCAACCTCAGCAGGAACAGAGAGCTCAGGCAACAGCTGTGGGCAATTGGATTGTGAGAAGTGGGTCCCTCTTGGCAAAAAGGGCAAGAAGGGCCAATATAGAATGCTCAGGTGCCTTCCCAGGGGGCCTTCCACACAGTGAAAGGGATTAAATCCTTTCATGTGCTTTTAAATTGCTGCCAAACATTCAAAGAATTAGTTTGTAAGTTTGTTTGGTATATGCTGTTGTAAAATATCAAAAATTATAATGACATTGTAGAATAATATCATGTAAGGATTTTTTTTGTTCTAGGCATGGCAATTCAATTTCAAACTGGAAGAAATATTTAGTTACTTCGTTTTGCCCTTTTTTGGGGCCAAAAACCTTCATAACACTTAAAGTATATTTATTAATTTTTATTTAATAAGGCTTTCCATGCAATTTCAATTATATTAGATCTTTTTAAAAAGATTTCCCTTGAGAAGAGAGGATAAATTTCTTGTATTACTCCGGGCCCTTGGAGCTTTCCAAGAATCATCTCTATTAAGACCTTGAAATTTTAACATGGTAAAAAAACCATCAAATATATATATATATATATATATATATATATATATATATATATATCCATATATGATTTAAAGATTATAATATTTTTTATAATTATCTTAAGATATCAAATTTAAACTTTTAGAGCTGGACAGTCAAATATTTAGCATTTTGTCATTTCAAAATATCTAAACCTTTAACTTTATTATTTATATAATTAAGCAAACTTCCCCCAAAAAATGTTTTGCTGCCAAAGAGTTTGGAGGAAGTTTGTAGCCATTCAAATGCAAATTACCACATTCCTTAGCATACTGGGAGAGTGGGCTTCCATATTGGATCTCCACGTGTCTCCCTTTCCCCACATCCTGCTTACTTGGGGGAAGCATCAGCAACAGATTTGGCCACACATTTTTTTCATGCTTAATAGATAAAGACAGATCTCAAATTTTTTCTTTCTTTTTCGCTTTCCAAAGTAATAACTAACACCTAGTTTGGCCAAGACTTGCATCTCTCTGCGAATTCTTTTATAATTTTTAAATGAAACCTTAAGTAATCTCATTGCAGGAGAGCAGATAGCCTTGCCCTCTCCTGCCACCTTTGAATTTCTCCGCATCAGAAGTGGTTTCAGCAGTGGAGTTTTATTTCTTACTACAGATTTTAAAATCCAAATACAAACTAAGATTTTAATTTGAACAATAAACCACATTCTTTAAGCATTCAAACCAAAATTCTAATAATAAAGTTTACTTTATATTTATAACCTAATTCTTCCCCATTAGCCTGGCTGAAAAAGACTTTCCCACCCTACTTATAGTTCGGGATTCTGCAGCTGGCCGTGGGCTTTTATGTGCGGTGAACTTCCCTCACCTTTTTCTGGTGAATTTTCCACACCTTTCCTTGGTGTACTTTTTCCTTCCTTCGCTCTTAGGCGAAAAATACCTTCTCCTCCAGAAGTCCCTCGGTAGGCGCCAGAATGTACGAATCCCTTTCCACATCCCGTGTGGTTCAGGGTTCCAGTTCAGGTTTCGAGTTCTGGAGAAGGGCCGCACACAAATGAAAGGAGACTTGAAGAAATTCAATTTGGCGAAATGGGGGCCCAGGCGGTAGTCCACCTCTAGTGGGAGAACTACTGACTGCTCTGGCCCTGCCATCCCTTTTATTGAGGCTTTGGGGAAAACATCTTAGCCAGGATAAACAGAAATTTACATGTAGCCCTTAGGCAGGAAATAACAGAAACTTACATGGGACAAACAAAGGTGGAGGCTGCTTCAGCTAACAATGTAAACAACTAAAGGGCGAGTGGTTAGAGCAATTAAGGTTGTTGACCAGCCTTCCTGGCTTCCTGTCAACATCTTTCTTTTAGTGAAACTGATTGGTTTCCGGCAGCTGTCCACTTCCGGATGGTGAGGAACTGGTTCCCTTGGAGAGAACTCACTCTATCTCTTTGTAGCTCTGACTGCTTGAAAGTTCTTCTCTATGTTGAACTGAAATCTCCTCCCCAGCCAAGATTTCATAGAGGAAGGGAGAGGGAGAGAGAGAGAAGATAGAAACATCAATGATGAGAATTATTGATTGGCTGCCTCCTGCATGCCCCCCACTGAGGATTGAGCTGGCAACCCATGCATGTGTCCTGACTGGAAAATGAACCATGACCACATGGTTCATAGGCCTACACTCAACCACTGAGCCACGCCAACTAGACAGAAAAAGTGTTTTTATTTTCTGGTTGCCTCCCATTCAGAATCACCCGAAGGGTTTGCTGCCTGAGGTAGAGTTAATGGCTACATGTTTGCCTCTGGAGAAAATTGTTACTGCCATGATGCATGATACAAGATGCCCAGTAGGTAGAAGATAACCTGGAAGTTGAGGGAACCTTGAAGTTCTCTAGTCCCTATCTTTTCCAAAATGGAATTGGAAAAGGCAGGGCACAGAGAAGTGTGTTGGGATATCATAGTACATAGATACTAGATTCAATGGTTCTCTTTGCCAGAATTAAAATTTTCATTCTGAAAAAAATAATACTCAAATTAAAGCAGCAAGAACATTATTTACCCCACTACACACAGGCAATAATAATTATACCAGGTTCACATTTGGAAAAATGTGCAAATTTGCTAGTTCATTCTGACTAAGTTGGTATCAAATAACCACAAATTCCATATGTTGCTTTTTCTGTTTTGGTTGCTAAGCACAAGGGATTCATGGGGAGCTTGCTAAATATGTTTGACACATTTCCTCATGTGAGTTATAAATATTGGTGGATTCTTTTCAGGCACCTCTGTCATTCAGAAATATATCCTGAATGAAGCTTTCCTCCTCTGCAAAAAGGCCTGGCTTTGAAGCTGAAAAGCAGCCTGATTAGGCGTGGGAGCCAGTCCCCAGGTCTGATGTAGAAGAGGAGTGGAGATGACAGTCCTTTACGATTATATGACATTTTGCAGTTAACAAAACGCCTACCCATTCACAATCTCATTTGCTTCTCACACCTCCTCTGTGAGATAGGAATTAGGGCTGGCAGGTGTCTCCATCCCAGGAATAAAGTCATGGGCACCAAAGAGCCGGGGATGGGAGGAGAACCCTCCAGGTCAGGAATCTCCTAAGAATGACTTGAGCTCATGGTGGCAGTTCTGGGGCTACGCTTCTTCATTGTGGAAAACGCACTTCACAGCCCTGCTGAGTCCAGCCATTTCCTTTCTTATCCTGGTTTACTGAGTACCCAGCCAGTGGCACTTACATAAATGTCCTTCTGGCATGAGGGAGAGAGGAGGGAAACAGCAGCTGTCAGCAGAGTGTCAGCTGGGGACCTGCCATCTCATTGAACAAAGCTCCGGTCAGCTCCAGCAATGTCCGGGGTGCTGCTCTAATCATGAATGATGGGACTGTCCCCAGGCTCAGGATTACTCCTGTTCTTAAAGAGAACAGGGAGAGAGGGTCCCTTAGCCGTTACCAAGGTGTCACATGTAAATCATTAACCAGGAGCAGAGAGGAACCTGAGCAAGGTCAAACAAATGAACCCTGATACTGAGGCCTCTCAAGACCATATCTTAGATGGTAACATCTGAGCAGCATTCCTTCCAGGTAATCACAATCATGTGGGTGGGAGGGGGCTGCATTTTGCATTTCTTTTAACTCTTAAAGAATCTTCCAACATTTAGCATTTTCCACTAGGGCTGCAAAAGCCCCTTTTCCCCCACCTCTCTCAGATGATTCAATCCACCCACCTGCTTCTAACAGCACTGTTGACCGCTTTGCTTTCAGCAGCTGTGTTCCTTGAGTTCAATGCCTCTTCTTTTTCTGTAGTTCTTTGTGGAGCATCACCGCACAATCGTACTATAGACCCTACCGAGGACCTCCAATCCTACAGTTTTGTTTTCTCTCTGAGGGCCAACTGCTGAAAAGGCCATCAAGAAACAAAACTGGTGAATGTGGATAATGGTTGAGGCTGTTGATTGGTACATGGGGGATCATGTACCAATATGTGTAAAATCTCCATAATAAAAAATAAATTAAAAGACAAAGCCTCAAGATGATTGGACCTGACCAGATCACAGAATGGAAGTCGATTCAAGCTCAGGAGTCAGGCTGGCCTGAGATAGATCCCAGCTCTGCCATTTTCCAACAGTAATTGGACATGACATCTAACCTTTCCAAGACTTCCTCATCTATAAAGTCAGAGAAAGATTAGTTACTCCATCAGTAAGATTAGTCTGCTTTAAATAAGATAATCAACTTTTCTTAATGAGTGATAGAAATCATCTTAATTAGTTTAAGAAACATAGAGGGAACATAGTATAAAGACGAAGATTTTTCAGAATTCTAAGATGAAGGTGCAGCTGACTCTCAAGGGCAAATTGAAATCAGAGCCTCCAAGGGCCTCGGGACCACACTTGGTTTCCTGTCTCTGTGCCTCTCTGCATGATTGTTCTACTCTTCCCTTTGCCACAGACCAGTTTCTGCTCGCCAGTCTGCACAATTGAAAATGTGGCTGCCCAAAACAGCTTCCAGGTTTACATTTTCTCAATTCAATAGCACCACCAGGCCGATTTTGGATCTCCTGGTCTGGATTCTAGGTTTTCCGGGGCAGGTCTTTGTTCCAACAATGAAGGCCAGGATCTGGGGGTCATTCTGTGTTAACATGGAGGCTATCCTGATGGCCATATGGATGGAGTTGTCTGGGAGAAGTTCCTAGAAGAAGGGAGAACAGTCTCAAAAAAATAGTCAGGTGAAGTGGTGGTGCTATTGCTAGACAGATTAAATGATGAGTCTGAATGCAAAATTCTTAGAACATAGTAGTTTATAGATAAGTATTGGCTTCTGTTCCTTTGAATTGACCCATCTTGATGCCTTCATGGTAAAATCTTGGGTTAGCCCATCCAGAAACAAGGGTAGGAGAACTACAATTACAACTATTCCTTCATTCCTTTATTCCAGAGTGCCTACTCTGCACCAGGCAAAGAGGATATAGGAGTGAACAAAGACAAAAATCCTTGCCCTCATGGAACTTATAGGAGGGATGATACAACAGCAAAAATTAAAACATATATGGCGATGCATCTTGGGGGGAAAATAAACAGAAAAGTGAGCTAGGATGTGCTGAGGGTTATCCTATCTAATAACAGAGTAATATGCAAATTAACCATCACTCCACTACACCCACAAGCCACACCCACCAGCCAATCAGGAGCAAATATGCAAATTAACCTAACCAAGATGGCTGTGGCCATGGAGCAAGCAGGAGGCTTGGGTTTCCCCGGCAATGGAGGAAGCCAAGCTTTCCGCACACCCTGACAGGCCCAGGCCTCCACTCAAGGCTACAAAGTTTCAATTATAGAAGATAAATAAATCCCAACAAAAATGGTGGCAGCCACAGAGCTGGAGAGAGCAGAAGGCTTGGGTTGTCCCCGGTGATGGAGGAAGCCAAGCTCCCACAGCCCTGGCCTGCCTTGGCCTCTGCTACAAAGTTTCAATTATAGAAGATAAATGAATCCCAACAAAAATGGCTGTGGCCATGGAGCAAGCAGAAGGCTTGGCTCTGCTCAAGGCTACAAAGTTTCAAATATAGAAGGTAAATAAATCCCAGATACCAGGGCCTCTGATTGGGTCGCTGGGGGGGGGGGGGGGGCGTGGCCAGCCTGCAAACCACCACAGGCCCCTTGCCCAGGCCGCCCCTTGACCCAAGGGAACCCCCACACTGATCCAGGACACTCTTCAGGGCAAACCAGCTGTCCCCCACCCCCACCCATGCACCAGGCCTCTATCCTATATAATAAAAGAGTAATATGCAAATTGACCATCACTCCAATACACAAGATGGCTGCCCCCATGTGGACACAAGATGGCCACCACAAGATGGCCAGCAGGGGAGGGCAGTTGGGAGGGACCAGGCCTGCAAGGGAGGGCAGTTAGGGTGACCAGGCCTGCAGGGGAGGGCAGTTAGGGGTGACCAGGCCTGCAGGGGAGGGCAGTTAGGGTGACCAGGCTTGCAGGGGAGGGCAGTTAGGGGTGACCAGGCCTGCAGGGAGGGCAGTTAAGGGCAATCAGGCTGGCAGGGGAGCAGTTAAGCATCAATCAGGCTGGCAGGGGAGTGGTTAGGGGGTGATCAGGCTGGAGGCATAAGTGGTTAGGGCAATCAGGAGGGCAGGCAGGCGAGCAGTTGGGAGCCAGCAGTCCCAGATTGGAGAGGGTGCAGGCTGGGCTGAGGGACACACACCCCATGCACGAATTTCTTGCACCGGGCCTCTAGTAACTCTATAACAAAGGATGGACAATAAGAAAGTGAATTTGAACAATGACTTGTAAAAGGTGAAGGAGTGAGCCATCTGGCTCTCTGGGAGATGAGTATTCCAGGTTTGTGGGCCTTCAGGTGCCAAACCCCTGAGTCAGAGGGAACAGCAAGAGGGCCAGTGGAGCTGGAGCGTATGAGATGTGTATGGAAGTGTGTGAGACATGACAAATCAATGACCTTTCCCAGGATTTCTACCTGGGGAAGAGGAGAGTATGATATAATACCAATGTTGGAGGCCAGAGCTTTGGTCTCATCCATTCTTTAGTGGTCTCTAAGTAAACCATTTCTAATGGGGGAGAGACTGTAGTAAGTCGGTTTCTCACACTTTAAGAATAACAGGAAATTATAGACAGGGTAGAAAACTGAAGGCCCAGCTGCAGGGAAGTGCCAGTACAACCCTCACCGCCAAGGTACTGTTCTTTAGGAAAGATAGTTGCATAGCACTGGTGGGAGAAGCAAGGGTTTCATGAAGGGTGAATGTCCTTTTGCACACAGACAGGCCACCAAAGGAAGAAAATGCAAGGCCAGGACTTCTTGTAAGAAAGAAATCTAATAACTGTTTCTGAAAGATGCCAACATAATAATTTTTTCAGTGTCTTTAATTCTGCCTATTAATCAAGAGATGGTCCACGTAGTACTGAATGAGAAAGCCCCTGTGATGTGATTGCATCCCACAGCCCATTTTACAATGATCACAACTGAGTATTTGGCGTGAGGACATCATCCTATATAATAATAGACAAATATGCAAATTGACCGCACCTTCGCTATGCCCAAACCACGCCCACCAGCCAAGCCACGCCCATCAGCCAATCAGGACGAATATGCAAATTATCACAACAAAGATGGCGGCTAATTTGCATATCAAGACAGTGTAGAAAGAAGCCAAGAGCTGCAGAAGGGAGCAAAGCTGCAGAGAAACAAGCAAGCCTGGTGGAGGAGAAGGGAGGAGCGGAGGCGGGGCCGGGGGAGAAGGAAGGAGAGCAGGCTGGCGGAGAAGTTAGAAAAGCAGGGGGGCTGGCGGAGAACGAGGGGCGGGGGACAAGGGAGGAGAGCAGGCAGGGTGGGGTAGAGTGCAGCAGGAAACCCTATTGCAGGATTTTTCCTGCAACGGGAACGCTAGTTAGTAATAAAGGGCCAGAAAGGAAGATCCAGACAGAAGCCCTTCCCTGTTCTCAGAAATCAATGCCAGCCAAAGCCCCTACTGATGTGCTCTTCTCTGGAAGCCATGATTTGCACATACAAGAGCAGTGTGTACTATGTTGGCATCTTTCAGAAACAGAGTTTGCTCCTGAGCCTCAGAAAACTACATACAAGGAAGAATGTGTGCCTCTTGGTTGCGGGATTCCAGAAGTTAAACACCTGTCAAACATCTGGGCAGAATGGAAAAGGGAAATGTAATTTAGACAGAGGGAAGGAATTACAAAGGACAGGCACAGCAAAGCAAAGCCTCCTGTTGCAGGGGCCTGATGCAGCAGGGGCCAGACATGGCAGGGATCTCCCTTTTCCACGTCCCGTGCAGAAAGAGAGATGAACGAACCGGTTCTAAATGGAGGAGGCCAGGGATTGAGAAATATTAAAAATAAAGAAAACAAGACGCAGAAATAGATTCATGAAGCTGGGAGCTGGGTGGATCTTTCTGATGCCACAGAACAGATCCAGACTGCAAAGCTGAGGCTTTATTTATAATCAGGGACAAACAAGGCAATTAACAATGTTCTTGTAAGTTTCACTTGTTTTGGCAGCACTTGCTGCCCCTCCCACAGCCCACTAGCTACCTAGGAAGGATCTAGGGAACAGTTACAGGATTAGGCTTAATTATGCTGGGAGGGGTCTGCCCTCCAAACAAACTTGTTTGTGACCCTGCCACAGGTCAGTCAGAGGCTTAACCCTATAACTGCTTCCTACATCCTGTAGCAGGTGGTCCAGGAAAGGGGAGTGTGCAGAATAAGGCTCTTAACTGACCTAGATTAGTAACAATATGCATCCCCTTTAAAAACTGATTCTAATGATCAGAACAGGAAACTTCTTTCTGTAGTTTGAAATAGGTGGTGTCTCAAAGAAGAACCGTTTCTAACAGGTAATTTGCATATATCTTTAACCTCATGCAACAAAATGTATGTACAAACATATTGGTCACAATGTGTTTGAATGAAATAAGGTAAGACAGAAGAAGTAAGAAATTTTTTCCATGTTTTTCTCTTATGTGTACATTCTGGTAAATTGGCCCAACATATGAATTTGGTCTTCTAACTATGATATAGATTATGATCACTAATATTTCTTTCTCCTTGGCATCTATGATATTAAGAGAAGAAGATTTAGGAATAAAATATGCCAGATCACACTGCATCACAGAGCACATGATTGTTAAAATGCAGGTCTATCTGTCTACCTGCCTATCCATATCTATCTATCTAATCTATTTTATATATCTCATAAATAATACAAACATATGACACAAAATTTAAAGGTTTTATATTATTTTTTCCCACTCCATCCCCAGTCACTTTCCCCAGAGACAAGAGAAGTTATATGCATTCTTTTTTTCATGGTACCATGCATATTATTTTCACAATATCTTTTTCACTTAACAAAATAACATTGATATGGCTTCATACCAGTACATTTTTTGTCAAAGGCTGCATAGTATTCCATTATGTGTTTATTCTAATATTTACTTAACCATTCTCCTAATGATGGATATCTCTATTGCTTCCAAGCTATTGTCACTCCAAAAAATACTCTACTTGTGGATTCTAGGCATTGTGTAAAAACAGTCAATTTAGAAACTGCTCAGTTTGTTGATAGATAATTCTTTAAGTTGAACTGAAAATGTGAAATGACAGACTTGTGACTCAGCTTGACGTGATGGGGAGTAACAAAGTGTATCTTTTTCTACCATCAATTACCATGAAGCAAATGAACAGTGTCAGGAGGAAACAAGTGAAATATTCTTGATTATTTTAAAAATTAATTTTCAATGTTTTCTTCACCTGGACAGGTAAGAATTTCCTCTATTCTAATTTAAGGAACATTTCCAATGCCTTTATTTAAGCCTAAGTATAGACATTAATTGCAAGACACAATATGCTAGATTGTGCTATTTCAACTTGGGTTACACTGATAACAAAATGGTTCAGAGCTAGAGTTGGTCAAAGGAGAAACGTTGTGAGGTTTGGAAGATGGAAGCAAAGCAAACCATGAAGGTTTTGTGGTCATATACGGTGATGGACAGAAGCAGAAGTGTCTGGTGGGCTCCTGCTAGCCCTCACTCTCCTCTGCTCTGCTTCTGGACCCACAGTGGCACCAAACCCTCCACGGTACTTGGCTATAGCCCCACAGAGCTGCACAGAGGCACAGCCCTTTTAGATCTTTCCTTAGGCCTTCATCTGCCTGCTAGACGTGCTTGGCTTCTCAGATTTCCCTGAAAGGTCTGGCACGTCATCCATGTCAGTGCTTAAGTTTGATTGGTTGGTGATGCTTTTTTTTGATCCTTTGACTCTTCCTTCTAGGCCTTTCTCAGCTTCTCCCATTCTAGTGTATGGTCTCATCCTACAATAAACCCCTTTTTCCTGTCATAATCGTCACAGCTCTGCTTTCTTGCCTGAACCCTGACTGCTACATACAGGAAATGAATCAGTAGTTATATCCTTCCTGAAATACCTTACCATTTCCAGGCTCTGTGTTGTGAGAGGCAGATGAGAAACCTGAGGGTAACAACAAGATGACGATGGCTTCTATTGGCCTCAGTGGAGGCAGGGAAGAATGAGTGGCTGAGCTCTCATGAGGAGATGTCCGTTAAGACTTCCAAAGGATCATTCTGCAGGTGTTCAGAAAGTGTAGTTCTCAGCTTGAGATCCTGTTTCACGCCAAAAGGATGAAAAAATGGCCCCGAGGTTTCTTTCTTGTACTGATGTCATACCGCAGCCACATACAACTCAAAAAATGCCACATCCAGTCAGTTCAGTGGCTCCAGCCCATCGTTCTTCTCCTCCCCAGGGCCCCAAGAGATGTTTGTGGGAGGGTACAGCTGTACTCCAGTATATCACCTGAAGGTGGGTGATGCCCTCCAGCAGCCTTTCCCATTAACCTCCTAGGTAAGTCCATTAGGTGTTATTTCACTGCAGTTTGTTTGGAGGGCAACCTTCTTTCCCTGTAGAATGCTACCTGTATAAATCAAAGTCCTGAAATTAGATGTTTCCTATATGACTTTGCTGGGCTAATTACCTGGGGTAAACTTGGCTGTTGATCTCTCCCAAACAATGTTATTTTTCTTTTATGTGAGACCTACTGATTTACCCAATTCTATTTTTTCCTTATTGTGGTAAAATACATATAACACAAAAGTTGCCATTTCAACAAATTTTAACTGTATGATTTTGTGGCATTGGTTACATTCACAATATTGTGCAACCATCACCACTATCTATTTCCAAAACTTTTTCATCACCCAAACAAAAACTCTGTAACCATTAAGCAATATTTCCCATTCCTTCCTCTCCCCAGTCTCTGGGTAACCTCAAATCTACTTTCTATCCCTTTAAATTTGCTTATTCTAAGAGTTTTATAAAGTGGAATAATGCAATATTTGTCCCTTTGAGATTGGTTTATTTTGCTTATAATGTTTTACGATCCAGACTCTGCCTGTTCAATTGAAATACAAGATTCCCCTCTTGCCCTGTTTTGGGAATCTCCTTATGACTTCATTTTTATCTTCGTTTCTTAACTGTCATACTAGAAAGAGGAAACAGACCCAAATATATAGACCCTTATTCAAATTTGATGTTTAAAAAACATAAAAATATTAAGAAATAAATTCAAAACAACATGAATACATTCTTTTGCAAGGTTCAATAGCCTTAAAAACAACTATCACTCAGGTGAAATATCAATGAAATATTTCTTTCTATCTCTGTGTGAGACAATTGAGGTCATAAAGCTACTGAGGAAAATGTTATTTCAAGCTGTCAAGTCCCTACTGTCTCATAATGGTCTACAAGTATTTAAACACAATCCAGTCATTCGATATAGGAGAGGGATAACATATCCATGAAACTTTAATGCATGAATAATCCTTTTTGACATTTCCCTTTAGTGCCGAGGAAGATGGCTGGATTCGCTTGTGGCTACATTGATAATAACTTATCTCTTCCTTTTTCATTCCTAAAGGGAAATGTCATAACGAGAACCCACTACTACATAAAACATGTATATCAGTGTGTTTTTTTATTTCTGAAAAACAAAAGAGGCTGACCTCAGAGTCAGAATGAATTTATACTGAGCTCAGAGAAAGTGAGGCCTAAATATAGAATCTTGTTTATGTGTTTTAACATTTGCTATTTTTCCAGTGGCAAAAAAAGAAAGAATCTATTCAGAGTATAAAGCAACAGGAAAGTAGCTACTGCCCACCTATGTAAGTAGATTATAAAATTATCTAATTGTAGTGATATAAACACTGTAACATGTATAGGTTATAGTTAGGTTCACTTAATCACTTATTCATCCATCCATCTAATAAATGTTACTGAGTGTCTATTTTGTGCATGTGCTATGATAGGCATTGTCTACTCTGTCCAATATGGTAGCCACTAGTCACATTGAACTTTGTAATATAAATGCCATAAAATAAGAAAATTTAGTTCATTTATTGTACTAGCCATATTTCAAGTATTCAATACTCACATGTAGCTCATGGCTACCATATTGAACAGCACAGAATATAGACCATTTTCATGCTGCAGAAAGTTATATTGGGCAGCACTTGGATAGAGTATAAAAAAACTATAATAGCTCAGCCAGTGTTGCTCAGTGATTGAGCATTGACCCATAAACCAGGAGGTCATGGTTCGATTCCCAGTCAGAGCACATGCCCGGTTGAAGTTTCCAAATCTTAGCTATGGTGAATTGTGCTGCTATGAACATAAGGGTATATATATCCTTTCTAATTGGTGTTTCTAGTTTCTTGGGATATATTCCTAGAAGTGGGATCACTGGGTCAAATGGGAGTTACATTTTTAGTTTTTTGAGGAAACTCCATACTGTTCTCCACAGTGACTGCACCAGTCTGCATTCCCACCAGCAGTGCACGAGGGTTCCTTTTTCTCCGCATCCTCGCCAGCACTTGTCGTTTGTTGATTTGTTGATGATAGCCATTCTGACAAGTGTGAGATGGTACCTCATTGTTGTTTTGATTTGCATCTCTTGGATGATTAGTGACTTTGAGCATGTTTTCATATGTCTCTTGGCCTCCCTTCTGTCTTCTTTCGAAAAGTATCTATTTAGGTCCGTTGCCCATTTTTTGATTGGGTTGTTTGTCTTCCTTTTGTTAAGTTGTATGAGTTCCCTATAAATGTTGGAGATTAAATGCTTATCAGAGATATGGTTGGCAAATATGTTCTCCCATGCAGTGGGCTTTCTTGTTGTTTTGTTGATGGTTTCTTTTGCTGTGCAGAAGCTTTTTATTTTGATGTAGTCCCATTTGTTTATTTCCTCTTTAGTTTCCATTGCCCTAGGAGCTGTGTCAGTGAAGATATTGCTTTGGCATATGTCTGAGATTTTGCTGCCTGTGGATTCCTCTAATATTTTTATGGTTTCCCGTCTTATGTTTAAGTCCTGTATCCATTTTGAGTTTATTTTTGTGTATGGTGTAAGTTGGTGGTCTAGTTTCATTTTTTTGCATGTGTCTCACCAAATTTCCCAGCACCATTTATTGAAGAGACTGTCTTGACTCCATTGTATGTTCTTGCCTCCTTTGTCAAATATTAATTGAGCATAGTGGTTTGGGTTGATTTCTGGGTTCTCTGTTCTGTTCCATTGGTCTATATGTCTGTTCTTGTGCCAGTACCAGGCAGTTTTGAGAATGGTGGCTTTGTAATACATCTTGATATCTGGTACTGAGATCCCTCCTACTTTGTTCTTCTTTCTCAGGATTGCTGCAGCTATTTGTTTTTGTGGTTTTTTTTTTATTCAGATGAATTTTTGGAGAGTTCTTTCTAGATCTGTGAAATATGCTGTTGGTATTTTAATGGGGAGTGCATTGAAATTTCAGCTTAGTTGCAAATTGCTCAGTCCTCCTTAGCTGCCCCGTTTCAGGGGATAGTAAATAGTGGAGTTGTCTCCAAATACTCTAGGAGATTCTGTGGTGTGATGGTTACTTTTATGTGTCAATTTGATGAGGCCACAAGGTACCCAGATATTTGCTTAAAAAAATTACTCAAAATCCAGAGGTCAAGGATTGGATTTGAGTGGTCTTCCCATGGTCAATGATGTAATAGTCTCCCCAGACTTCTAAGAGGAGCTTTATCCAAACAGCATGACTCTTGGTAACAGATAAAACAGGGAGGGGAAAAATAGACTATCCAAGAGAGGCAAAAAGGGTTTGTGACCAGACTTGGGCTGGGAATGTTCTGTTCATGAGTTTGCCTGGTATTACTCTGAAAATCATCTGCAGGTAGAATCTTTTTTTTTTTTTTAATGTTTTATTGATTTTAGAGAGAGAGGAAGGGAGAAGGATAAAAAGATAGAAACATCCATGAGAGAGAAACGTCGATCTGCTGCCTCCTGCACTCCCCCTACTGGGGACCAAGCCCACGACCCAGGCTTGTGTCCTGACCAGGAATCAAACCAGCGACCTCTTGGCTCATGGGTCAATGTTCAACCACTTAGCCACACTGGCTGGGCTGCAGGTAGAATCTGACAGTCCCCAAGCTTCAGTTCTCTAGCCAAGTAGGGCAACTAGTTCCATTGAATCAGACTCTGAGGTTAGCCTTCTTCCAGATGGAGTATGGACTCCTTTGACCAGGCTTTTCTGGGCAAAATAACTTTTGCCACATGGAACAGAAACACCAAGGTTTCTCAAACTAACCTGGAGAGATTACAAAATAGACAAACACACTTTAAGTTAAGGCCTTAACTCCAACTATCAAGAGTTAATTCTTTGGATGAAATTCTAGCATGAATTCATTTTTCCAACACTCTAGTGATTCTAAAATACAAGAACTCATCTAGACCATTTCACAACAATTACCCATATTGGACCAAGACATCCCTAGATCAGCCCACAAATTCTGAGGAGAATTAGATTCCTGCAATTCTCTCTCTCTTTTTCTCTTTTTTAAACATTGATTTTAGAGAGAGGAAGGGAGAGAGAGAGAGAAACATCTGTGTGAGAGAGAAACATCCATCAGTTGCCTCCTGCATGTGCCCTGACCAGGAATCAAACCTGTGACCTTTCAGTGTACGGTACAATGTTCCAACCAACTGAGCACCACTGGCCAGGGCTCCTACAATTCTCTGGTATGTAATTTTGCCAGGATAAAGCAGAGCCCACATCCTTCCTTTCCTGCTTTTCTCTGTTCCGCAATATCTCAGGGGTGTCTTTTAGGGCACTACTCTCCTCTCCCCCCACCCCATGTTTTTCTGACCCCTATCACCCTCTTCTTACTCTAGGCCTTTGCTATTTGAAGTATGGTTCTCAGACAAGCCCTAGTGCCAATACCTTGATGCTTGATAGAAATGCAGAATTCCAGGCCCCACCTAATGAGCCAAATTCTCCATTTTAATAATATCTTCGGGTGATTTGGGGGCACTTTAAAATTTGTGACTCACTGCTCTATTCCACCTCTAAATGGAGCTGACTGGGATAAATGCCCTGACACTGAGGCATTTATTATGCAGAGGGGATGGTGCACTCTGCTCCTTCTTTCATCTCCTATGAAATAAGGCCATTAGTTCCCTACCATAAAGCAGAGCTACTCTCTTATGTTAGTTGTTAAGTGAAATTACATATAATGTGTACTCAGAGTCATATCTTTAATTAGATATATAAGGAAAGAGAGAAGGGCCAGCCAGTTGTCTCTGCAGTTGGCCAGACAACTGACTGATAGGGAGGATGAGTGGGGGGGGGGGGGGGGGGGCGGGGAGCAGAGGAATGGGAATGCCAAGGCTCAGCACTCAATTATGTACTCAATGCATAACAGCTGAATGTGTGAGCTATCCAGATGCCGTGCATATTTTCTAAGTCACCTGTTTTGTACTCGATTTGGCTTGGGTGTCTCTTTGGTTGTGTCGGGTGGGATCGCTTTCCTTTATGGCTTAGTGACTGCAGGCCAGGCACTGGCAGCTGGGTCTGAGCAATGCCTCAGGTATTTGACTATTTCAGTAGGACATACCAAGGCTCTGATTGATCTCAAATAAATCTTGTGAGCACACGCTGCTCATCACCTTATTATTAGTTGAGAAAGGAGTCTGTTAGTATTGAGAGTAGAAGCACAGAGAAGTTCAAGTCAAGAGGAGGTTACTTTTCTCTTGTAGTCTCTCACCTTGGTCACCACCATTTAGTGAGGCCTGTGTCCAGAGGCCATATAAATACATATCAACATATAGCATTGAGATAAGAACATGCGTTTTGAAATCAGGTAAATTTTGCTTGAATCGCACTTCTGTCACACCTAATCTTTCATCGTGGATGTGTTCCTTCTTGAATTTTAACATCAGTGTTCACTTCTACGGAATGAGGATGATGAGAGACTAGTAGGGACATTGTAAAGATTAAATATACAGCATGTAGCATTGCATCTGCTACACAGGAGCCTCCATAATAGCATTATTATGACCATACTCTGAGTTATAGACATTAACTCCCTGTAGATCCAGGTGAGTCTGGTACTTCCCTAAGGACCACAGCTGACTCTCACTGAGGTGCACATAGGGCTCTGTGTGAGCTGTTCTGAGGTACTCTAAGTGTGAAGAACATAGGCATCCTCCTCTTTAAAAATAGCAGGTATATTAACTTATGCACAGGCATCGAGGCTCCTGGGAAAATACTCTTTCTGAAGAAAGACGTGCCAGCTGGAGCCATATTGAGTGATTATTAGGAACCCAAGAGTATACAGCAATAAAATTTAAGTCCTTAATGCAAAAGGATTTAGCGCCAAGCATGCGTTTGTTTAAAGAAAGCTGCTACCAAGCCTTATTCATTGCGATCATTTTTGAGCCGTGCTCTAGTTCCAGTCAAGTGCTAGACTGCATTTACTGTTCCCAGCCTGTGGAGCTTCCCTCTGACAGCTCCAGCCAAGCCCTGACCGGAATGCCAGAGCTCCAAGGCAAAGAGTTTGAATCCCTTGACGCCAGGTTATTCTTGGCAACAACTTACCTTGGCCCATATGGAGTCGCAAGGCTCTGTCCTGATTATCCGGGGCTGGAACCAGAAGAGATCTCATCTGTGTGGAGTAATGCAGGCATTGGAAGCCCACCTGGGCATACCCAGGGGTCCCTCTGTGGATAATGAAGGGGTAGGATGAGGTCACTGTCTTTTGCCAATTATTTATTTTAAATAATAGAATCATTTTATCAAACAATGAAGTATCCCAATACATAAAACAGATAACAGTCTTTTGTTCTGGTTGATAAATAATGTCTGTGTGCATAAGGGACTTGTGGAGCCTCTATTTTTTCAGATACTTGCTGTTGTGAGTACTCACTCACATATAAACACATACTCTCACATACACACATACACATAAATACACACACGTAAACACACACTCATATACACACTCACATAAACACATGCATACAAATATATACATACTCACATATACATACACTCATATCTATACACACTCATACATAAATGCACTCACACATATATTCACACATATACACACATACTCACATATATACACATTCACATAAACACACACTCAAACATACACACATACTCACACATATACACATACTCACATATATACACACTCACATAAACACACACTCACACATACACACATACTCACATATATACACACTCACATAAACACACACTCAGACATACACACATACTCAAGCCGCTGTTGCTATACACCAAGGCTCTTTGAACATTGTTTAAAAATCCCTGCACTAACTGATCTCTGAGGCATAGTCAGCTCCCTGTTCTAGATTCCAGTGAGCCAAATATGGCTTCAGAAGATGAGGGATTTCAAGTGCTGGAGTGAGAGTGGGTGGGATAGTCTGTAAGAGAAGCCAAAGCTCAGAAAGCAAGCCTGGGATTGAAGCAGAGAAACGGCTTAGGGCCCAGGGAATGGCTGAGTATTAGTGTAGATGTGAGCAGCTTTTTAACAACACACAAGGTAGGAGGGGATTATGCCTGTGTTCTCAGGCATGAAACACGTGTCATTAGCTCAGCTGAGGCCGTGTGTTTGACTGTCACCCAGTCATGGCCTGGATCACTCATGCCCCACCAAAGTATCAAATATGCGCCAGCACCCAGCTTGGTAAGACACCCCTCCTCTGTGGTTCGTTTCCTGTGTGGACCCAGGAAGGAGGCCTGGGAGGCTAGCAAGAGGCAGAGGGCAGCAGGAGGAGCCCAAGTCTCCATGCACTAAAGTCCAACCAGGACCCAAAAGATCTGGGCCTTTTGGGTTATTTATCAGTTACACCTATAAAGTGTGTGCTTGAGAGCTTTTTAGAAGTTTTTCATACTTACTCTGACATTTGACCAAAGATCCTCATCGACTAATCTTATCTTATGAAGCCAAAGATTGAGTCCTAGGGTATTGGGTGGTCTAGACAGAAACGGGGATGGCATTAAATAGTAATTGGGTCAGCCAAACACACTGGTGAGATTAGAAAAGAATCCCAAGCCTTTAGAACCCGGACAAAAATAGCCACAAAAACAGAGACAACCCCTTTTCCCTCCAAATGTTTTCCTAACTTCTATCTAAGATATTTAGATATTTAGCGTCAAGTTTGTAAAACTGTCTCTCAGAGTCTCTAATAAAACCTGCAACAACGCTCTTCTCCAGAGCCCAAAATATGCTCCTTTCTGCCTGGAAGGGACAGATACCTGCAAAGACATTGTCAATCTGTCAAGATTGATTTAACATGCAATTTCATTTTAATGTTGGGCTTTTGGACCCAAATTGGACTTTCTATCTGACTACTGTGTTTCTTTTTTCCCCTCTCCTCTCTGGCATATCTTAGAAGTGCCACCACCAATGAATCACTGGGCGGCTCTGTCCAGTTCAACGTGAACAGGAGATCAAATGGTCGAAGGTAATGGGAGGGAGGAGGTAGCAGGACACAAGCTCTGGAGGGACACAGGTGCTACTTCACATAAAAAAGCTAGGCTCGCCTGGTGGAGTGGCTCAGTTGGTTGAGCATGTCCTGTGCACTGAAAGGTTGCCTGTTCAATTCCCAGTCAGGGCACATGTCTGGGTTGTGGGTTCGATCCCTAGCTGAGGCATGTATGGAAGGCAACCACTCAATGTTTCTCTCTCTCTCCCTTCCTCTTGCTAAGCATGTCCTTGGGTGAAGATTTTTTTTTAAAAGCTAGGCTTTCCGGCTATTGAAACCCCTGAAAAAGGTCTAGACTTGGGGCAGTAGCAGTGAATTAATTTCCTTTTCCTAAAGTAGAGGCTGGAGTCTGGATCTGGGGAGGCAACCTCGGTGGACTTAGGAAGAAATCCGCTGTGATGGCAGTGGACGTGCAGTGGCAGGGAGGCAAGAAGCTGCCATGAAAGGAAAGGATGGGTTGGTTTTGTAAGGAAAGTGGGGTAACCGAGGTGGCCTTTGCAGACTCTAAACAGCCTAGGGAAGACAAGTCGGTTTCACAGAAAGGCCCACCTAAAAAGTTCCACCGGCGCCAGCCAGTCTAGTTTTGATACTCCTGAGGTGTCAGCAGGGAACTGCCCGCCGGTGGCCAGTCCCTTTCTCCTCTTTAGGCAGCAAGTGGAGCCGTGGGTACGAGTGGGCTGGGTGGGTGCCTCCCTGTGCGAGCTGCCTCCTTGGTGTGCAGGCTCCAGGCATCTGTTCTCGCCGCCTGCCTAAAATAGAAGGTCTCATTGTGATAGATTAATCCTTTGGCTCAGATCCTGCCCCGGTCACCAGCTCAGCCTGCACTGCGTGGGTGGGGGAGGTGGGGACAAGGACACTTAACTCATTCAGCACATCCCCTCCTGTCTCCTGCAGGAGTGCCCTGTGCAGTTGCTCAGCCTTTATGGAGAAAGGGAGGCCTGGCTGGCAGGTGCTGGGCGGCCTCCACCAAGAGGCCTTGTTTGCTTCCTTTTCAGGGGCTCATGGACCCCTGGGGACGAAGGACCATGTGAAGGGAGACTGTTCCTTTCTCTGATCTCTCTGAACACTTCCTTTGGCTGCTCCTTTAGCCTGTTTGTATTTCGATTTCTTCATCTGTTAAGTGGTGATAATAGTTTTTACTTGCCTCATAGAGCTGGTATTATGATTAAATGAGTTAATACATAGGAAGTGCTTGCAACTTCACAAAAGAATAAATATTGAACGATTTCATTTATATGAGGTACCTCTAGTAGTCAAATTGATAGAGACAGAAAGCAGAATAGTGGTTGCCAGGCGTTGAGGGGAGTGCGGAGTGGGGTTGCTGTTTAACGGGTGCAGAGTTTCAGTTTGGAAAGATCAAGAGTCCTGGTGATGGCCGCACAACAATGGGAACGAACTTCATGCCACTAAACTTTACACGTAACAATGGCTACGGTGGTAAACATCATGTTATGTGCATTTTACCACAATTAAGCACACACGCACAGACACACAGGCAGTGCCAGGTATTCCTTTCCTACTGCATTTTATAAATACTTATGTATATAAATTTTCTCCCAGAAAAGGCTCTTGCTCATACATAAGTATTACTGTCACCTCAATCATAGATAGCTTCAGTTTACCCACACAGAGTGAATGAATGAATATGTGTTGGGCCAGAAAGTAAAATATTCCAAAGTAAGTTCTGTTGCTGTTAACCTCCTAACTTACAAAGGGACAGTGTTCTCCACCCATGGGGAATGCTGAAGTGGGGAATCCCAGATGCTACACTGGGAAAGGCTCCAGCAGAGTGGTGATTAATTGTCATTTCTTCCTGGATGAATTGCTTATAAAGTTTAGGAATACTCAAAGTTCACCTGTGAGACCTGTCAGGGTCTACCACAGGGTCATCTGTGTTGGAAGACTATTTAGAGAATGCGTCAGTATAGCCGGTACCCCAAAGATTTAGACCCGCCCTAGGATGGACTTGAGGCTTCATTCAAGGTTTATTCATGCCCGTCTCCCAGGACCGGCCCTTGGGAGGAAGAAGCAGGGAGCTGTGCATCCTGCCATGCACTCTGAAGCCCATCCTCTCAGTGAGGTGTGTTCTCGTCTTTTCTGACCGTCCTCTATCATCTCATCCAAAGTGAGCAAGGAGAAGAGAGCCAGTCTGTACTTCACAGAAAGGGTTCCAAACCTAAATGTTCTGAGTCTCAAAAAACATTGTACAAAGAAACAAACAAACAAAAATCTAGGAATCACCTTAAAGAGTTGTTTGGAAAGATCCAGAAATGACTCATTGCACCTTATAAGCAAGGAGAAAAACCAGGGGAGCAATTTAAGGCTGAGTACATAAAAACTCTTGAGTCTCACAAACTAAGCATGAGGCTATTTTTGTGTGGATTACTTTCACAAGCTCGTTGGGGCGGTGTGTGTGTGTGGGGGGGGGGGAGGTGGTGGTGTGAGGCTTCATCAGAAAGCAGCCGTTCACCTTGTAATTTTTGGGTCCTTAAACAACCTTTGGTCCTGGCTCAGGAGGCTGGGGAAGGAGGAGAAGTTGAGGGACTTTGGGCAGCAGAACTAAACAGCCACAAGGCAGATGATTAACATGGTGGCTGAAAAGGGCAGGAGAGGAGAGAGGAGCCAAAGGCTTAGAGATCATGAGAGAACATCAAATGCTGCTGGAAAAGGTTGGGAGACAAAATACAGGTTTAGGCTCTGGCCCCAGCCCTCCCACTGACCTGAATATTTTCTGTCCCAGACTGACCTCCAGTTTCACACACTTTGGTCTTCTACAGCAGCTTCTGCCTAAGTTCCCAGTGAGCTAGAGATTACAGATGAGTCACTGTGTAATAAAGCGTTGTACCCTCTGGGCCACCTTGGGAAACACATTCTGCTGAGTAGGCCCAAATGCGGGGTGGTGGTGGGGGGGTGTCAAGTCAATTCCTTGTCAGCCAAAGGCTCCCTGTTGAAGCCTCCCCATGGGTCCTCTGCAGGGATAGGAGCAGGACAGCATGTGAGAACCTGATCTGAGCAGCTCTGGCTTTTGCTCCCTTGTGTAAGCTCTGATGTAAAGATGCTTTCCTCACAAGGGTGCTGCACCCATTCAGGCTCTCAAGATTCGCTTCATGCAGGCACGCACCGCACACACACACACACACACACACACACACACACACAGCGCCTGTGACCAGTTTCCAAAGCCAGGCCTGGGACCCAATGGGGCCTTGTTTCTGAGGGGGATGGAATTGCCAGCTAGAAATAGCATCCTGCTGCTTTCAGCAATGGTGCTAAGACACACACAGCCCATGTACACTTTGCATGCAGACAGAAACCCAAAGGAGAAATGATTTCAAATAAAGGTATTTGGCATTCCCGCTAAAGTGAGAAGGCATACTGGCTCAGTGCCCAGAGAATCAAGAAGCAGTCATTTCTAAATCGAAACCTGTTGTTGGTGACCTTGAGCAAATCATTAAACCTCTCTGTTACCAGCTAATCAACAATGCAAAAAATAATTGAGAAGAAAAAAAAGAGAGAATTAGTAGAATTCTTTGCCTATATATAAAGTACAAAGTGTTAAGGAATGAAATAAAGACTTGGTAGTTCTGTTTGGATATTCATGTCTTATTTCACATCTTCATCCCATTCCTTTGCGCTAGGTAGTCCCACTAATTCAAGCTGAGATCTGCCCACCCTCAATGAGGAGCATCCCATAAGCTGCTTGCCTTAATGGTAGCGGTGTAATGAAATAGAGCACCCACCCTCACATACCCCAGCAGGTCCTGACTTGATCTGCCTGCTGATGAGGGAGTCTCAGCATGGTTCACCATGTGGAATAGAGTCCTGGATTATCAAGCATAGACAGCTAAGCTTCAGGCTTCTTGTTTTGCTCACGTTTCTTAGAGATTTTGCTCTCCCCATCCTCCCACAACTGTAGTCTCCATGTAAAAATTAAAATGTCACCATTTTATTAATTTACATTTAA
This sequence comes from Cnephaeus nilssonii, assembly GCF_951640355.1. Classification (NCBI taxonomy): domain Eukaryota; kingdom Metazoa; phylum Chordata; class Mammalia; order Chiroptera; family Vespertilionidae; genus Cnephaeus; species Cnephaeus nilssonii. The sequence goes on along the minus strand of NC_137075.1, from coordinate 38,291,932 downwards.
TTTATCTAAGAGCTGATCACTTGGGAATTTGGATCCAGAAATATACTCAATTATTCTGCACTTGTCAGAGTCAGAAATAATGATTTCTGTGCAAGGGGATTATGAAATACAAACCAATTTTCATTCATTGCAATCAAGTCATTTCTGCTATGAACCTCTTAATAACTTACATAGTTGGGTCTTTGTAGGGTTGGGGTGAGAGAGTTAGACTGAGGATATGTATGACTGAGATCTATAACATCCTGTCAGGGGTGGAGTGAAGGATGTCATCAATGTAAATATTTCACCTATGTCTGATAACAGCCAATTTTATTTAAATGATGAGATCTAGCCTTTTTTGCTCAGTCATCTATGGAGAGACTAATCTGGTATATTTCTATTTTAGTTAGGGACCATGCTCTAAAATAAAGCAGCAAGTTGTTTTGAAATGAAATGAATTAATTTCTCTTTAGCCCATGCAATTATTCTCATTGAATATCCTGCTTGTGTGTGTTATTTTCTCCAGCATTTCCATATAAATGTCTAACAAGGTAACCAGAAATAATAAGCTCTTGACATTTTCCTCCTCCTCTTGGACAGAACCTAATTATTCCCTGACATCAACTTTCCTTGTCAAGAGAGTCCCACGGAGCCTAGAAGCAAGGACAGTTTAGCCTTTACAGATTAGCAGAGCTGAGGAATTTGTACGTGTAGCTTTAAAATAGATGAGGTGTCAAACAGGGGTCAGTTTTCATGTAGGACATTTATGGTTAAGAGTCTGGTAACTTACATTGCCTAACGTATTTATTTATAGTAAATTAACTATTGCAAAGCTTGGTCCCAGGATATTTCAGGGTCTGTAGGGAAGTCAAATGCACACACACACACACACACACACACACACACACGACACAGACATCATTTGAACACTAGTTCTTCAACTTTATTCTACCTTCTAATAATGATTTAGAGAAATTTAAAGGAATTGTCAGAATCAAATGATCTGAAGACTTGATGTGAAAATAAGGCTTTGTGCTTACCAAGGGGAATTTTCATTAGCCATTCTTACAGATTCATTCTTAGCTTAGCATGGGACCACTCTACCTGGAGTAGGGAAGAAGCCTTCCAATTCCTTTTCTAGGCCTCTCTGTTCATCTCTACTCACTGCCCTTCCAGGTCATCCTAACCATCATCCTCTTCCAAAGACCCAGAGGTCTCCTGTGGGCTGAAAGCAAGCTCAAAGAACATGACCAGCAAGGTATTGGGAGTTCATGGGAGATCCCTTTTAGAAGTATTTACAAGTTAAAGGAGAGGCCTAGAAAAGGTGAAACTTGAAAGAACTATGTCTCTACTGCTAGAATTGTGGGGGTCTTGGCAGAATGGGAGGGAATGGAAGAGGGGCGTGATTGTTTTGGAGGGAGAGACATCTTCCTAGAGACCATTAAAACATACCATATATATCACCTTCTATTCTCCTTGCTTATAAAGCCACTGCTAGGCATTCAAATGAAAAGTAATTTTGGGTATAACAAACTTGGTTCGGTTCCATATTGCTTGATTCTTTCCCAGAACCTGTTCATACACCTAAAGACATGTTTATTGGCAAACAGTGAACATGCTTTTATTTTAAACATGTTTTTATTGATTTCAGAGAGGAAGGGAAGAGGGAGAGATAGAAACATCAATGATGAGAAAGAATCATCCATCAGCTGCCTCCTGAACGCCACCTACTGGGGGTTGAGTCCACAATGTGGGCATGTGCCCCAACCAGTAAGCGAACCATGACTTCCTGGTTTAAGGGTTGAACCTCAACAATTGAGCCACACTGGCCAGGCAACAGTAGACATGCTTTTAGCAAAAAGTTGTCTGGTAACATTTTTCAGGGTTGCTGGCAGATATGCTCTATGCACTTCATTTCTGCTTTTTTCTTTTTTCCTACCTCTTTTCTAACAGTTCTCCTCCAGGAACCCCACCTGGTCTGTCTGTCCTTTTGCTACTGCTCCTGGGCAGTCTGAATCAAATGGTTAAAGGGGAGTTGCATGTAAGTCCACTCAGCACTTACATAGACAGTGACTTGCACGTGTGAACTGCCGGCATACCCAGGTCTGCAAGGTTCCTGCCTGAGGAACGGCAGGGTACTGCTCTGAAAGGCAAGGCAGAGTGTGATCACCAGGGTGGGCTGAAGGGCAGGAAACACCATGTACTTTCCAGTCTCTGTTTGAGCCATCTGGCAGCTGGACAGGGCAGAGATGGCTGCAGGCAGAGAGGGCACGTCTGTTCACCAGCTCTGTGCCTCTCAAGCCATAGAAACTGCTCATTCGTAAGGAAACGTGTTGGTTCACACACATGGCTTCCCTCCTCCATTTACAAAGTGCAAGGTCCTCAGAATGTCTGTTATGCATATCTATGTTTTCAAATTAGAGCTGGTATTTATACTCAGCCAAACCTGGGGGAGGGTAGTAAGGTGCTAGAGAACAAGATTTAAGGTAGGAATTAATTTGTGTTGCTGAACACATTTTAGGGACTATTGGTTCAAAGAATGATGGCCAATCATCAGACTCATACTGAAGGTGTTTCAGTGGATGTAGCCTCTTCCACCTTCTCTGCAGTTTAACTCCAGTTCCTTTACTCCGAGGTCCTTCTTTGAATGAGGTCAAACAGCTCCTGTGGAATACTTCTGAATTATGAAATCTGTCTGGTCAACATGATTTCCCTTCCCTTCCCTTCCCTTCCCTTCCCTTCCCTTCCCTTCCCTTCCCTTCCCTTCCCTTCCCTTCCCTTCCCTTCCCACATAACTGATATATGCTAACATCACTGAGGTGGCAGAACTTGAACAGCATTGATTGCCATTATTATCTAGGTCTTGACTGAAAAACCATTTGCATTGTTTTCACGAAACCCTGATGATGCAGCTCAAAGAGGCCAGAATGATGCAGCGATGGAGCCCAGAATGCTGGTTCGGCCTCTGTCCTATGCTACTTGAGAAAACTTCTTCCATTTTCTCTGCCTCAGTTCCTCCATGGGAGAAAGGAGGGTGTATTTGTCTCCCTCTCTTAGAGATATTGTCAGTAGAAAGAGAAGAGAAGGAAGTGAAGATCTTCTGAGGCTGTGTCACAAGGCCTTCCAAGGTGGCATGGGTTGCAAGGGAAAGTCACTTTGGCTGGGAGTCATGGTCATGACTTTAGTTCCACCTTACAGGCTCTCCCAAGACAGGAGGGCTCATACAGCTGGTATTGGATGCAGTCTGAAAGGAATCTTGTTACTGCATAAGTGATTCTGCTGGGACCTCAGTGCCTGCGAGGTGTTTAATGAGCACTTGAATAGTTGAAAATACCTTTGACTGGAATACAGAGCCATGTCTTACATGCAGTGGCCACTCATTAAATGCTTGGTTCACGATGTTATATTTCAACTTATTCTGTGTACACAACTTAGAGTCTAGTGTTAAGTGCTTTGGCATTACGTTGCTCTTAAGATGAAGGTGGGGTGATGTTTAGGGCCAGCCACACCTGCGATCTATTAGCAATGAGGGTACAGATGTCTATGCAGCACAATGAAAGGCAGTGGCGAGTCTATGGCTTCACTATCAAAGCCTAAGAGGTCCTGGAAGGTGCTGGAAAGTCACTGTTGACTCTCAAAAATAAATGGATCCATTCTTTCAACTCATCATTGAACAGAAAAGCCAGACACGGCCATATCTAGCCATGCCAAGCCAACACCCTCATGGAAGTTTTGCTCTTCAGTATTTATCCAGAAAACCCAGAACCACATTTACATTTTTTTCTAAGTCCTTCTCCAGGTTGCACAGTGAGAAAAGCTCATCTTATCTACTGGACAACTCCAGGTTCCCCCGACACTCATCCAGTGCATAGAGCAGAGGCTGCAGGTCCAAGCACCACACATGTGCTTTTCCTGAGTGAGAGCAGAGATGTGCTGTGTCTTGGGGCCCATTTCATATGCACGTTATCATATGTGTGTGATCCAGAGTGTATCAAGAAAGTCCTTTAAATGGACCATCTTATGTTCATGTGGGGTTGCAAGACTAGCTATGTTGTGCCATGTTTTTATTTGTCAAAAATGTATTGTATGGAAAGGAGTATTAACCTTTTGCACTCGGATGTCGAGATTAAAATTACTCTTTGAATGTATCAATAATCTGAAATATAAAAAAATCCAAATAAATAAGTTTGTATGAAAAGAAACTCCAGTTTTTTATTCTACTGCCGCGCTTTGTAAAATCTGGGGTATTTAAAAAATTAAATCCCGAGTAGAATAAAGGAATGGAGAAAAAAAGCAAGCGAGTGCAAAGGGTTAAAGGGGCAATTATTCTGGTTGGTGGTAAACTCACCAGCTTCAGTGTTGGTTAAGGGGAATGATAACTGATGACAGAAGTAAGGACTGAGAGGAATAGGAAAGACTCCAAGTTTCACTATTTTATTATGAAATGAAGGGGAGAAAATAATATTGAAATTGTGACAGAAGGCAATGAGAAATTAGGGCTGGATCCATATAAAGTGATATGCACCTGAATGTGGTGAGTTCTGAAAAGTTTAAGAATTTTAGTTTTAGTCCCCAGCCCATTGGACTAAATCTTTTACAACCTCCTACAGAGACTGCATAGAGGCTGTGCCTCTTCCCAGCAAGATGAGCACATCTTGCCTGCATCTCTGAGTTGTGATGGGTATAAAGACTAGGTCATAAATGCTTCCTAGGAACACTTAATATCAAATTACTGAAATAATAGTGTATTTTCCAAAAGCCCCTCCTGCCCCCTCTGCTCCATCTGCTAAATGTGCTCGGGGCCTTGCATGGTTCAGGATTTAGAACACGCCAATCATTTGAGGGAAAAGTGACCTTCCCCCAGGGTGGAGAACCTTGTGTTTGACCTAATGAGGACATTCCCTTCAGAGCTGAGAGCCAGGAGCCCTCTCTCCTCTGGGCCCTGACGTTTGTGTGTTGTCTGCTGACCAGCGTGGCTCTCCACTGGCACATGCCTTCACCTGGAGTGGCCTGTCAACAATCAAATTGTCCACTTCTCCTGGGCAATTCCATAACTACATCTGAAAATCAGCCTCACTGCTATTGTTACACATCATATGTTGACATTATAGTCCTCTTTACTTTGAGTTTATAAATGCCTTTTCCTGGTGCATTACACGGTCTTTATTTCCTTGCCATCCCTCAAGGACAACCGAGTTGTAGCCTCTATAACCTCTGTTCCAGGTGCCTCCCTGCCTCTAGTCTAGGCCCTCTCCTCAGCCAGCCTGAGCACCCTTCTGTTTTTACCTCCCAGTGCACTGCTTTGATCATATGCTCCCTTGTTAGAGAAACTTCAGTGACCCCCCCATTGACTATCAACTCAAGTCCGAATTCCAGAGGCTGGCATTTAAGAATCTTCCCAATAAATTCCCAACTTTTCTTTCTAGGCTCATGTCCATTTACAGCCCACTTATACTCCTTACTACCATTAAACAGAGATACTTACATTTTCCAAGTACAGGCTATATTTTCCAAGTCCACACTCACCCAATTCCCCATCTCTTTGTCTACCTTCTGAAGTCCTCCCTATCCTTGAAGGCTGAGTTCACGTGTCCCTTTTTCACAAAGCCTTCCTGGTATAAGAAAGCATGCTCTCATCCAAATCCTTTGTTGTTTTCTTATTTCAGCTTTAAAACATAATTTATACAAATATTACATATTTGTTGTTGAAAAAATTTTTTAATCAAAACAAGGAAAATAAAAAATTTTCATACCCTTGTCTTCAAAAATAACTTCATCTCAGTAGAACACCTGTTATGTATACTTCCAGATTTTTCCACATACATATACACACATATCTTACACATTTTGTTTCACCTAATTGGCATGCTTGGGTATTGTTTTGACTTGTACTTATTATGTAAGTTCAATATAGCCTATACTAGACTGTAATCTCCTCATGGGTTGCAGTTCTTTTTATCCCTCATAGCACTGAGTACAGAGATGTTTTTTAAGTGTTTGTTGATAACCAGAATGGATTTATACACTTCCCTGAAGACTTGGGGAACTCTCAAAAACATTATCCAGTACCAATTAAGGGGCAATCATAAAAAAACTATTTCTTGTATTTGAACTACTTTTATTGGTTATTTGTGAAGAAATATTCAAATTTGAACCCTGTAAGGTCACGGGAACCAATAAACTAAGCCAACCAATAGCCTAAGTTGATTGGTACTTAGTAGATTCACAGATTTTTAACTTCTTAGCAGAAGTTGGGAAGATGCAAGAGATGTAGGGTCTTGGGTAGAGGTATGTTCTGGAAACTCCAATTCCTAGTCCACTCTTCATGTCCTAAATAAGGGTGCAAACCCCCATCTCTAGAATTTTTGCAATTCCCAGTGCAACATATGGTTTTTAGTTGGGAAACTAAGGGCTGTGGATATCTCAATCTCACATTTTAAACTTGCTTACCTAGACTTAGGACTGCCTGTTCTTTGCCCTCAGAGGCCAGTTCTTCACCCCAGCTCTAAAGGGAATGCCCATGTATTGTTTCTCAACTGAAGCTAGTGCAGTTTCTGAGTGCTTATTCAGAAAATATCTTCACAGGACCAGAATGGATATTTAAGAACTGAGCTGCCCAGTTCAATTTTTTAGATGACTCATGTGGTGAGAGCTGAACTGACCTGAGGGAGCCAGCAGCCGGGGTGCTAGGCTGGTAGATGAGGCACTGCCCTGGCATTGGGTTGGATGGTGAATCAATGTTGTCACATCCCCTTTTAGGAGCTGTAGAAAGGGAAATAAATGTGGCTCTCAGCCACTCTAAGCAATTCTTAAGAAGGAGAGAAGATCCTATCATGGAATTGTTTGGAACCTGGCAATCCAAATTGAAAAGAAAGGTCTGAGATTTTTCTGTGAACTATGAACTATGAAGATGCTGATAATTTGTTGTGTCATTCTTGTTGTTATTGTGTGTGTTTATTTGTTTAAAATAATACCTTTTTACGAATTCAAAGGAAAGTGCAGAGAAAATAGAGCAACTCGGATTAGTTAGAGCAAGTTTGCATCTATGGAGAGGAACAGGGAGAATGCATGTCTCATTATTTTATAGCCATAGCTTGCAGAGACATTACTATTTTTTTCAAAATCCTGGAAGTGTTCAGCAAAGTTCAGAATAATCAAATGGGAAACACCCGGTTCTTTGGGGAGACACACTCTAGTAATGGTGATTTCTTGGGCAAATTAAAATAGACCTAAGTAAATTTCAGCTGCAGGGATTGGGCTGAGCAGTTCTGCAAAGGTTTGACATAGGCTATGGGAAATCCCAGGTGAATCTGTGCCTGACAAGGAATTCTACCTTTCTCTAGGAAAGGAAGGTGAGACAATGTCTCCAGGATGAGCATTTTCCTCCTCAGAGACATCATAGGTCTGATGCCGTATTTTGTGGAAACTAGTTCACAAAATAAAGCTTTCTGTTCTCATTCATTATTTTCTCAATATTAAGTGGCTGCTCTCTGCAAGACACTGAACTGTGTGTTGTTATCTGTGTCTTGGTTGAAATCATTTTCATGGGGTCACCTATGATGCAGCGATGGAGCCCAGAATGCTGGTTTCTGGTTTGGCCTCTGACCTTCTATGCTATTTGAGAAAACCTCTTTATTTTTCTCTTAGTTCCCCGATGTCTGAGATGAGGGTGTTTTTTGACTCTTTCTCTCGGAGATGTGGTCAGTAGGGAGAGAAGAGAAGGAAGTGAGGAAGTGCTAAGACTCTGACACCAAGGCCCTCCAAGGTGGTGGTGACATGGTTGCAAAGGGAAAGTCACTTTGGCTGGGAGACACAGCCATGGGTTTAATCCCACCTTACAGCCTTACAGCTTCTTCTCAGACAGGAGGGCTCAGCCTGGAACTGGATGTGGTGTGAAAGCAGTATTGTTATTACACAGCTCTCCTGTTGGTGTATTTACTCCATGTTGTTTTCTTCATCAGTGAGTCCCCAAAGCCTGGGAGGCGTTCCACAAATACTTGTTGAATAATTGAACAACTGGCTGGATGAGAGTACTTGTTGCTGGACTTCAAGTGCAGTGCCCTACAGGCCCGGACAGTAAATAAATGCTTGGTTGATGATATGCTGTTATATTTCAACCTACTCTATGTACAGAATTCACAGTCTGCTGTTGACTACTTTGGCATTTCATTGTTTTTAAGATGAATGAAAGATGGTGTTCAAAGCTGTCCTCACCAGCACCCTGCTAGCAATGAGGGTACAGATATCTATGCAGTGAAAGGTAGTGTGATGTTCTGTGGCTTCATTAATAATGAATTGGAAATGGTGAAAAGCCTGGTTATTCATCTTTCTTCCACCTCCCCCTCATTTAGGGCTTGGACTTTGCAATTACGGGCTCTGTTGAAAAGCTAGTAACTAGGAGACAGTCAGACTTGATATGTCCTGTTGAAATCTGCTAGGAATCTGCATCATAATGACCATGTTCATATGATGACAAAGAAGCCCTCTTAGAAAAGAGCTAAGGACTTTGAGTAAATGAATTAATTACCGGGTAAGCAGCATAGTTGGAGGAGAGATGGGAAAGTCTGACGCCTAGTGGTCATCATGGAAGACCTGGAACTAATCACACGTGATTCTAAGGAAAATATCTAAAAAGCATTGCTGAATCCTACCTAGGTCTGAAAGGGACTTAAAGAGAACCATTTCCAACTTTAAAAGAAATGTTTTAAGAACCAGGTCTAAGATCTTATCTGTACCCTGACTGCTGGTCTACATGGTGGGCTGATTAAAGTTGTGGTGGAAAGGACTGACTACCAGAAAAACATAGACCCATTAAAGAAAATCTAGAGCTTATAGTAAGGGAGTGGCAAGATAGCTCCAAGTCAAGTTGCAGACACCAAGCTCCAATTCAAAAAGGGACTGAAGAGAAAGGCCCTTGAGTCCAGGAATTACACACCTTCCTTCCTCAATTTGTCTATAAAAATTCTAGACTTGGGTGGAGTGATTTCAATTAGTCTTTTCAGCTCTAAAGCACCTCATTTAAGGCTTTTAACAGGTGAATATGTAGACACCTCAGTGAGTAATTGAATTATCTTCAGTAAGCCATTGAATCTCTATGCTGTGGTCCATGGAAAAGTGGAAAGTAATTTTATTCCCTGAAAACCTTTCTGAGAGGTAATTTAACTACAGTTAGCAAAAGAGTTTGAAAGTGCAGTATTGTTATTACATAGCTCTCCTGAGTTTAGGTATATCTCATAAGAAAATAATCAAACAAATGGTAAAAGGTGTGTAATTGAGTTGTTCATTGTAAAAAAAAATTTTTAAACAATCCAAAGTTCATTAGTAATGAATTTGTTAAATAAATCAAGTACTTCTATATAATCAAGTACCTCCATATAATCAAGCACTTCCATATAATGGAGGACTTTTTTAAAAGATATTGTAAGATGTTAAAAATATCTTAATATTGCAAGATGTTAAAAATATCTTGAAAAAAGCAGATGTGTGTGTGTGTGTGTGTGTGTGTGTGTGTGTGTGTGTGTGTATGAAAATCTCAACACCGAGTGGTGGAATTATTTGTGTGCCCTTTCATTCTATACCTTTTTGTATTGTGTGATTTATTTCTGGCAATGAGCATATATAACTTCACAACAAAAAAAATCAACAATAAAACATCTTAAATTTTTCATTTCTTTCCTTATTTCATGGAGAAGATGAAAAGATGAGAGGAGATAATATATATGAAAACTATTAGGCTTTACTCTAAGGCACTTGACCTCTGACAAGGCACTGTTACTTACTTCATGTTAACAATAAAGTGTTTGCAGGGAGGTAGGGCACTGAGGAGGGACAAACACTTATGTGCAGTTCTCCTCAGTCTTTGCTTTTGAGGCTCTTCCTGGGTTGTTTTGCTTGCTGTTAAGAGATAGCTAAGAAACACAGTCTCTCTGTTGCAGTGATTTTTCATTTCCTCTTTTTTTTGTTTTTGTTTAAACATGAAGACAAGATATATTCACCAATAAATATCACTAAGAAAAATCAAATTTTGGGAATATTTTTAAACTTTGGGCTACGATTTGTCTCCTTTTATAGGCATTGTTGGTAATGATGTTGATAATAAGTGCTTTTCTTAATGATGTGTTTTAATCTTACTAAAACCTGGGGCGTGGGTAAACCCATTTTACAGATGAGGAAACCAAAACTCAGAGGGCTGACACCTTCTCCAAAATAACACTTGTGTCTTCTCACCCAACTCCACTCCTGGCTATACTATGAGCTCCTCTGGAGAAGTAGTGATCTTCAGAAATAGAATACATCTGAAATAAGAATTCTGGCTCCAACACTGACTAACTGTTCAGGTGGGTACAAATTATTTAACCTGTCTCTCAGTTTCCTCAATTTCAAAATGAGGAATGGAGCCCTTACCACACAGGGTTATTATGAGGAGTCAGTGAGTTAATATCTATAAAGTGCTCTACAGAGTTTAGTACATATCGGCAAACAGTGGTCATCCTTATTATCATTATTGTTAATGCTTAGTCTTTTGCATGCATCATCTCATTGAGCCCCTGCAATAAGTCTATTAATATAGGAAACTAAGGCTCAGGGAAGTTCACAGCCAAAGAGAAGGGACTAACCAGTGGAAGGGCGGGGATTCCAACTTAGCTCTGACTTCAGAGCCCACCCTCTGCTGCCTGCCCCATGTTGCTGAGCTGACCAAGATGAAAACGAACTGAACTGTGGTGGAGTAAAGAGCACGGCTGAATTTTTTCTCCATGTGGTAACAGGACTATTTGTACTTCAGAGCAGTTTCATACAAGAAGATACTCAAGTTTATGCCTGAGGCGAGAACTACGTGGTGCATTGTTTAACTGTCTGTGTAAATCAGAATTTTTTCAATGCAAGCGATAGCAGCCAGTTTATTGGCTGACTAAATGAAATGCCCAGGGACAGATCTCCCCTACCGTCAGATGTGATTTGATCCAAGAATAAAGTGATGCCTCCAGGAATATTTCTCTCATTGTTTATGAGCTATCTTTCCCTCTGTTGGCATCACTCAGGCTTTACCTTCTTAGAGGCCAGATGGACACCAGGGGCTCTGAGCTTGTACCTTAATAGTCACATCTATTGAATGAGGGCTTCTCTCTCTATTCCAGCAAAAGTCCTGAAAGGCATCTCATTAATCTGGAGCCACACTCCCCTCCCTGAACCAAACCTTGTGATCAGGGTGATGGAATGTTCTGATTGCATTCAGCCCATGCTAGGGTTAAGCGACACTCTTCACTCCTCAAAAATACAGTGAGAGATAGACAGACTGAGAGTGGTGATCAGGTGGCTTTCCAAAAGAAATGTTCATTGTTATTGCCAGAAAAGGAGTGCTGTTTAGGCAGAAAGGATCTATGTCCACTACCATGCTGTTCACTTGCAGATGATGGTGTCTTGGACTGCAGTTGAGGAGATTAGACCCTACTGCTCAGGAGCTGAGGAAACTTAACAAATCCCTTAACTCCTCACAGCTTCAGTTCTCTCACTTGTAGGAGAATCTAACATTGTGCATGGCCCCATTTACTTCTCATCATAACCCAATATTGTAAATACTTTAATTAGTCTGAATCTTTCATTTTACAGCTCAGAAAACCTAAATAAATCACTTGTCCAAGGTCACACAGCTGGAAACTGGCTGAGTCAGGATTTGAACTCAGCCAGGCTTTTCTGCCATTTATCTGTACAATGATGAAACTGGACAAGATAAGCTCCTATTTTGTGCCCTCAATGTTCTGTGTTTTAAAAAGAAGAAGAGGAAGAATAATTGATCAGAGAAAGGAAACTCCCAAAAGACCCATTTTACAATAAGTGTTAATTTGGAGAGGTAATGGTTTCTTGGTTTCATGCATTCTTATCTTCTCTGAATCTGTTACAGGAAAATTGTTGCTGTCATTTCCAAATGAATTTCAAATCTGACTTTTAAAATAGCCAACTCACTGAGGTCTTTATTCATTGTCAGCTTAGTTGCAGAAATATAATGATTTCTTAAAGCAATTGCATAAGACACTCCACTTAATGAAAACTTAATAGCTGAATATGACTGTGAAGAAGATATTTTTCTGCCTAATAGTAACTTCCTTTTCATTGTTTCTCTTCAATGAATTATTGAAAAAACATCAAGATGACTTACGCATTCTCCAGCTTAAAGCTGCTTATCCTCAAAATCTATGTCTGGAACTGTGCTTTGTTACTAGATGACTTGCGGTAAAAGCAGTCTATAAATTAGTAACTCACATTAAAGTACAAAGTAGCTACTTAATGTTGGATAATGAATCAGGCAAAGCCTTTTTAGGTTGCTAATTCATGGTTAAATAAATAAAAATAATCATGTAATATGACAAGTTAGCCAGGGAAGCAGCCGAAATGCGGAGACAAAGAAACAGGTCACAAATGAAAGAAATGGAGGAAAGCAAACGACTGGATATAGAGTTCAAAACCACGGTTATAAGGTTTTTCAAGAATTTTCTAGAAAAGGCTGATAAATTTAGCGAGACCCTCGAGGATATGAAGAAGGACCAACTAAAAATTAAGCATATACTGACTGAAATGAAAAATAATATACAGAGATCCAACACTGCTAGAGGATTGTAAGAATCAAGTCAAAGGTATGAAATACAAAGAAGCAAAAAACACCCAACCGGAAAAGCAAAAAGAAAAAAGAATCCAAAAATATGAAGATAGTGTAAGGAGCCTCTGGGACAACTTCAAGCGTACCAACATCCCAATTATGGGGGTGCCAGAAGAAGAGAGAGAGCAAGATACTGAAAACCTATTTGAAGAAATAATGATGGAAAACTTCCCCAACCTGGTGAAAGAAATAGACTTACAAGTCCAAGAAGTGCAGAGAACCCCAAACAAAAGGAATCCAAAAAGGACCACACCAAGACACATCATAATTAAAATGCCAAGAGCAAAAGACAAAGAGAGAATATTAAAAGCAGCAAGAGAAAAACAGTTAGTTACCTTCAAGGGAGCACCCATACAATTGACAGCTGATTTCTCAACAGAAACTATGCAGGCCAGACGGGAGTGGCAAGAAATATTCAAAGTGATGAATAGCAAGAACCTACAACCAAGATTACTCTACCCAGCAAAGCTATCATTCAGAATTGAAGGTCAGATAAAGAGCTTCACAGATAAGAAAAAGCTAAAGGAGTTCATCACTGCCAAACCAGTATTATAGGAAATGCTGAAAGGTATTCTTTAAGAAGAGGAAGAAGAAGAAAAAGATAAAGATAAAAATTATGAACAACAAATACATATCTATCAACAAGTGAATCTAAAAATCAAGTGAATAAAAAATCTGATAAACAGAATAAACTGGTGAATATAATAGAGTCAGGGGCATAGAAAGGAAGTGGACTGACAATTCTCGGGGGGAAGGGGGTGTAGCGGGAAGAGACTGGACAAAAATCATACACCTAAGGATGAGGACAGTGAGGCAGGGGTAAGGGTAGATGTTGTAGTGGGAACTGGGTAGACAGAGATATGGTGGGGGGCGGGGGGTCAAGAACAACTGTAATAATCTGAACAATAAAGATTTATTAAACATAAAAAAAAGAAAAGTTAGCTTATTTTAGATGTTTCAATGATATGAAAGATTAAACTATAGCTTTTGGTATAAAAATGCCAACATTAAATATATTATATTCATTTTTAAACTTATTGAACAAAAGAATACTTCACTTAAATTTCTTGGTGTCTTAAAGAAATTTTTGAGTTTAAAGATTGCTCTGGTGGAGGCATGTATGTTCCAAATTGTCCTCTCCTTATTTGGGATTATTTGTTCAAGCGTCTCACCAACTGGTATCATGATTCTAATATATACATAGTAGTCATGCAATTTGGTCAGTACTAAAAAGAATTTAGCAATCATCCTACCTAATAAAAGAGTAATATGCAAATTGACCCTAACTCCGCTACACCCACAAGCCACGCCCACCAGCCCATCAGAGCAAGTATGCAAATTAACCCAACCAAGATGGCTACAGCCATGGAGAAAGTAGGAGGGAGGCTTGGGTTTCCAAGGCGATAGAAGAAGCCAACCTTTCTGCCTTTTCTGACCGGCCTAAGCTTCCACTCAATGCTACAAAGTTTCAATTATATAAGGTAAACAAATCCAAATAGAAATGGCTGCCAGCCACGGAGCAAGCAGGAGGCTTGGCTCCACTCCAGGATACAAAGTTTCAATTGTAGAAGGTAAATAAATTCCAGATACCAGGGCCTCCGCTTGGGTCGCCAGGGGGCGTGACCAGCCTGCAAACCACCACAGGCCCCTCACTCAGGCCGCCCCACACCCCAAGGGAACCCCCACCCTGATCCGGGATACCCTTCAGGGCAAACCAGCCAGCCCCCACCCATGCACCAGGCCTCTATCCTATCTAATAAAAGAGTAATATGCAGATTGACCATCACTCCAACACACAATATAGCTGCCCCCATGTGGTCAAAGATCCTGCCCCCATGTGGACACAAGATGTGGGATCGGGCCTAAATGGGCAGTCGGACATCCCTCGAGGGGTCCCAGATTGGAGAGGGTGCAGGCTTGGCTGAGGGATAGCCCCCCCACCCCCGTGCACGAATTTCATGCACTGGGCCTCTAGTGAATAATAATTTTTTCTGAGTTCCCTTCCTAAAATCATGACTAGTATATGCAATAATAACTAAAAATATGGCATTAGCAATAACTACTATTTATGTAGTATTTTTATTGAAGCAGGCTTTGTGCTAAGTGTATTACTTACATTTAGTCATGTAATTCTAAGAAGTCTGTAAAGTAGTATTAGTATACATTTTTTTTACAGTGAGGGTCAGAGAAGTTAATTAAAATTCCCAACGTCACACAGCTACTAAGTGGTGGACTTAGTATTTAGATTTTCTTCTAGCCCTATTCTGAGGCCAACATCTTCCCCTCAACTTCAGTACATTTAAATTCTGAACTCTGACACAGGCCCTATATAACCTGTCCTGTTGACACTCTGTTAAGAGCTTCAAAGTTCCTGAATAGAGAAGAATTTTTCTTCCATGGCTTCCCAAAAACTAGATCTATAAACTATTTTGTAGGAATAATCTTGAGGGTGAGGAATGGTAACCATGAATTGGGACCCATTCAGATCATATATCATATTGGAACTGTGCTTGGATCACTGGGAAGTTTTGTTCTTGAGCCACTGACATTGACTTTTTCAGCACAAAACACCACATGCATTATGCTGTCATCAGAGCCATCCTCGGTGATAATTGTAACATGCCAGTGAAGAAAACACCCAGCCCTGGCTCCCATGGCCTACTTCTGAAAGGAGCTGCATGGCTTTACAATGATCGCTCAGCCAGGCGGGGAGAAGGGGAGGGTGGGAGAGCAGCAGGAGAAGAAATCTTTTCAATCTGGATGAACAGATCAGCTGCCTTGGACACCATGCTGTTCTGGCCAAGCCAGGGTTCCTGTGACATCATGCCCCACTCTCATACTGTCAGCAAAATTCCCTGAGGACAACAGCTGCCGCTGCCTACAAACAAGTGTTTCTGCTCACTCTACTCAGGGATGCATGCCAAGTCCTCTTTTCCATGAGGTGCTCATCTTCTTCCTACTCACCCTAGATGAGAATGCTAGAATACCACGTTTCCCTGACAGTTACTTAGTAGACAACCACGGGTGAGGTGGTCAGACACTGGCCATCTCCAGGGCTTCCCTACCAGGGTGCCAGGGGTGGGTTCCAGGTGAGTAGAGACATAGATTGGTCTCTCACCCTGGAGCAGCAGGAAGGGGCATCATGAGGCCACAGCCCCAGCAACCTTTAGTTTTTCCATTTTCACAAATTATTACTCTCCATTTGTGCCAAGATGTGAAAGAATTTTGGCAGCACTGATAAAAATGACTGGTTACGACTCTAATATTATTTCAGTTATCATTAATAACAACATAAAAGTACAAAGAATCTCAAGAGAGCTAAACTCTTATTTCCTGGGAAATAGGCAAAGTATGTCAGATAGCTAAATTCTGCCTCTTAATTATTCATTTTGTGATCTATGACAAGATGGTAATTATACCCCAATAACCAGAAAATTCAAATGTCCAGGTTTTCATGGTTCAAAGTGATTGTTCTTAACCCTAGAGTACTGCAGGGTTATTAAGGGCCTCTGACTCATTGAAGCTAAAGTGTTTCCTGGCATTGTGGGGTATTAGATTATAGTCTAATTCATCATGAAATTGTAATCCATTTATGATATGACATTAGAACATTTTACAGTTTTATCACTGGAAGTTTAGCCCTTCTGAGATACTTTAACTGTGATTGAGGTAATTTACCAAATCCTCAATTATAAAACAGTGATTATGCCTTGGTTATGGAATCATAACCTTATTATCAGGATTTCCTAATTTTGTTACATTATCAACCAGGTTAATGGAGACACTGCCTTGGTCTTCTACTCAATAGTCATTATTTGTCTTAAAATTAAGTATGACAAATTGACCTCTAAAAACAGATCATTCCTGGAAATTTGTCTATAGGTTCCTAACACTCCAGACCAATTTGGCATCAAAAGTCTTTCAGTTCATTTTCCTAGACAACAAAGTGATCCACCACCATATACATTTGACTTCTGGTCCCAAACCAACACTTCTGTCTTTCTCTGGGGTTTCACCAGTAGTCTTTCTTTCTTTCTTTCTTTCTTTCTTTCTTTCTTTCTTTCTTTCTTTCTTTCTTTCTTTCTTTCTTTCTTTCTTCCTTCCTTCCTTCCTTCCTTCCTTCCTTCCTTCCTTCCTTCCTTCCTTCCTTCCTCTCTCTCTCTCTCTCTCTCTCTCTCTCTCTCTCTCTCTCTCTTTCTTTCTTTCTTTCTTTCTTTCTTTCTTTCTTTCTTTCTTTCTTTCTTTCTTTCTTTCACCTAATTGCAAGCAATGTCAGTATGCTCTCTATATGCAATATTCTCTAATATTATAATTTTCCATCAAAGTTTCTTCTGTTCAAATTTTAAATTAAATTTCTCTTTCAATTCTTTTTTCCCCCTGCATTCAGGAACCTAGTTTCTAAATTATGTTTACTACTAATTTGTATAGAATCATGTCCTAAGTAGCCAACATCTTGCCTGTGACAAAACCGTTGGTTTAAAAACATATTTAATTTACACTACAGATGAATTTCTAAAAGTGAGAAAATCTGCCAAATAATTTAAAGCCCCTTACGGTAGATGTCAATAAATACTAAATTACATATACACAATTTATTTGATATTTCTTTTGCTGTCAATGAATAAAAATTAATTAAACTGAAGCATTCCGCACTGACCCCTAGGGGAAAATGACAAAGTATAAAATATTTAAAACATTGCTTTTGCCTTATTAAATTGACAATAAGTTGGGATTCAAAACCAACACTCGGCCAACAATAAAGAATACAAAATAGTTTATGTTCAGTTGCTTAAGTGTATGGCAAAGACTGTTCATATTTCAGAATGTCGAGGCCTGGCTGGTTTCTTGAGACCTGGGCAGTAAAGTATGGATTTTTGAAGGGAGAGAGATGGGCCTGAGAGTATCACAAACACAGGGAATAAGAAATTGAAGGTATAAGGGCCAGAAGCCATACAAAAACCACCCAGATCTTAACCATTCTCAATAAAGTTGGGCTAAATTAATTCAGTTCAATTGAAAGGAGACATAACACTTGATTGGGAAAGACTTTGAAAGGCTAACTAGTGCACTTTCCTGTCATTTTATAGCCCACTCCCAGCAAACACAAATTGGAGCTATTTTTAAAGACCTAAAGAGACAAATTTTCAACCTCCTTGAGTGACCTGGCCTGTTAACAGCTCTTCCTAAGAAGCAAATTCTCCTGTGAAGATAGTATTATAGTCCTGCTACCCTCCATACCTGCTTATTATTTCTTGTTCTGTCCTCTGGGGTGTTAAACAAATACTGGTTATGATTCTTTTGGTCAGATGCCCTTTGTGTAATTAAGTCCCTCTTTGGTTTTCTCTTCTTTGTTCCCAAACTATTTCTGAATTCAAGCATTCCCGTTTCTTTTCCTGCATGTTCATTCTGACTTTATGGCAGTGAAAGGCCCCGTCCCCTTCATTCCCTGAAGGCCTAATGAAGAGTGATGATCTGCCTGAGTGAGGACTGCCCTCTCCTCATGACCACACTGTGTCAGCCCCCACAGGCACCTGGGGAATGCAGCAGGTGAAGAGGTAATCTGGTTTCTAGCGAAGGCTGAAGTGAATTGATTATAGCCGCATCTCATTAGCAGCCCTGGGAACATCTAGCAAACCACATCATCATGATCTGAGAGATGAGAGTTAAAGAGAAAATGAGAACTGTGAAAAAGGAGAGAATTGCCTTCCATTCCCATTTCTGTACTATGCATTTAGGCCACAGCGATGTCAATTTTCTACTCTAATTGGAAATATACATTTTCATTAAATTGTCTGTCTATATAATGGGAGGGAAGTTTCACTTTCACTAGTGATGACCACTGATTTCTTTAATTTTAATTAAATTAAAATTTTAATCTTTAAATTAAATGTATTGGGGAACATTGATTAATAAATTATATAGATGTCAAGTGTACAATTATATAATACATCATCTGTATAATGTATTGTGTGTTCACTACCCAAAGTCAATTCTCCTTCTGTCACCATATATTTGACCCCCTTACCCTCTTCTACCTCCCCAACACCTCCTTTTCTCTTTGGTAATCACTATAGTGTTGTCTGTATCAATGAGGTCTTGCTTGTTTGTCTTATTTGTTTGCTGTTTTCAGTTGTATAACACACATATGAGTGAAATCATATAGTTTTTTACTTTTTCCACCTGTCTTATTTCGCTTAGCATGATATTCTCAAGATCCATCCATGTTGTCACAAATGGAAATATTTTATCCTTTCTTATGGCTGAGTAATATCCTATTGTATATATGTACCACATCTTCTTTATCCAATCATCTACTGAAGGACACTTCAGTTGTTTCCATGTCTTGGCTACCAAAAATAATTCTGCAATGAACATAGGGGTGCATATATTTTTTATGAATAAATGTTTTCTAATTTTTGGGTAGATACCCAAAAGAAGGATTGCTGGATAATATGATAACTCTATTCTTAATTTGTTGAGGAACCTTTGTAATGTTTTTCATAGTGGCTATACAAGTTTACATTCCCACCAGCAAGGTATGAGGGTTCCTTTTCCTCTACAACCTTTCCAATACGTGTTAATTGTCTTGTTGATAATAGCCTACCTAACAGGTATGAGGTAGTATCTCATTATGGTTTTTATTTGCATTTCCCTAATAGCTAGTAAAATCTAGCATCTTTTCATATATCTGTTAGCCATTTGTATGTCTTCTTGGGAGAAGTGTCTATACAGGTCTTATTCTAAAGAAACCATGTTCTTCATAGTGTTCCCCAGCTCAGGATCATGACAAATAAGTTCTCTTGCTTATAGTACCAATTTGGAATTCCTCGGTCTGATTTTCAAGGCATCCTATAAACTGTCCCATCTACTCATTTCACCACATTTCTCATGATTTTCTGGAGTGTTCCCTTTGCTCCACCAGAGCAAACTCACTCTAGCATAAACCACTATTTTTCCTACCACTATCCTTCACTAACATGAGATAGAAAGCTGTCCCTTCTTGTTTCCTCTCTACAAAACCCAGTGAATTCTTCTAGGCCCAATTCAATTTTCTCTTAGAATTACAGATTCTCAAAATTGGAAGGAACCTATAAGGCTATCCAATCTAATACCTAGCTTATAGTAGAAACAGACACTTTGTAAATATTTGTGGATTAATTAATGAACTACACTTCTCCTAGAAACTCCAATTAGGATTTTTTAAATTATACCTATTCAAAATATATCATGAGTCAGAACTAGAGATTAATTAGACTCTCGCATACAACTCACCCTGAAAACTTCATTTTCACTTTTCAAAGATCTGGGGGAAGAAATTTGATGGTTGGTGTTGATTATTATAATTTACTGTAATTATGAAAGTGAACAATTGCTTAAAGTAGTTAGATTGGACCAGGGAGGATGTCTTGGCTCAATGAAGCCTCCATCAACAATTAAAAAATTTTAAACCAGGGAGCTCTTTGTTAAAGGCATTCACTCCTGCCAATTCATTCTCTTAAATTGACAGAGAGATTAAGGGATAAAGATTAAGAGATGCCCACCAAAGATGTGACTAAATGGATGTCATATCATCTTCTAGAGAGGACAAAGAGGATATACCAGAGCCAGAGGAGATACTGGACACTGACTTGCAGGGTTCTTGATGATTAAGGAGAGCAAGAGGGTATGATCTTATATCCTGTAAAGTCTAGTGGTTAATAGTTTCTGGAGTGAGATTTCTTGGGTTCATATTCTGCCTCTGCTCCTGTGACCATGAACCAGTTAAGGTGCCTCTGTTTCTGCATGGGTAAAATGAGGAAAATATTACATGGGATGTGTGTTTTTCCAGGGGAAAGGGGTGAGAATGAATTAATGATTTTGTGAGCCAGGAGACATGAGGTCATATGAAAGAACTTGAGGTAGCCTCACACTGATAGCTCAGTGTTGTACAAACAATATTGAAGGCTATGAGTGTGGAGTTAACAAAAAGTAAGAATAGGTCTCTTGGAGGCTGGGGTTGAGGATGCCAGCAGAACACTAGGTTTGGGATTGCTATGGATGACTTGAGGAAAGGGGGCCATTCCAGGGTATAAAAATAGGGAGGAAAAAATCAAATACTTTTATAAACTGGTGGCCAAAAGGCCTGATGCGAAGTCCTTTCAGTGACCATTGTATTGGCCCAGTGAAAATACTTAACCTTCCTGAAAGTAGTCCGTAGAGGAGTTGGGGAAAGGAAATGTGCATTGAAGGCAAGTGAAGGAGACGTGGTCAGGAGGTTGGAGCAACCCTTGTATTTAGGGACCTGAGCTATTGCATTGCTCTTCTGTTGAAGTTCAACATTTGGAAAATGGTCTCTTAGGGAGGAAATGGCCCCAGGAAGGACCAGTATAGGCAAAATTTACCGGCCCTACTTTTAGAAGGTGCTCCTCTTAGGGCATGCTTTAGCAGTTCCAGGAGTTCTGAGCAAGGCATCTGTGCCTAAGTTCATGTTTGGTTACTCACATTCTGAGGTCACTGACACCTATTGGTCCATCTTTGCCCTTGAGAAAAGACCCTGCATTGCAAGCTCTGCCTGGGTTACTCCCTGAGAAGCCAGAAGATCAACGGGTGTCTATGTTGGCTCCTTGAGAGAGGTCACTTGGTTGGTGAGAGACTATAAGTAAAAATAGAAGTGCCAGTGTAACCTCTTGGGCAAATGACTTATTCATGGGCTCTAAATTATTGAGGTCATTGAAAAGAGTGCTATTTTTCATCTTTGAGAGCAAAAAAATGGGGTGAACTGCCCTTTAAGGAAGGCTGTGTCTTTATAGGGCAAAAGATGGATGAGTGAACAGTGATGGAAAGGGCAGAGGTGGGTGCAAGCACCCTGTGTGGGCATGTGCTCAGCGGGCGACCCTCGGAAGCCTGTGTCTGTAGACCAGTCTGCCTCATGTGTGGCTACTTGGCATGAGGAAGAGCCCTTTGAGGAGATGAGTTGGCATTGCAGGCAGGTGCAAGTAGAGTGATTTTACAGTGCTGGACAGAGCTCCCTGCCATAAGGTACTGTCCCCACCTCTTGTCACTCCTCTAGAGCTTAAAGGCCTTGTTTTTCTCTTGAAATGCAAATGATCCTTGGGAAACTTCACACATGGATAGTTTATCAGTGGCCACCTCCACTTTTGGAGAACACCTTTGCAAGAAAATGAATCAATAGTTGATTAATAGCAAAAATAGAATGCAGAATAGTCTTTTGAGTGAAGGTAAGAAAGAAGGGTTGTGGTAGATGAAGGACCTGGGATGTAGGGACTTTGAAATGAGGACCCTGTCAAAGAAGGGAGAAATGGACACAAGTAACCTTCCATTTGAAACACAGTATTTCCTCTGCACTGTCCTGACCTCCTTAAGGTATTTGGATGATTTTCTCTTCTATCCATATTTCATCCCCTTATAACACTTCTCACCCAGATTTCACCAACAAATATTTCAGAGAGCCTTGTATGTGGAGTTGCTGGTTCTTTCATTTAATATTCTTATAATCCTTCTTTGCCCATTTAGCATTCGTTTTTACTTCTCAGTGTCTGAATTTCATTTCTAAAATTAGAAAAACTCCAAATTCATGAGGCAGAGTTCATCTTCCTTGATAGGGCCTCCCTTGCAGCTACCACATGAGCCCTAACCTACCCCCACCCCTGACAGGCATTAGAGGCTGGTGGCCCAAGAAAGCAGGGATGTTAGAGAATTCCTTCTGGGAGTAATGGGGGCAGTTACCTCCAGTTTCCAGTGCCAGCATCCTGGGTCCAGCATTGACACACTACACTGCCCTTCATGCCAATGCTGTCTTTATGAGATCAGCTCTGCATCCTGCCCATCTATTCCTCCTAAACATTATATGACGTAGCCAATATCCTCTTAACAAAGCCCAGATCTGCTTAATTGATAAGGGTTGGTATTCGTTGTGTGCAACTTAGAGTCCTGATTTTTCATTTATTTAAAAATACACATTTTTCTATGTACTAGTACTTTACAAATAGTAATTCATTCAATCCTGATACCATGTCTCTGAAGTAGGGACTACTATTAATTACCGCATTTTATAGATAAGGAAACCAAGATACAGAGAAGATTCTTAATTTGCTTTAGTATCTCAGTTGGCCAGTGGTAGAGCTGGGATTCAAAGCCAGACTCTTAAACATTTTGTTCCCCTGTCTCCCAAACAGAGCTTTCTCCATTTTCTTCCCTTGAAATCCTTCCTATTACTCCCACCTGACTTTATGCTTAGGCCTCCCCATCCTGTAGTAAACCATAAGGACCTGTGTCTCAGACCTGCCTGGTTACATCACTAATTTGTAAATCTAAACAGTTGCTTAAAAAGAGTAGATTTTTTTCTCCTGAGACCTCAAGACACTTCTATACAATTGTGAGAAACTATTTCTTATGAGAAACCTTAAAGTTTGCCTTAACTAAGTATCTGTGGGAATGCCTAATAATTTTTAAACATAAGGAGAAAATATTGCTGTCAGTTAGGGAACAGCAAGGCCAAAAAAAATAGTATTAATTCAAGCCAACTTATGAAACCCTTCCCTGTGTTCAATAGCCTATGTTGAAATATGGAGTAAAGATGGTTATTTCCATGTATGATACTCAGAATAAATGTACAATAAATATCAATGCTGGTTCTGATGGGGTTTGTGGTTTCTGTTTCTCACTGTCTCTCTTTGTCTTTCTCTTTCCAAACCCTCTGTATCCTTACTAATTTTCTCATGATCCTGAGCAAAGCACTGACTGGCATTCAAGAATACGCACCTTTCACTGGGCAGGAACCCAAGCAAGACAACTGTGGTCCCAAAGACCTGTCAGGGCTGTTACCACTTACTCCTTCTGGAACTGCCAAAGCCTCTTAACAACTCAGTTCCTTCTGCTGACTATTGCTAAGTGTCCATCCTCCCAATTACAGTCCACTTAGATCACACCTATACACTTGAGGTATTTGCCAGAAGGTAATGGAACATGAAAAGGTTTTTCTGTAAATGAAAGGTAACAGCTGAGAACTAGGTGCGAGAGCAGTGGCACACCCATCAGTTGTGATCATTTGGGTGAAAAGTGGGAAGAAATTCTCAGATCGCGAGAACAGAAAGCCATCAATGCTATGTCAAGGGAGACTATAAGTTCTCCTTCTTGGCTCTTATTAAAATAAGGCAATTACCAGTTAGAAATGGGGGCATAGCCCTGCCTAAAGGCAGGAGTTAGATATCCCATTGTGCCACCCGAGTGGGCACTGACAGGCTGGAGTAGATGGAAATGCCAAGGGGAAGGGAGAAGAGACTGGAATTAGGCATATCTGCAATGCTATACTCTTCAAAATCCCCAAGGACTTTTAAAACTATGTGTTTATACTAACACAAGTGCCCATAAAGGGTAGACAATGTACAGATTAACAAAAATTACAGGTACAGGCAATCTGCAAAACAAGGAAATTTATTCTTTGATCTTAAGGATGTTTGCAGTCAACAGACAGAACTCTGGGTAGAATTCATAGGAGTCTCTCTATGTATCTCCCTCAGTCATATGGAATGTTATTCCTGTTTTTCTCAACCTCACTCACTCTTTATGACCTGAGCCAAACCCCATATTTTCCATGAAGTTGTCAGTGGTAGCTCTAGCCTAGCTGATTAAACTTGTCTGTGAAATCCTACTAGGTTCAGGGTCTATGCTCCCATTTAAAAGGCAAAAATATATATGTATGGGTGAATGTGGTCTAAGGGTACAAATTTCCAGTTATAAGTCATTCTATATAATAAAACCCTAATATGCAAATTGACTGAACGGCAGAACGACTGGTCACTATGATGCACACTGACTACCAGGGGGCAGACGCTCAACACAGGAGCTGCCCCCTGGTAATCAGTGCGCTCCCACAGGGGGAGCACCACTCAGCCAGAAGCCTCTTATGGCTGGCAAGCACAGCAGTGGTGGCGGGAGCCTCTTCTGCTTCTGCTGCAGGTGGGCAGTAAGTAGTGAGGGGTCCCAGACTGCGAGAGCCCTGGATTGTGAAAGGGATGTCTGACTGCCAGCTTAGGCCCAATCCCCGGGGAGGTAGGGCCTAAATCGGCAGATGGACATGCCTCGAGGGGTCCCGGACTGCGAGAGGGTGCGGGCTGGGCTGAGGGACCCCCAACTCCCAGTGCACGAATGTCGTATGCAAGGCCTCTAGTAGGATATAATGCACAACATGGTTAGTAATACCATCCTATATAATAAAACAGTAATATGCAAATTGACCGTACCTTCGCTATGCCCACAGCCAATCAGAGCGAACAAGATGGCGGTTCATTTGCATATGCTGAGGGAGGGAGGAGTGAAGAAAGCAGAAAGCAAGGCGGCTGCATGGGCGGGCGGCGGCGCGGCTGTGGAGCACGTGGCCATGGTGGCCTCTGAGGCAGTTGTGGGCAGTGTGCGCAGCGGCGGCGGCTGCAGTGGCGGTGGGTGGGGGGGGCGCACAGCGGAGGCGGCGGGCGGGGCGCACAGTGGAGGCAGCGGGTGGGGAGTGGTGTGCAGCAGCAGCACACGCAGCGGAGGACGCAGCGGCAGCGTGTGCTCAGAGTCGGCGATGCTCAGAGTCGGGATGCTCAGAGTCAGCGGCAGCGGCCGTGTCCCCCACGCGGCTGCAGAGACGGAGGTGGCAGCGGGCTGGGTTGGGTGGGCGGGACAGGCGGGAGGCGCCCCGCCCGTTCCGCCCACCCTGCCCCACCCTGCCCGCAGCAGTGGGAGAGGTGGGGGTGGGTGGGAGGGGTGGCCGTGGCGGGAGGGAAATCTGCAAAAGTCTTGCAGGAAATATTCCTGCAACGGGTCCCTAGTGTTGTATATTTGCAAGTGGCTAAAAGAGTAGATCTTAAAAAATACCATCACAATAAAACATTGTAGTAATGATAGTACACATAGTGATAAATGTTAACTAAACTTATTGTGGTGACCATTTTGCAATATATACAAACATCAAATCATTATGTTGTATTACATGAAACTAATATAATGTTATATGTCAGTTATATCTCAGTTTTTTTAAAAACCCAGATACTTATAAGTTGTGGTGATTGGAGTTAGTCTTTGTTTCCTATGAGTTAGTCTCATTTCCCAATCTGGAGTTGAGCTTGTGAAGAGGCCCAGTGCATGAAATTTGTGCACGGCGGGGGGGGTGGGGGCGGGGGCAGGGGGATGTCCCTTAGCCAGCCTGCACCCTCTTGCAATCCGGGACCCCTCGGGTAGGGTCCCTAGGCCTGGTCAGTGATCAGGGCCTATTAGGGCTTTCCTTCCCCTGGCTGCAGGCAGCTGGCCCCAGCCCCGCCACTGCCACTGCTTGCCATCTGCACAGAGCTGCCACCCCCTCCCCTACCACCGGTCGCCTCCCTTTGCAGGAGACAGACATGGGGTGCGATCGCTTGGCTGGCCTGGGCCTCCCGCTTCCGGACAATTGCTGGCTGGCCCCACCCACCCGCTGCAGCACCGCCAGCCAAGTGGCCTGAGCCTCCCTCTTTGGAGCGATGGTGGGGTCTCCCGACCAATCGTATTGCACCCACCTTGACTGGCCTGGCGCCAGTGTGTGTCATAGCGTGGTTGTCCAGA
This sequence comes from Cnephaeus nilssonii, assembly GCF_951640355.1. Lineage (NCBI taxonomy): Eukaryota > Metazoa > Chordata > Mammalia > Chiroptera > Vespertilionidae > Cnephaeus > Cnephaeus nilssonii. The sequence goes on along the minus strand of NC_137075.1, from coordinate 38,265,723 downwards.
AGGTGGCCGGTCATTCTGCTGTTTGGTCGTTCAGTCGATTTGCATATTATGCTTTTATTATTATAGATATGTCTTCCCAAACTTCTGGCAGAGTAGGCAGGAACTTAATTTTTAGCTGCAGGTAACTGAAAAGTCCAAATCAAATGCACTTAAACAACAAGGACATTTACTATCTCATGTAACAAGAGGATCCGAAATAGGTTGGGCTGTTGAGGTTCCACCTTCTCCTCTCTGTGATGCTGATGGTTCTACCTTGTTTTATGACTTGATTTTATCTTCAGGCTGGTAGGAAAATGGCTATGGCCATTCCTGAGCCCATTCAGTTACACCAATACCTGGAGAGAGAAAAGGAACCGTGTCTTCCTAGGCCTTTTCTAAGAAGGAGGAAGCTTCCATTACTCTTTCAACAGACTTTAAAAGTGTGTGTTACCGCCCACTGTATTAGCCAGATTCGAGCTCCATGACCTTTCTTCAGCCAGGCAAGGGGACTGCAAACTGCCCCCAGAACTGAGGTCATCTTCCTCCACGTTACAGGTGGTGATGGTGAAAGAAGTGAGTTATTTGAACACAAAGGAAGGAAGGAGGGCGAATGAGCATTGGATAGACAATCAGTGGTGAACAGGAGTGCCTTGTGCAGGCTTATGAGAGCCAACTGTTAGATCAGAAATTTTGAATGATGGTGCTTAAACACAGCCATTATCAAAAATTAAATTATATATGCTTACAATTGAAGTATGTTAAAGCAAAGGTAGTAAATATTCAAAAGTCACCAATGTGCTTATTTTTACTACATCATACTATTAGCTATGCTTTTGATGTTATTTACAGTTGTTGATGTCTGAAAGTGATTTATTGTTTCACTGTCCAGATTTAAGAAAGAGATGAAGAAAATGTTAATAATGCAGCTTAAACACACTTTCTTAAATCTACAATCAATGAAACAATAAATCACGCCCTGATTTTTACCATCTAACTATTTCCATGATGTGAATACTGGCACCATAGCCTTTTTCTTGGCCAATGTGATGTCACTAAATGCAGAGCTGGGAAAGATGGACAGTAGCTCACCATTATATAGTATTCCCACTATGCAGATACAAAATCTGTAGCCATTTTATTGTGAATAGCACAAAAAACTGAAGACATACTCTCCCAGTTTTCAAAAGCCATTATTTGAACCAGCAAAGTCATTCACATCATTGACAAATGAGCAACGTTTTGACATACATCTTCCTTGTTTTACTTTTATATTACTCATTAACATAATAAAAGTATCAACCAACATTCAGATCAGAATTTTACTCATTTGTTAACTGCAACCATAGAGTAATTATGGATACAATAGTTCAAAAAAAATCATCAAAAGCACCCTTGCTGGTTTGGCTCAGTAGATAGAATGTCAGCTTACGAACTGAAGGGTACCAAGTTCGATTCCGGTCAAGGGCACATGCCCAAGTTGTGGGCTCAATCCCCAGTAGGGGGCATAGAGGAGGCAGCCGATCAATGCTTCTCTCTCATCATTGATGTTTCTATCTCTCTCCCCCTTTCCCTTCCTCTCTGAAATCAATAAAAATATATTCTTTAAAAAAAATCAAAAGCCTTCTGTGAAAATTGGCTTTACCAAATATACAATAAAAAGTATTGTATCATTATTATTTATAAGTGGTATGTTGCAATCCTTTATATTAGTAAACTCTATAATAATATATACATACTAATATATATAGTGTACATACTATATATTGCATATATAATTATATGTAATTATATATAAAACATATAAATAAAAATATATCATAGCCCTATATGGTTTGCTCAGTGGTTAGAACATCAACCCTCAGACCAAAGGGTCTCAGGTTCGATTCCTGGTCAAGGTCAAGTACCTTCATGGCAGGCTGGATCTCCAGCCAGGGTCAGGGCATGTGGGGGAGGCAACCAATAGATGTGCCTCTCTCACATTGATGTTTCCTTCTCCCCCTCCCTTCCATTCTCTCCAAAAATCAATGGAAAAATATCCTCAGGTGAAGGTTAAAAATATATATATTTTTCCCCCTAGAGAGCCTGTTATTAAACACTTACCAGCACAACACTGGGATTACCAATATATTAACTACAACATCCTTGATGCCCAATTAACTTAATTTTGTTCCAGTGTCATTTAGAAAATATGCTAATCTGATTTTAGATTTCCTCAATACATTAAATATAGATTTAAAATGGCTCACTAAGTTTATTTTTGTACGGGAGGGTTTTGAATGGACAACTTGCTTTGGTTCAGTTTGCTAGAGAGTTCAGCAAATCAGGGGGTTCATTTCCCTGTGGAGTCCATAGTTGGAATCAGTTCAAGTTGCTGGTAATAATAAGCTACACTGATAAAGAGGTTTACCATAATCACATTATTCTCTCTGACTGTGACGAATCCTCCTGGACTTGTGAGGCATTTTGACACCTACTGAGAGGTGGGTGCTCACTCAGGAGGGTGCTCAGCTCCTCTAAGGGAAAGGAGGAACTTCACTCACACAATGTTTCTGCCTCCTTTTCAACTTGCTTTTCCCTGAAGAACAGGTTAGTACGCCTGCTATTCTGTCCCTCTGTCATGTTACCTAGTGGTAGGAGGATAGAAGAGTTCTTGGCCCTTGGGGATGTATTTTAGAATTCGGTCCTCTTCTCAGGCCAGACCTAATGTGCCCTCCTTGGGGAAGTCTCCCCTGGGCTTTACTTCTGAGCGATCGTTTCTCTTCTCCGTAAATGTGATTACAGTATGTTGAAATGGGCAACGGAGGAAACCCAGTCAGTATGGTTTTCTTCATACTCTTATGTCTCTTGTTGCTTATCTCAACAGTGTTTCTCTTTTAGATTTTCAATGGGCTTAAACAAATCTTGACGCCTGGTTCGGTGGTTGTTATTATTATTATTAATATCAGGGCAACGGCAGCAGAATAACTACACAGATATCGATTATTATTTTCTTTTTACAAATAAGGAAACTGAAGCCCAAAGAAATTTAGTAACCAAGGTTTTAAACAATTTGTCTGATGCCAAAGTTTCCATTTTTCCCACTATACCAGGATTCCTCTCCTCTCTCAGTAACTCATTAGGACTCAATCCTATTGGAGACACATACTGAATGAGGAGAAATTTCAAACGTTGCATTTGGGTAATATTAATTAGCCAATAATCCACGTTGTGACATTCTTACTTTAAGGTCGACCATTACTTTGCTAATGGGTTCACTAATAGTATTGGTATTTTTAAAATTCATGATTGGTGTCCTCACAAGTCTACAAAGGTCAGGTGGAGCCAGGACAGTACATGCTCTGAGACACTTCCTGAAAACCCAGTGGTTATCTGGGCGCACTGGGGCATGGAGTCCTCTATTTCATTAGTTTCACAGCCTCTTGGTGTTTGAATCTCCAATTTCAACTTCTTGAAATATGTGTCACAGGGTTTTTTCAGGTTTCATTGTGCAGGTGACGTGCAATAGAGGCCCAGCAGTACCAGAAATGAACTGTGCCCTGTGCCCTGCCGGATGTGACTATAGCTGGTTTTCCTGGGGAATCCCAGCATTCAGGTCAAAAAGAGATACCTTAGGTGTAAGGCCAACCAAGCAAGGAACTAGAAGTCTTTCAACAAAATGATCCCTCACTATTGCAGAACTTCTTTATTCTAAACTCTTGCACTCAGTCTGAAGAACTAAAAAGGGCCAAAGCATTGACATAGAACCATGGCAACTCCTGGCATCCACAACCAAGTGGCATCATGCCTAGAGAGAGAAAGGCTGTTGCTGGCATCTTTTTGCTTCCAGGAACTGCTTCTAAATATCAGAACCAAAAACAGATGGAAATGCTTTGTATCGTAACAATTGAGATGCTCCATGTCATCCCGGGCCAGAATAGGCTTGTCCAAGGTGATAAGCTCAGCACAGTGCTCAGCCATGCAACTAGGCTCAGCCTCCCAAGAAGAGTCTCTCCAGCCCCCGTCACAGATGGTTGAAATAGGCACTGGGGCAGCCTTGAAACACAGGAAGTGCCACCAAAGGGCAACAAAGCCTGTGGCTGTGTGTTCAAAAGGTCTTCCTCCTGAACCTACTTAAAGAAGTAGGGAAAATTATATGCCCTGGGCATATTTTAAATTTACAAGTTTTATCATAATTTTTTATAGTTGCAAAAGATGTCATTTCTGACATACTGTATGTTGCACATGTGCATTCAAGATCTTCTATTTTTTAATTTGTTTAAATATACTTTTTATTGATTTCAGAGAGGCACAGAGAGATAGGAACATCAATTCTGAGGGAGAATCATTGATCAGCTGCCTCCTGCATTCTCCCCACTGGGAATGGAGCCCGCAACCTGGGCATGTGCCCTGACCGGGAATTGAACTGTGACCTAGGTTCATAGGTCAACGCTCAACTACTGAGCCACACCAGCCCGGCCCAGGACTATTTTTTAATTGAGAGAGAGAAACATGGGTTTGTTGTTCCATGGATTTGTGCACTCACTGGTTGCTTCTAGTATGTGCCCTGAGCGGAGGTTAAAGCCCCAACCTCGGCGTATTGGGATGATGCTCTAACCAACTGAGCACCCCAGCCAGGGCCAGCGTTTGCATTTATACAGGAGGAAACCCTGCAGTGTAGGAAGACGCTCGGTCACCTAGTTTCATCAAACCAGGCCGAGTAGAGGCACTCTTGAGAACAGAGGCCGCTGTCAGCCGGAGCTGGCTGGCTGGGCCATGGAGGGCCCTCCCTGCTGCCTGAGTCATCTGTCCCCACTCTGGTGTGGGGTGGGAGTGACCCGTGCACGAAGTCCCTCCCAGTGGGGGTGTCTGCCACTCTGCTCAGCATGCTGTGGTTCTGAGGACACTGGCCTGGCTCGTGCTGAATGGACAGCTGGGGCAGTCACCTGGGTAATCAAGTTCCTCATGTTCACAGCCCGATGCCACCAAACCATCTGAGGCCGCGCTGGGCTCCTCACCGGGCATGCCTCGCTGCCCCTCTGTCCACAGCAGGACTGAAAGGCTCAGGGCCAGAGCCGCTGCACCGCGGCCCCACCTCCCAGGCTCGGATGAGAAAGCCGGGCTGCCGGGCTCAGCTCTGCTCCTCTGGCTGGGGCCCTGCCTGGGGGCCTGGCCGCCCTGCTCCATGGGCTAGCAGGAGGCGGCACAGCACCGCATCACCAGCCTCTGGGCCTTCAAGCGCTTCTGGAGCTTTTTCCATTTTCCTTCAGGGTCACAAACAGTTTCTTTTTTAGGGCATCTAAGTTCAAAAGGGCGTAGCTGTGATCAGATGGCTGTGGGGGTGGGGGGTGGGGGGTGGGGGTGGGTGGGGGGAGGGGGGACTGGCCGGCTGAGCAGGGGCCTCAGCTGCTTCCAGTCTACATGGCAGGACCTGCCCTACAGGTTCTCCGGCGCTGGGAGGCGGCTGTGTCCGCCTTTCTCTCCGGGCTGTGCTCCCTGGCCTCCGCTTCGGGAGGACCTGCCTGGCGTCCTGGAAGGCGAACCCCGTGGGCACAGCGTTTTGCTTCAGGTTCTTGCGGTTCCCAAAGGCACTGAAGCACTCGGGGCGGAAGTGCTCCGAGCAGATGACCGGGTGCTGCTTGGGCTCGAAGTTGCCCCGCCAGATGTTGAGCACCCATTCCTTCAGCAGCTCGGGCCTGCTGCACGGGAACCGGTGGAAGGTGGGCTGCTTCCTGCGGTTGCTGTAGCGGTTGCAGCGCTGCCGGGCCGCCTTCGTCATCTCCAGACCCAAGATCTTTTCAACGAGCCCTAGCCGGTTTGGCTCAGTGGATAGAGCATCGGCCTGCCAACCAAAGGGTTCTGGGTTCAGTTACGGTCAAGGGCGTGTACCTTGGTTGTAGGCTCCTCCCCGGCCCAGGCCCTGGTCAGGGCGCATGCAGGAGACAACCAATAGCTGTGTTTCTCTCACATAGATGTTTCTCTACTATGTCTTTCCCTCTCCCACTCGTCCTAAAAATCTATGGAAAAATATCATCGGGTGAGGATTAACAAAAACAACAACAAAAAACAACAACAAAAAAGGATCTTTTCCACAAAACCTTGAAGTTATAGATTTAATATCCTCAGTTTATTGAAAATATCTACCATATAATCTAATTGACAAAGGCAGTCCTCGTTGTCAAACTAATAAGAACATCGGGAATACTTTGTGGTGGGGGGGGGGAGGGCAGGATGTAATTTAAAAACTGCAAATAACTGATTTAATATGTATTCCCCCTCAACAACCTCTCCCTTCTGAATCTTAACTGTGAGGAAGTGGAAGAGAGAGAGAACAGAGCATGTCACCTGGATGACACAAAGCCACTGCTCCCTTCAGTATTTCTCCTCCAGCCTTCCTCAGCTTTCTTTCAGGGGACTCCCCTCCAGAGCAGGGTGGGGAACGCCCAGCCCAAGGGCCAAAATCATTAGTTCGGCCCTGCCAAGGCAACTGCAGGCAGGACTCAAAATTCCAAAAATCTAGGAGCTTTTGTCAGAGCAGCAGAATTTTATATTAAGTGAATTATATTAGGCGAGTAATCTTACAAATATCCAAATGGTCCTTGGCAGAAAAAAGGTTTCCCACCCCTGCTCTAGAGTGATGTGTTCTTGGATTTTACGTCTTGTTTTCACTATCAGAGCAATGCACCTTGGTACAAAATTGGAGATGGTTAATGTGTGCCTGTCTTTCTAAAGTGGGGCAGGGTCTGCTGTGGTGGGGAAGGAGGATCTGAGTGTTTTAGAAAAGGTAGTGGAGAGGTTGAGTCTGAAAAGTTACTCTCTCAAAGCTTTCAATACTGTGTTCAGCTTGAAAAGTTGTCCTCACCCCCAAAGGAAGCAAACCATTTTGGAAAATCACTGTTCCAAGTCACGGGCATGGAAATGGGGTGTTGTTGCCAGGACTCCGTGTTTATTGGCTTCTGGGTCTTCTTTCTTTCCTTTTTCCATTTCCTCTTCCTCTTCCCTTTCTTTCCCTCTTTCCTCCCTCCCTTCATTAACTGATAGGAGCAGGGACCATCTGCTTTTCCTCCACTATCTGCTGCTCCCTCAGCCATTAACCCCCTCCCTCCCCAAAGTGGGTAGAAACCCTTCCCTATCTGCCATAGTTTAGGGCTCACCTACAGATTTCCTCTTTGCACTGAGAGTGACAGGGAGGGTGACCAAGTCACCACTGAGCTCCTGCAGCTGAAGTGTCAGAGCCCCTCACTTGCCCATCTCCTGGCCTCTTCAGAGGGTCCCTAACATGTTTACAGTATCATATATTTTTGTAAATTTTTCAAAGAAAGGTATTTTGTCATTCTCTTACTTAAAGAAGACACCCCCCTCCAAATGTATAAGCTTACCACGCCATTAAAATTTCCAGACCTGACAAATAAAAATTCAAGATGCCTGGTTACATTGGAATTTCAGATAAACAACGAATAATTTTTTATTATTCCAAAGATTACCTGGGACATACTTCTGCTAAAACAATTATTCGATGTTAATCTGAAATTTTGTCTGGCGGCTGCCCTACATCCTCAAAACTTTGATCCTCTCCTGTATGGCCACCAAATGGTAAGGTGAGCCTTGCTCTTTCCAATCAGATAAACCATCTTTGAATTTATACTGTAAACTCTTCTCAGACTATAATTTGAAAGGTCTATGCTGACCGAACTTACGCCATCTTATTTTTTGGTACTTTTTTTTGCTACCGAAACACAGATCAAAATAATTTCCCAACTCTGTGGGGAAATGAGAAACTCTTTTCTAGTGAGAGACGAGAAAACTGTGAAATGTCACTGCTGCGCTTTGTGCTGGGATCCAGCAGGGAACATATGTGTTTGGATAGGAAGCTCCATGAGTGGGTGCAGAGAAGCAATAGTGAGTGGGGGAAGGAGAGGAGAATCATGGCTCAAGAAGATTTGGGTTGCAGCAGGAAGCAACAAAGCAGTGTTTCTCAAGTGTTTTGAACTCTGACCTACAGTGACAAATACATTTTCCATAGTGACCCAAAACACACCTCCATATATATGTGACTAAAACAAGTTTCATGAAACTTTCAACATTTTATGTACAATTACTATGTGTAATGCACACTGATATTTTCTACTCTAACCTTTTTTTTAAATGAGTCGATTGCACTCAACTAACTTTGTGATAGATCATGAACTGTGATTTAAAAACCATGGCAGGATTTAAAAAAAAAAATACAAGCCATGGCAGGAGAGCAGTGCTACTCAGAGCAGCTGCTCAGAGGACTGGTTGTGGTGTCCAATAGAAAAGGAGCCTGCATCACATTGTAAGTTAATGAGCTGCTGCTTCACTGAGAAAATCTTGCCCTGAAAACCATGTCAGCTGAACAGCATGCTTCGTGACAGTCGATTCACTGTTCTGGTTGAGTTCCTTATCCTGTCTAATGGGTCACAAAGAGTTAGAAGGTGACACCAGTCCTCAGATGACCCTTCAAGAAGGAAGCAGTGCAGATAAACCCACAGAGCAGGAGTCCAGAGGAGCACAGATGGGGTGCATCTAGAGTGTGAGGAGAGGGAAGGAAGAGCAAATGGTGAACGCCACTTAGAATGTGCATGGATACATGTCACTGAGACCAGGGGACCTGCTTTGGAGAACGTGTAGACACTTTTCCAGGTACCCCATCCAACTGAAAGACAACTGGTTTAGCAACAGAAATTTAATTACTGCATGTGGAGGGATAGGTTGGAGAAAACGTGAAGATTTTACTGCAAAGATCTGGATTGGGTTTCCTTACCCTGAAAAAAGTGAACTTCATCTCCCACCTCTACTCTGTAATAGTTTCCTTACTGGTTTCACCATTTCCACTTTTGCTCCCTACTTCCAGCCCACCCATCTATTTCCTATATAGCAATCATAGTAATATGTCTAGAACATAAATCAAATTATGTCACTACCCTGTGTAAAATAATAAGTCATTTCTCACTGAACTTAAAATAGGATCCAAGTTCCTGAGCGTGTAGGCCCTATGTGACCTGGCCCCAGCCCACCTCTCTAGCCTCACCTCTTCCCATTCCCTACACCCACTGCTTTCCTGCCACACTGCCCTTCTTTTATTTTCTTTTATTTTATTTTAATATATTTTATTGACTTTTTACAGAGAGGAAGGGAGAGGAATAGAGAGTTAGAAACATCGATCAGCTGCCTCCTGCACACCCCTTACTGGGGATGTGCCCGCAACCAAGGTACATGCCCTTGACCGGAATCGAACCCGGGACCCTTCAGTCTGCAGGCCGACGCTCTATCCACTGAGCCAAACCGGTTTCGGCAACACACTGCCCTTCTTTTAATCTCTTACAGGGTCAAGATCTTTCCTGCCTCGGGTTCTTTGCACACACTGTTCCCTCTCCTGGGAGTGTCCCCCTTCCACTCCACCTGCATAAGTCCTCTCCTGAATTACTCACTCCTGCCTCCTCTAATTTAAGTTCCCTTGGTTATATTCTCAGCACCCTGAATTTTCTTCAGAACATATAGTATGGTTTATAACTAAATAATTATCTCTGTATTCTTTTGTTTGTTTGCTTAATATCTGTTTCCCCCATTTAGCTGAAGCTAATTCCTAGAACAATGCCTAAAACATTAGCAAATGCCCAACAATTTTTACTAGTAAATCAATGAATGAGGATTATGATGACTAATTATTTCATATGTATGCCAAACATTGACAAACTATATCTCTTTAACCCTAGGCTTGCTGACAAGTACACTTCATACAATGTGTGTGCACAATGGATCAGACACCTGTTTATTAGTGCTGGAGCGGGCTTGGATAGGCTTAAGAGAGCCAGTTCTGGGTATCTCTTCCCAATTTCACATTTAGTGCTATGAGAGGAAGATTTGTACCACAAAAATCAGAATATGCTACAAACAGGGACTTTTTTTTCTCTTTTGGAGAGCCTGTTTACCAGAATACCGCTGGAGACTAATATACATATATACTAGAGGCCCAGTGCACATGCACTGGTGGGGTCCCTTGGCCTGGCCTGCGGGCCATGAAGCTAGTTCATCATTATCCCCCAAGGGGTCCCAGATTGCGAGAGGGTGGTTCTCGGGTGACGCACCCCAGAATCGGGCTCCCTCCTCTCTGGTTCTGGGTGCGTCACTCGAGAACCGCAGCTGCCAAGTCACCACAGCTTGGCAGCTCCTACATTGAGCATCTGCTCCCTGGTGGTCATTGCACATCATAGCTAACAGTTGGACTGTTGGACAGTCGAATGGTCAGATGGTTGCTTAGGCTTTTATATATATAAACTAGTGGCCTGGTGCATGAAATTCATGCATGGGGGGGGGGTTGTCCCTCAGCTCGGCCTGCACCCTCTCCAATCTGGGACTGCTGGCTCCTAACCGCTCACCTGCCTGACTGCCTGATTGCGCCTAACCACTCTGCCTGCCAGCCTGCTTGCCCCCAACTGCCCCCCCCCCCACCGGCCTGCTCACCCCCAACTGTCCCCCCCTACCAGCCTGCTCACCCTCACCTGCCCTCCCCACCAGCCTGCTTGCCCCAAACTGCCCCCCTGCCGACCTGCTCACCCCCAACTGCCCCCCACACACAAGCCTGATCACCCCCAACTGACCCCCACTGATGGCCTGATCACCCCCAACAGCCCCCCCCCCACCGGCCTGATCACCCACAACTGCCATCCCATCCTGGCCTGATCACCCACAACTGCCCTCCCCTCTTGGCCCCTAACCACCTCTACCTCGGCCCCACCACCATGGCTTTGTCCAGAAGAGCGTTTGGAAGGTCTCCTGGAAGGTCTCCCAGTCTAATTAGCATATTACTCTTTTATTAATATAGATAGAGGCCTGGTGCATGGGTGGGGGCTGGCTGGTTTGCCCTGAAGGATGTCCCGGATCAGGGTGGGGGTTCCCTTGGGGGGCGGGGCAGCCTGGGCGAGGGGCAGGGGCAGTTTGCAGGCCAGTCACACCCCCATGGGGTAAGGGTTCCCGTTGGGGGGGCATGGCCAGCCTGGGTGAGGGGCTGATTGCTGTTTTCAGACTGGCCACACCCCCCAGCGGGGACCCTCACCCCAATGGTGGTGTGGCCAGCCTGAGTGAGGCGCTGAGGGCCGTTTGCAGGTGGCCGGCCCAGGCGACCCAAGCCTCCTGCACACTCAGGCCGGCTCTGTGGCTGCCACCATCTTTGTCCCGCTAATTTGCATATTCCCTCCTGAATGGCTGTGGGCATCGAGGAGTGACAGTCAATTACCATATTACTCTTTTATTAGATAAGATACCCAACCTCATGTTAGGTATTACAGAGTCACCATTAAAATAGTCTTCATCCTGTCTAGCAATACTCTCCAGTCTAGTTTAGAGAATAACTAGGATACATCAGGAATCAAGGAGAATCAGGGTATATCTGTGTAGCATAAGCACATCCATGGTCAGAAGAGGATTAGACCAGTGTGGGTTGGAATAGGTACCAACAGACCTCCGTGAAGCCATGCACATTCCTGCTACATCCTTCCAATCACACCTCCAACCTGCTGGGCGCTCTGGCAAGGTAAAGACTTCCCTGTCCTGGCCATCAGTTTCCTAATCTGTGAAATAAAATGGTCCAATTTGATTGTCATTAAGCTCCTTTATTGCTCAGAAAAATTGCATGGTTCTGAGTGATTAGAAATGTGAGCTGTAAAACACCATTCTGAAACATCCTCTCCTGTGATTGATGTTCTCTCAGGGACTCCATTTGGGGATAAAAGGGTGAAGTGACAATGACCCTCTTGCTACTGAGTTAGGTCAGTTTTCTGTTAGCCAAAGAAGAGACGTGACATCTGAGGATGGCAGGAGATCTCATGGGTTTTCCTCCTGAGCATCATTTGTAAACCCAGTGACCATTTGACAGGGAAGTAAGGTTACTATTTTTAAATCAGCAGGAAAAGGGCAGAACAGCAAGATAGAGAGATGATTTATCCTGTGGCCAGAGTGCACAAAACTGACTGGAGAAACTAATCAAATCAGGCTTGATAAAGCTGATGCTGCCTTCTCTCCCCTGTGCCTAGAAGTCTTATCGGAGCTGGTCTGCCAGGGATCCTGATTTAGGGCACAGATTGACTCTTCTGAGTAGCAATCCAATTGCATGCATTTCAATTATTGGATTTTTAAAAAATCATTACCATTAAATATAACACAAAGCTTTTGATGATGCTAAATGCTGGCCAAAAGCTGGTGTCTATGGAGGGACCTGCTCCCAGGCACCTGTGGAACCCCCAGGTGGGGCTGGTTCTGGGCTCCCAGGCCCCCTCCCTCTCCTCGCTGCCTCCCCCATGTCCCTAAAGGCAGGAACAGCTGCTGCCAGGTTGGATCGTGCAGCCCAACTCATCTCAAACCACCCTGAAGCTGCAGGGCAGCAGGAAGCCAGCCTGACAGGCTTTCCCCACTCAGTGCAGCCAGGCTGCGGGCTGCGCTACTGCAGGCGGCCATGCTGGTGTCCAGCTCAGACAGAGGCGAGGCTGGAGTCCTAAGTCCCTCTGGAGTCACCCACCACAGCTGGCTGTGGCCATGACAGAAAAAGAGGGTCGGGGCTGGGCCACTCCAGAGTCCAAGTAGACATTTTGGGGGGCCTGATCTTTTTTATATTTTTAGTTGGAGCATGAAGACAGGAAAGATCTGGTGGTGAGAATAGTTGAATTCACCACAGACTTAATGAGTGCCTGCACCAGGGTAGAAAGGCGAGTTGGGTGGGCCAAGGGGAATAAGAACACAATTTCTGCATTTAAAAAGTTCACAGTCTAAGGGGAGAGATTTTACATGAACAAATACTTTCAATGAAGCAGGATAAGTGATAATATAAACATATGCACAGGTTGCTATGGAAGCACAGAGAAGGGATTTTAGACCAAAAGGTGCTGTCCCTTGAGCTGTGTTGTGAAGGATGAGGAAGCGGCAAATGAAGCAAGTTAGAAGGAGAGTTCCAGGCAGAGGGAAGTCCGCAGTGCATTAGGAGCACCCACGATTGGGAGTCATGGGCAGCTTGGTAGAGGAAGGGTAGAAAAAGGAAAACAGGGCCTGGGAGACACAGAGAGGGCGTTAGCAGCCAGGGGATGGAGGCACCTGAGTGCCTGGGTAAGGAAACTGAGCTCTGCTCTATAGGAGTTGGGGAGCCATTGAAGAACGCTGAATAAGGAAGTTACATGATCACTTTGCATAGATAGATCCCTCTGGTGCAGAGAGAGGGTGGGTTTAAGAAGAGTGAGACTAAAGGCAGGCAGTTCCGTTAGGTTTGTGCAAAGATATTGGTGCTCCAGGGCAGTGCTGGTAGAGATAGAAAGGAGTGGGCGAGTCTGGAAAGGATCTAGGAGGTAAGATCAGAAGGACTAAACATCTGGATGGTGGACTAAATGGAGGGTGGGATGGTGAGGGAGAGGGATTTGCCTAGGATAGCTGTCCGGTTTCCTGCCTGAGTGATGTGAGTAGAGCTGCATTTCTCAAAGTATGTACCTTGTACCACCAGCTCTGCTGGGTATGAGAAGGTATTGTGTCTAAGTGGCTGCATCCTCGGGTAAGTTTGAGGAATGCTGGCGTAAACCAAGCAACACCAGATCTCTCTGCTGCAGGACTTCTCAGAGTCTTTAGTGTGCTGCTATTAATAATAATAACAACAATAATAGTAATTACAATCATTATTAAGAACTTACATGAGCTCTTTGAGCCATTTGGAAAGAAACAATGTCCTTGAGAAACTTTTCTGAAACTTAAAAGTAATCAGTGAATAAGCTCACAAATATGAACTAATAACATAGTATAGAACTAATAACAAGGTCATGAGGCAAGAAGCTCCTAGTGCTGGTGACCTGAACCAAAAGCAATGTGGAGCATGGCCAGGTGCAAGGCTAAATATTTGATATACATTATTTCAGGTTCCCATAGCAACACTGTGTGATAAGATTTTTTTTTTTTTTTGCCTACTTTACATGTGGGAAAACTGGGGCTCATAAAAATTAAATAACAAACCAAGGATTACCACACATCTAGTAAGGATTAGAACCTCACCTATAAAATTACACCACATCATTTCTATGTGCTAATGTATTTAGTGATCTGTAAGGAAGGGAAGGATCTAACATACTGCGTCTCTCAAATTTAAGTGACCACAGAACCTCTGTTTACGGGGCATCTAACAAGATTAGTGGTTCGTGAAGTGCATTAGTGGAGTGGAGTGGAGTGCTGCTGACCAAGATCAGGAGTACAGACTGATGAGGGAAATTGTATTTATGCAAATCATGCAGTCTAAGATTGAAATTTGCCAAAATAGAAATATAGCTTTGCCCTGGCCGGTTTGGCTCAGTGGATAGAGCGTTGGCCTGAGGAGTGAAAGGTCCCAGGTTCGATTCCGGTCAAGGGCATGTACCTTGGTTGCGGGCACATCCCCAGTGGGGGGTGTGCAGGAAGCAGCTAATCGATGTTTCTCTCTCATCGATGTTTCTAACTCTCTCTCCCTCTCCCTTCCTCTCTGTGAAAAATCAATAAAATATATTTTTAAAAAAAGAAATATAGCTAACATGTTGTAGAAATGCAAAATGGGCAGAAATTATTTTTCAATATTAATGTTCAGAGAAAATGGTCAGTTAAAATGCTATTGGCTTCAAGTTACAGAAGAACCAACTAAAAGGAGCTTAACAAAGACACTTTAAAGCATAACAAATTTTGGAGGTAGAACAATTCTACTATTAGTTAATTTAGTGGCTCAACATCATCGAGTATGCAATTTTTTCCTGTTTTTTTGTTTTGTTTTGTTTTTGGCTTTGCCATCTTCATTATGCTCAATTGTCCCTCTGAGGCCCCAGGTGGCTGGCACAGTCCCAGATGTCAGATGCAGACAGCAGCGCAGGATGTCAGGACTGACTTTAGAATACTAAGACTCAGCAAAGCATGGTCGAAGAGGGAAGATATTAAGTGATGTTACTAAGAAAACATCTCCTTATACTCCAAGAAGCAAGTGATGCTTCCTGCTCGAAAGCACTGCAAACATTTCTTGAGTTCATTGCTAAATCCAGATTGAACCAGGCAAAGTGAGCACAGACACCAGGAACTCGGACTGAGAGACGAGCTGCCATGAGCAAGCAGGCAGCTGGTGCTCAGCTGAGCACGCTGGAGAGAAGCCAAACCTCCGTGAGGACTGTCCTGAAAGTCGACTGTGAGTCAGCACAGCACGAGGACTGACAACTTCAGAATAAGGGCCATCCCAGTGCCAGAGCGTCCTGCTGCAGATGGCCCAGGCCAGGGGCACTGTGGGCCCAGAGACACAGAAACAACCAAAGTGTGCCATCAGTTCCCTGGGACACTGTGTGATAGACTGTCAGGTGGGGCCTCCAACAGGAGGTCTGCTGAGGGTGTGTTCAGCCAAGTCTCAAATTCCTATTGTTATCTTCATAGCAGTGATCAAAACTCTTCCGGGTGTGTTATTAGAGGTACCTAGACTATTGGAATCAACCCTATCTCTGGCTCGGATTGATTCTAAGAATCAAAGTGAACAGAATTTAAGACCTGTGTCCCATAGAAACTCATTTCTAAATTACAAAAGCACTTGGTAATCTGGAAGCCCCCATGCAGATGGCAGCCCTTATTATTAGGAACCATATTGAAGGGGTTGGCATGCGTGTTGGAGGAAAAGAAAATGAAAAAAAATAGGGATTGAAAATAAAGTACATGTAAATGTGGAATTTAGATCATAGAAAACAGAAGATCTGATTAGGAGACATCTCTGCTGTCAGTTTTCTGTCTTTCAGTAACAGCAGAGATGTGGTGGAGCTGGTGGATTCTCGTTTATGATGCACTACGACAATGGGATGGAGGACCAGGGCGAAAATGGTTGGCAGGCATCTCACACAGCAGCCTCTGGAACAGCTCTCTAGCCTAGTAGTTTGGGAGTTTCAAGTTTGAAGGCAGAAGATGACAATAAAATTGTACCCAGCTCAGATTTTTTTCTGCAAGTGTTGAAAGGCTAGTGAGAAGGGAGTGCTATGATGAAGAGCAACATTTTAAAAAACAGAACAGCTCAACCTACAAAATGGTGTTAGAAAGAAGTTACAGAGGGGCAATCGGAGGCCAAGGACCTGAAAGGAAAAGCAGGCGTGGGGGAATGGGGCTGGAGAGGCAACAAATGTGTATGCGTTTGCAGCTGCTCTGCTAAGTGCTTTCACATGTCAAGTCCTTTCATCAAAAAGGCATAACGGCAAGGCCAAATTAAATAATGTTGAGGTTCATAAAACAGAACTTAAGTTACAGGTTAAAAGCAGTGTCAAGTTCTGTAGGAAGCAATACAATGCGCCGCAAGAGACAGATGTGGGAAGGAGGACCCATAAGATCATTGGCCATGGTTATCAGAAAATTAGAGACTATGCTGTTGTCATGAGGACTCTATTGAGTCTTATTAAAAAGCAGGTGTTGGGGGTCTGAGGGATTTTTTCCCCCTGGGTTTCATGCTATAAGTGGAGAGGGCCTACAGCTTCTTATTCCACCAATTCCTTCCATTTCTCTCTAAGGAAGAAATAGCCTACATGATTGGTGGGCTTGGAGAAGCTAAAGGTGCCTGTCTCAGCCCCTTTCTCCTTCCTCTTTGGGGATCTGCCACCCCTCAGAGAGTACACACCTCACACTGCTCCTCCTTGGCATCCACAGGGGAGACCCAGACAGCTAGCACTGCCATGGCCAATTGGGAAGCTAAATCTGGTTCTGGGATGCATACTGGGGAACCCATGGTTGCTGCATTCATAAGCCAGGCCCTCTAAGTCCAACCAAGTCTGTAGCAGAAACACAGGTGATATTTTCCTTCCCGCCTGCTCAACTCCTACATCTCCACCTCACTGTTTCTAACTCAAGTATCCTGAGAGGAATGCTATTTCTGACCCCCTCCACCCCCAACATCAGGAAGTGAGTGAGAACAAGAATCAAAAGTTTTAAGAATACCATCCAATGTAGTGGGTTTAAACTTATTTTACTAAATCAAGTCCTGATTCTATTGCCTAACATTTAAGACCCTTTATGATCTGAAACCAATATATCCTGTGTGTGAGCTAACCCACTTCCCAGCATGCATACCACCTTCTAATGGAATTGGACTGAACACACTCATCACATTATTGTCTCTGTGCTTGAGATATTCCCTCCAAATGGAAAATCTCTTTCCCCATTTTTTATGTCTATATTTGACCTATATATTCTTCAAGGACTAGCCTAAATTTCACCACATCCACAGGTGCTGCTGCAGCAGGTTCTATTTAGAGGTCCCCTACCCAACAGTCACCCCCACTTTCTTCTTTTTCCACAGAACCCCAACTTTCTTTAGTTCTCAGGTGACTAATATACTCTAGGTGAGGCAGCACCCCTGTGAACCTCGACTATCTACTAGTAAACCCCAGTTCATAGTGCCAGTCCCCTGCCAATGATTGATTTAGGAGTGAACACGTGACTGAGTTTTGAATAACAAGCCATTTAGAAAGAAATTCAAGGCTGGGAAAATGATTCTTGATATTCTGAAAACACTCTATCAAAACTGCTTCTCTAACTGTCCTGACCAATGTGTCTCAGTTGGTTGAGCATCGTCCTATACACTGAGAAGTCACCAGTTCAATTCCCAGTCAGTGCACATGTCTGGGTTGTGGGCTCCAGCCCCAGTAGGGGGTGTGCAGGAGACAGTTGATCAATATTTCTCACATCTTACATCGGTGTATCTCTCCCCCTTCCTCTTTCTCTAAAATCAATAAAAAGATATTTTTTAAAAAACCACTCCTCCAGTACCAGAAGTTTCTCTTTCAGCAGCATTTTAAACTTATTTTTTTCCTCTGGTTAAGGTACTGCCATTCCCCGCCCCCTTTTTTCCTCCCTCTTTGACTTCCTTTCTCACAACTCTGATTCATGCTATATACCTGTTTTCTTTTTGTTTTGCCTCTATATATTTCCAACAGTGTGTTCCAATGAATTCTCTTCCAGTCAGAAATGTCTATTTTGGTTTGTAAACCCTATGGTTCTACTCTATTCCTTGAGAGAGTTCTACAATTTACATGCTCACATGTTCAACCTCTTGGATACCTTTATTTTCCTCCTGTTGTAAAGAAATGTGCTGCTGTCATATATATATACATATATATTATATATATATCCTCTCTAATAAAAGAGTAATATGCAAATTAACCATCACTCCACTACACAAGCCACGCCCACCAGCCAAGCCACGCCCACCAGCCAATCAGGGAGAGTATGTAAATTAACCCCAACCAAGATGGCTACCAGAAGGGAGGCTTGGGTTTGCCCGGCAACAGAGGAAGCCAAGCTTTCCACACACTCTGGCGGGCCCAGGCCTCCACTCAAGGATACAAAGTTTCAATTATAGAAGGTAAACAAATCCAAACAGAAATGGCAGCAGCCATGGATTGAACAGGAGGCTTGGCTCCGCTCCAGGCTACAAAGTTTCAATTATAGAAGGTAAATAAATTCCAGATACCAGGGCCTCTGCTTGGGTCACCAGGGGTGTGGCTGGCCTGCAAACCACCAGAGGCCCCTCGCCCATGCCCCAAGGGAACCCCACCATGATTCAGGACACCCTTCAGGGCAAACCAGCTGGTCCCCACCCATGCACCAGGCCTCTATCCTATTTAATAAAAGGGTAACATGCAAATTGACCATCACTCCAACACACAAGATGGCTGCCCCCAAGTGGTCAAAGATCCTGCCTCCCTGTGGACACAAGATGGCCACCACAAGATGGCCAGCAGGGGAGGGCAGTTGGGAGGGACCAGGCCTGCAACGGAAGGCAGTTGAGAGGGACCAGGCCTGCAAGGGAGGGCAGTTGGAGGCGATCAACCCTGCAGAGGAGGGCAGTTAGGGGTGACCAGGCCAGCAGAGGAGGGAAGTTGGGGGCAATCAGGCTGGCAGGGGAGCAGTTAGACATCAATCAGGCTGGCATGGGAGTGGTTAGGGGGTGATCAGGTTGGCAGGCAGAAGCGGTTAGGGGAAATCAGGAAGGCAGGCAGGCGAGCAGTTGGGAGCCAGCAGTCCTGGATTGTCAGAGGGATGTCCAGTGGGATCGGGCCTAAACGGGCAGTCGGACATCCCTCGAGGGGTCCCAGATTGGAGAGGGTGCAAGCTGGGCTGAGGGACACCCCTCCGCCCCCGTGCACGAATTTCGTGCACTGGGCCTCTAGTGTGTGTGTATATATATATATATATATATATATATATATATATATATATATATGTGTGTGTGTGTGTGTGTGTGTGTGTGTGTGTGTGTGTGTGTGTGTGTAAATATAATGAATTTCAGAGAGGAAGGGAGGGAGCTAGAGAGAGAGAAACATCAATGATGAGAGAGAATCATTGATTGGCTGCCTCCTGCACATCCCCTACTGGGGGGGATCGAGCCCGCAACTTGGGCATGCGCCCTTGGCCAGAATCGAACCTGGGACCCTTTAGTCTGCAGGCCGACGCTCTATCCACTGAGCCAAACCAACTAGGGCTGTACTGCTGTCTTCAGGCAGGATTACTTTCACCCCTTATCTTTCACTTTACATAAGACTATCTTTCATCTTTCTTGCATCCAGAACATATCTCGCATATCAATTCACTGAGTTTACTCCCTTTTTAAGTGGCCAAACTACCATAAATAAGTAACCTTTGATCCTGTTTTTGACCTTTTGATTCTAAATATTTGGTTCATGGATCACTTCATTACTTTTAGTCCTTTCCCTTTTGCCCAAGGTTATAGTTCAAATATTGTTCTAATACCATCTTCTTGAACTAAGTAGGAATGGCTCCCAAACCTTAAGAACATGAAATTATTTTCTCTTTCAGATTTCCTTGTGGGTTGTGGGTAGAGATGTTTCTTCCTAATTAATGTTTTTGCAATTCCATATTCATGGAGGGGGGCATAAATGGATTTATTAGTACATGTGTATTCCCAGCAGTCCCATGCTGATGACAGCCTTTAATCAAAGCTGGAGAAAGGAGTTAGGACATAGCAGAGAAATTAAGGTGATAGATAGAATAAAGAGCTGGATGAGAAGGAGAGCAGGCTTAAAATAAAAGCCAAAGAGGGGAGGGTGGAACGTGAAAGGAAAAGGGGGAGAGAGAGAGAGGTGGTATACAAAAGGCTCCAGAATATCCTCCCCCGTGAGAGAACCAGGAAGAGGAAGAACAGCTTTGAGGAGTTCCTGTGGAGAAATTGCCAGTAGTGGAAGCACAACGAACAATAAGAAGTCACCCTGGCTGGTGTTGCTCAATGGTTAGAGCGTCAGCCCACGCACTGAAGCGTCACGGGTTCAATTCTGGTCAAGGGCACATACCTTGGTTGCAGGGTCCCAGCCCTGGTCAGGGTGCAACCAATTGATATTTCTCTCTCTCTCTCTCTCTCTCTCTCTCTCTCTCTCTCTCTCTCTCTCTCCCTCTCCCATCCCTTCTCCCTAAAAACCAATGAGAAAAAAAAATCCTCAAGTGAGGGTTAAAAAAAAGAGGTGGAATGAGGAGATTAGAGAACTAAGAGGCAATTAAACCTGAAGTGAAGCTTCCCTAACCGTCCCATTTAAAATAATAACCATGCCACTGTGTATGCCTTCTCCTAACTGGGTTTCTCTCTACAGCACTTATCATATCCTGTCAAATTTCCTACTTATTCCACTTACTATATCTCCCTCCCACTAGGCTGTAAGCTCTATGAAGGGAGTTTTTTTTTTTTTTTTCAGTCTTGCTCTTTGCTATATCTCTGGTGACTGGAACAATGTCAGTAAATATTGGTGGAATAAATGAATAAAATATCCATTTGCCTCTGCGAAGCAATTCCAAGAACACGTAGACTGGTCAACTTGGCAGCAATTCTAAGGCTTTATGTAAAGGCTTCAACAGGTTGGCTTTATGTAAATTTGCCAAGGCGGGAGGTCTTTGTATATTGCCATCTCTATTGTCCACATTCTCATACTGCTTCCCTGCTGCCCAGAGGAGACATAATGCTACACCCCCCCCCTAGTCCCCACCATTCAGAAGCTCAGTGCACTATACTCCCATCTCTCCTCCCTGTCCCCTGATTTACACACACCTTGGGGTTTTGTTTGCAATATCATTTCTATGTGAATTGGTGTGCTGCACTGGCCAGGACTGTGACACTTGCCTTATGACGCCTAACTAAGGAAGCAAAGCCTCAGCTGGGGAGTCTCACTCCAGTGGGGGCATTTCAGGGTGGTGCAGAATCCAGAGCAGAGAGGTCCTTGTTCGTTTAGGGTATCTTCCCATCCCTCTCACTGAGCAACAGCCCTGGTGCCAACCTGGACCTTCAGGGGTGTGCAAGCCACCTCCTTTGCCTGTCGTTAGGTCTCCAGAAACTGCTGAGTTGAGAAATCATCAGTAGGCATTGGATGGCCACTGCCTTCCCTCCAGGGAGTCTTTCAGTGAAAGGCCTGAGTCTGAGACACAGATATTTTGTGCTCTGGGTGGTTGGTGTCAACCAAGGCAGAGAAAGAAGCTCTGCTGTTGCCTTCTGCTCTAGTTGGCACCGAGTGTTGCGGACACGAACCAGGACAGAACATGATGCTCCCTACCTCAAGTCTTCAAGGGTAAGGCATTTGAAATCTCCAAATGCCTGAAAACCAGAGACTTGTTTTTCTGGCGTGGGCTTGGTTTCTAAATAAAGCAACAGATGTTTTGTTTGCACTTCTTTCCTTTCTGTCTGTGGCTCCTAACGTGTGTGATATTAATGAGGTGTGACGGGCTTCAGGTTTTTATTTATAGCGATGGAAAGTGTTTTTCCTGTTTTTGCAGAATTCTGGGCCTCTGAGGTGGTTTTGTACAGTCTTAACATCTTGAAGGTTAAAAGTGCAAGAAGCTTGACGGTTCTAGATTCAGAAGCTACCTTCAAAGGGTAGACGAGAGCATGAGGAGTCTGAGGGAATTGCCTCAGTACTTCCGCCTACTGATACATGATGGATTGGCTGGGAAAATGGGATAATAATTACAAAAATCTTTACATCATCATAGCAAAAGGCCTGTTATCTGATAACCATCAAACAGACAAATAAAAACTCATAGATCTCATAGATACTGACAACAGTATGGTGATTACCAGTTGAAAAGGGGGGCATGGGGAGGTGGTAGTAAAGAGTAAAGGGGGTCAAATATATGGTGATAAAAGAAAATTTGACTTTGGGTGGTGAACACACAAATGCAATATACTGATGATGTGTTATAGACTTGTACACTTGAAACCTATATAAGTTTATTAACCAATAAATTTAATTTAAAAATGACTATCCAGACTGAAAAATTTTATTAAATTAGGAAATCAAAATGATGCCTACCTTAAACATTTTATTTTATATCACACTAGAGGCCCGGTGCATGAATTCATGCACATTGAAAGGAAATTAATTAGAAGAAATATTTTAATATCGCTATTCACCCTTTCTCTATAATAGGAGTTTCAACCAAATTCACGATCGACAATGACAGATGGAAACACACATACAGTTGGCGCCAGTGAGAGCTTTATGTATATAGATAAACTTTCTTAATTAGACCTGCTTTCTTATTCAGCTAAACTTTTTCCAGCCCAGTGAAGCACCCCAACTTCTCTTTCAGGTAATTGTCAGCAACACAGCAGTAAATATCAACATGAAGCAGATTATTATTGTAGATCATGCAGGGAGAACAAAGGGTAAAATATTTAACTGCAACAGTGTTTGACTATATTCTGCACAGTGAGAAAACCTGAAGTCATTTTCAAGGTCCACCATTTCTTACTTCTTTTTAGTCAGGTCAAGTTTCTAAACTTTCTAAATCTCCGTTTTCCAGCTAATGAAAAGAAAATAGGATCCCACCGAGTCTCCTATCTACCTACTCCAGGACTTCTGTGAGGATCAAATGAGATGAGGCACAGGAAAACACTTCACAGACATTTGGTTAAAGTGTAAAATTTGCACCTGGCTATAAAGCAAGTTGTGCTCCTGGGCTGAAGAAACTCCAAGGAAGCTAGTTGCTAGGGAGAGGAAGCCAGGCGTTGCTATGTGACGTCATTACCTGGAGCCCACAGCCACCATTTCTGGGCTGGGCTGGGCTGGACTGTGGACCACATTTTGCACCATGGGGGTCTCAGCAGCATCAGCTGCGATTTGGTGAGCTGTCACTCTGGGGTGGTGGCAGGGCCCTTGTCCCACTTGGGGGAAGCCGAGGGTTGCTTTATGGGCACCAGGGCTGTGAAGCCATGGCTAGCGTGGCCTCAGGTTCAAAGACTTGGAGAAAGAGCTGATGCACAAATTAAAACACAAGACAAGAAATATACATTTGAAATTATGGGAGAAGCCAGGGAAAGCTTAACTGTAGTAACCAAGTTCCACTGAGTCTCCGTTCCCATCTGCTTTTATTTACTAGAATACACAATTGCCTTTTAGGAATGCAAACAGACTTATCAATGGTAATGTTTAGTAAACAGTAAGATTATCAGGTTGGGGGAGTTTGCTTTAGGCCATTGAGTCAGTAGTAGATAATAAAATGCAAATATTCACCCTGTGAATATTCAAAGAGCCCAATTCAGCCTTCTGACTGGACTTCTCGCATTTATATTAATTACTGTTGATCTTTGTTCTCAGCACAGGTTCACAGTGCCATTTCTCTGTAAATGGCCAGTGCGTGTCACAGCAGCTCCTGTGTTGAGCGTCTGTCCTCTGGTGGTCAGTGAGAGTCATAGCAACCAGTTGGATGGTTGGTAACTTAGCATATTAGCCTTTTACATATATATAGATAAATATATACTACACTCATTTACCAATCATTTGATTAATCATTTGATTAGAGCCAAATCCTTTTACATTGATATGGGTCTGTTGATATACTTCTATATTGTCTTTCTTAAATAAATCACATCTATAATGTATTTTCTTTTCTTTTTAATCATTTTTATTTTTCAATTACAGTTTATATACATTATTATATTAGTTTCAGGTGTACACCCCAGTGATTAGACATTACATAACTTACTAAGTGATCATCATGATAAATCTTGCACGCATCTGGCAACACACATAGTTATTACACTGTTATTGACTATATTCCCTGTGCTGTACTTTGGTAGTTATTCTATGACTACCAATTTGTATTTCTTAACTAGAGGTCTAGTGCATGAATTTGTGCATGGGTGGGGTTCCTCGGCCTGGCCAGCAATCAGGGGCAATCAGGCTATCTTGCCCAGTCCCGACTGGGGCCAATGGGGGCTGGCCAGCCGGCCGGGGAGGGACCGTGGGAGGGCTCCAGGGCATGTCCAGCCCTCTTGCGCAGTCCCGATTGGCTGGACTCCAGCAACAAGCTAACCTACCGGTAGAAGCATCTGCCCCCTGATGGTCAGTGCATGTCATAGCGACTGGTCAAGCGGTCCACTGAATTGTTGACCAATTGATCGGACACTTAGCATATTACACTTTTATTATATAGGATTCTTTCACCTTTTTCACCCATCCCCCAAACAGCCCTCCTTTCTGGCAATCATCAGAATGGTCTCTGTACCTATGAATCTGTTTCTGTTCTGCTTGTTCATTTATTTTGGGTTTTTTTAGATTCAATTGTTGATAGATACGTAATTATTGACATTTTATTGTTCATATATTTGATATGGATTTTTTTTTCTTCTTAAAGAATGTTTGGGGAGCCTGTCAGGAGTGACTCAGTGTTGAGCATCGACCCAGGAACCAAGAAGTCACCAGTTTGATTCCCGGTCAGGGCACATACCTGGATTGCAGGCTCAATCCCCATTGAGGGGTGTGCAGGAAGCAACTGATCAAAGATTCTCACTCATCATTGATATTTCTATCTCTCTCACCCTCCCCCTTCCTCTCTGAAATCAATAAAAATACATATATAAACAGATCTAGAGACAGAGAAACATTGATCAGAACCTCAAACCTCAGAGGGAGGGTAGGGGAGGATGGGGGTAAAGGGGAGAGATCAACCAAAGGACTTGTATGCATGCATATAAGCCTAACCAATGGACACAGACAACAGGGGGGTAAGGGCATGAGTAGGGGCGTTGGGAGTTAATGGGGGGATAAGGACACATATGTAATACCTTAATCAATAAAGAAATTAAAAATAAATAAATAATAAATAAATACATATATTTTTTTAAAAAGAATGTTTGGGGAGACACAAACATTCAGATCATAGCAGACTATTTTCTCTTCTTGGCTATTACAAATAAAGCTGCTATGAATATTCATGTTCAAATATTTGAATAAAAATCTGTTTTTATTTCTCTTGGGTAAATACCTAAGAGTAAAATGGCTGGATTATATGGCAAAAGTATACTTAACTTTTTTTTTTTAATTGCCAAACTGTTTCCTCAAATAAGTATATCATTTTACATTCCCACCAGCAATGCATGAGAGCTCTAGTTCTCCCACATCCTCATCAGCACATGATATGGCAGTCTTTTCAATTTGGGCTATTCTAACAGCTGTGTGGTAGCATTTCATTGGATTTTAATTTTCATTGCCCTAATGATGTTGAGCATGTTTTCATGCTGTTATTTGCCATCTGTGTATGTCTTGGTGAAGTGAATATTAAAATATTTTTCCAATTTGGCTCAGTGGATAGAGCATCAGCCTAGGGACTGAAGGGTCCCAGGTTCAATTCCGGTCAAGGGCACATGCCCGGTTGCAGGCTCAATCCCCAGTATCGGGTGTGCAGGAGGCAGCCAATCAATGATTCTCTTTCATCACTGATGTTTCTATCTCTCTCCCTCTCCCTCTCTGAAGTCAATAAAAAAATTTTATTAAAAATGAATAGGTAAAAATTTTAAAAAGAATTCTTTAAAAATATATTTTTTCCCATTTGTAATTGGGTTGTTGTTTTTTTTCTTAGTATTGAGTTTTGAGAGCACTTTATATATTCTGGATATGAGTCCTTCATTGGACTTATGATTTGCAAATATTTTCTCTCAGTCTGTGGCCTGCGTGCATACTCCCTCCTCCTGATCCATGAAGCCTCTACTCCTCTATCTATACTCAGGACCTCACTCCTCCTGCATCCCCAGAAACTTTGCTTTTTCAGTTGTTTCCATCTCTCTTTCATTGTTAAACCCTCTCTCTTGTTCCTGGACTATTCCTAACACTGTACAAACATGTTTTTATAATGCCCTTTAAAATAATACCAGTAATCCTTCCTTCACTCCAGATCTCCCTCTAGCTATCTGCCCTGTTCCATTGTACCTTTCCTAGTCAAACCTACTGAGGAGAGTTATCTCTGCCCTCAGTGGACCAGCAGCACTGGCATCATGGGGGTCCAGGTGGAAATGCATGACCTTGGGTCCCATCCCAGACCTACTAGGAACTCTACATGCATGTTACAGTTTGAGAGGCACTGCTCTATAATAGTGATTCTCGAACTTAGCACATTGGAATCACTTGAGGAGCGTTTGATGGGACCCATCTATAAAGACCCTGATGTAATTGATATGGGGTGCTGCCTAGACATTGGGATTGTTAAAAATTCTCCAATTGTCTCAAAGTCAGCCAAGTTTGAGAACCGTGGGTCTCAATGACATGCTTCCTTACTCCCATCACCCCTTCAATACACTACAATCAGGCTTTTGCCTCCACCAACAGAAAGGTCTCTTGCTGAGCTTACCAATTATGATGGTTGAATTTATGTCATCTTGGAATGAGGCTATAGAAAGCATTAAAACAAATAAAACAACTAGACAACCAGCGGACAGTAATTTCTGAGAAAAGAGAGTATCTGAAAACTGAATGCTGACAACATCTCACAATTCTTCCGCTCAAGTTAAAGATGAAAAAGTGAAGTTGATGATAAGTGGAAGTGGCTTTCCATTCTTCGGGTTTCAGTGTTTAATTCATGTGCTCTCTGGAGCAGCTCCTGACTCTGATCTGTCTAATTGCCTCCCCACGGCACGCACTGGCTTCCTGACGAGCTCAACCAGCAGCTGCAGGGGCGCCCTCAGCCCTCAGCTCAGATGGCGCGGTTGTGCCTGTGGTTCACAAGAGGATTCTGCAAGGTGTCTGCCCTGCTGAAGAGAGAGAACTTTAATCAGCAATTTATTTAACTAAGCATGGGAGGTACTGGCTTAACTCTTCCTAGCCCTTCAGCACTTTCAATCTCTCTAAGTGGGAAAATCCTGCACTTCTTGGCCTGGTGGGATTGCTGCTTCTATTTTAGTCCCTGCATATTATACGTGATAAATTTAAAAAGCTTTTATTCATAGGGAAGAGGATCAAAACTTTTAGTAAAAAAATGTAAATTCAGCCTGTTCTCAGGACATGCATTGGGCTTTGTTTTAAGTGAAAGCAGCCATGAAGAAAAGGCGGTACAATTGTGAAAAGGACAACACCTAGAAGAAATTCAACTCTGTGGATTAGAAAAAGCACCCATTTTAGGCAGACAAATTGTAAAAAGGTGGCCCCATTGGACATGGCAATTAGACATAGGCAACCCTCAGATCGATTTGAAAATAGTGCCCCCTTCTGTGGGCTACTGGGCTTGTGGTCTGGTCCAAGAGCTGAAGCAGAATTCAGCCCCTATTCCTTCCTTCTTATCTACTGGCAGAGGCTCAGACTGCACAAGTTATCCCTCTAAGCACAAATCTATGTTAGAACTCAACTTTCTTAGGAGGACAAAAATGGGAACTGCAGGGCCTGGCCAGTGTGACTCAGTTGGTTGAGCGAGGTCACCGGTTCGATTCCTGGTCAGTGCACAGGCCCTGGTTGCAGGCTTACCCCCCAGTAGGGGGCATGCAGGAGGCAGCTGATTTATGTTTCTATCTCCCTCTCCCTACCTCTCTTTCTAAAAAATCAATTTAAAAAACACTTTTTAAAAAATGGGAGATGCAGGGCTGTGTAAATAAATATATTTTCTTCACAATGCTATGAATAGCACAAGGGCAAATGATAAATAATAATAATAATAATAATAATAATAATAATAATAATAATGCACCCTGAAGAGGAAGGATGAGTGAGGGATTGCATCAGAAGGCTGCAGGATGAGTAAAATTCATGAGGGAATGTATGAGTACTTGAAACTGACAGCTTAGTGAAGGGAAGTAGCAGAAAAAGAGAGGTTGCTCTATGAACAGGTTGGACCACAGCTCAGAGGTGATGAAGAGAAGAAGGTCAGATTTACTGAGAAGGAGTAGAGTTGGATCTAACAATGAAGAGGTGAGTGCCTCAAAAGCACAGCCGGGTCATCTTCAATCTAATAATCCCAGTGCTCAGCATGGAGCCTGGTTCAACATATTTACTTCACTGGTTGACTGATAGAGTTTTTAGACAATACTAGATTGATCTGGAAGGCGTAATGGCCCAGTCAAAGCAGCAGCAGATGACGCCATCCCTACTCTTTCTTGATGATACAGCCAGTCACTCCTGCATTCACACTGCAGCAGTCACATCTGCCTGTGATTCAGATCCGAGATTTCAGCCAGTGATTGCCAAAGCTGACTGATCACAGGAACACCCAGGGAGCATTCGCCAACCCAGATGTTTATGATCATCAGCCAGGTTGAGTAACTATTAAGTTAACCAACAACAAGGATGAGGAGAAAACAGACGTGGATCTGAGGGGGTAAGGGTGGTGGGGAGCTTCCCTAAAAGGGTGGTAGGAACTTGTTTACCTCAGTTTCTGAGAACATTCCCCCTCTTTACGCCCTCCCCTTACACATCTGTTTCGTGTATCACCTGTTGACGCTACAGCAGCATCTAGGTTACTTCAGTTTGGTAACCTTCAGGACCACAGCATCATGTCAGCTGTCACTTTGGATTCACCCTAGGTCATCAAAGTTATTATCTGTGCAGAAAGGCAGCCAAATGTTCAGGACCCTCCTCTCCTGTGGTTCCAGCTTCCAGCCTCTCCTATTCAAAATACAGTTTCTGAGCCAAAACACTATATCCCCCCAGCTCCCACCTCCATCCCCCAACCCCCAACCCCCAACCCGTTCTTTGAAAATCCTCCTTTCTATACTGCACAGTTGTTGTAGGATATTTCTGGGTTACAAGGGATTATATTCCAAAAATCCCTTTGTTGATTATTTTTCGTAACTCAAGACACATTTCCCAGAAAAATAATGTGCAATTTCTAGACCCACCCATAAAATTCTTTTTAACATGTACTTTAACTCACACATTACTCTCACTAGTTGCTCCTCATTTAACTGATGACTAAACCGAGGCCCAGGGAAAGTGAGTTGCCAGCAAAGTGAGTTGCCCAACCCAAGGCTCTCAATGGAGTGAAGACGGGGAATGGCTTCGTGGTAGTGTGGCAGGCACAAACGCTGACTGGAACTCAGGCAGTGAGCAGACTGGAGAGAGGGATGTGTGCGTACCGTTCTAAGGGCATCAGGGAAAAAGGCTGGGTGGCCACCTGGCTTCAATGTCCAGCCAGAGCGCTACTTGCACAGTATGGGGACAGCCCTTCCCCCCACCTCCAACTCCACTTTCTCCCATATGCATGATAACATCATTATACAAGTGCACATATTTATGCAGAGGCTTCATTGTGTCAAGCACTGTACAGGAGTTTGACATCCCCACTTTACATGTAAGAAAAGTGAGGCACAGAGACATTAAACAAATAGCCCAAGATTGGAGGTGATGAAGCCAGGATCCTTAACCATTACACAGCTAATCTGTACTAATCCACAGCTAAACAGCTCTCCTTAAAGATCTGGGGAGCTGCTGAAAAAATGCAGAGGTGATATTTTTTTTAAAAAAAAGGAAAACATTTTCAGTGATACAGTTTAAGGCATTCTCTTGAGGTGTGATGTCACTAATCATGTTAACTCAGAACAAACCACTGCTTTAGGTGCCAGTTTCTTCATCTATTAAAGAAAGGCGTTGGATGGGATGGCCACCTGCAGCTCTAAAGGGCTGTGTTTCTATTTCATGAAAAACAGTGTGTGGACAGGCTCTCTGCCTGTCTGAGTGTAAATACTGTATTTAAGTCTTTGTACCACAAAACTCCAAGCCTCAGTTTACTCGTCTATAAAACTGGGATAACAGCAATACTCCACTTTATTGAGATTAAGTTGGAGAATAAATGTAAATCCTCTAGCATGTGATTTAACTTTAGCCATGTGACTAGCATGCAGTATGTGTTCAAGAAATGTTCCCTTTATCATCATCACCTTACATATAGGTGATACCTATCAAGGTTTTCCAATTTTAAAGTCCTGAACATTGAAGATGCAATAAAGAGTTGACAAATTCTCAGAGTTGGAAAATTTGCAACTAAGATATTATAACTGCCTTCCTTTTACATTAAAAAAAATGCATTTTCAAAATCAATTCCCGTAAATTAACCCTTCATGCACCTGTGTCATAGTTCATGGAAGAGGAAAGAATTCATTAGTATTTCTAGGAGTGACCCTGATTGCAATTTTCAGCCTCCAGCCCCAAACAATGACATGTTTTGAGCAATGAATTAAAGAAAGGCAGGCTCTCTTTTCCACTTTTTGAGAAATTCTACTGTAATTAAATGCTCCTATTTCATGGCCTCTAGCAAAGGCACTGAACTGGAAATGGAGTCAGGAGACTCACGTTGTAACCCTCTGGGTTTCACTAAGTAGCTCTGTGACCTTGGGGAAGTCACTTTCCCTTCCTGTATTCACTTCACACCTGCAAAATGCTGGGCCTGAACAGGACAATCTTTACGGTCTCTCCAACGCCAAGATAGTGTGGTTGTCATCTCATAAGGCGATTTTATTGTCCTTATGACCAACTATTCTCTTTTTGTCTCCCTCAAGCTCAAGGTGAATTCATCCCCGAGATCCAGTTCATATGCCAACCCGAGGCCACCAACAAGGGAAGCTGAAACCTCTGACTTGGAGACTCCGTAGGGATGGAGAGAATTCCAACACTGAATATCGCAAGTTTTACTCCCCACTAAAGACATAAAAGGACCCAAAGAATGTAGATCTAATATGTGGAAATTGTCATGGCAACTCACATATCAGGGTCATAAATGTCACTGGAAAGCAAGCATCTGAGAATTACATCATCTGTCCTGCCGTCCTCCAGCAGGGGGCTGGGCCGCTGCTCCAGGAGAACGAGTGGGTGGCAGTCAATACTGTCACAGCAGCTGTCTCTGCTTCTGCACTGCCCAGCGCACCACACAGCTGGGCTGCTGTGACAGGACATAACCCTTCTTTGAGACAAGAGGGGGTGCTTTCCACTCTCGCCCTGATTCATGCCGAGTGTGTAGGTGTCCTGAAAGCTGGCCCTGGGTTTGTAGACAGACACCTTCGCTGTGGTCCTGGGACAGCTTGAACACTGGAGGGGGGAGGCTGAGGATGTTTCATGTATACCCAGGAAAAGTGGTTTTGTGATGAACACAGAGCAGCGACTCTGCCACAGTGGTCATTTCATTTACGTGGATATTCAGCTTGGAGTGAGTTAGTCTAACGTGGGCCAAGGATTCCCACACATTGCTTCCTTCAGTGCCTGAAGTTGACTTTAATTTGATTCTACCTACACAAAAGTAACTGAAATTGGGATTTGGGGGTGATGCTGTGGTCCTGAAGTTGGCCAACCTGAAGTAGCCCAAGTGCTGCTTGTCGCATCAACGTTAGTTGATACAGGAGACTGAAAAGTAGTATGAGTATGTGGAAAAAACCTACTTTGTGCAAAACACTGTGACCTGTGTGGCAGGAAGCAAGAAAGGATGCAAATATAGAGTCCTTCAAAAGAGTTTGTAATTTGTGTGGAGAATCAAATGTGCTCTATAATATGGAGAGTTCAGGCAGGGGGATGCTGGCTAGGGAAAGGGATACTAATGCTCAGCTAATATCTCAAATTGGGATTCTGCTACTGTGAACCCACTTATTAAAAGTTTGTTTTTCTTGAATAAGAAAAGCATGCACACACTATATATAATTCCAGTGGGGACAAAATGATATTCAGCGGAAGCCTCTCTATCTCCCCTTTCTCCCAGCCTTCCCAGATGCAACCACACCTACAGTCTCTTGTATAGCCTGCAGAAGTATTCTGTGTATTTAGATATGTCCTTGAACTTTTTTCCTCCTTGCTTTACTCAATCTTGGTTTACTCATATCTTAGAAGTCTTCCCATAGGAATATATGTAGACTTGCCTCATTCCTTTAAATCAGGATGAGCAAACAGCAGCTCACATACCAAACCCAGTCTCCACTTGTTTTTGTAAATAAAGTTTTTTTGGAGCACAGTCCCATTCATTCATTTCCTCACTGTCTGTGGCTGCTTTTGCATGACAATGGCAGAGTTGAGTAATTGCAACAGAGAGTTATGACCTGCAAAGCTTACAATACTTCTTCTATGGCCCTTTACAAAAAAACGTGGGCCAACATCTGCTTTAAATTGTTGTCTAATAGTTTGTGTCTAAAGTGTGCTCATTTATTTTAATAGTCCCTTATTAAAAATACACCAGATTAGATTTTTAAGCTATTATTATTACAAATACTGCTGGAATTGATATATTAATACATGTGTCATTCTCATACATGTGAGTATATCTGTATAAATACCCAGGAGTAGGATTACTGGGCAAAAAAAAAAAAAAAAAAATGTCATGAGCTTTTCATGGATATATCTGTTAACCTAGTCCCCAGCATTAAAGATATAAAGGAAGGTTCAAGGCCAGAAGATAAGGAAGTCTCTGGGCTGGGAGAGGGAATGAAGAACAGCATTTGAAAGGAGGAGAGTTAATGGTGGTTGCTCCCAGCCCTACCCCTGCAATGGGACTGTGGGAAGCTGGTGGATGGAAAGCATGTATCTCCATTCAAATAAATTTCCTGAGGTATCAGCACTGTGGAAACCAAAACAAGAGCATTCATTCCTGTTAAGGTCACTCTTTGTCCTAATGACAACCTACTCCTTCCCTCCCTCCCTGCTCTCATCCCCCACAGAGAGCTGCATTAGAGCCTCGGAGGCAAACATGTGTGACTGCACTCGCTACTCCTTTGGGGGAGAGCTGTGTGGGTTGCTGGGGTCACAGAGAGTTTCACTTTGTGTGGATAATCTTCCTGGACCCTGACTTTGCTAGTCCAAGCAGGGTTTGGCGATGGGGCTCTGGGTTCCCCAGGCCTTGGAGGTTAGTTTGAGCTCATCCTTGGGAGGGGAGTGTGGAAAGTACAAGCTTTGGGAAGAAAGTCACCCCTCAGAGACCCAGAAGAAATCTTTTCTCTAGAGAGCAAAGGTGGAACCAAGAATCGGGAACAATTCAGACCTCTGCTTTCACCCACTCACCCCCTGCTGTGTGCCAGGCACTCTGGGAGGGGTGAGTATGCAGATGAATAAGAGAATCTGGCTGCCTGTCAAAGAGCTCACAGCCCGGCAGTTCCCAAACGGTGAGCATCTTTTAAGTTTTCAAGAAAAACACAGCCATATTTGATATCTGTCAGACATGGTGCAAATAAATAACTCTAAGTTCACAGCTTCAACCTGAGATTGAAACGCTCCTTTTGATGATACCATATCTTCGCAAAGCTACGTTTGGGGCCATTGCCGTGCTAAAAAGCAAGTAGCATGCAAACTCGACATGGAACTGAAAATGAGAGTAGAAATGTCCAGTTCGATTCCAAGTTAGAGAAGCTGTCCATACTGAGTTATTGCACCCATCCCACTAAGTTAAGTGATTGGTTATTTAAGAACTAGAAGCCTGGTGCAAGAAATTCGTGCAGGGGGGGGGGGGGGTCCTCAGCCCAGCCTGCACCCTTTCCAATCTGGGACCCCTCTCACAATCCAGTACTGCTGGCTCCCAACACCTCGCCTGCCTCTGCCTGATTGCCCCTAACCACTTCTGCCTGCCAGCCTGATCACCCCCTAACCACTCCCCTGCCAGCCAGATTGATGCCTAACTGCTCCCCAGCCAGCCCGATTGCCCCTAACTGCCTTCCCCTGCCAGCCTGGTCACCCCTAACTGCCCTCCCTGCTGGCCTGATTGCCCACAACTGCCCTCCCCTGCAGGCCTGGTCCCCCCAACTGTCCTCCACTGCAGGCCTGGTCCCCCCCCCCAACTGCCCTCCACTGCAGGCCTGGTCCCCCCCAACTGCCCTCCCCTGCAGACCTAGTCCCCCCAACTGCCCTCCCCTGCTGACCTGGTCTCCCCCAATTGCCCTCCTCTGCTGGCCCGGTCACCCATAACTGCCCTCCCTGCTTGCCTGATCGCCCACAACTGCCCTACCCTGAAGGCCTGGTCCTCCCCAGCTGCCTTACCCTGCAGGCTTGGTCCACCCCAACTGTCCTCCCCTGCAGGCCTGGTCCCTCCCCAACTGCACTCCACTGAAGGCCTGGTCTCCTCCAACTGCCCACAACTTCCCTCCCCTGCAAGCCATCTTGTGGTGGCCATCTTGTGTCCACATGGGGGCAGCCATCTTTGACCACATGGGAGCAGCCATCTTGTGTCTTGGAGTGACAGTCAATTTGTGTATTACTCTTTCATTAGATAAGATGATATAGAACTTGTCTTTTTTTCTTCCAATTTATGTCTGTTGTTTTTCAAATGACTACAAAGTTGTCAGGACAAAAATACTATTTATAAAGTTGTCTGGACTATCTAATAAATGGAACCTACAAGTATTTTTTTTGGCCTATGTGCACTATAAAACAAAAATTACCAAAACACTAAGTGCACTGTGAACAGAAAGAGTTTGGGAACTTCTGAGATGGACATGAATGTGGCTTCCCAGCACTGTGACCTGGGAAAGTTAACACTGCAAGCTCAACCACCAGTTCCTTAATTACATAATAGGGATAATAAGACTAACGACCTTGGGGGCTATTGTGAAGGTTAAATGAACTAATACAAGTCAAGAATTTAACACGGGGCTTGGCAAATAGTAAGTGATCAGTAAATATAGGCACATATTGATCCACAGAACCCTCAGCACCATAAAAGTATATTTAGCCCTAACTACTTAGCTTCAATTTCATTTTTAAACCTACAGCTTCTCAAATCAAGTGCTGTTGCCATGGTGACTATTGTACTGCCTGTAATATCTGGTGTCAACCAAGTCATTCTGAAGCCAGGAAATTAACAATCCCCCTGAGGTTTGTCACAGTACTATGCTAATAATTTCACTGTCAGTCTTCTGTTAGGGCTTTGATCCTTATATTAATTGCTTATTCTGTTTGATAAAAAACACACTTTTAGTAAATCTAGTGATACTTTAAGAAGAAGTAGATTTAAGACAAATTGCATCAAAATTATTCTCTGGTGTTTCTGAAATATGTCTATGTAAGCTCTCTCAGCTTGACTATATTACAGTATTATAGTGATGGGGAATATAAGACATTGTTGAGGGGCTAGCAATCTGAATTGGTGCCAGTAACCTGCCTTCTAACGCACACTCTTGCTAGCGGATAATTAACTTCATTGATGCCTGTCCTGTCTTGCAGGACCTGTTTCCCGGAATGCACCCTTTTTGCAGAGGCTATAAACCATGAACCATACACAAACCCCGGAGGGGGTTATCAGCGCTGGCGCCAGGCCAGGCCTTTGGGTGTGGTCTCACACCCCACATCCCAACACATGGGCCTTTTTGCAAAGCCCGCAAAAGGTCCAGAAGCCTGATCAATATTCGGGGGACATAGAAACCAAAGGGTATAAAGGAAAAGCTTCCTCCATATTCACTCACTCAGGGATCTGGAGAACTGACTCCCTGAGTCACTGTACTAGTACATCTGAAACATCTGAAAATAAATGGGTTTATCCTGGATCTCCGAGTACTCCCTGTGTATTTTTCGGTCACCAGGTAAATTCTGTAACAATAGTGGTTTGTATTTTTAAACACTAATTTTGTATGTAAGATTTTCCCTCCAGAAGATACATTTGTAGTAAGATTCATGACCTCTCATTTTTTAAAAAGACAAAACAAACAAAAAACTCTCATACTTTGGATGCTACCCTAATTCCAAAACATCCACAAACATGGCTCTTCCCATCATCAAACATAGCCTTCCTGGCCTTTCAGCAAAGCTGCCAATCTTTCTGCCAGTTCCAGGTGGGTTTTAGGAACTTATTAGGCTTATTAATTTTAGGAAAGAGAGATCAGATTAAATAAAGAAGAGGCGAAAACCCACTCTCTAATTATCTAGATCAGTGGTTCTCAAATTGGTGGTGGGGAGGGTTACATACAGGAGATAGTGGCAATGACTAGCGATATTTTTCTTTGTCACAACTGGGGGCCAGGGCAGGGGGCAAGCAGGGGGGGGGGGGCGGGGAGGGGGAGAGGGAGCAGGGTGGTGCTGCTATTGGGAGCAGAAGCCAGGAATGCTGCTAAACCTCTTACAATACATGGGGCAGCCCCACAACAAAGAATTATCTCACCCAAGGTCATAAGAGAACTGTAGTTGAGAAACCCAGGCTGGTCTTGCTTGATATTATTCCTTTTCTTCATTGAATCACACTTCTTTATTTTTCTAATACCTCTTTTCCTAACCTAATGGGTTCTTTTGAATGTTTAGCTTCTGAAATTAGGTGACCAGCAGCTGCAGAAAAAATATCAAGTTTTTCTCCAAATCAAAGACATTTCTGCCCATTAGTATCACCTGGGAGAACTTTCAAGCCATGTCAATGCTGGACTTGACCCTTGAACCAATTAAATCTGAATCTCCAGGGCTGGCACCTGATGGCAAGTATGTTTCAAAAGTTCCCTGCATGATCCTTATGTGTAACCAGAGATGAGCACATCTAAATAAGTAGAAATGTTGTTTTCTATACTAAGTGTGCATAGAGGACTCAGTTGTGTGAGGGGGAGTTATGATGTTGCTATTGAGATTTTTCACACATGTGGCTTGATCACCTGAGATATTTGACTTTTGGGGGCTGATCCAAGCATGACCAAAATTTTACTTATCTGTAAGTTTTCAAGTGTGTCCTTAATCTTTTGTGTGTGTGTTGTTGTTGTTTTTTTTAATTATAATGAAAAGAGAATCATCGAGCTCTGGTGCCTCAAAGCTTGACTTTCACCTTTACTTGAGTCTAAAGAGGACAGGAATGCTTCTTTGATGGATCTCATGCACCCGCCGAACCTGGCTGCCCCTCAGCATTCTGCAACACCAAAGGAAGGTTTTCCAATTTACTTTCTCTGTCCTTTCCATCCCTGCTCCAACCCCCGTAGCAAATAGTGGTCAAGCAGATGGTTTGGGTGTGATGCCCCAGAGGCTAACAGATGTGAATTCTGCTGGAATAACAAGAGGACAGACCTTTTCCATGGCCACATACAAACCAAACACATGGCCTGTCCCCAACAAACAAATGGTGCCTCATATGGCTGATTTTCAATATTCCAAGACAGAGTCAAAGACTTTTCAGAATAAGAGAGAAGTAGGAATAGTCAGTAAGAAAGAATTAATTTCAACATCACAGGACAATCTACTTCTCACTCAGTTCTGCAGGGTAGGAAACATTTGTGGCCACCTACTGGCCCTGCCCAGTATCGTCCTTGAAGGACACCAGATGTTTGGGGAAATAGGCCTCTTTCTAAACGGTCTGTGATAAGCTGAAAGTGTCCTATCAAAATGGGGTCACTATGTTCTATACCTGAAACTAATATAAAATAATATTGAATATCAACTGTATATTTAAGTGACTCATCAATAAATTTACTTAGTACTCAGTGAAAAACATTAGTTCCTACCATTTCCACCCTAAGTTCTATGTGCCCTCTGAGATCTCACAGGCATTTAACCCTAACCTTTATGATAAAACTATGGCCAATGTTCAAACTGTCTGTGTTAATCATTACCTGTTTCTCCATCACTAGACTGGGAGCCCCTCAAAAGCAGGGACTAAGGTTGTATTGCAGTCTCTTTGTATGTCTGGCACCTAGCAGATAGCAGGTACTCTACAATTGTTTATGGAACAAATGATTTAATAAATGACTAAATTACCAGAACAAAGCTACTTTAAGCCAAAAAAACCCCAAAACTTTAAGGAGTTGTTGTTTTTACTGGAAGATGTAGACATAACCAGCTGGAACTAGTAATGGATCCTTTAAATCAAAGTCGCAGTGGCAGCTAGGCACCAGGTGGAGTCACCCAAAAGCACCTTTGCCCCAGCATGGGGGGCGGGGGAGGGAGTGAGATAATCTATACCCTACTATAGCAAGTATTTTGGAGGAAAGATCCTACTGCCGTGGGAAATCTTCTGTGGCCTCCTGTCCCTGAGAGGAGCTTACTGTATAATACTAGCAAGGGAGATAGTAACTGAAGTAAAAGCTTTGCTCACCCACCTTTGTTGTTAAAAGGATATACCTTTCCACTTCAGAACTGCTTTCTTCTTGGGAGCTACTTGTTTGCTATATAGTTTACCCTAAAGCAGGGGTCCTCAAACTGTTTAAACAGGGGGCCAGTTCACTATCCCTCAGACCGTTGGAGGGCTGGACTATAGTTTAAAAAAAACAACTATGAACAAATTCCTATGCACACTGCTAAGTCGGGTGCTAAGCAGGACAGGCAGCTGCGGCAAAAACACCCGGCGGGTGGGCCGCATGTGGCCCGCGGGCCGTAATTTGAGGACTCCTGCCCTAAAGGGACTGCAAACATTTTCTGTAAAGGGCTAGAGCAGTGATGGGCAACCTTTTGAGCTTGGTGTGTCAAACTTTGCCAAAAAACTGAGCATAACTTGGGTAGTGTGTCACTTTGAGGAAAAAACATTATTTCGCGATATTTATAGTTTAAATAACATAAATGTATAATTGTTATATATAATAGTATTTAATAAACCAAAAACTAAATATTTAGTGCTGACACGCGTGTCAGAGGTTCGCCATCACTGGGCTAGAGGATAAATACTTTAGGTCGTATAGACCATGCAGTCGCTGTCACAGCTATAACTGTGCCATCAAAGTGTGAAAATAACCCCAGGCAGCACTAGCTGGTTTGGCTCAGTGGATAGAGCATTGGTCCTCGGAATGAAGAGCCTCAAGTTCGAATCCCGTCAAGGACACATACCTCAGTTGCAGGCTCTATCCAGGCCGTGTGCGGGAGGCAATCAATCAATGTGTCTCTCTCACATCGATGTTTCTCTCTCTCTGTCTTTCTCCCTCCCTTCCACTCTCTCTAAAAATAAAAATAAAAACACAGTGGAAAAATACCCTCGGGTAAGGATTAACAAAACAACAAAAACCACACAGACCATATGTAAATGAATGAACATGATGTGTTCCAATAAAACTATGGGCCCTGAAACTGGAATTTCATGTGATTTTCACATGTCACAGAATATCATTCTTCTTTCTATTTTCTTCCAACCATTTTTAAAGATATGAAAATCATTCTTTGTTTGTGAGCTGTACAAAAATAGGTGGCAGGCTAGATTTGGCCCATGGGCTGGAGTTTGACCTAAATCAGTATCTTCCCTTCCACCCTGTCTGTTCTGTCTCCCTTCATACCTTTCACCCCAGTTAAACAATGATATTCAAATGTCAATATTTTTAGAAACTAATGGCCTCTCTCATCAGTCACTTACAGCTCAGTGTGAATGAATAAATATCAACGCCTCTCCTCAGAGGCCAGGGAGAAAATCAAGGTTAAGGACAGTCAAAAGGACCCCAGCCGGGTGGCTCGGTTGCTTGGAGCGTCATCCCTGTACACCAAAAGGTTGTGGGTTTGATTCCCAGTCAGGGCGCGTACGAGAGGCAACCCATCGATGTTTCCTTCTCACATGGATGTTTCTCCTCAGGTAAATATTTTTTTTTAAAGATAGTTAAAAGAAAACAGGACAACGCCAAGGTTAACCCAACAGAGCCGTGCCTGCAACCTGCAAAACGGAGCACACTTCGACTGCTGCTCAGGTCAAGTTCATTGCTCGTTGGAAAAGAAGGCGCTTACTTCCGTCTTCACAGTGAACCAAGGGATGTTGTGGATGTTGTCTGGGCCGCACACGTCTATAGGTGTGACTGCTGACCTCAAATTCAGCGACTGCCTGTGAGGGGTTGGTCTGGGCCTCCCTGAGAGGGAAAGAGGCCTCACAGCTGACATGATCTGGTGTTGAGCCAGTCTGCCCAGAATTAGGAGATGGATTATTGTGGATTTGTTGTCCTTTAGGAATTAGGGCTGGCACTGGCTTAGCTCCCATGCAGCTGAGGTATTAACTGAAATGCATTTCCATCTCAACAGCCGCATCCCATTTAGCCATGGTGACTTTGGGGTGACTTCCAAAGCAATCTCACCAGAATGCATTGGCTGATTAAGGCTAACTTTCATGTCAGAACTGGAAGCAAGGAGAAATGAAATGTACCACATCCATCTTCCCACTGCAAAATATGAAGCTGAACTGTGCGACGTGGGCTGCTGAATAATGGTTGAACTCCCAAATGGATCTCCTTTAGTCAGGGAAGAACTGCCTCTTGCCCCCATCAACTAGCTCAGGAAGATTCACAGCTGATACACATTCAAGGCAAAGTAAAAATGATCTACGGCTGCTGGCCTTGCACTGTGCTGCAAGGTTGTCTTGGTTTGCCATCAGGTCTAATCTGAAGTCCAGTCCTCATCTCCTTACCTGTCTGGTAAATTCACTTAACTCCGTCAGAGCACATACAGGCATGCGCACTGAGGATGGCTCCCTCTGCATGGCCCTCCCCTTCCCTGAGAAGTCTCCTAACTCTGGGAGCCTCGGCTTCCTCATATGCAAAATGGGGCTTCGAGTCCAGATCCCAGGATTGCTGTAATGATCACATGAGAAAAACATGTGAAGGAATGTGCATGATGTGTCCCAATAAAACAGTGAACCCTGTAATTGGAATTTCATGTAATTTTCATGTGTCATAAAATGTCATTCTTCTTTTTCATATAATCTACAAATATTGGTTTTTGTTTTATCTTCTGTTCATCTAGAACCCAAAGAGGAATATGTCCAATGCAGCTGCCTGGAGACGGGGGGGGGGGGGGGGGGGGGGGGGGGGGGGGCGGGGAAAGACCGCTGAGTCAGCTATGCAAGGAAGAACTGCCTCGTGCCCCATCAATAAGCGCTTATCAAAAGGATCTATGTCCCAGAGCAGGAGACATCTGATTTACAGAAACATGAATTTCTTGAAGGGTCGGGACTGAAAATATTTTTTTTCTGATGCAATTCAATTTGTTGGTAGCCCCTCATTTTTACCTGCCCTGCCAAGCCAGTTCTGTACAGATCACCTGTCCTTCTAGCCTTCAAACACACAGAAAATCCCCAACACACTACCATGCAAATAAGCACTACACACATGCAGAATCATCCTTACAAACAAACAGCTAGGTGGTCACCACATTCTGTGGTACAGGAGTGCCACCAAAGGGTCTCTGCTATAAAATACCTCCCTGCAAACTTGGGATGCATACCCAAAATGTCACCATGGTGGGGCTGTTCCGTTAAACTATAAAATCCCCCTTTTCCAAAACAAATGTTCCTTAGAAAGGTGATATTTTACTACCACCAGTTATTAACAACTTCATGAAAACGTATTATATTTTTTCTAAAGTAGACAACCAGGGGCTTCTTTAAAGCTAGAAGAATGAGGAAGGGGGAGGGGGTGGAGAGGGAGTGGCCCAGAGGTGGGGTAAGACACAGCAAAGGAAGCAAGAGGAATACCTGAAGGACCCAGCATCCACATCTCCCTAACACTTGAGTACCATGTATAAATCAGGATTCTCAGTTATAAACAACACATCAGGAAGCTGTACCCTGCTGAGAACTGCATACGTGCCCCACAGTCAGCTCATTTTAGACAAGTGAACAACCTTTGATCCTCACCCAGTCTCGGTCAGTCCTCTAGCTTCCCATTTGGACAGGAGCTAACAATGTGAGACAGATAGGTTTGATCAGTGTCCGGGGGTAGGGGTGGGGGGGGGTTGGGGGAGTAAGGGTGGGGGGGTGGGGGGGTAGGGGTGGGGTTGATCTATTTCTCTTATCCATGCATTTATTTCAAATTTTAATTAAGTTCCTATTGCTGGCAGGCCTTGCATTAGATTCTGTTGTGGCGGTGGGGGAGGGGCTTGGGGGGGTAGGGGGGGGAGGGGAGTATCAGAAGTAATACGAGATACAAGCATTACCCTAAAGAAAATTACAGTTGAATGGAGGAGACAAGGCATGAAGTCAAGTTAACAAATGTCTCTATTAACTATGTATTGTGTTCCCAGCACACCAGAGAATAATTTCAAAACTCCATATGATATTGCATGCTGGCACTGCATGGCTAAGTGCTAAAGATGAGCAACATAAAGGGAAACAAAGCATTGGGGAAGATTGATCAGAGATGGCTTCTTGGAGAAACTTGTCCTTAAGCTGAACTTTGGGAAAAAAAAAAAAAAGCAGGATATAGATTCCTCAAAAGGGAAGAGAAGGGGGAGTTTTCCAAGACAGGGGACCCTCAGGAGCAAAAGCACTGAGACAGAGAGAAACAGTCAGTGAGCAAGGGACCCTTCAGACACTGGCTTCACCCTAAATAGGTGGCTCCACAACAGAGTAGTGAGAGATGAGGGTGGAGAGTACAGTGGGCCTAGCTATGGAGAACTTTGAATATCAGGCTAAGGGATTTCTGAGGCAATGCCGTGGAGAGTTCCTATATGGGTGAATCATATGTCAAAAACATGTCAAAGGAGGTTAATCAAGGAATTGCTTTAGAGCAGTGGTCGGCAAACCACGGCTCGCGAGCCACGTGCAGCTCTTTGGCCCCTTTAGTGTGGCTCTTCCACAAAATACCATGTGCGGGCGCGCATATACAGTGCGATTGAAACTTCGTGGCCCATGCGCAGAAGTCAGTTTTCGGCTCTCAAAAGAAATTTCAATCGTTTTACTGTTGATATTTGGCTCTGTTGACTAATGAGTTTGCCGACCACTGCTTTAGAGCATGGCCCAGGACAAGAAGAATTCAAGACCTGATCCTTTGAGGCATATGTAGTAATTTGGGTGTAAACGGCCAAAAGCCTGATAAAGAGTAAGATGTAGAATAAAGAGAAGAAAAGTCAAATCTGAAAGCACATTGAAGGAAGAGTGAGTATTCCTGATAGAATCAGGATTTGAAGGTAGAATAAAAAAATCACAAAGCCTGCCCTGGCCAGCATGCTTAGTGGTTAGAGTGTTGGCCCATGCACTGAAGGGTCGCAGGATCAATTCCTGGTCAAGGGCATGACCTGGGTTGCAGGTTCGATCCCCAGCCCAGTTGGGGGCTTGTGAGGTGAGACAACCAATTGATGTATCTCTCTCTCACCTCTCTCTCTCTCTCTCTCTCTCTCTCTCTCTCTCTCTCTCTCACCTCTCTCTCTCTCTCTCTCTCTCTCTTTTTCTTTCTTCCCCTGCCCCCACCTTCACTTTCTGAAAATCAATGGAAAAAATACCCTCAGGTGAGGATTAATAGCAAAAAAATAAAAAAGTGCAAAGCCTGCAGGAGACTTGGAGAATGCTAGTGTATCTGACCATAATGGAGAAAAACAAAGAAACACGAATATGGGTGAGGAGAAAAGACTGGGCAGGTCATATTTTGAAATGTCTTACATGGAAATAATAACATATCTTCTATGTCACCTGGTCACATCACCTCTGAAGACTGCAGGTGGTTCTATTTTAACTGGAGAAAGAGGGAGTTTTATGGAGAAAAAAAATAGTACATAATTTTCATGCTTGCACATTTGAAGATACAATCCTCCAAGCTTCACCACATACATTTGCCAGACCCGTTCTCCTAAAACACCTCTTGCATCAGCATCTGCAGTAACTGATGACACTCACAGAGCTATCTTT
This sequence comes from Cnephaeus nilssonii, assembly GCF_951640355.1. Lineage (NCBI taxonomy): Eukaryota > Metazoa > Chordata > Mammalia > Chiroptera > Vespertilionidae > Cnephaeus > Cnephaeus nilssonii. The sequence goes on along the minus strand of NC_137075.1, from coordinate 38,222,046 downwards.
TAGCCACAATCAAGAGGACCAAAACCAAGACTTCCACGTCCTTAACTTATGACCCACCACTGTGTTACCTCACTCTCATTTACTCCAAACTGTGGCTGGTTTGGGGGATTTTTTCTGTCCCCCACAGCTGATCAGCATGATTTCTTTGGGTCTTGGGGTAACCTAACAAAGGCAAAAACAGGTTAAGTTTCCAAATCTTAAAGTTTTACTGATTCCTGCTGGTATGGGAGCAAAGCATGAATGCCTCCCTCCTTGCTCAAAGGGTGTGTTTTGACTAAGGTTTATGTCACAAAAGTCCTTCTCTAATTGCAAATATTCCTAATTCCTTCCCAGTTTCCACTCTTTTCCATCTCCCTAACTTCCCAGCTACCAAGCAAAGCAGCAGGAGAAAAAGCAGAAGAGAATGAGAGTCAGCCTACCAATACAATCTTTGCCACCAATTCAAAGATGTTTGTCTTCACAAGTCCTTCTCCTTGGGGACCCTCAGCATCTTATAACATTATTTCACGAAGTCTCCGTTTAATTTACCTTCTGGCACCAAGGTTATCTCTTCTGTCCTCCCCCATGCCCAGCTTCAACAGACCCGACAAATGCAAACTTTACATAAATGCTAAGTATTAACTAGGCAGAAGCCAAAAGCAAACGATTCAAAGAAAAAAGAAACAAAACCAGAACAGTTTGCTTTGTAGAATAAATAAGGAAGTGCAGAATGATAGGGGGATGAAATATGCTTAATGCTGGAGAACAAAGGAGAAGAAATATTAACCTGCAGCTTTAGCTCCAATCTTGTCCTCTTAATTGAGTAGCCCAGTGTAGACTTTCCGGTTCTATTTGAAGTGCATTCAACACAAGCAAACGCCCAATGTTTGTTACAGATCAGCAATTTGGCTCCACATTCCTGGAAACTCATGAAGGCTCCTTTTGTCTGGAATAGAGGAAAACTCAAGTGGCTGGTTTCCTGACTCCTTTCCTCTGAGTTTATTGTGAGTCTATTCTCTTAATCTCTGTGCCCCGTAGGCTTCAGGTAGAGAAATTGGAACTTTCTCCTTAAGAATTGGTCACAAAGGCTTCCTTTCTCTTGGACCTCACACTTGTCCTGTGAGGGTTCCCAGGATGGAAGGCAGGACTCCTCTCAAAGGGGCACAGTTGAATCTCTGTACTAGTTTACATTAACTGAGTGCTTGTCATATGCCAGGCACTTTTACTGAATTCATTGAACTCACATCCATCCTCTGAGATAAATACTGTTATAATTCACATTTTATGCACTAGCAAACTGAGGCACAAAATTAAGTAACCTGTGCAAATTTAGAAAACGGATAAATGGGAAAACTGGGACTTAAACCCAGGAGCCTGACTTTGGAGGCCACACTCAGCTGCCACTCAGAAAAGGAAAAGGAAAAGAAAAGGAAAGGGGGGGATGGTCCCCAAACGCTTTGCCTGTTAGCCCCACCGCCCGCGTGGTTGAGGCTGCCAGGGTGTGTCCATGCCCTGGAGTAAAGCTCCTTTTCCCAGGGCCCACAGTGGCCCTCACGCTGGGGAACCAGTGATCCTCGGCATATGCAGAGGCTTCCCAAGCGTACACGGGTGCAGTCAGTTTTGAGGAGACCGATTCCTCACCTTCCATGTGTACTTTCCTAAAATGGATCTTCTTAAGAACTTACCAGCTCTCTGTCCCACCCCCCTTGCCCTTCTTCCAATTTACAACCGAAAAGGGCACCTGTCACCCTTCCCGAACATTGAGAAGATGCATTGTCCCCGGCTGCATCTAGGACCCCAGCCTTCTAGGGCCCCAAACAAGGAACAATTTAAAATTCTGGAGCTGAGAAAGTGAATTCTAATGAGAGGATGCCATATTGTTTAGGAAATCAAACGTTTGTAATTCTTTGCTTTCAAAACAGCAAACACCACCTAATAGAGCTGATGGGTCCTTAGAAGGAACTGTTGATGCTCGAGCACTAGCTGACCTTTGGCCTATACTTCAGGATGCAGGAACTGAGTGACATGGCTGTAACAAAGCTTGTTTGATGCCTATATGAACACGATTATTTGGTGCTTACATCTATTAAAATGGAAATAGGAATATAATTTTACATTCCTTTTTAATATTTATCTATGGATATGTAATGCTTTTCATCCACATGTGTATGACCAACTGGGGGGAGACAGGGGTAACCAACCCATTCATTCGAGATACATTTCCAAAACTTTTCACTTTTTATTTTTATAATCATCAAAATTTATAATATAACTATGTTGTTTTGATGTATTACATACTAAAGGTCATTATGACAACATCTCAACCCAGAAGACTGTGTTTTAACACTTACACCAGAGGTCCCAGCCTTTCTAGTTTCACACCATCCTTAGAGCTAATAATATTTCCACTATGTCCTCAGACCAAAAGAAATACTTATTGGTTCCGTTTATTAATTGCTTTGGTTCAAACAACTTAATAAGTATTTCGATCCTAACAACACAATAGCCAAAGTTAAAATACATAAAGTGAAAGAAAAAAACATATCTTTATTTCATTCTTAAGTAACCAGAATGACTTACTAAGGAGACGTGTGCACCCGATTCCTTAAACCTTGGGCACCCCACCCTCATTTCATGTTCCACACAGACATGTGTACTGACTTGCTTTTTGTTAATCCTCACCTGAGCATATTTTTTTCCATTGCTTTTCAGAGAGTGGAAGGGAGGGAGGAAGGGAGAGAGAGAGAAACATCAATGTGAGAGAGACACATCTACTGATTACCTCCTGCAAGCAACCAACCAGGGGTGGGGGAGCGAACCACAAACCAGATAGGTGCCCATGACCAGGAATAGAACCTGAGACCCTTCGGTGCATGGGCCTACACTCTAACCACTGAGCAACACTTGCCAGGGCCTGACTCGCTTTTAAAGTACAGCATCGGCCAAAAAGCCAGCCTTGCAAAAATATAACATCATCAAAGGAATGTAGTTTTGATCAACTGTTGAAGCTGTGAACTACTTCCGAACTGGTAGTTCATACTGTGTTTACCTTGAAAATTTACAATATCCGGCGGTTCCCTGTGATTCACTGAAGAGCCCCTTGCCAACTGAGTAAATAGTTCGGGAGTCACAGACTTAGAGCCTTATGTTCACAGGAAATGTTTAAAACTTTTTTATTTAAACATTTCTTTTGTTGCAGAGAAAATGGTTGTGTAATTAATGAGACTTGCAAGCATAAACTATAATAGTCCATATAATAGTCCATGGGAATGGAAATATAATTTGTGTATCCTTTAAAAGAGTGATGTTAGATATCAATTTGATAGGGTGTGTAAATATCATTGGGTACATTTAAAAGAGAGCTATGACTGTTTTATTTTTAAATGTCGGTATTACTGATATACCAGACATTACATCCTTTGCCACTGTTTAAACTTATAATGCAACATTTACATTAAAGTTATAGAAGCATAAATATGTGTGAAGGAGTCGTATTTTTCTGAACCCTTTTAGGGCCAGGCTTCTCAGCGTTGGCACCATTGGCATTTGGGGCTGGATACGGCTTTGCTGAGAGGCTGCCCTATGTATGGAAGGATGCTTATCAGCAGCATTCCTGGTCTCTTCCCACTAATGCCAGTAGCATCTCCCCCCGCCCCCCAAGTTGGGCCAACCAAAAGTATCTCCCAATGTTGCCATATGTCCCTGAGGGGCAAAATCACCCCCAGTTTGGAACCATTATATTAAGGGTTCCTGAGTAAAAAGGTATAAAGACAACAAGCTAGATTTATATGAGAAGCAATAAAGCATGATCCTTAGGAAGCTGGATTTTAGAACTTCTGCTCTCACTTTTACTTGCCTTAGGCGAGGTAGTTAATTTTTCTAAACCTGTCTCTTCATCTGTAAATGGGAATGAACTTTACTAGCAAATAGAGAGATGTTGTGAGCCTAACGTGAAAATGTACATGTGAGCTCCTTAGGAGAGCCTGACACTGAGTCATCTGTGAATAAAAGTTGTGGACATTAGCAGATAGTTACTCCCGACACTTCTTCAAGATGTACTTCCCTGCAGGAGCTCCTTCTCTGTTGCACCATCTGCCTGAACTCCTCTGTCTGAAATTCAGACCTTTTATAATCTATCTTCACACTATTGAGCTAACATTGTGCCCCAGTAAGAAAGACTTTGCACCCCAGACTTACACTTATGCCATTTAATTTCTTGTCTGACACTAGTTCTGTGCTCTGTCACCACATCAGACCTGTGTGAGCCACTCAGCCTATCTCCTGGTGTGTGTGTGTGTGTGTGTGTGTGTGTGTGTGTGTGTGTGTGTTGGAGGGTGTATGTAGTGGAATTTGGTTATCTCAAATTGCCTCTTTAAACTTCAAAAGAAGGAGGAGAAGGGTGAAAGGAAGAAGAAAGAAGGATAATCTGTAGACTTTGGCATGAAGTTCTTTTCTAGGGAGGCAGGATGCTCACTTTTCTCTTACAGGCCATACTCACCCTGCTGTTCTCCACACTGCTCCTGCTCCTCTCTGCCTGTTCTGATTCTCTATGGGCCCAGCTTAAGTCCCACCTCTCCTTTGAAACCTGCTTTGCTCACATAGCTGACTCATTCTCTAAATTTCTTTAGCCCTTAATTATATACTATTAGGACACACTGGTCTTCACTTGTTTCTTCGGTCCATTATGTGCTTCCATTGAGGTGATGCCTCCTTTAGGGCAGGGAGTACCACTCATCCTTTTTCAGTATGTGTGTGTGATGCTCAGACTACCTCAGACAGCACTGAATAAAAGCTGGGCAATCAGTAAATTGTCTGGATCATTATATTGTGGTGTGAGCTACACATTAAGTGTGTGTCCTAGAAAAGCTTCTCTAGAAATTATCATGGCGTTGAAAATAAATAGCCACTTAAAGTTATAGAAGCATAATCAGACAGGGCAATGGCATGGCAATTCCCCAGTTGTTTCACATTGAATGTGCCCATCCATGACTGAACAGTGACAGGAAGGACAGGGAACATTAGATACCCAAGCTACTCTTGTTCATGCACTTTTACAGGCTCTAAGAATGCTCCCCAAAGCAATTCCTTCAATTGTGGTTCATTAACAGCCGTTAAACAATCCCCTTCTGGCCTTAATTAATGACCTTGCCTTGGAGTTAAAGAGGGAGAATGGTTATCAAGGGCATTATTTGCTCAATTACCCAAGCACCATAGATAATGTGTGGTAGTGAATTGGAAGATGGAACACACAGCCCCTCTTCAATACCACAGCTATAAAACCGTGTTCTACCCTTTAAGGTGTAACATCAGTCCTTATTAAGGGCTTACATTCAGGGCGACCCTAAACAGAATAAGAGGATGTGATATCTTCATGTTCCTTCCAGTAAAAACACTAAAATTCCTCATGTATGATAAGGCTTAGATTTCCAGATAATTTCAGGACCAATTACAGAGACTTCTTGTTTTTCTCTGGTTTCTACTCCTCGTAGTCTGCTGTTTGGCCATTTCATAGGTGACTTCATCCATAGGCCAGTTATACCCTATGTGGTATAATCAGACCTCCACTTGGAGGGCCTTGTGTTATAAATCCACATTTTACTTTTGCTTGCTTTTAAAATCATGTTCTATTAAGCTTGGGTTTGTAACTATAAAAGAAATGCATCTTTTTTAAAGAAAGAAGCAAAGTAGCCTTCATTAGAAAAGAGAAAAATCTGATTGTATTTGAGATAGTTGCTAAGGAGATACTTGGTGTCTTGTTGGAAATAGCAAAGCTTCAGGAAGTAAAGAACTAAGATGAAGAGAAGTATATCAGAGGCAAGCACTTTAACTCTAATAGGAAAAAAGAAATCATGGCATTTCTTGTTGATTTGCTTATGTATGTCAGTGAGCTTTCTCTTTTTACTTGAACCAAGGGAAGGGAAACAAATCTTTCTGATTAAATCAGAAGTTGTCAATAACTTGTGACTTCCTCCCACCCGCCTATAACCGATTTTGAACTAACTTTGCCTTTGGGTCCTAAAGCTATTACAGTACGAGGGCCAATGAGTGAAGGTGGGGGTGAGGGTTGGATTAAGCAGTGGATGTAAACGTCTTTGGAATTCACGCCATTTTAAGTGTTCTAATGTTGTACAACTTCTTATTAAATTTATAAGGAAATTACTGTTTAAAATTGTATGATCTATATAACAGCAGAGGCATGTGAACCTGCATTGCTAGCGCTGAGGAAAGGATCCTTACTTTGTGGTGAACACAGTATGCGTGAAGGCTTCACTCAGGAAGTAACTCTCAGGGAGGAGCGTTGCAGGTGAGCAAGAAGGGCGAGGACCTTAAGGGAGAATAAACAGCACTTCAGCAGTAGAGAGGCACTGAGGAAACAGAAGTTAAATCCTGCTAAAAGCAGAGAGGTCAAGCGGGGAGATGAGGCTGGAGGAGTGGATTTAGGCCAAGTCACAAATGCATTGTCTGCCATACTGGGCAAACTATGGGACTTGAGGAAAAGGCAGCTAGCTTGATCAGCACTTAGACAACTCTGAATCTGGCCGTGCAGGACTTGCCCTTTTGTGCTGAGGTTTGGGAATTGCTCTCTGCTCACCTCCTTGAGTTCCCCGATCCTCAGATACCAACCTTAGCCAATTTGTTCAGACTCACTGGATTCACACTTTGGCTCATTTTCTTTGTCTGTTTCATTACAGTTTGGCAGACACTTGTTAGGGCCTGATTCTAGCTTGCTGACTGAATCTGCTCCTTTTCAGCTTAAAATGAGATATCCAGATCATCCCCTTTCTATATACCTTATTTCTGTATCATTCTTATCCACCTCTCCTACCAAGTGTTTATTGTGGACATTCTTTTCAGCCCTGACACAAATTTCAAATGACTCTGAAACCCTATTTGAATAAAGGATTTTGTGTTTTATTTTATTTTAAAATTGAATAATAAGCAAACAAACAAACAAAAAACTATGCCCTTCCTTTCCCACTGTGGTATAATAAGAAATATACTTGGGCCGAAACTGGTTTGGCTCAGTGGATAGAGCGTCGGCCTGCGGACTCAAGGGTCCCAGGTTCGATTCCGGTCAAGGGCATGTACCTTGGTTGCGGGCACATCCCCAGTAGGGGGTGTGCAAGAGGCAGCTGATCGATGTTTCTCTCTCATCGATGTTTCTAACTCTCTATCCCTCTCTCTTCCTCTCTGTAAAAAATCAATAAAATATATAAAAAAAAAAAAAAAGAAATATACTTGGTCTTTTTTCAGTGGTTCCTGTCACAAAGCTCCTTTGAAATTTCTTGAATGATAGAAATGTCTTTATGTCATTCATGAGGAGCCCCTTTTGAGCACACCTGAGTTTATGCTAATGAGGTGACTTAGGGTGGGGCCTCTTAGTTGCCTCAGGATGAGGCTGGTCACAAAAAAGACCAAGTGATTGCCCAGCTGGCCGGCATGGCTCGGTAATTGAGCATTGACCTATGAACCAGGAGATCACGGTTCAATTCCTGCTCAGGGCACATGCCCAGGTTGCAGGCTCAATTGTAGGGAGCAGCTATTGGATCAAGCCTTGGATTGACCTGTAGCAGGGCCACAAACAAGTCCCAGTTTAGAGGGCAGAGCCCTCTTAGATTAATTAAGTTTAACCTTATAGCCCTCCCTAGTACCTTCCTAGGTAGCTAATGGGCTATGGGAGGTGCAGCAACTGCTGCCAAAACAAGGTGAAATGCACAAGAACATTGTAAACATTCACGTACCTCTGGGGAGGGAAGGGGGGTGGCTACAGTTTAAGCTCTATAAAAACTCTTGAACAGGAGTTGTTGAGCTAGCATGTTGGTGGAAGCTCCTACACTTGGGGCTCTTCCAGACCCCATCCTATGTACCCCTTCATCTGGCTGTTCATCTGTACCTTTTATGCTATCCTTTATAATAAACTGGTAAAAATAAGTAACTGTTTCTTTGAGTTCCATGAGCTGGTATAGCAAATTAATCAAACTCAAGGAAAAATTGTGGGAACCTCCAATTTACAGCCAGTCATTCAGAAGCACATGTAACAATCTGGCCTTGCGAATGCATCTGAAGTGGGGGCAGTCTTGTGGGACTGAACCTTTCACCTGTGGGATCTGAGGCCATCTCCAGGGAGTGTCAGAATTGAGTTAAACTGTAGGACACTCAGTCTCCAGAGGATTGGAGAACTGCTTGGTGTTGTTGGAAAACACACATCAGACCCACCAATCCATCACACTTGGCCATTTAAGCCTAAATAACTCAACATCAGTGTTCCCAACAGTATTGGCTTGGCAGTCCTTGAAGATAGAAAGATGAATTTGAAACCCACCAAAGTTCCTCCAGCTCTGATGACTTCATGGTTATATCCCTAGATTAAATTATCTACAGCCCATAAATGCTACAAATAATCAAAGCTAAATAATATGTTTTGCAATCCTTTTCAAATTTCTGGCCTCTGTAGATCACTTTTCTGTGTTAACACACACACACTCTCTCTCTCTCTCATAGAGAGAGAGGGAAATGCCACTGGGAGCTTCCCTGCTGCCACCCCCTGAGGCTAATGAGTGCTGATACACTGACTAGCATCCAGGCACCAGCAGCCTGGGATGCTTCCATGGGGCTCCCTCACTCTAATGAAACAGACAGACTTTCTCACTTCAGTAGGCACTTGACATCCAAGAAACTTGACTGAAGTGCTGTGAGGTGAGTTTTGTCTCCCCCAGTTCACATTTTATGATATCTCAGCACCTGGCTCAGTTCTGATGGTATCACCACCATTGAATGCTTGGCACAGCACTATTAGAACTCATCCAAATTTTCTCAGTGAATCCACATATTTTCGGTTTGCAAAATGATCAAATCTTGTCTTAGTCTGTTCAAGCTACTTTAACAAAAACACCATAAGCTGGGTGGTTTAAACAGCAAACATTTATTTCTTAGTCTGGAGGCTGGGAAGTCCAAGATCAAGGTGCCTGCAGATCCAGGGTCTGATGAACTGTAAGATACAAGGGCCTGATGAGGCCCTTTCTTAGTTCATAAATGGCCGTCTTCTTGTTGTGTCCTCACAGGGTAGAGAGCTAGAATGAGAAGAGACAGTATTGTGAACTGAATTGTTCGCCTCATATTTATACATTGAAGCCCTAGCCCCTGGTATGGAAGAATGTGACTGTATCTGGAGATTAGGCTTTTAAAGAGGTGATTAAGTTAAGATGAGGCCATTAGGTGGGCCCTAATCCAATCTGCCTGGTGTCCTCATAAGAAAAGAAGATTAGGTCACACAAAGAGACACTGGGGATGCACGTGCACAGAGAACTGACCAAGTGAGGATGCAGAGAAGAGGTGGACGTCTACAAACCAAGGAGAGAGGCCTCAGAAGACTTACCCTACCTATAGCGTAATCTTGGACATTGAGCCTCCAGAACTGTGAGAAAATTAATTTCGGCTGTTTAAGCCACGCAGTATGTGGTATTTCATTATGGCAGCCCTAGGAAATAAATACAGACAACAATAGACAATTGTTAACAAGCATTTGAACAAAAAAAGGAGAATTTCATGAGATTAAAGTGTGTAATACAAATAAAATGGCCCAGTGATCTCACAGCTCCCCCTATACTTACAGTATATTTGGTGGGAAATAGCACCCCCATCAACCCTCTGAGAAACTGGACCATTTACTGCCATTACCCAGGTGCCTAGCGTTGAACTATTGACTGTACATTCTGGTTTTCACCTGTTGTAGATCAATTACTGTGTATTAATTCATTTTAGTGACTCTGAAATGTGTCCTGGTTTATATGATAAGCTATTTGGTCATCTTTATAGAGAAGTTGGGGTAACATGCCTTTCTCCAGGAAATCTCTCTCAGCTGGGATCCAAAAACCAAGCAACAGTTTTCCAGGATGATGTGCTGAAGGAGAAAAGGAGCCACGTGTCAGTGGCTCTATGGCAAGCTCATACCAAAAACACATGAGCAAGCAAACAAATCAAAAGCAAGACTTAGTGCATTGTTGTAGGCCTTTGTACCACACACAAACACACACAATCAGCCTAGAAACCCTCCTCGGTCCCCAAGTCTAAGTGCATGGTGTTGCATCTCACATCTGACCTCTCTTCCTCTGTATTTCCTCAAAGGGTTTCTAAAGGATTTTAACTTTTGTGATTTCTCCCATTAAGCCTACTTTTAAAAGGAGTTCACTGGTACTTGGTTCATCTGCATAAATACACATGGGCCTAGGGAAGAAACTCAGTGTAATGGACCTGCTTCCCTCAACTTCTCACCTCTGCATAGAGAGGAGGAAGCTATTTCCCCTTTTCCCAGGTGGAACTGTAAGATACAAACAAAAATATAAAAGAGAAACTATAAAGAGAGTAGATCCTAAATATTCTCACCACCAAAAGAAAATTATAATTCTGTGAGGTGATGGATGTGCTAATAACCTTAGTGTGGTCATCATTTTGCAATATATACATATAGTATATGCATCAAATCATTATGCTATACACCTTAAACTTACACACTGTCGTATGTCAATTACAGCTCAATAAAGTGGGAATAGTAAAAGAGCAGTTGTAATGAGGAAAATGGCCAGCAAACAACAGTAGCTCAAGGAAAAATAAAATCTTTATATGAAATAACTGGAATCTCGGGAAGTAGCCTCCTAGATGCTATTTTTATTTTCAGCATTTCAGGTTAACACAGTTTGAGTTAATGATGTTTTCCTATAGCTCCCAGGCAACTCAGAAATGGCAGGACTCGGACTGGCAGAGATGCACTTGCTGCAGATTTGGAAGGGATGAGGAGGCTGGCCTGGGGTTGTGCTCAGTCCCCCAGCTGTAGATATAGAGGGAAGTAGTACAGCATCAGGGATTGTCTATTGCACCCCAGGCACGTGGCAATTTTCATGGGTCCTCTCCTTGTCAGTTTCACCAGTTTGAATCAACTGCTCAATTTCAGGGGCGAACAGGCTTTTTTATTATAGTAACCCCAGAGGTTCAATGATGGAAAATGAGCTCTCTTGGAGTAGGAGATCATTTAGGAATCCTGAATTCCATTTCACCCCTGGTGTTTATGTTTTCCATGGGACAGATGAAAATGTGTAGGTTCAGAAAAGGAAATTTCTGAAACCCTAATGGGAATGTTTCAGATGTTTCCTGCTGCTTAACATATTGTTAAAGACCAGAGAATCGGCTCAAACTGAGGTTCGCTTGTCAATTGAGGAGTGATTGCTAAGTCAATGAAGATCAGTACAGACATTTTGAAGTTCTGGCTCCACTTTCTTCTTTAGAAACATTTTTTCTCATGGATGCCTTTTATGGAATTATTTAATGATTTTCTCAACATTATTTAATTATTAAAAAATATGACTCATGAATGTTTCATGAGCTTCAGCAAGTGGTGTGTGTGTGTCTGTGTGTCTCTCTGTGTGTATGTGCTCAGACACATGTGTGTGTATATTTTCATGTGTGCCCTTTGGACAACTCTCTGTAAGTTTTCTCAATAACTGTGTGCATTGGGGTCATAGTATTTGGACTATAAGCTCCAAGAGGACTATTCCTAGGTCTGTTCATATTGAACTCTATTTTTTTTGTGTACTTGAAACATAGCAGATAGAGATGGTGAAAGACCAACTTTATAAAAAAGGGAAATGGAATTTTTTTGTTATTCACATTATATTATACTAGTAATTTATACTAGAGGTCTGGTGCATAAAATTCGTGCACCGGTAGGGTCCCTAGGCCTGGCCGGCAATCAGGGCCCACCAGGGCTTTCTGGCTGCCAGCTGGGGCCTTCCTTGGTTCCATACCGCCTTCTGGTGGTCAGTGCACATCATAGTGCAGTGGTCGGCAAACCGAGGCTGGCGAGCCACATGCAGCTCTTTGGCCCCTTGAGTGTTCTAACGCCACTTCTTCAAAATAGACTCGCCCAGGCCGAAAACCGACTTCTGCGCATGGGCCACGAAGTTTCAATCGCACTGTACATGTGCGCCCGTACATGGTATTTTGTGGAAGAGCCACACTCAAGGGGCCAAAGAGCCGCATGTGGCTCGTGAGCTGCGGTTTGCTGACCATTGTCATAGTGAGTGATTGAACTCCAGGTCTCACAGTCGAACTCCCAAGGGGACACTTTGCATATTAGGCATATATATATATATATATATATATATATATATATATATATATATGATTAATTCACACTGTCATATTTTGATATTATATTCAAATATTATATTATTTGTATTATGGAATTTTCACAATGAAAGACATTCTATGAAGACATTCAAGCTGCTAAGACACATAAAATCAGAAGTCATGAATGTTTAGTCTTCCTATCAAGCTCTTAGCCTCCATAGAGTGTCTATTCTATTTCAAATGCATTATCTATTGTGCTCTTACTGATTTTTTTTATTGTGGCAAAAAGGATAACATAAAATTTACCATATTAACCATTTTTAAGTATGCACTTAAGTAGTGTTAAATATATTTCACATTACTGTGCAATGGATCTCCAGAACTTTTTATACTGGGAGAAAGAAGCTAGTGGAGAATGATAAAATGGAAATGAAAGACCATGGAAATGGGGGAAAATTAATGAAACATGACCTTGAAGTGAAAAGCTAGATCGGCTCAAAAGTGCAGGTGGAGACATTAGCATCGGGCAGGTGGAGGTAAGAGCAGGTGTTCCAGGGCCCACATCTCTCTTATGTATGTGGAATCATTCCTTCTTGCACTTTACAGCAAGTCTCAGCAAAGATGGAATACAGTCAGAATCTTTATTCACTATTAAAACAATAGGAGAAATAAAGGTCCTATGACCTAAATTTCTACTCCTCTCTTGGCCATTTATTTATTTATTTATTTTCTTAAATATTTTTATTGAATTCGGAGAGGAAGGGAAAGGGAGAGAGAGATAGAAATATCAATGATGAGAGAGAATCATTGATCAGCTGCCTCCTGTATGCCCCACACTGGGAATCGAACCCACAACCCTAGCCTGTGCCCTGACCAGGAAAGGAAACCGTGACTTCCTGGTTCATAGGTGGACATTCAACCACTAAGCCACTCCAGCCTGGCACCTCTTAGCCAAACTACAATTAAATCTTTTGTAAAAAATCAAGTTTGAATGATCCAAAAACAATAGCAGGATTCTCCTAGGTATTGCTCCTTAGGATTTTCCAGCAAAACAGGAATCCTAGGTTCATTGATGACAGGGTTGCTAGGCAACCGTGCCACTAACATTATCAACCAAAATGGCCTGACACCAGAAATAACCTTACTTTTAAGTGCAAATGTAATTCCATACTTCATTTTGCTCTCTCACCTTCCCTCATAAATTTGGCAGTCTTTATGAAAGGGAAAATTTGCCATAAAACACAAAGGATATTTGTTTCCTTAACACTGAAATTTGTTAAGTCATTTAGTCCATGATGCAAAAATAGTACCTATGTCCATTCCAGAACAGAAACTGGGGAAATTCTTAAGAGTTGTTAAAGTGGCCCTAACCGGTTTGGCTCAGTGGATAGAGCGTTGGCCTGCGGACTGAAAGGTCCCAGGTTCGATTCCAGTCAAGGGCGTGTACCTTGGTTGCGGGCACATCCCCAGTGGGAGGTGTGCAGGAGGCGGCTGATTGATGTTTCTCTCTCATCAATGTTTCTAACTCTCTATCCTTCTCCCTTCCTCTCTGTAAAAAATCAATAAAATATATTTTAAAAAAGGAGTTGTTAAAGTGATTTCATTTAAAAACACTTCTATCCATTATACAGTTGCATCATATTTGTTGTTAGAGAAAAGGTTTGCCAAAGAGAGTTATAAATAGGTCTTAAGTATGAACATTTTTATGAGTTTCAAGGGACTGTTTTCTTGAACAAAGAGTATTTGAAGGTAATAGAGAAATACAATATTTATTATTTATGCTGATATTTACTATTAAAATTCTTGATGGTACTATGTTTTATGTAACACTCTTGAGATTTATAACATTTATTGCTTACCAACTGCCTTTTAAAATATATTTTTATTGATTTCAGAGAAATAAAAGTTCTATGACTTAAATTTCTACTCCTCTCTTAGCTATTTATTTATTTCCTTAAATATTTTTATTGAATTCGGAGAGGAAGGGAGAGGGAGAGAGAGATAGAAACATCAATGATGAGAGAGAATCATTGATCGGCTGCCTCCTGCACACCCTACACTGGGGATCAAGCCCACAACCTGGGCATGTGCCCTGACCAGGAATCAAACCATGACCTCCTGGTTCATAGGTCACTGAGCCATGCTGGGCAGGCCTTTTTATATTATTTTAGAATAGTATTTCTAAGATGGATTATAGTGATTGGGGGAATGAAAATAGAGCTAGTACTGCTTGGGTACCCACTGTAGTCTGGGAATCTTGCATGCCGAACTCATTTATCTCCAAACCTGTGAAACAGTTACTCAATACATCTACATTTATTAATTTAGGGAGAGAGAAACTACTGAAGTCACTCCCTGGTGTGTGGTTCAGATTCAGGACAATCTCCTTTCCTTTTCCTATATTTTCTAGTAGGGCATCCCTTAACCTCTGGAAGACTCAGTGAACTTTACTACTTAAACTCCCATTCTTTAAACTGACCAGGTACTCTCTAATATTTAACGTGCCAAATGACAAGACTAAAGCAATTTAGAGATGAATTTGATGTCCTTTATTCAAGAGAAAGCAATCCATGGACTGGAGGAGTGCAGTGCCTCACAAGCAATGGAGCCCTCTTCCCGAGGGATTTGAGGCAAGAGTGAGTTTTAGAGAGCATTAAAAGAGGCAACTGTGAAAATAGGGCATGACTGACGAGGAGGCTGGGATTTCTTTATCAGGCTAGCAGGTCCTGTTTTCTAGGGTAAGGTAAGCAGCTAAAGCTGAGTTGTAGGTTTGTGATTGACAGGTGTTCCCCAAAAGTGCAGACCGACTTGGGTTTAGATTTGTGATGTGGTCCATGCCATTAGAGTGGCTTCCATTTTGTGGGTTCCACAATACAAATTAACTTTATCAAATTGCTTTGTTACTCCCCTTTTAGTGCTCTTATTTTTACCTTATCTTTGAAGCTCTCATCAGGCCTTCTCCAATACTCCCAAAATTCCTTGATTGGCTCTTACTAAGGCCAGTAATAAATCCATCCTCTTATCAATTGATGACTCACTCTAGAACCCTGCTGTGTCAATAGATAAGATATAAAGTCCTTCTATCAAGACCTAAAGTTCTGGGACTGGAAAATATCAATATGAATAGAAGACCTTCAAAGCTGCTAAGCCAAGTAAGTAGCAATGTATACAGTCTACTCATTAAAGCAAAGAGGATAGTACTACTCCTGGATTCTGTATAAAAAGCCAATGAAGATGAAATTGATGAGTGAATTTTCATGCAATGAAATCTAAAGCTGACATTTTCCTTCTCTCATCTTCCAGATTAGAACTTTCTCATAAGAGCACACACCTCTGGTTTCCTCTGTTAATTTGATTAAGCACGTACGCCATTAGACTGAGGTGGCCCTAATGCCGTGGCAGCCTAAGTAAGTCAAACTTAAGTTAAACCAAAATTTAACCTTGTAAATGCCTCAAGATTATGAAATCAAAATCTAAGGACAACTAATCACAAATGGCCAACTAGTCTTTCAACTGTGGCCAATCAGTAATTTCCTTGCTTTGCTTCTTCCCCCCCCCCCCCCCCCCACCCCGCCCCGGGTAAAAGTCTCCCCAGCTCCTGTCAGTGGAGTGTTCCTAATCACTTCTGCTTTGGCACTACCCAATTGGAATCCATTTTTACTCATATAAACTCTTAAAATGTTTTAATATGCCTCAGTGTATCTTTTAGCTTCGCTCTATGTAAACTATGAATTGAATGAATGTGAAGGAGAAACTTGGTGACTACTACTTTGGGTAGATATTGGAATGCTCATCTGTTGGTGATAGGTCTTCCTGTCCTATGAGATATCTTATTGCAAAATACGCTCTCAATTGCCTCTTCAACTAGATTGTTCTTTCTCAAAGCAATGGCTTCTTCTTCAATATCTTTGTGTATTTAATGCCTACTGTAGGAATTACAAAATATATCTCAGGTTGTTGACCACAATTGCTTTGATATATTCCCTCTAGGTAAGGGGTCATACATTACCTTCCTTCAAGATCTAGAGAAAGGTTTTGGCACATTAACTAGCATCCATCTCGAGGTAAATAAATGGATTCTCAAAGGTGTGTGTGTATGTGTGTATATGTACTTCTGGTACATTTTAAGCTGGCATTAGATTATGTCCCCAAATAACCTCTTCATCTAAATGTGAACAAAAAGGGGGTGCTGTAATAAGTCATAAATTCTTAGCTGGGTAGGTCATGGTGGGTAGCCACACCTGTCCCAGACATACAACTTCTTTAGTTAAAAGGTTTTTAAGCAAGCCCTGTCCATTGTTCTTATTGAGATTAACACACCTTTGAGATGCCAGAAGTAATACCCCTCGAAGGCATAACCACCCTTAAGAAAGCACACAATCTTCCCAGCCGTGTGACTCAACTGTTTGCAGCATGGTTCCATAAATTGAAAGATTGACTGTTCGATTCTGGTTTGATTCCTGGTATCTCTCTCTAAAGTTACTAAACATCTATTTTTAAAAAATGCATTTCACTGGAATTTAATTCTAAATGAATATTCAAAAATAGCCATGAAAATTTAAGAAAAAATTATTTTAGTATAGTAAAATTGATTTCACTGTCATTTCCAGAAACTAGGAAAATAAAACTTCACACTTGCCAGACCTGGCTGTAGAAATACACTGAGTTAGCTGCTTCTTCTCATCTCCTGTAACTTCTGGTCAAAAGTCAATGCGTTTGTGACCTAAATATTTTTTTGTTTGCCTCAGTGACAGATTGAGCTGTTCATAAAATTTTAAGTGCTCACATGGATCCACTGGCTAATAATAATAATAATAATAATAATAATAATAATAAAGCGTGGATTTAAGGACTTTGCTGTTCTGTTTATTCACAAAATTTATCCTAAACTGAAAGATGTTTTGTGTTCTTCTACTCCCCTCTGCTGGTAACTTCTAAGATAATTCTCTCTCTCTCTTTTTTTAGAAGTCAAACTGATAGAAACATCAATTGTGTTTTTAAAACCATATGAGAAAAACATGCTGAAAATCATAAAAAATGCATTCAATCTTTTTCTCAAATGTAATTTTTCAGTTTTAAATACTACACATTATTTTCTACAATTCCTTGGTCTATATAATTTGTTCCTAGTGTCCAGCTATTTTTTGCCTGACTTTTATCTTATGCATGGTCAGAAGAATGGAGCCACAAGGAATAGAAAGAGTGTATTTGGCCATAAAAACTGAACTCATTTACAAAATGAAACAGTACTGCACCACACCTTGTTTGTATTAATCTATTTACATCATGAAGCATTCTCGTGTATGTATGTCTCATTTATTTCTCACAGCAATATCATGGTATAGGTGTGCACATTCCAAAACATAAAACTTATTTTTCCTTAAAATGAGCAAACGGGATCACTGTGTTCAGCCTCACTTAAATTCTGAAATAAACTCACTAACTTGGCACCTCCCACTGTTCTTTTTTTTTTTTTTTGCCATTTTCTCTATAAACCACTCTGCTCCCCGTGACCCGTATCTAATGCTATCAAGGTTTCCCTTAAGAAAATAAAGTACCTGAAACAGTTATTCAGTGTCTCATTAACTCAGGATAATTTACATCTTATATAATAAAAGGCTAATATGCAAATCAACCGAACGGTGGAATGACCAGTCGCTATGACGCACAGTGACCACCAGGGGGCAGACGCTTAATGCAGGAGCTGCCCCCTGGTGGTCAGTGTGATCCCACAGGGGGAGCACTGCTCAGCCAGAAGCCCTGAGCCAAGCTCACAGCTGGTGAACGCAGCAGTGGTGGCAGGAGCCTCTCCTGCCTCTGCAGCAGCGCTAAGGATGTCTGACTGACAGTTTAGGCCCGCTCCAGTCAGACATCCCCCGAGGGGTCCCGGCACTGAGGGAACCCCCCAAGTGCACAAATTTTGTGCACTGGGCCTCTAGTTTTAACAGAAAATCAGACCTGGGGGTGGGTGGGTAGGGGCTGGGAGGAGGAGGGAAAAGGGTGGGGGGAACTGGGAGATATCTATAATACTACCAACAATAAAAAATGTTTAAAAAATAAAAGAAAATCAGAACTACAGCCAAAGCAACCAGCCCCTAATAGAAAATTAGAGATTAGTGAGAAAGACATTGTTAGACAGAAAGGTTTTCAGTCTACCACTCAAATAAAAAAGTGGTGGCTTTTGAATGAAGGCTGCTTTCAAGGTCACCGGTGTCCCCCCAAGAATGGTGTTGGAATTAGCGTTGTGTGATTTACAGTGAGCATGAATTTTGCAGCCAGGCCGATCCAAATTGGAATCTCAGCCCTGCTATTTAACAGCTTCGGACTGTGTACAGTTTTCTTAACCTTTTAAAGCCTCAGTTTTCTCACCTGTAAAATGGGGATAGTACCACTTCCTAGTGATGCTGTAGGGACTATTGCCGGGCATGTTGTATACAATCAATACTAGTTCCCTCTGCCTCTTCCCTTGATGGAGCTGCTCAAATGGCAGAGTAATTTAAGTAATTTAAGTTCTGCAGAAGGTTAGACAGTAACACCACTAGCAATTTTAGTTGTGAGATTGTACAGGTGGGTAAGTTCTTTCCTAGGTAAATTTTCATAGGGAGTATTTCCTAGAGAGAGTGCTAAAATCGGGCTCTGTAGCTGCTTCACTCAGAATTCCTGTAGGTATCAAGGACCCTCGTCTGGATGTGAGATATCCACATAGCTTCATGTTTCTCTCTGATAACTCTTTTCATGGGCTGCGAAGCCACTATCTTTAGTGAAAAACCACTTCTGCTTGGTGTGGTGCAGAGGAATAGAATCAGTGTAGAGCTGTCCCTGCTGCATGGCCCATGGGACAAAGACAGGTCATGCATTTGAGGCAGTCAACATCATAGACCCAGGAGGTCAGATGCCCAATATCCTTGAGAAACCATCAATCAACTCTCAGTTACCTATTAACCTGGTCTCATATGTGTGAAGATGTCTCACCAGCTGGGTCTATTATCACCCACCTACTTCTCCTTTTGTCTCCAGGGAAGGTTCCAACACAGTAACAGCTCCCCATTACATTGAGTTCCAGACACAGAATTCCATGAACAGAGAAGGCAATTCAATGAATTTAAGATTGCTGGCAGGGGTTAAGTGGATCTACCCCTCTTTTAATTTTGGCCATAAAAATGCACCGATGTACTTTATTTTTCTCATCCCCTGTAAATTCTCATCAGAAGTCAAGGCACTGGTGTTTTAATGCTTCATATATTCTGTGGATTATAGTGATATACTTTACTGCCATGACCTTTTCAATATTCTGTAATTTTCTCGACTGAGCCTGGGACTCTCCTTTGTTTACAGCATCATTGATGTCTGTAGAAGGCACACAGAATAAATAAACACACTAAACTCTTCAAGGGAAACTTGCAAAGGTGGAGCGGGGGAGGGGTCCCCATACCAGCCATGCCACTCTAGCAAGGAAATGGGGATGCTGTCCTTTTCCCTTATATTAAATGTTTGGAAGTGAAATTCAGGAGAGAATAACTTAGTTCTGAGGAGCAGAGAGAAAGGATCACATTAGAAAGATCCTAGAACATGCTCAGCTGGCGTGGTTCAGTGGATAGAGTGTCAGCCTGCAGACTGAAGGGTCCCAGGTTCGATTCTGGTCAAGGGCACATGCCTGGGTTGCAGGCTTGGTCTCCAATGTGGGGCGTGCAGGAGGCAATCAATGATTCTCATCATTGATGTTTCTCTCTCTCTCTCCCTTCCCCTTCCTCTCTGAAATCAATAAAAATATATTTTAAAAAAGAGAAAGATACTAGAACAGAGTTCTACACACACAGTACAGCACACCAATAAAGATTTTCTTCCACTTTTCAGCGTTTTATCCAGCTGTCATAATTCCCTGAGGGCTGAGACTTTTGTACCAGTTACAAGTAGCCATGATAATAAGAATAGTTAACATTTTGAAATCTTCAGTGTTCTTGGCAAAATGCTCAGAATTTCACACGAGTCGTGTTATTCTCATAACAACTCTTTTAATAATTTCAATTTTACAGATGAGGCATTATGTTAGATAACTTTCCCATAATTAAGTAGTAGAGCTGGAATTTAAACCATGGTCATCTGACTTCATTCCCTCTAGTGTCCATAAAAATTTACCACTCAGATTTCCTGCTGCAAGGAGAATAACTGACTGAGAGTCCCAGATGCTGGCCCTCTGGATCCACCAAGGCATTTGCACCATGAGCTGCTCCCAGCCAGTGACTGAGGGGTACTAGTGTTGGCCCATTCCTGTGGGATACAAGACTCTTCCAACATGTGACATTAAGTGAGGATCTTCCCATCAGCCTGGCCAAAATTTCTTAGAACTGTGCTGTAGTTGAGGTTATTTCTATCCAATCTTCTTCCCTCCCTCCCTTTCTTTCTTCCTAATATATTGCACGTCTAATCTTGTCTGGGTGTCTACTTCTTGGACATTTATTGTTGGTATACAGGTTTCCCTGCTTGCCCTCTTCCCATATGAAGGAGAACCCAAACAACACACTACCCCTGCCTTATTCTGGAGAGTGGCATAAACCTCCCTATCCTTGTCTGCTTACTTCAAGGATCAAGCAAGAATTGCCAGTGACGTTTTAGACTGATGGACTGTCCACCCTTGAAAGGCCCTTGATGATTTCAAACTATTACTTTCCTCATACCCACTGTATAATGGAAACACACACACACACACACACACACACACACACACACACACACAAATATATAATCTACAACTGTGTCCAAATTTCTTAGATCAGAGGGACCACAGAAATGTTTGGCTAAACCTTGGAGACAGTGTGAGTGCAGAGATGGGAAAGCCCAATACGTATGAGAAGAGCAGTCCTGAAGGGTGTTCTCAATGGTTTAGGTGAACATGGTGCATCGAGCACCAAAGCTTATTCCTCAAACACCAATAATGAGACAGAAAATAATTCAGCAAACACTAGGACGTGTAGCCTAATTCCCTCCTTTAATTGGGAAGTCCTAATGCACAATGGTGTATGAGAGGCCCCTAGAGGACCTGAGGCAAAGGAACTGGTTTAAATCCGCACGTTTATTTGATGAGGTATCTGCTTTTTAACACTGCACAGACCTAGGGATCTGGAGTCTGTGCACATAGCCAGGTTGGTATACAGGTTTCCCTGCTTGCCCTCTTCCCATATCTAGAGTCTTTTTTAATTTTCATTCTCAAGGTGTTTTGTTTGTTTATCCTACTGTATAAGAGTGGTAGCTGAAAGCCCTTGTTAAGTGAAATCCTTCCTTCATCCATTCAAAAGGCATTCCATGAGAACTTAATTCAAAGTTCTGGGCTACATTTTGTGGGAAGTAAACATGAACCTGGCTCCAGCCTTCTCAAGGGAGTCAGACCTAGAGGAGGAAAGGCAAGGCGTACAAATAGATCACTTCAAAGGAGGCTGCAATAATGACATCTCAGAACACCCAGATGGGATCGCTGCCGAAGTCTCAGAATGGAAAGCGGTGAGGGGCGGAGGGGGCGGGGGAGAGGGGGACAAGGACATGTGCAGTCTTGAGGGTCAACAGCACAACCAAGGTTTCAGCGGTGTGTGGGGCTGGCGCCGGGGTCCTCCCCAGACCCCACGTTCCTATCCCAGCCAACGCAGCTTCTGCGGCTGCCGCCTCCCGCGGATCTCGCATCCCTCCTGCACTCTATTCTCTCATGACGGGCTTTCTTCACTATATTTAACTATCTGTGCGCTAAGATTTGAGCGTCACCATCAGTCCTCCCAATTGGGCCCGTTTCCGTAGCTGAAATTTCCACCAAACGCCCCTGGTGAAGGTTACTAAACTCAGCGTTTGTGAATCCTGACTGCACTTGGTCCCAACGCGGGTTCCGTAGAAGCGGTTTCTCCGTAGGGGGGCCTTCGGCCTTAGCCAAGTTAAAAAAAAAAAAAAAAGATAAGGTGTCTATTACATTTCCCCAAATATATTGTCGCAGGAGCAGGGCAAATGTATTCAAGTAGTCTTTATAAAGTATTTTCCTCTAAAATATGGCTATGAAGGAGCTGGTGGAACTCATATTTCTTTTCATACTTTAACAATGTTTTTTCCGCACCCCCTTCGTAGTCTCCCCTTTTGCCCGCACCTCGCTAGACAGGCAGCACCTGGCCACCCTCCGAGGTCCTGATTTTGAAAAACGGAGCGGGCCAATCAGCATGCGGAGCGCTGTTTGGCGCTGCCATTCGAGCTGGCTCGGACCTGCGGTGGGATAACTGTGGCTCGGGGCGTCTGCGGAGGCATCGGGGCGGCGGCATGAGGAGGGCTTTCTGGTTGCAGCGAGCGCACCTGGATATGCAGGCGGAGGGCCGCGGGCGGGCTAATGGGGGAGGGAAGGGCAGCCTGTGAGACGAGGTGACGGTGGAGACCAGCCCGGGCGGGGACCGGGACTGGAAGAGACGCCTGCGTAGCCGGCTGGTCCGGCGGTCTGGGGCGGGGACAGAGACCGACACTCCACTGACCCTGCCGGGGCAGAAGGGGCCAGAAGTCGTCTTTGCAGTTTGGAGAGAGCCGTCGGCAAAGCCAGGGTTGGAGGAAAGGGGAGTCTTCGGAAGTGGCCGGAAGTGGTGAGAAGGTGCTAACGGGCGTTGGTCCCGGGAACCGAAAGGATCGGGGAGGAAGAAGGGAGGTCTTTGTAAGTAGCTGACAGGGTCGTGTGACCAGAAAGAAGGCTGGCGTAAGTGAAGGAAAGGTGAGGCGTGGCTGGATCAAGTCCTTAAGGGAAGACGGTTGGTGGAAGTGGAGCGAGGGACCGGGGAAAGCCGTGGAGGTGGCTGGCGGCCGGGGCCGGAGCGGGGCCGGACGGGGCCGCGAAGCAGCGAGGCGGAGCGCACACCCGAGCGTGTGCCGAACTTGGAAGGCTTGTTGGCGAACGAGGCTCGGGACTCGGATCCGGCCTCGGAGAGCGGGCGACGCCTCCGGGATGTGGGATCAGAGGCTGGTGAGGTTGGCCTTGTTGCAGCAGCTTCGGGCTGTCTACGGCATTAAGGTCAAAGGTGGCCGTGGGCAGTGCGAGCGCAGGAGGCGGGACACGGCAGCCACGGCAGCAGTGGTGAGTTCTGGGGAAGATTCAGGTAAGGGGGGGGGGGGGGCAGCACACCTTCACTATCACTACCAGGTCATGCCAAAATGTTCATTCTGTATGGATCCAAAAGAGAAGGTGGTTAACTGTTGTGGAGAGAACGCGAGTGAACTACCACTGGAGCCCAGACCAAATTGAAATTTAGGGAGCCTTTATTAGTCTGCCTGGCTACCAGGCGACTGCTCTGCCATTCTCCACGCAGGGAGACCAGAGAGCAGCAGCGACCCTTTGTGTAGGACCACTTTTAAGCCCATTAACCACATCCTGTTTTTGCAGAGCAAGCAACCCAAGACAAAACAGTTTTTCCCAAGCAACGTCAGGATCATGCCAATGACGACCATGTTATTCACAGGGTCATCCTGTTCTTCAGAAAGCTGACAGTGTTCTATGAAAGAAGGCCTATGTGCTGGAAAGGGGCCATGAGACCCTATCTCAAGGCTTGGCCTGGTGTCAGCACTGACAGCTGGTATCTGGGGCATAGTCCACATCCTCTCTGGAAGCATGCTCAAAAATTCCCACTCTCTAACACTGTCCAATTCAATCCAAGTAGCCAACGGCTGAAATTTAAGAGAATGACATTTCTTACTCTTTACAGGGATTTTTGGTCACTGAGAAAGTTGCAGGATTTTTCAGTCTCAGCAGCTGGACATTGTGAGGTAGACAATCGGGGGGCATATAGCTGTCCTGTGCATGGTAGGATGTTTAGCAGCATCTCTGACTTCTACCCACAAGATGCCAGTAGCATCTCCCAGTTGTGACAATTAAAAATATTTCCAGGTGCCTTTCCCTTTCCCCGCTTTTTTTTTTTTTTTTTAAATATATTTTATTGATTTTTTTTACAGAGAGGAAGGGAGAGGGATAGAGAGTTAGAAACATCGATGAGAGAGAAACATCGATCAGCTGCCTCCTGCACACCCCCTACTGGGGATGTGCCCGCAACCAAGGTACATGCCCTTGACCGGAATCGAACCTGGGACCCTTGAGTCCGCAGGCCGACGCTCTATCCACTGAGCCAAACCGGTCAGGGCCCTTTCCCCGCTTTCTCCATCGATGTCGTCGTGGTCCCCCCCCCTCCACCCTCCCCCCCTCAGACCTGTTACCTTTGCCTTTCTTTCTCCTAAGGGCCCTTCTTTTGCTTCTGTAACTTGTTTCCGGAGCCTAAGCAACCCAGCTGGCTCACTTCTACTACCTCTGTAACTTTCTACATAAAATTTCTCTTATAATTGGAAAAAAGTCCCCCCCCCCCCCCCATATTGCTAGTTTATTGTATTTTGAATAAGTAGCACATGGGGAAGGAGATACATACTACACCCCTGTTGTAGAGTAAGATTTGAAGAGAAGGGCGACCAGTACATTTTCTAAATGAATCAGCAGATGAAGAGGTGTGACAGAACATTAAAATAGGCTTCAGATATACCTCTATATTCACCAATTTGGAAAATAAATCATATTTTGACACATAAAGCTATTTTTTTAAATGAGTAAGATGAGAATCCAGAGTGGAATGATTTAAAAAGCTGTTGATGGCCCTAGCCAGTTGGGCTCATTGGATAGAGCATATGCCTGCAGACTGAAGGGTTCTGGGTTCGATTCCAGTCAAGGGCATGTACTTCGGTTGCAGGCTTGATCCCTCACCAGTACGGGAGGCAGCCAATCGATGTGCCTCTCTCACATCCATGTTTCTCTGTCTCTTCCCTTCCCTTCCACTCTCTAAAAATCGGTGGAAAAAATATCCTTGACTGAGGATTAACAACAACAACAGAAATAAAATTACTTCTAAAAAATATAATAAATAAACAAGCTGTTGATGACTTTTGTGTGGTCAAGGTAAGGGAATTTTGAATGAGACTTTTATATCTACTGCATCAAGAATTTCATTGTGGGCCTGACTAGTGTTCTCAGTGGTTAGAGCGACATCCCAAGCACACAAGGATCTTGGGTTTGATTCCTGGTCAAGGGCATAGTACCTGGGTTGCAGGTTCCATCCCTGGCCCCAGTTGGGGGTATGCAGGAGGCAACCAATCCATGTGTCTCTCACATGGATGTTTATCTTTCTCTCCCTCCCCTAACCCCCCTCTCTCTCACTCTTTCTAAAAATCAATGGAAAAATATTCTTTGGTGAAGATTAACAAAAAAGAAAGAAAAAGAACTTTGTGAAAAATGAAGTAAATGGAATATACAGCATTTTATTTTTAATTTATTTGCCTAATTATGTGGTACTTTCTAAGTACTTAGAACTGAAGACTGATAAAAGTGAATTTGGTAACTTAATAGTTTATAATATCTGAATGATAATAAATACTTGGAGAAGAAAACTATTAACAAAAATAATTTGTGCTCTTGCCAGGTGGCTCAGTCGGTTGGAATGTCCCACACGCCAAAAGGTGCTGATTACATTCCCAGTCAGGGCACATACATAGGTTGCAGGTTCCATCCCAGGTCAGGAGTGTATGGAGGCAATGGATCAATGTTTCTCTCTCTCTCTCTCTCTCTCTCTCGCTCTCTCTCGCTCTCTCTCGCTCTCTCTCTCATCAATAAAAACATCTTGCAGTGAGGATTTTTTAAAAAATGATGTGTATACCTCATAAATTTTAGAGAAATTGTTTTTATATTCTTACAAAACCAACTATATTTGAGATTTTGGAAAGCCACTCTAGTTTTTAACTGTTAACAAACTAGTGGCCTGGTGCATGAAATTCGTGCACTCCTCTCACAGTGCAGGAGCCCCACAATCTATCTCCCCAAAGAGGTAGGCCCCACCCACCCATCTGGGGCTCCTCGATAGATTGCCCCAAAGAGGTAGGCCGGAGCCAGGGGTCCCGCCTCTGCACTGAGCACACAGTGTCAAGTCCCCGCCCACCCGCGCGTGCCCGCTGTGCACACAGCCTCCTGGTGATGGATTGTGATGGCGTGAGGGCATCACAGCATGAGGGCGTGATGACCACATAGGCTTTTATTAGTATAGATATGTTGCCATATGAAAGAATTTGTACATGGATTTTTTTTTACTGCTTAAGAAAAACTGACACCTGTCTTTAGATTCAGATAGATCTGAGTTTGAGTCCTGCTCTACCCCTACTAGATGTGTGATCTTGAACTGCTTGTTTAATTTTCCTAAGCTTCAGTTTCTACTCTATAAAGTGGGAATAATGGTATCTTTCCTTGGGTTGTCTAAAAAAACCCAAAAACTAAGATATGGCAATAGGACTAGCACAATGCCTGTCACATGCCACTTAAACTAATTTTAGTTGTTAATGGTAATAAATGGTCTATATCCTGATTGTCACACTAGAAACACTAATAAAATACAGAAGATTGTAGTGTTAATATGAGTGAGACCTCACAAGATGAGTAGTTGAAAACTATATTTCTTTAGTTAGTTGGTGTTGGTTGGCTAATAATAGTTTTGAGTTTTTTAAGAAAAAAAACTAGAAATCTTTTAAGGTGGTATTATAAATGATATTCCAATACATACAATTTAAAAAAGCATGCTCTTTATTTTATGAGGTTAAATTTTAACAGATACTTGTGAAGCCAAATATTGAGAATAATGAGACTTAAGGGGGGGGGGGAAGCTCCCTGAATTTTACTTATGTATGACACTTGTAGACATATAATCAGCTTCAGCATCTGATTTGTTGTTGTATTTTGTTTGGTTGCACAGTATCAAGAAAATTTTGACTTATCCAGACAAGGGGTTACCTGTGTTAACTTTTTTTAAGTAGCTCTCTTTGAAATGGTAATCGTAACAGCAGCAAATATTCTTTGAATGCTTCCTCTGCATCAGATTTAGGACCTATGTCAGGATACTGAGGCATAGGGAATGTTAATTTGATCAAGATCACTTGATAAATGGAAGAGCCAGTATTTAAAATCTGGCAGTCCTGCCCTAACCGGTTTGGCTCAGTGGATAGAGCGTTGGCCTCGGACTGAAAGTCCCAGGTTCGATTCTGGTCAAGGGCATGTACCTTGGTTGCAGGCACATCCCCAGTAGGAGGTGTGCAGGAGGCAGCTAACTCTCTCTCCCTCTCCCTTCCTCTCTGTAAAAAATCAATAAAATATATTTAAAAAATAAAATAAAATCTGGCAGTCCTGCCTCTAACAAACAGCTTGCTCTCTTAAAGCATTATACTAAACTAGTGGCCCCGTGCACGAAATTCGTGCACATTAAAAGAGAATTAATTAGAGGAAATATTTTAATATTGCTCTTTGCCCTTTCTCTATAATAGAAGTGTCAGAGATGAAAGAAAATTAGTAAAATGTATATGAAAATCTCCCTTCTGTCACAGTCTGGGGCATGCTGAGGGACTCAAGGTCAAGTCACCGCCCACCCATGAGAGACCCAGACCTGGCCGGCCCCACCCCTGTCAAGCCCCGCAGGGCAGGGGGACACAGCCTCAGGTCCCCCGGCCCGGCCTCAGGTGGCCATTTGCATATTAGCTCTTTATTATATAGGATTGTCTTTTCTGTATTCCTCAATTAAATGGAGCCACATGTTTGAAAAAGTGAAATTTTGTTAGTCTGTTGAATCATTAACAATGCTGAATGGTTTCTCATTGTAAGTACAAGGTTAAATAAGATGCTCTTAAAATGTAAGTGCTTCAAGAGCATTCTTGGAGAGCAGATTCATTTAAGCTAAATTAACATTTGTGAGATTAGGTATACCCATTTATTTAATTTTGTATAATTAGACACATATACAGGCTTTAATTTATTTTCTTAAGTCCAATGAAAAGTTACAACTTTCTTACTCAGTGACACATTTTTAAGAGGTTTGAATGCGTGCACAAAGATAGTGGCAAGGTGTGTACAAACATGCAAGTTAACCGACATTTACAATTTTACTTTTGGGATTTTCAATGTGTTAAATTTTGAATGTGAGTAATACATTTGAATGTGACTGTTTAAAATGGTTTTTAAAGTAGTTAAGTGAAATTTGAATTAAATGTTTGCAGAATCCCTATTTTTGGGTAGCTCAGAAAGTAGTTTGAATAGCATTTTCCCACAGAGTGTGTAAAAGGTAATCAGGTCTGAAAATAACCACTTCTGGTGTAATTTTAGGAAGTACCCAATGAATGACAGGAATTATCATTATCAATGGACTTAGCCTCTTATTCAAATTAGTGTTTATAAGGTTGCCAGAAGGAAGGTATAAGATCAGTATTTTTAAGGTCACTGAAGGAACAGGTAGTATTTTTTTTAAATACATTTTTATTGATTTCAGAGAGGAAGGGAGAGGGAGAGAGAGAGAGAAATATCAATGATGAGAGAGAATCATTGATCCGCTTCCTCCTACTGAGGATCTAGCCCACAACCAGGTCCTTGACCAGAATCAAAACCGGGACCCTTTAGTCCACAGACCTAAGTTCTGTCCACTGAGCCAAACCAGCTAGGGCGGAACAGGTAGTATTTTGAGAGAAACCTTAGTGTTTTGGGACAAATCTGTTTAAGAATTTCATGACTAAGCACTAACTGGGTTGATTTTTCCATTATGGCTTTGGAAACCAATGAAATTTACCACATTGCTTGAGGGCACTGACTTTATCTTTGCCATCATTGTACTCTTAGCACCTAGCATAAGGTAGTTACTTTTTACAAAATGTACTTGAAAGAATTGTTTTCTTTGTCTTGACTGATTGATAGTTTACTTCTGCTTTTTAAAAAAATGTATTTTTTTATCGACTTCAGAGAGGAGGGTGGAGAGAGAGAGGAAACATCGACAATGAGAATCATTGATGGGCTGCCTCTTGCACTCCCCCTACTGAGGACTGAGCTGGCAATTAGGGCTTGTGCCCGACTGGGAAACAAACTGACCTCCTGGTTCATAGGTCGATACTCAATCACTGAGCCACCAGCTGGCTCTGCAATCTTTTTTTATTTGCTGAGGTTTTTAATTTGCCCTAATGTTTAAGAAAATTTATATTATGCTTAATATTTGTGTTAGAGTAACTAAATTTGTCATTTTAGGGTAAAATATTTGGAGTACCTTTTAATGCATTGCCCCATTCTGTTGTACCAGAATATGGACACATTCCAAGGTAAGCAAAGTTTGAAATGAATAAATATTTCAAAGTGGTGTTTGAATGTTTAAAAATAAATAGTTGATTGACTTACACATTTGTTTTAAATTAACAGATGATTTCATTTCTCAATAGTAATGTAAAAAATTTTTACTTAAACTTTTATATATTTTAATGTTAATTTTTACTTACTCCCAGGATTGAATTTTAAGGTTTAGTAATGAGTAAATGTTAGAGAGCAAATTATTTTTGTTCTATTAAATTAGAGATTTCAGGTCTATGCCAATTCTTTTGCCACAATTCTGATTATATTCAGTAATATACTAAATTACCAATTCAGCTAAAGTGTTGATACTTTTGTTTTAGAAAAGTTGGGTAAAAGAATATTATGCTAAAAGAATATTAGCGTATTTGTGAATATAAATTGCATACCTTGAACTTTTTTTATGTTGCTTACTATTTATAAATCTTTTGGACTAAATGCATCAGAAATTACTAGGTAAGTTTACATCTTAAGAAAATAGTTTAAATGCACTTAAAGAAACTGTTTTAGCTCTTTCTAATTATTTTTCTCTCTGTCCAAAGTAGGGTTCATTCTGCCTACTCTAGTCCAGTAACCTAGATTTTTAATTGATGCATTGTCCAAAAGCACTTATTGAACACCTTGCTACCTTAGAATCATTTTCCCTCAGATTATAGGTGTAGATTCATAATCTTCATTAAGGTAACCATTTAGTATTTTGCTTTTTAAATAACCTGCAAAAGGTTTGTTTATACGGATTTTCAACATTTAGAATTGCAAAGTCATATTCCCAGTAATAATGACTACAGCCTATCTAATAAAAGAGTAATATGCAAATTAACCACCCCTCCGCTACACCCACAAGCCACGCCCATAAGCCAATCAGGAGCGAATGTGCAAATAAATCCAACCAAGATGGCTACTGGCCACAGAGAGCAGGAGGGAGGCTTGGGTTTCCCCAGCAATGGAGGAAGCCAAGCTTTCCGCCTGCCCTGGCTGGCCTAGGACTCCACTCAAGGCTACAAAGTTTCAATGATAGAAGATACATAAATCCAAACAGAAATGGCGGCAGCCATGGAGCAGGAGGGAGGCTTGGGTTGCCCTGGCGATGGAGGAAGCCAAACTTTCCACACACCCTGGCCCGCCCAGGCCTCTACTTAAGGCTACAAAGTTTCAATTATAGAAGATACATAAACCCCAATTGAAATAACTGCCGCCATGGAGGGAGCAGAAGGCTTGGCTCCGCTCCAGGCTACAAAGTTTCAATTGTAGAAGATAAATAAACCCCAGATACCAGGGCCTCCACTTGGGTCACCAGGGGCGTGGCCGGCCTGCAAACCACCACAGGCCCCTCGCCCAGGCCGCCCCACGCCCCAAGGGAACCCCCACCCTCATCCGGGACATCCTTCAGGGCAAACCAGCCGGCCCCCACCTGTGCACCAGGCCTCTATCTAATAAAAGAGTAATATGCAGATTGACCATCACTCCAACACACAAGATGGCTTCTCCCATGTGGTCAAAGATCCTGCCCCCATGTGGACACCAGATGGCCGGCACAAGATGGCCAGCAGGGGAGGGCAGTTGGGAGGGACCAGGCCTGCAAGGGAGGGCAGTTGGGGGTGATCAAGCCTGCAGGGGAGGGCAGTTAGGGGTGACCAAACCGGCAGAGAAGGGAAGTTGGGGGCAACCAGGCCTGCAGGGAAGGGCAGTTGGGAGGGACCAGGCCTGCAAGGGAGGGCAGTTAGGGGTGACCAGGCTGGCAGGGGAGCAGTTAGGCATCAATCAAGGCAGAAGCAGTTAGGGGAAATCAGGAAGGCAGGCAGGCGATAAGTTGGGAGCCAGCAGTCCTGGATTGTGAGAGGGCTGTCCCAGATTGGAGAGGGTGCAGGCTGGGCTGAGGGACACCCCCCCCCCCCCCCCGCCATGCATGAATTTCGTGCACTGGGCCTCTACTTGTTCAATATAAAAATTGAGCACACACCTTTAAATATGAAAAAGGTTGTAAGGACTGGGGTGTATTTGATTTCCTGAGAGATAATGTTGGAGTGAGGAAAAAAGCCTTGCCTTATTTTGGGGCAAACGTAGTAAGTAGATGATAGATATTTTAAGCTGTGTATGCTGTGCAAGATCACACATGGGGAGAGAATGAAGAAAAGAAGGCTTTAGAGCCCTGGGTCATCCCAGCATATAGAGGTCTGGTAGAAAAGGAGGATCCAGAAAAGGAGTTTGAGAAGAAGCAGTCAGGGAGTCAGTAGGAAAACCGAAAGAGTGAAAAAGTATTTTTAAAATGAGCTGGGAGTGATCAAGTGTGTTATGCTGGTAGGACAAACAAGATGAAGACAATGAATTTACCATGGATTTGGCAAGGCAGAGGCCATTGGTGACTCCGAGAGTGCTTTTTTTTTTTTTTTTTTTTTTTTTTTTGAGTAATAGCGATAAGAGTCTGATTGGAGAGGGTGGAGGAGAGACTGGGATATGAAAGAAGGTAGAGTAGAGGCAGTGCAAAAGATAAGTCCTGTGCTCTGAATGAAAGCAGAGAAACAGGATTGAGAAAGATGTAGGATTAAGTGGGTTTATTGAAGTTGTCATGGGTAAAATGGTGGTTCCTAGAGAGGAATTTAGGAAGCAAGTAACCTTTTATCACAGATTAAAGGGATTTGTAGCATCAGAGCTTCTGTAAGGGGTGTAGTGCCTGGTCTGCTCCTGTACTTTGGCAGAATAATGGGACTTAGAAGATGTGTTCTGGCCACCTGAAAAGATTTCTCTGTTTCAGTTTTCTTGTTGATGCTTGCACATCTCTAGAAGAGCATATTCATACAGAAGGGCTTTTTAGGAAATCAGGATCTGTTATTCGTCTAAAAGCGTTAAAGGTAAGCATATTCTTGAACTGTCATTTTTCTTTTGTACCATATTTTTGGTGTGGTTTTGCAATTGAACTATTTAGAAGTATTACATGAATTATTGACAGAAATTGAATTTGAAAATAGCTTTTTTCATGGCAGAAGAACTTTTTTCCAAAAGAAAGTAAATCATTTCTATAATACTCTCCCCCCCACCCTGTTTTATTGAGGTAATAATTCACCAGTACATTTAGGATGTACAACTTGATGTTTTGATTTACATATACATTGTGAAATCATCACAATCAAGCTGTTTATAAAATGCTTTGAAAGTTTAGAGTAGTTTCAAATTCATGGTCCTAGTTTCTATAATTGAAAAAAAATTGAATTTTATTATTTTTAGCCTTCTAAAAAGGAGATATATTAACCTTTTGCACTCGGATGTCGAGTGTGACTCGACACGGTTAGCATTAGAATAAAGGAATCGAGAAAAAAGCAAGCGAGTGCAAAGGGTTAAAACAAGAGTTAAAAGAAATTTATTAAAGAAAGCTCTTTAGAGTATAAGAAAGGATAGTTTATTTGCAATATACTCCTAAACCTGCAAACACTCAAGATTATTTTATCTATTTCAGAATAAACTGGATCATGGTGAAAGTGGCCTGTCTTCTGCACTTCCTTGTGACATTGCAGGACTTCTTAAGCAGTTTTTTAGGGAATTGCCAGAGCCCATTCTCCCAGCTGATTTACATGAAGCACTTTTCAAAGCTCAACAGTTAGGAACAGAAGAGAAGAATAAAGCTACATTGTTACTCTCCTGTCTTATGCCTGACCACACTATCGATATATTAAGATACTTCTTTAATTTCCTCAGGAATGTTTCTCTTAGGTAAGTAGTATTTAAAAGTCTTGGGAAATGAGAGTTTAATTACTCAACTAGCTGGATTTACTCTTATAGATAATAAAATTTCATTTGGAGTGAAAACTTTTCTTAAAAATCCTATATAATAAAACCCTAATATGCAAATTGACCAAACAGCAGAAGACTGGTTGCTATGATGCACACTGACCACCAGGGGCCAGACGCTCAATGCAGGACGCTCTTGCGTTGAGCATCTGCCCCCCGAGTGGGAGGTGACTGGTGGGGGCAGGGCCGGCAAGCAGGTAGTGCCAAGCAAGGCGGGGGCCCCCTCATTGCCCCGCCCGCCAGTTGCCCCACAGATAGGCCCTGATTGTCGGCCAGGCCTAGGGACCCTACCCTGTATATTGGGAACAGTCTCTTAGATTTAAAAATTAAAACCTGGCAAGGCTACTCTAACACTGAAAAAACAGGATGGTGCAGCAATGACATGCATGGACTCTGGCTTGCACATTTTGTGGTCAGCTCTGATTCTGACACTATAATTGTATGACAAAGCCAATTACTTCTCTCTGCTTCAGTTTTTCCACCCATAAGATGGGGAAAATGCTACTACTGCCTCAGAAGGATTGTGTTATGTATTACTTTTTCTAATCAGCAAAAAAATGTAGCTGCCCATACAACAGCAAGATGCCTTTCACCTGTATGAAAAGTATGGTCACTGGTGCATGCAGTGTCCTGGATTGTGAGGGGGATGTCCGACTGCTGGTTTAGGCCTGATGCCCAGGGCCTAAATCGGCAGTCAGACAACATCCCCTGGGGGCGCAGGCCGTGCTGAGGTGACACCACTCCCCCTCCAACGCCCCCCCCTGCACAAATTTCGTGCACCAGGCCTCTAGTATTATATATTTCCTTACTATAAGAAGTCTATCCTGTATAATTTAAGAAACAATATACCAAATGATTTACTATGTCTTCTCTGCCTTGTAGTGAACATTATGAATGCCTGAACAGCTTATTGATGATTGTAGGATTCTTTGTCCACTGAATGGTTTCAGATTACTGTGTTTTTACAATATTTGTGTTTTGCTCTTCAAATTTCTCTTCTCTTTGCTGTCAATGAGCCTGCTTGTTCTAGACATACTTCCTGCCTTCTAATACTTCAGATTTTCTGTGTTTGGGTTTGAAAATCAGACATGTTCAATTTGTATGGAAAAACAAAGTGTGGGTTCTGTGTTTGCATGATTTTGATGATGTGTATCTAAGCACACAGAAGCTGTGTATTTCTGGTTCTGTCTTTATTCAAGCTGATCATGTAGATGGGTAGATAAAGGGTAACTATATTGTGACTTGTGTTTGACTGGAAAAGTAAGAGGTCTGCAAAATACACTTAATACTTTATTTTAGTTTTTTATTTTTACCTTTGGTGCCATCTCATAAAACCTTTTTTCATTTAAGGTCCAGTGAGAATAAGATGGATAGCAGCAATCTTGCAGTGATATTTGCACCAAACCTTCTTCAGACAAGTGAAGGACATGAAAAGATGTCTGCCAACACAGAAAAAAAGCTACGATTGCAGGCTGCAGTAGTACAGACTTTTATTGATTATGCATCAGATATTGGTAAGATGTAGTTGCATTATTAAGTAATGGGATTTGTTTAAGTGAGGGAGATCCCAGCTTCTTCAAGTGAACTATGAAGACAACTGTTAGAAAGTTGGTGTATACTATTGAAACATTTCGGGGTGAGGGGGGTAGAGGAAAGATCTTAATTGTGAACATTTTCCTTTAGGACATGTTCCAGATTTTATCATGGAAAAGATACCGCCTATGTTGGGTATTGATGGTCTCTGTGCTACTCCATCACTGGAAGGCTTTGAAGAAGGTCAATATGAAACTCCTGGTGACTGTAAGAGAAAGCGAAGACAAAGTGTAGGAGGTAAGGAGCAGTGACAGTTTGTTTTAGGGAGGTACAGCAATTTGCTTTATCTGAAATTTGCTTGAACATAAAGAAGAAGCAGAAGCTATGGTGTATGCCATTTTGGTGCTTACAGCATAGTTGGTAGTAAGGCATGACATATACATGTGAAAAGTAAAAGTGACAGTATAATCTAATATTAAGTGCTAGATCTTCAGCACAAACAAAATGTGTTCAAATGAGAAAAGTTCTCAGGATTGTAATGATCAGGGCTCTTCAAAGTGAGCCTTCTTGAAGAAAAGGTAGCATGTAAGGGGGATTGGGTGGAGGGCCAGAATACTTGTATCTTACTCTAGATGAGAAGAATGCTATGAAAATTATTTCTGTAAGAAAGAAGTAATCAATGTCTGTAAAAAGACCAACGTGACTTGAAGTGTTCATCCTAAGGATTAGGATGATATTATGGTGAGCTCAATATCAGGCTAAAGAATTAGAACATTGAGCTGAGTATTAGAGAACCATTGAAGTCATAACATGATTAAAAATATTTTTGAAAGTTATCTGGTTTGAAGAATTGAGACTTGGAGGTAGGGAGAATAGTCAGAAATGTGGGGCAATAATCCAGGTGTGAGATAATGATTTAAAAGTGGTATGAATTAGTTAGGAATATGAACTAAATGATGTGGGAATATTACCAAGGAAGAAACAAAAAAATCCAGGGTTCCATTGTAGTGAAATCAATTATAATACTTTTTAGGTCATTTTTTTAATTTAATTTTTTTAATCCTCACCTGAGGATATTTTTTCCATTGCTAGAGAGTAGAAGGGAGGGATGGAGGGGTAAGGAGAGAGGGAGAGATATGAGAGAGACAACATCGATAGGTTGCATCCTGATGGGCCAGGGATTGAACCCGAAACCTAGGTACATGCCCTTGATGGGAAATCAAACCTGCCACCCTTCCATGCGCAGGCTGATGCTCTAAGCACTGAGCAACACTGGCCAGGGCCTTATATCCTTCTTGATGAAAAAGTCTGTGGCTGTATCTCCTCCAGTTATCTTGGAAATTTTCTTATCTTTTGAGTATCGGAACCAATTGTTATTAGCTACCCCATTTCTTTTTTAACTATTGGTTTATATAGTATTACCTTCTATTTCTTCTTTGCTTCCTGTATAGATTTCTTATGCCCTCTGCATCAGCTTCCTAGGGCCACTATAACAAAGTACAACAAACTGGGTGGCTTTGAAACAAAACTTGAGTACAACTGCAGAGACCATAATTGCAAATTAAGATCACATTCACAAGTACTGGGAATTAGGACTTAAACATATGTTGGAGGACACAATTCAACCCGTTAAACTTCTTCCTACCCCAAATGTAGCTATTTTAAGACACAGACTATCTTTACTACCCTACTTTCCTATAGTTTGTTACCTCATCTAAATAGTTGAATACTGGATCTCTGTCATTCACTGTTATCTCTCAAATGTCAGTTTCAGATTCATGCAAATTAATTAATAACAATGTTCCTATTTAACCATGTTAGTTCCACTTTAGTAAGGGAGGGCCTACTAGGCATTATTTTTAAAAATATATTTTTATTAATTTCAGAGAGGAAGGGAAGAGGAAGAGAAAGATAGAAACATCAATGATGAGAGAGAATCATTGATCAGCTGCCTCCTGCACACCCCCTACTGGGGATCGAGCCCACAACTTAAGCATGTGCCCTTGACTGGAATCGAACCCAGGACCCTTCAGTCTGCAGGCTGACGCTCTATCCACTGAGCCAAACCAACTAGGGCTAGGCATTATTCTTTAAAAAAAAAAAAAAGTGTAAACATAGCCCCCGTCCACTGAGTCACACCAGCCAGGCTAGTTAGCCTTCTTTCTTTTTAATATCAGACTTTGAAATGTCACAAACATCACTGTGATTTGATTTGCAGTAGCTTTGAAGAATCTTTTAACTTCTTTTTTTATTTTATTTTTTACTTTTTAAATTGTGGAAAAATATAACAAAATTTACAACCTTAACCATTTTTATGTGTACACTTCAGTAGTGTTCAGTACATTCACATTGTGCAACGAAACTCTAGAACAGTGGTTCTCAACCTTTCTAATGCCGCGACCCTTTAATACAGTTCCTCATGTTGTGGTGACCCCCAACCATAAAATTATTTTCGTTGCTACTTCATAACTCTAATTTTGCTACTGTTAATGAATCGTAATGTAAATATCTGTGTTTTAAGACCATCGGAAAACGCAGATATTTACATTACAATTCATAACAGTAGCAAAATTACAGTTATGAAGTAGCAACGAAAATGATTTTATGGTTGGGGGTCACCACAACATGAGGAACTGTATTAAAGGGTCGCGGCATTAGAAAGGTTGAGAATCACTGCTCTAGAACTTTTATTTTGTTATAAGAGTTACTTATTCCTTAACTTTATGCTATATATGACAATTCTCAATAATTGTATTGCTCCAGAATCTACACAGAATTCATGAGCACACTCTTAAAATAAGTAAGAGGAATTTGGTCTATCATAATTTTCCCATTCTTGCCTGTGTATGTGCGTGTGTGGACTCCTTGGCATTGTCTTTGTGTTAACAAATGTCTTTCATCGACAGTGATGCAGCACTGAACTGATTCAATTAATATGATGCCCTGAAATCCTCTATATAATAAAAGCGTAATATGCTAATTAGACTAGACGTCCTTCCAGGTGACCTTCCAGACGAAGCTGGGGCTGTGAGAGAAGCCCAGGTCCTTGGATGCCAGAGGGAAGCTGGTGCTGGCAGCCGGGGGAAGGAAGGCCTACTCTTGCACGAATTTCGTGCATGGGGCCTCTAGTATATAATTAAAGGCTAATATGCAAATCGATCTAACGGCGGAACAACCGATCACTATGACGTGCACTGACCACCAGGAGGCAGACGCTCAATGCAGGAGCTGCCCCCTGGTGGTCAGTGCACTCCCACAGGGGGAGCTCCGCTCAGCCAGAGGTTGGGCTCCCAGCTGGAAAGCACAGCGCTGGTGGCGGGAGCCCCTCCTGCCTCTGTGGCAGCACTAGGATGTCTGCTGGGAGCAGGCCTAACCCGTCAGTCGGACATTTCTCGAGGGCTCCCAGACTGTGAGAGGGCGCAGGCAGGGCTGAGGAACCCCCCTCCCCCGAGTGCACGATTTTCGTGCACCAGGCCTCTAGTGTGTATATAGGCTATTAAAGAGATTGGGACACAATTTTTCCCTTTCTCTAGAGAGGTGGTCTATACTTTCAGTGTGGCCCATTATGCACTCCGGAAGGTCTCAGATTATGGAGGGAACAGTTTGTCTTTCCACACTCCTGGTTTTGCTGTGCTAGTCTAATTGTGTTT
Source organism: Cnephaeus nilssonii (assembly GCF_951640355.1). Classification (NCBI taxonomy): domain Eukaryota; kingdom Metazoa; phylum Chordata; class Mammalia; order Chiroptera; family Vespertilionidae; genus Cnephaeus; species Cnephaeus nilssonii. Next base: position 38,183,802 of record NC_137075.1, on the reverse strand, counting down.
ATCTGCTGTGACTGAATCTGTTGCGCTGTGTCTTCTGCTCTGCATCTTGTTTCTCTTCTTTTCCTTTTTTCTTTTTCCTCTTGCATATTAACCTTGTTTATCTGCCCAGGTTTCATGAAGGTTGGCTTGGTTACCCATTGCCTTCGAGTTAGAGCATTGCCTATTTTTGGCTCTTTTAGGTTTTCAGTATTCTCTGGTTTGTATATATTTCACTTGAGAGTGTAAGATTTTTCAATATATAAGTGCGCTATAGCTGAGCTTGAATTTAAATAACTATTTTGAGTGATATTTGGAGATTAACATATTTAAAAGATTTTTTGTTTCATTGTGACTGAAAATTGGGTACATTTTTGCATGAAAGTATTCCTGTTGAAGTCACAATTTCTTACATAGCTAAATCCAATGTATGTTTTTTGGCTTGTATTATTGAGAATCTCTGACTAGATGATTATGTCCTGTCTTTCCTGATTTTTTTTTCCTCTCCTTTTTTGTTTGTTTATTTTTGGTTTTGCTTTGTAATACTATGCTTTCATGGTTTTCCTGCCTCTTTAAGTCATTTGTTCTGTCTATTTTTCTGGATTTTTTTCTGACCACCTCTTGAATGTTCTATTCTTCCACACTTGATCTTCTTACTCTTTGTCCTCTTTTTATTTATTTGTTTATTTTTAAAATAGATTTTTATTGCTTTCAGAGAAGAAGGGAGAGGAGGAGAGAGAAACATCAGTGATGAGAGAGAAATGAAATAAAAATATATCATTTAGTTTTTTTCCTATTTTAAAGTAATAACCTTAAGTGACCTTAAAAACATATATTGATACAAATGTAGATTCTAGAAAACCACAGATATCCATATGAATTATTGGTGAAAGTTAGGTAAATGTTATAATTGATTATATGATTATATACCTTGCATTTCAGATTTTGTCAGTGGAGCACTAAATAAACTTAAATATAACAGAACACCCTCTGTTACACCTCAACAAGAAAGAATTGGTAAGTGTTATATGTATTTAATGAAAATTTTTGAGTTATTTTGGTTTAATCAAATCCAATATTATTTTCAGTGGAGATACTGTACTATAATACTATGCTGTGACTTGCTAATTACATTGGCTATAATGAACCCAAAATTATAGATAAGAATTTCTTTTAGTCTATTTTATCTTTAATCTTCTAAATCATGCTTTTCTGTTGCTTGTAAGTTATATGTTATTAAACATGTAAAAATAATTCAATTTTATTTTTGTTTTAGAACCAGAAGTTTACTAGTATATGTAACCCTCTCCCTTTTTTTATCTTGGTTTGCTTGTGGCTGAAATTATTTAGCCCAATAACAGACAATATAATATTTTGTCTTGTTTTCCAGATTGAACAAATTAACTGGTTAATACTCAGTTATAATGAAAAGCAAAAATAATATTTAGATCAATTTTTACTTTAACTCCTTGTTTATAATTTTCTTCCCTATGTTAATATTCTTTAATGTGAATTATGCATCTTCTAGTATATTTTGCTCAAGTTACTATAGCTTGCCTATTTTTATTTTATGGAATTAATGGTATTAATTTAGTTTTATAGCATGTATTTGATGTGAACATATCACTCCATTCTTTGTTTAGTCCTAAGTAATAGTTTTATAAGAATAAATTTATAAAGCTTTTTTATTTTATCAACATTGTGGGAGAAACAATAAATTGTGGGGGTTTTTCAGCCCAGCTGTCTGAATCTCCAGTGATTCTTACACCAAATGCTAAGCGCAAACTGCCAGTAGATTCTTCTCATGGTTGCTCAAGTAAGAAAAGGAAGTCCATCAAGCACAATTTTAATTTTGAGTTGTTGCCAAGTAACCTCTTCAGTACCAGTTCTACACCAGTATCAGGTAACTAATGTGATTTATATAATTGGGTTGTAAACATTAACATGAGTGCTTGTTCTGGGTAAAGTGCTATTTCATGTTAATACTGCCCTTGAGGAGCCAGAGCTTTATATTTTATTAAACCTGATTTTTTATAAAGTCCCCTAAATTTTAAAATAGACTGATCTGTATAATTGACGTGTATGTGTTTTATGGCCATGCCCATTGAAAGTTATGAGAAAAGCTGGGAGGGAGAGTCTGGCTTCTGTGGATAGCATCGATGCTCAGATTTTATGTGATTGGACATACTGAATTCTACTTCTGGATCTATAGCTATAGCTGTATTGCTGTCTTCTGTTGAGTTGAGGTTGTTCAAAGTTTGATCATCTCTGAATCCAGAGTGGGGTAGGGTATTACCTTTGGAGTAACTATCATGAGTTGCATTGGTGTGGGGGGTAATATGTTTAATGTTTTATGCTCTAAAAGCTTTAAAAAGTTTGTTTTTTTTTTAAAGCTTTAAAAAGTTTTTATATACTTTTTCTTGTAGCATGATTTCCAGATCCCTTACCATCCCAGCCATATTCTTCCAAATGAACTATAAGTTCCTAATGTGGCCAACCAGAGCCCCCAGGGAATAATATAATTTAATCATGCTGATTTGAATGCCAGACTTTTATTAATGTGGTCTTTGGTTGGGTTGGCTTCTTTAGCATGTGTAACAATACAGTTGGCTCAAAATAACCTTATGGTCAACCCAAATGAAATGAAACCATAACTAAGTCTGGGGTCTTCCATCTCATATTTGTTTCACATTTAGTCAAAATGTGAGTAATCTCTACCTCTTTTAGATTTTTATTGGTTTCTGACTATGTTAAGACTTCCATTTTGAATTCATTAGCTGGGTTATTAGATCTTCCCAAAGGCCTCTCTTTTGTTTGTTATTTTAAAAGTTTATATTTTCCTTGTTTGTTTTATTAAAAATTGAAAACAATAGCAATTTGTTCTCTATGGTCCTTAACAGGTTCTCTTGGTTCATTAATGTGTAATAATAAGAATCCTGAGGCTATGTCTGTAGCTTTTTCAGTATTTAGAAGTTGAAGACTTCACTTTATTTCAAAGTAACTTTGTGTTTGTTTTTGTTTTTGAAATTTAAAGGCTTTTCCATTTTGGAGGACTTTTTCCAAATGGCACATGTGAAGTGTGGTTCTACCTGCCTTTGCTTATTAGCATTACATTATCCCCAAGGATGATCTGCTGACTCCTTTTCTCTAAACTTCCCCCAAATAAAGTTAAACATTCTTGTGTTATTGTAACATTAGTATGAACCTGCTTAATCAGTGATTTTTTTTAATGAAACATTAAGTTAAACAACAGTAATCCTATTATTTTAACTCACCTCTTTGTTGTTATTGTTAGTCCTCACCTGAGAATATTTTTCCATTGATTTTTAGAGAGAGTGGAAGGGAAGGGGAGAGACAGAGAAAGAGAAACATCAACGTGAGAGACACACATTGATTGGTTGCCTCCTGCACACACCCCAACCAGGGGGCTAGGGTAGAGCCTGCAACTGAGGTATGTGCCCTTGACCAGAATCAAACCCAGGATCCTTCAGTTCGTGAGCCGACACTTCACTGACCCAAACTGGCTAGGGCTCACTTTTTTTTTTCTTTCTCCCATCCTACTTTCTCAGGCACAATTCAATAAATTTCATTTGCAAAATGCTTTTTTTAATGTATAAAGGCAACAATATTAATCTAAAGTCCATGAGTACCTATATACAGTTTCTTTCTTACATATGTGATAACTTTGCATTATGCCATGTATTCTGGCTGTGCCTTCTCTTAACCACTGTAGCCCTAGGATAAACCTACCTGTGTCATATTGGATACATTATACTGGCCTCCAAAATTTTATTTAGCCAAGTACACGCACCCCAAGGTCACTGTAATGGTTGTATTATTTCCTATATTTATAACTGAAATACACTTGGATGTCTCTGGGGGCCCATGTGAATTCTTTATCAAAACAAATGACAAGAGGGTTCACGCTTGTGGAGTATGTCTTAGGCATAATTCAAATGTAAGCCAAATGTATATGGAGCTTTTGTTTATAACTATTTTACTTTTTTCCGCATTTCTTTTATAGTCAGTTTCATGACACGGTGTTAAAATAACTTGATCAAAATGAGCTGTTGTAACCACCAGTTTTTAGCATGGAACATGACAGTAGACAAGTGGTTAGGCATGTGTTATAGATTATTTTTTTGCCAAAAATATTAGACAAGTTATATTCAAGTCAGACATACAACAGTTGGCTAGCAGGTGCATACTGGATACTCAGACTCTAAATTGCTTTTTAATAATTTATTTTTAGTAACAGTATTTAATATTATATATCAGGTACTTTGCTGGACATTTTATATATATTACAATAATACTTCTATTTGCTATAGAAATCCATTTTCAAAGTCTCAAGTCATTAGTAAGTGGTGAGACAGACAGACTGTCGTCTTGAAAGCTTGTCTTTCTCCAATCTGCAACAGTGCCACTATGTATTCTTAAATAAGTTTAAAATGCCAGTGTGAAAGCAATGGTTAATCTGACCTTTCATTGACATCTAAAAAATAGAAAATTGATTCTTTTTTTAGTTGAGTTGAGTTATTTGGACCCTAAAATTTTTAAGCAGAAATGATAATGATTTTTCTTGTGGCTTTAAATCTCATCGCTATTAATAATTTATATTTTGAAAAAGAAAATAAGTGTGTATGATAATATTACATGTGATTATTTTTATAGTTCACTTTGATACAAGCCCAGAAGTGTCATCTCAGAGTTCACTCTCTCCTGTAGCCATCAGTGGAAATCATTTGATCAGTACAGATGTACCACGGCGAAGTAAAAGGATTGCAAGCAAAAAAGTTTGCAGGTAACTTATCTAGGATATTTTGCTTTCATTGGATAAATATTTGATGTATATAGCTAATAAATATTTTGTCTTTATACCAAGAATCATAATTTAAAAAATTTTTTCTGCCTTATTAATCAGGTGCCCTTTATATATTCTCCAGAGAAAGGTTCCTAATGTGAATCGTTTAATTGCTTAAAATCCTCCTTCAAGTTGAATGTATAATTTTTAAATTTCTGGTTAATTTAAAAAGCTAGTTTATTCTGATAATTCTGGTTTATAAGTGACCAAATAACTCTTGTGATAGATGGAAAAATCATTTTTGTATGCAAATACAATGTGTTCATATATGGTATCTTAAAACTTAACTGATTTTAGAAATATGATTTGCTCTGGACATTCTCAAATTTCATTTTGCAAAATTTTCTCCAGTTTTTTATGCTATAAACTGATATTTTAAATTCTATTGTTTTTAGGGTGGAATCAGGAAAAGCAGGCTGCTTCTCTCCTAAAATCAGTCGTAAAGAAAAAGTTCGAAGATCTCTTCGTTTGAAATTTAGTCTGGGGAAAAGTAGCAAAGATGCAGTAAGTGTCTATCACCATTTCATTGATGTTTATCTTAGCATAAAGCTGTAGATTTGATGCTGAAAGACCCTCTCAATCCTGCCTCTCTTCTAGCTACTTTCCCATTCTCTACTGTTCTTTATACCAAACTCTTACACTTGCCTATCTCTGGTCCCTCCTTTTCCGATTCCAGTGAGGCTTTCATCCTCAACACTCACAGCAAATGTCCCCATGGTCACCCATGAATTCATCCTCATTCAAGCCACTAGACAAAGGTCAGCCCTTGTTTGACTTGACCCACCAGCAACATTTGACCTGGCTGATCACTTGCTCCTCTTCAACATACTTTCTTTTCTTGCTTCAAGGACACTACTCTCATGAATTTCTTCCTTCTTTGCTGGTTACTGTTCTAATTCCTTTGCATTGGAGTTCCCAAAGCTTCATCCTTGGACTTCTCTTTTCTTTCTCTTCTCACTCAAAGGTGATTATCAATTTTAAACATCATATATTTACTTGAGACTTCCAAGTTTATATCTCCAGCCCAGAATGCTCTCCTGAACAACTTGTCTCTTTGTTAACATCTGCCTACTTGACCTCCCTAGTTGGATGTCTATCCAGTAGACATCTCAAGTGTAACCTTTCCCAAATAGAGGTCTGAGATGCATTTCTTCACTGCCTCTATTTCTCCATTCCTACCCTTTTCCCAACCACACTTCTACCCGCAGTCTTCACCATCCAGTTATGGCAATGGTTCTCAACCTTTCTAATGCCGCGACCCTTTAATACAGTTCCTCATGTTGTGGTGACCCCCAACCATAAAATTATTTTCGTTGCTACTTCATAACTGTAATTTTGCTACTGTTAATGAATTGTAATGTAAATATCTGTGTTTTCCGATGGTCTTAGGCTCTACAGCAGTGGTTCTTAACCTGTGGGTCGCGACGCCTAAGACCATCAGATAATTTGCTGTACTATAGCCAAATTATCCTTTTAAAACCCAAGTTAAGTCATGTCATTTCTTGGTTCAGAACCCTCCAGTGACTCCTCATTTCACTCTGGGAAAGAAAAAAAAAAAAAAAAAAAAGCTAAGTTCTTTCATTGACTGCAACCCTGCACACAACCTGCTCCCAGCCTCCTCTGAGTCCTCCTCCTGCTTACTCAGCTTCATCCACTCTTGCCTCCTTGCTGTAGGCCAAATATGCCAGACCTGGCTCAGCCTTAGAGACTGCACTGGCATTTCCTCTCCCTGGAATGTTTTTACCCCTTATACATTCATGACTCTCGCCCTCATTTTTTTTACTCACAGATCATCATCTTATGATCACTGTGTTGGAAGTTATACCCCCATTTCATATACTTCGTACCCTACTTTACTTTTCTCCATAACGCTTTTCATCTTTTGTATTATATATTATCCTATGTAATAAAGAGGGAATATGTTAATTGACCATCACACCCTCACAAAGATGACGGTGCCCACAGCCAATTAAGGAGGGAATATGCTAATTGACCATCACACCCTCAAATATGGCGGTGCCCACAGCCACAAGATGGCAGCGCCCAGTCCCCTCAGCCCCGCCAGGGCGGCAGGCACACAGCATGGCCGGGCCTGCCCCCAGGCAGGTCCAGCCGCTCCTCGCGCCTGCCTCCGGAGTTCCCCAGTCCCCTCAGGCCCCCAGCCTCCCTGAACCAGCCCGAGGCACAGGCAAGCCTCGGATGTCGGCTGCCCAGCCGCCCAGGGCCGGCCCGAGGTGCAGGCAAGCCTCGGATGGCAGCTGGGCAGCCGCCCAGGGCTGGCCCGAGGCTCAGGTAACCAGGGCCAGCCGGGGCTTGTGCTGCCGGCAGTGGCAGCAGCAGAGGTGTGATGGGGTCGTCGCCTTCCCCTGATCGCCAGGTCGCCTCCTGCCCCTGAGGGCTCCCGGACTGTGAGAGGGGGCAGGCTGGGCTGAGGGACACCCCCCTCCAGTGCATGAATTTTCATGCACCAGGCCTCTAGTACAATATAATTAACTGATTATTTTTTTCTAGTCTAAATTTCTCCACCTAGAATATAAATTCCATGAAAGTAAGATTTTGGCCTTAGGGTTTTTTGTTTGTTTTTCTTTTTTCTTTCACTTTTGTGAATATGCCCTGACACAGACTCATCATAATTTTTTTTTAAGTTAATGAAGATGAGACAATTTTTTACTTGCATCATAAAATATCAACTAAGAGCCGAGTCAAATGCTTAGTTTTTATCATCATACATGCATATATGTTTGTATTTGGTACAAAATTGTTTCTTAATTATATTATTTTTAATTAACTATAGAGAATTTTGATAATTATAAAAAATTTACTTTGTCTTAATATTTTGAAAATTAATTGGTTTACTTTTTAACCAAAATGTTTAAATTTTTCTTTTCTGTACAGAATGGGTGTTCTGGTGTCAATAGACATGAAAATGTTGGTCGAAGACTTGCAAATCAACAAAGTTTAGAAAGTAGGATTGAATCTGTAAAAACAGGTCTGCTTTTTAGCCCAGATAATGACGAAAGATTAACCAAGAAAGGTAAAGGTACATTTACATGATATTGTTAGAGTTTTACTCAAAAAACCTACTTTAGTTGTTTTTTTAAAAATACCGTATTTTCCAGCGTATAAGACGACTTTTTAACCCAGGAAAATCTTTTATACGCCAGAAAATACGGTATATTTTTATTGATTTCAGAGAGGAGGTGAGAGAGAGAGAGAGAAACATCAATGATGAGAGAGAATCATTGATTGGCTGCCACCTGCATGCCCCCTACTGGGGATTGAGCCCACCGGGCATGTGCCCTCACCGGGAATTAAACCGTGACCTCCTGGTTCATAGGTCAGTGCTCAACCACTGAGCCACACCGGCTGGACTACTTTAGTTGTTTTTTAAAATAAAAGTTTTCCAGCTTAATTGAGATATAATTTACACGTGACCTTTTAATTGCTTTTTTAATGATAAAATATATTCTGAAAATTTAAAATTCATGCTTAAATAAAAAATTTGAATTGTCAATGTATTTTTCTGTGAACAATTGGAGGATGAAAGTTTGACATTTAAAAATCCTTTCACACAAATCTTTAAATTATTATAATTAAATGCTTAGTACCTTTATTCACCATGTATTTAGATAATAATGTAAAAACTAGGTCAAATATAAATGATTAAAAACCCTGAACTGTTTTATTTCAGGTTCAAAAAAGATCAGTAAGTCTGAGGAACACTTATTAACTCCAGAGCAACTAGATGGAACAAGTTACCGAATGTCTTGGACGGGGCCTAGTAATTCAAGTTTTCGAGAAATAGAAGCGAAAGAAGCTTCTCCAATAGAGGGGAATCTTGAGGTGGAAAACTCTTGTTTGGAGCTTGATATGGTAGAAAAGTCATCTATTAATTCATATGAACTCACCCCTTCTAATGTACATAATAAGCATAATCACAACCTAACCGGAAGCTCTCTTAGTGGGGATGAAAATAACTTGAGTACAGAGACTTTGGTGAAAATTCAGAAAGCATTTTCTGAATCTGGAAGTAAGCTTCATGCATTGATAAATCACAAACAGTCATCAATTACTAATGTGGGGAAAGTAAAAGTAAATGAAACATCTTCTATAGCATATAGCCCAGGGGAAAATCTATTTGAAAGGAATGATTTGACTGTGATAGAATCAAATGAACACCACACTGGTAAAAGTGAAAATAGTTTTTCAGAAAGAGACTTCTCAGTACATCAAACTCAAAAATTAGATAGAAAAGCAACTATAAAATGTTATTCAACTCATATGAAGATGGAACATGATGAAATCATTCATTCGGATGTGCCAAATGATGACTTAAACAAGCAAGAATTGCCCAGTGATGAACAGATAAAAGCACAACAGTCCCCAAGGGATAAACTAAATACTAAATTAAAGGAGGAGAATATGATTGAAGAGAACTTGTCGAAATGCACAGCTCCTAGGGAGGATGCAGCTAACACCTCTTCCTCAGAGCAGATTACATATGATACAACCAGCTTATCAAAACCTAGGCGTGTAAGAATGGTTACACAGCAGTCACTGGTGGAAAAGTGTGATACAAGGTTATCTGAACATTTACAAGTATCAGAGCATGGAAAGGTTTCAGACCACATACAATGGTTTAATAAGCTTTCTTTAAATGAATCAAATAGGACAAAAGTTAAATCACCTCTTAAGTTTCAGCGCACACCTGTCCGTCAGTCTGTCAGAAGAATTAATTCTTTGTTGGAGTATGACAGACAACCTGTAAGGCACAAATTGGCACATCTTGGTGATCCTGCTTCTCCTCTGGTTAAGTCAGTGAGCTGTGACAGTGCTCTTTCCTCTTGTATAGAAAGTACGTCAAAAGATTCCTCAATTTCACATACCCAATCAGGTCCTAAGGAACGGAAGTCTGTTTCATGCAAACAGTCAAATGTTGATGCAGTTACAAAATCAAGCATGGGATTAACTTCTAAATCTTTCTCACAGATGAAGAGGCACCCAGACTCCATGAACGCTTCGGTTGGGTCAACCAGAGTTTGTAAACAAAAAGTATCTGATGGCCAGATAAAGGGTCCCTTGGAGGATCTGACAAATCATGATATATTAAGATCTGTTGTAAATAATAATACAGGCTTATCATCTGGGATAAATAGCAGGATCCTTAGGAAGCCATCAGAAAGAGAAAGGGTCTGGTATAAAGGTTCTCCCAAAAACCCTATTGGAAAAGCTCAACTACTACCAACAAGCAAACCTGTAGACTTGTAATTGATAAATGTTATACTTGTCATTAATGTAAATAAAATCAGTTGGTGATGTGCTTGTTAATTTGTAGCTCAATGATAGTTACATGATAGATTTTTAATTTCATTGCACAAGCAACTTTGATTCTTGTGCTTGTATAAATGACTACTTTGTTGTCCTTAATTATGGCAATATTTAAGACTAATTTTATTATGATGTTTTAAAACAGGTTACACTTTTTAAAAGATTGTTGACTGGCTTTATAAGAAATTAATTTTTGAAAATTGCATGAATTTTTTGTCTTAACTGGTGGGAAGAATCGAATAAGTTGTGTCTATTTCCTGTTATTCCTCCTAAGTCTGATAAGGTTTCTACAAGAAATGTTTAGGTTATAAAGGGAATAGATAAGACTTGCAAATCTTATTTCTTGAATTACATTAATGTTTATTGTCTTTACCCAAATCCCTAGAAATTAACTTGTTTCAATAGCATGTTAATCCTTTATTCCTATTTGGGGCAAAGTAATTAGGTTTCTATTGCCTGTAGATGTATACAGTGTGTTCACTTAAGAATGATGGCTAAAGTAGAGCAATGCTAAGGTGTGCTTATATAGCATGTTGCTGCAGGAATAATTGATGACTTTTAAGCCATACTATATTTTTAAAGGTAACTTGCCCAAATACATTTATATCTGTTTTGTCCAATGCAGAATTTAAAGCTGAGGAATAAATAAGCTTGAAAATTTTAATCAAGGTGATTTCTTATATGCAGATGATTGATTCTAGACTTTGAAATACTTGATGAACCTCCACATTTACCTTGGATTCTTTTGTATGTTTTTTTAATTTATTGAGGTGACATTGGTCAACATGAACATATGGGGTTTCAGGTGTGGATTTCTATGTTACAAAACCTGTATATTGCACTGTGTGCTCACTATCTTGGAGTCATACTTTGAATTCATACAAAAGCCCATGATGGTTTGTCTTGTGTGTAAATGTTATTTATTTAGCATAGATATTAAAGATAACTTCCTGAAAAATAACTTGCCTGAGATTCTAGTGAAATTCAAAGTACCTTTTAGAATTTGACCCAAATTGTTAAGCAAATCTACACTGAGTGGCCAGATTATTATGATCTCTGAACGCATAATAATCTGGCCACTGAGTGTATATCCTATATAATAAAAGGCTAATATGCAAATTGTCCCCTCGACCAAGAGTTCGACCAGCAGGCAGGCCGGCCAACCGCCCATGTCCCCTCCCCCTGGCCAGATTTTTATGCGTTCAGAGATCATAATAATCTGGCCACTGAGTGTATATTTATATTTTAAATTATTAGAAGTTACAAATATTTAAGGAAGGAATATTATTAACAATAGATAGTCTGTGAATTTTAGAGGAAGGAATATGCAGACAGAATCGACCACTAGAGATAGTTTTGTAAGTCAGTTGTTAGAATGCCATATTCAGATGTTGAGGCAGAATAGAACAGCATTGCACATCTACTCAGCAACCAGATTCACAGTGTGTGTATGTATGAGGCCTTTAAAGTCATCACATGTTCACTTCACTGAGTTCTACTTGATAGCAGTATATCTCTTTCAAAGCTATTTCCTGTCTGTATTCATTACCTAGGAATCAACCCTTTCTCAGAACTAGTAAGTATTTGACTTATTTGAAGACTAAAAATCTGTACATATAAACATCATGTTTAGCTGACATCAAAACAGGTTTGTAGTGTTTATTGGGTGTGCATTTCAGTGTTTATGGTATTTACCTAGCAGTAGAGGTAGAAAATATTCATAATCCCTGAGATATATGTTGTCTGGTTCTAAGAAATTTTTAAACTTAAAAATGCATTAATGTCCTTTTACTAGTATATTCATGGGGATGAAATTGTTGCATGGGACGACTAATTAGGTAAAAAGGCATAGGAAATAACTAGAAATCATCTGAATTAGTTTTTTCTGAGAGATGAATAAATAATGAGAGATTTTAAAAACAATAAAAAAAAGCTACCCACATGTCACTCCCATGTTTGTTAGCTGAAAGTGAATAGTTTGGAGGTATGGTAATTGGAGATAAAGAGTCAGGAAATTTGAGTTTTAGACTTGATTTAATCTCGTTTTTTTTTTTTTGGTCCTCCCCCCTCACCCCCCCTCACACACAAAATAATGTTCCCAATGTCATGGGATATTTGATCAAATGATAAAAGTCAAATACTAGTTCTGAGAACCAATGTGCATTAACTTCAAAGATTATTTTCATTGTTCTTACAAGTAAAGATCTAATATTAATTTGATTATTATGAGCAGCAAACAACACAGTTACATAGAACTAAATTAGGTTGCTTGGAAACATTCTATGATCACTAAAAATTTAAGATTATTATTATTTTTTTTTAGTTTAGCCTCACCCAAGGTTATTTTTTCTATTGATTTTGAGAGAGAGATAGAGAGGGAAAGATAGGGTGAGAGATAAACATTAATGTGAGAGACATCAATTGGTTGCCTTCTGCATACACCCCAACCGATGCTCTAACCACTTAGCAACACCAGCCAGGGCTTAATATAGGAGTTTGATAATCATCAGGCCCAGGATATATATATGGTAGATGTTTTTTTAAATTTCAGATTTTATCCAGCATACACATTTTGGTGTATTGCAGTCAAATTTCCATTAATCACAAAAGCAGTAAATTGTAATAACTCCATTTTTCAAAGCACAAATGAAGATAACAATGTCAAAGTAATATTCAGAATTGAAAAAACTCAGTTTGGGTGAATAATAAATATTACCCCCCCAGCTTGGCCTTTGAACCTAGAACTAATAAACTATACTTGTACTATTGATTGAGTATACCCGGAACCAAAGGGCTGGAAACGAGCGTCCACGGAAGAAAAACCTAGGAAGGAGGCTTGGCTTCAAACGAAAAGGCCGTGTGTCTCAGTGATTTTTGTGTCCCCCTCAGCATTGCATGAAATTGCTGTAGGTGGTCATGGATTTGAGCTAGGGTAAAGAGATCTGGATTCTACACTCATCAAGTTACTCAGTTATTCTCAGAACCCAGGTACATTAGTCATCCCCAGTCTTGAAAAAAAATTACAATAATATTGTGTAGTTTTACATTTCAATTTTTGTATTTGGACAAAATTCAAATGTTCAAGGTTGCTCTGTAAACGTAAAAGTCTGTGTTTACCTGGATACATTTCAGCAATATGCTGGGAATTTGGTTTCTCTTCAAAGGAGTTTTATGTGTAAGTTGAAAAATAACACTCAAAACTCGTATTTCTAGAGGTTTCCCCATGTTTGCAGTGTAATACTTTAACAGAAGTTGCTAGCATTTTCTATTTAATAGCCTGTTTCCCAAAGAAAGGACTTCTGAAAGCACCCTACCCTGAAGATATGCCCTACCCTATCGTTGCCATCATTAAGTTCTTACGACTCTTCACATGTGTTTCTCCTACCATTGCCCCCTTTCCTCTTAAAGCTGAAAGGCTTAAAACACACACACAAAATGCCAGAAGGTGGCAGAATTAAAGATGTGCTATTGGGGCAGATTACACAGTGGCGACCTGTCACATTGTTGAGATAATTGCGTGAGAAAACGTGGGTTACTTCCATAAGGGTCTATGGAGAGGATCTAGGAGACCTGCTTGTGGAAAGCGCGGATTGAACGCTGTGTGGCTCCGGGTGGGAGGTGCCAGCATCTGGCTGCGTTCTGTGGAGTCTGCTGGGCGGCCTCCACCTGCTGGGGGCGGGGCCAGGGCGGAGCCAAGATGCGGAGGGAGGTGTGACGCACCAGAGACTCAGACCGCCGCTCCCTGCCGACCCCCAGCAAGGCCCAGACCCGCGGCTGGCTCCTCTGGCCCCTGGGTGAGTCCTGCGCTGATGCCGGACCTCCTGAGGCCCCGCACCGACGGGAGGGTTCGGGATGGGGAGCCGGGAAGGGCGTCCTGAAATCTTTGAGCTGGAGGCTGGGGGCAGACAAAGGATGGGTGCGGGGTTAGGAGGTTCGGCTACAAATAGGAGGGAAAGAGCACCAAAGGAGGGGATTGTGTAGTTCCTTACTTAAATCAGAACTGTGCTGGTTGGCGTGTAAATGAAACAAAGCATCCTGCATTCGGTGCAGAGGAGGGAAAGATGGAGATGGCTGGGCAGCTGGCATCTGCCTCTGGCCTTTCTGTCAGAATGGCAGCTTTTGCTCTTTGGGGAACAGGTTTTGTATCCAGGGTGGCTAGAAAAGGCCCTTTTCTATACAGAAAAAGATAGGGGTGATGAACGTTTCCGTTTCAGCGGGGAAATGCATAGAGAATGTAAAAAGAAAGGGGTTGCGTGGCCCCTGCCGGAGCGTAGGTCAGCAGCTGCAGAGGGAAGCTGCGTGAATGTCTGTCCCCTTGTTCTGCAGGCCTCAGGCTCTCCTGACGCCAACACTGAGGACAGCGACTCCCCAGGATTAGTTTTCTCCCTCTCACCTGTCTGTCTTCCCTCGCATCACTCACTTGCCTAGAGTCTAAGCCCAGAACCATGAGGTAATATTGCCAACATAATAAAGCAATGTAGGGGTTCTGTGCCCGGCATGGTCCCAGTCCTCCTTAAGGTGTTCCCACACTTCTGCTCACAACAATCCTACAAGCCAGATGCTTTTCTCATCCCTTTTTGCAGAGAAGAAAACTGAGGATTTTGTCCAAATCACCCTATTTTGCATGTGACAGAGCAAGCTTGCCTCATCTCTCCTTCCGGATTGCAGGGCAGACCTGAGTGGTCCTGAGTGGTGTGTGTTTTTATTCCCTCTCAGGATCTCCAATGTATTTGATGTCTGCTAAGAAAGTGCTCCTTCCACCATCGAGCCTTCCTGTGATTCTTTACCATTCGTGTCTCCTCACTCCTGTCTGAGACTCTCCCCCCTCCCTCCCAGACTCAAGATGTTCCTCTCCCTTTCTCAAAATTGGAACAAGTTAATTTTTGTTGTTTGTTTTAGTAAGAGGAAGAGGGTGGTAGGGTTAGGGGTGCTGCCCAGCTTGCAGGAAGCTGCAAGGAGGATAAAAGATGACTGAGAACTGCCATTCCTGGCTGACCTTCCCAAGAAGGCACGTCAGAAGGAACTGGCTCCTCGAACTGTTTTGTTTGTTTAACACCTTCCCACGGCAGATGTCCCAGCTGGAGTGGACATTTAAGGCAAAAAAGCAGACTCCTAGAATTTCCCCTCTCTAGGTGGTCCTCACATTAGTACTTCGCATGATTGCATCGTCACAGTTGCCAGTTGGCCGATGGATACCGTTGGATCTGATTTCTGCAGGTTAAAAATGGTCTCCGGGATGGTCTCCACCATGCTATCCGGCCTGATGTTTTGGTTGACATTTGGGTGGACTTCAACATCTGCCTATAGCCCAAGGACCCCCGACCGGGTCTCAGAAACAGACATGCAGAGGCTGCTCCATGGCGTTATGGAGCAGCTGGGCATCGCCAGGCCACGGGTGGAGTATCCAGCTCACCAGGCCATGAATCTCGTGGGCCCACAGAGCATCGAAGGTATGTACTGTGCTCCGCCACTTTGAAGTTGCCATTAGTACACATGCGGAAACTCTGCTTCCTCTCTCCGTTTTCCCTTCTTCAGACCCCACACAGTATATACATGCAGACATCCACATGAGAATATAGGTCCTGTGTCAGCTCCGCAGAAAGACTGGCACTCAGCTCATGTCTTCGCCCACACTGATTGATCTTTGGGAAGTTGTGTTCCTTGCTGGCTGCTTATAAAAGACTAGCGTTCCCGTTGCAGGAAAAATCCTGCAATAGGGTTTCCTGCTGCAACCTACCCTGCCCCGCCTTCTCCGCCAGCCCTCCTGCTTTTCCCTTCTCCCCCGGCCCCGCCTCCGCTCCTCCCTTCTCCCCCAGCCCCGCCTCCGCTCCTCCCTTCTCCCCCAGCCCCGCCTCTGCTCCTCCCTTCTCCCCCGGCCCGCCTTCTCCGCCAGCCAGCCTGCTTTTCCCTTCTCCCCCGGCCCCGCCTGGGCTCCTCCCTTCTCCCCCGCCCCGCCTTCTCCACCAGCCCGCCCACTCTCCTTCCTTCTCCCCGGGCCCCGCCTCCGCTCCTCCCTTCTCCTCCCCCCAGCTTGCTTGCTTCTCCGCAGCTTTGCTCCCTTCTGCAGCTCTTGCCTTCTTTCTTTGCTGTCTTGATATGCAAATTAGCTGCCATCTTGGTTGGGTAATTTGCATACTCGTCCTGATTGACTGGTGGGCGTGGCGAATGTGCGGTCAATTTGCATATTTGTCTATTATTAGGTAGGATCCTCAAAGTATAGGACCTGCAGGCTCCGATTTGGTTCTTAGGGATGACGTCATATAAGCCCAAAAGAGGCACTGATGCTAAGAGTTAAGAGTTTATGTCAGAAACTGTTCAAAAATATTTAAAAATATAACAAAATGTTAATTAACTTGTTTTCATGTGGCAAGACCATTTCTTCCCAGAAATTTTCCGTCTGGCAAAGTGGTTGTAATACTTTTATTAAAAAGCAGCACTTTGTTGTTTAGTGACTTATTTACAGAGAAAATCGGAATCGAGCTCTCCGGAGAGGCCCCTTATCTCCATGCCTCGCTTTGTATCCTCCCCGAATAGGAATGATCTCCTCCTCTGCTGAGCTGGGGCCCTCACGCAGTAGCACGGGTACTGCGGTAGGTTAACTGCAGGGAGTGGGTCCTAAGAAAAAATGCAAATGATTTTTCTGAGTTTTTTCAAAACACACACCCAGCAAAAGCAGTTACTCCCTGTGGGTTATGATACATAATTTTACCTGAACTTTTAATCTCCTAAAAATGCTTTCTGCCATGGGGTCCTGTGAATGCTGTGGATATTGTTGATATACAATTCTCGCTTCTGGCTTGTTACCCATAGTTTGAAGCCATTGAGTAAAAGTAACTCTGTGGAGTTCCTGACTATTTAGGCTGACATTTAAACTGTGGAATGGATGAACATGGATGATGTGAATCAACAAGCATAGCAAACCTAGCAAAGGGCTTGAATCAGAAAGGGCTTCATGCCATCTGTTGCTTCAAGCGCCCCTATCCATTTCAGACCAGCTCTTTGGAGACAGTAAATATCTGCCCTTTTAGTGCAGTAAGTGCTAGGTTAGTCACCCAGCCGTTGTCATGGAGAAGGTTTTCTGGGTTTCTATTAATACCTGAGGCCTGATCATCTATGTGGAAAAAAAAACAGCGGCTCCTTGGCATCAAAAGCCTGTGTGAATCTTGAGCCTCATTTTCTTCCCTGGATAGCCAGCTATTTAGCAGCCACTATATGCCAGGCACTGGGCAGGAGACTGGGGCAGTGCTGCCCTAAAGATTCACCGTTGGGGGCTGGGAGGAGGACAGGTTATCACGATACATCATGGCAGGTGTTTTGTAGATGTACAGATAAGCTGCTGCCTTGGAAGCAGAGAATAGTAGTTCATTCTGCTTGGAAGTGGATTGGGTTGTCTGTAAGGAAATGCTTCTTTGAAGAAGCAACATTTGACCAGGGTTTTGAAGTTTGAATGGAGTTCACCCAGGAATGGCAAGTGAAAAGGCATGGAGATTTGAAAGAACATGGATTAGGACAATTAAAATTAATCATTCTGTTTCTATTATTAACCTTGGGGTAATATGGGAAGATAGCCATGTTCGGTTCCCCCTAACAGTGTCTGTGCAAGGGATGAATATTGGCTGGTGTTTTGGTGTTCTATTACTGCTACAAATTACCACCTGAACACAATAACCATTTTTTATCTTGTGGTCAGGAGTCAGACATGGGTTTGCTGGGCTGCCTCTGGTCAGAGTCCTGGAGGCTGAAGTGAAGGTATTGACCAGAGCTGCAGTCTGGGCTGGGGCTCATGTCCTCGTCCAAGCTCTTTGAGATTGTTGGCAGAATTCAGTTTCTTGTTGTTGTGGGACTGAGGTCCCCTTTTTCTTGCTGACTGTTGGCTGGGGTCCCTGTCCGTTCTAAGAGGCCACCCTCAAGTTGTAAGCTGCATGGTGACCCTCTCGCAATGTGGCCGCTTACTTCCTCAAGCAGAGGGAGGCATCCCTTTAGTCTGATTATACCATAATCTAATTATGGGAGTGACTACCATCCCCTTTGTCATTTAAAAAAAAATCTTTATTGTTGAAACTATTACATAAGTCCTCTTTTCCCCCCATCATCACCTTTGTCATTTGACAAGGAACCGATATCCCATTTTATTCAGCCCCCTACCCCCCATCAAAGGCAGGGGATTCTGCAAGGAGGTACACCAGTGGGTGGGCATCTTGGGAGTCATTTCAGAATTCTGCCTATTACAGCTTGTGTGAAAGATTAACAGAGAAAACAGTCCAAAGACTTTAGAGGGAAAAAGGAAATGAAAAAAAAAAAAAAAAAGCCTGGTTGTTTCCCAGCCCTGAGCCTTGCCATTAATTCATTGGGTATCTGATACTTACTCAAATGAGTGTAGTACTGTTTCAACTCTTGCATTTATTTGCCTTGTTTCTGTTCAGACATTCATGCATGCTAATCCCCAGGCTTCGGACAGATACATGGAATATCTTCCATATCCCTTCCAACATCTATTTTAGGATTGTATCGTGAAGGAGCAAGTTAGAAAAGTATCTTTTTCTAATTTTAATAGAACCGTACACATAATGCATGTATTCTGGTGTGAATTTTAACACACATTTAACATAGTCTATTACCAAGGATACCTGGCTTTAAATGTTTATTAGTGATGTGAGCTTAAGCAAATTATTTAACTTCTCTGAGCTTTCATTTAGCTTGGCGGTAGGACTTAGGGAATAAAAGTAGTTTTAGCATACATGACTGCATACTGGGACATCATTTCTAAATGAGTCATTATCACTTTAGATGACAATTACTGGATCTTGAGTTCCTTGCAGGCAGGGCGGTTCATTGTCCAATCCATAGCACAGAGAAAACAGTTTCCTCTTATTTTGTCTACTCCGATTAATTAATTGTATGATCCTTAGATTAATCTCATTATTGAAGATGCATATTATCTCTCAGATGTAGTATTATAAACAAACCTTTTAGTATAGCATATAGTATCAGTACAAATTGCCATTAGTCGCTGAGGTCATATATCCCATGAAAAAAGTATTTCCTCCTGTAATCCCATGTCCCTTCCGGTTACTGCAGCATTGTTCTGCTCCCCATTCACAGCAACCTTTTGACACCTACTGACCAGTTCTCTCCTAGTACATTGTAGCCCACTATTCCCACACTCCTTTGTCAAGTATCACTTCTTTTTTAAAACAAGTTATTTATTGATTTTTATTTATCTTTATTGCTGAAAGTATTACAGATGTCCCCTTTTCTCCCAATGACCCCCTCCATCCCACACCCCCAACCCAAGGAGTATTTCTTGACCGCCAGGCATGCTTTTCAGTACTGAGGAAATAAACACCAACCTCAGAGATTTGGCAGGGCAGAGGAGACATAGCCCTTAAATGAGCAAATAAGTAAAATATATAATAAATCAAATGGTTATAAGTGCTATAAAAATATAAAGCAGAGGAGGGGATGGAGAAGACGACTTAAAATAGGGCGGGGGGCTCCTCACTGGGAAGGTGAGCGAAAATCGGGGAGTTGGGAGTGAGCTGTGTGAGATATGGAAGGAGGCAGAGGAAGCTGCATGTGCAGGCGCTGCAAGATGGGGAGACCAGAGGCCAGAGTGGCTGGAGCCCAGGACTCAGGGGAGATAAGGAGGGGAGACTTGGTCGTGGCAGGAGGGCAGCCAGGAGGCTAGTACGTGGGACAGATCGTATAGGGTCTTGCAGTCCTATGGGGGATGGGCCCTCCTTTAGAAAGGATCGCTCTGAGGGCTGTACTGAAAATATTCCTGTAGGAGGAGGACTGGGGTCAGGTCATGAGTCAGGAGGCTATTGGGAGAGCCAGGTGAGGGATGTACTGGCCTAATAGCTAGCAATGCGGTGAGGCATGTCCCATTCTGGGTATATTTTGAAGTTAAGCCAACAGGATTTGCTGATGGCTTGCAGCTAGGAACTGAAAGAAAGAGAGGAGTCGGGGTGACACCAGGATTTTGGCCTGAGATAATCTGCAAACCACAAAGGTGTATCATGGGGTGACTCATTTGGAATCCCTGCAGTACTCAGTAAGCCGAATATATGATATCAGGGAAAAATAAATATATCTAGAGGCAATAAGTATGTAAATACTATTTGACATCTGGATCTGTTGAGACATTTTCCCTTTTAGTTCAAGGAAAATATTCCATTTCTATTCTGTTTTTTTAAAAAAGCTACCTAGACATTTTTGCCAAGAGCTCGGTGATATTTGCTTGCTGACTTTGACTGTGACCCATCACCATGGCGCAGGGTTTGTGCCCTTCATACAGCTGCCAAGAAACAGGAAGGACTATTTGCAGTTCTGGAACTAAACCAGCAGGGGGCCAACTAGACCCAAAGTATATCACAGGATTCCTGCCACCTGGTAGCCAGCCTCCTGGTTGTTATTTGCTTGCTGTGTTCTGAGGAGGAAGCATTTACCAAAAACATCCAGAGAGGACTAGGGGTTATTTTTTATTTCTCCATAGGCACCTTACACATGGCTTGGTAAGGATCATTTTTTAAATGTAAAACAAAAACACAAAGTAAAGACAAACAGGGAGCAATGTGGTGTTTTATAGAGGAAAAAAAGTGCTCTACGAGCAAAGAGATCTGGGGTTGGGTCTTGGCCGTACTATTTACCAGCTTTGGGTGATCTTGGCAACTTTTCTGAGCTTTACTTTTTTCATCTATAAAGTGGGGCTTCCAGCCCACTCTCTCACAGCAGTAAGTGGGTGCTGTTAGTAACTGAATTGTGGGCCTGCACCTCTCACTTTGGAGGTTATCAACAGTACATGTGTAATCCTTTTTTAAAAATATATTTTTATTGATTTCAGAGAGGAAGGGAGAGGGAGAGGGAGAGAGATAGAAACATCTATGATGAAAGAGAATCATCGATCAGCTACCTCCTACATGCCCTCCACTGGGGATCAAGCCTGCAACCTGGGCATGTGCCCTGACCCGGAATCGAACCTGGACCTCCTGGTTCACAGGTCAACGCTGAACCACTGAGCCACACCAGCCGGGCAGTACATTTTCCATCTTTAGTGGCTTTCCCCTGACACTGGTTTGGTGACTCCTCCGGTTAGCCATACAGTTCAGATGAGCTTCCGTGCACCCTGTACCGCAGCAGCGCCTCTTCCGCACAGCTGCTCATTGGTGCCTATGGCACAGCTAATGGTGGTTCTATTATTATCCCCAGAAACTAGGAAAGCCGCCGCTGCCCCAGGGATTGATTCAGAGAGCATTTGCTATGGGATGGAGACTCTGGGAGGCAGAACTGGCTCTGCCAGCTAACACTGCGGTTGGTCTTTGATGAATCCAGTCTGAAATGTGCTTGTCTTCAGAGGGTTAGCAGCCTCAGGTAAAAGAAGTTCTTTCCTTAGTGCCACTGGCTCATTTTCGTCACCATTCTAGGCCACCTGACATCTAGCACTGCGGAAACACCAGACGCTGAACCATTGAGACAGAAATTTATGAATATTGGCATTTGATGGTTTCAAATAATTTTAAATCTGTATCCATGGGTTCCACATCCACAGATTCAACCAACCCATGGATTAAAAATATTTTCTCAAAAATGTTACATTGTTGCCAATGTGTACTATGTAGTTAGGCCTATGAAGGTTGTGTCTGCACTGAACATGGACAGACCTTTTTCTTGTCATTATTCCCTAAACCAAGCATGTCAAACTCAAAGGCTAACACGGGCCAAATAAATGAAGCATGCGGCCCGCGGACTGCGAGTTTGACATGCTTGCCCTAAACAATACAGAACAATAACTATTTGCATAGTATTTACATTGTATTAGGTATTATAAGTAATCCAGAGGTGATTTGAAGTATATGGGAGGATGCATGCTGGTTACATGCAAATACTACATTTTATAGAAGGGACTCGAGCATCCACTGAGTTTGAGCCTCCGTGGGAGTCCTGAAACCAATTCCCCATGGAGACTGAGGGAACACTGTATTGCCAAACATAAAAATACCAAAATTATTTTTTTATAACACTGAGTTTTGGGACTCAATTATCTTATTTCAAGACAAGGATAACTGAGATTATTTCCTTAATAAATACAATTGGAGAAAGAGTCCTTTGTAAGGTAAAGCCTATTTGAAGGGGTGGATGCTAAGAAGTCTCTACTTAGCTAACATTTGGCCTTGGTAAAGGAGCTGCAGTGCCTCCAGTTTGCCACAGGGGGGCAACAGTGCTTCCCTTTCGAAGGTCAGAGGGTGGAGAGATTTCAACTTGTTTCTTGCTGGCCTCTCCCTGCAGTTGGGAGGAAGGAATGGGGCTGACTCTTGATCCAGGTATCCGGACTAAAATCTGTGTCTGGGCTGTCCCCATCCTGAGGAACCAATGAGAGCAGTGGGTGAGAGGGCTGCCTTTGCGTGGGCCAGGGCTTCCAGTTTGCCCGTGTTCTTTGGGGTTCTGTTGAGCCCACCCTGAACTCAAATCCTTAAAGCAAAGTCCCTGGATGATTTCCAGTTTTCTTTCTTGGGAAGCTGCACAGATGGTGATAAGAAATTGAAAAGGGATAGCAGGAGGTCTGGGTTGTTTTTCTGGGAGGAGGCAGAAGAGGGAGATGAAATGATGACTTGCTTTGTGTTGTGTTTAAGGTACTGGGCACCCCGGTGTGGGGATCCAGAGAGCACTGAGATGTACAGATACAGGGGCGATGCCTGGGAGGAGGGAGGGGTTTGGGAGTCATCCCCATGCTGGTGGTGGCTGAGGCTACAGGGATGGACGAGGTGACCCTGCTGAGTACCAGGAAGGGGAGCAGAGCACCAAGAACAAGGCCTGGAAGAGCCGGTGCATGGGGCCAGGCAGAAGAATCTGGAAAGAAAGACTGGGAACAAAGGAGAACCAGAGAGGTGAAGTGCAGAGAAAACAAGGAAAGAGTGTTTCAGGAGGGGGCAGTGGTCACCATTGTCCCAATCAGCAGAGAGGTCACGTGACATAAGAACCACTGGGGGTGACGTGCTCACTGGGTGTAGCCACACGGAAGGTACTGGGGTGCTTGGATGGAACTAAAGCCCTGTGGGGAGGTGGGGGCAGAGGTCACATGGCAGGAGACAGAGAAAACTAGATGCAACAGTCTGTTACCCGAGTCTTCCAGGTCAGGAGGAGAAGATAATAATAGTTTTGGGAGGCTGGGCGGGGGGGGGGGGGGGTGGGGGGGGGGGAGGGTGTCGGGGGGCGGGGAGGAGGAGAGGATGATATGGAGATGAAGAAGGTTTTGTTTAGGTTTTGCTTTGACAGAGTTAAACTTGTCTAAGTGCTCATTGGCAAGAACCAGTGGGGAGGGAGAGTTGAAGATGTGGGATGAGGAGCAGTTGAGAGAGTGGAAGAAGTTCCTGAGGAGATGGGAGGGGATCAGCCCCGAGCACAGGCGGAGGCCTGGCGCTTTCCAACGCTGACAACGAAGGAGAGGCCGAAAGATGTGTCTGGATGCAGTCAAATTCAGAGGTTTTTGCCTTAGTATTTGCAGACACACTATATATATTTTAAAATATGTTTTTATTGATTTCAGAGAGGAAGGGAGAGGGAGAGAAAGAGAAACATCAATGACGAGAGAGAATCATTGCTCAGCTGCCTCCTGCATGCCCCCTACTGGGGATTGAGCCTGCAACCCGGGCATGTGCTCTGACTGGGAATCAAACCGTGACCTCCTGGTTCACAGGTTGATGCTCAACCACTGAGCCATGCTGGCTGGGCTTATTTTTTTAAATAAAAAAAAAATTTTAGTTTTCCACTCCAGTTGACATGCAATATTACATTAACTTCAGGTGTACAATTAACTGCTGAAGTGATCACCCTGATAAGTCTAGTGCCCATCTGAGCCCCTGTATAGTTATTACACTATTATTGACTATATTCCCTCCCCATGCCGTACTTTCCTGGAGCATTTTAGCCATAATAACCCAAAGTTCACTGGCCCTCCTCACAACTTCTCCCTTAGGATCCCAGCGTCCTCAAAGGCCTGGCGATGGGCGAGCACACCTGTGTGTATGGTCCTGAACGTAGGAGTCGGTGGGCCCCGGGGGGCAGTTCCCCATTTTCTGCTTTTTCTCCTGTCCCCTTCAGCTGGGAGTCCTGCTGTAGGTGCTGGTGGTGAGGGCAGGGGAGGTCCCTCCTTGGACCTGTGCCCTAAACCCTAGGGAGTTTTTAGGAAAACAGAGCTTTCCACTTCATTTCGCACTGTTCCCAGCACCCCCTGCATCCCCGCCTGTGCTTTCCAGGGGATTCCCATGAAAAGTTGGACAGGGAGACAGATCTAAGCGCCGAGCACCGGAATAGCTCAAAGCCCCCCTCCCCAGTGCCCAGGAGGGCATGGCTCACCCTGCCTCAGGCTCAGCAGCCCGGCTCCTCTCTCCTGAGTGTGAGCTCCTCCCAGTTCCTGATGCAAACAGGCTCTGGCAGGTCCTCCCAGACGCGCTGTCCTGCTGAAGCCCAGAGTAGGTTTGTGCCGGGACCTTGTTCCACTCACCTGAGACCTGCACCGGAGAAAGGGAGGGGCAGCAAGCAGCGTGCGGAGTGAGCAGGGAAGCATGGTGAGCAATGTCCACAGGTAACTGACGGGTGATCACTCACACGCAGGAAGGGGGCTAGTGGCAACTATATTTCAGATAAGATGTTATGGTTTGCAAAAAATACCTTCCTGGCTCTGTCTCATTTGATAGAACCTTTGAACAGTTTTGTTTTTTGGTTTAAAGTTGCCCACATGCCCTAACCGGTTTGGCTCAGTGGATAGAGCATCGGCCTGTAGACTCAAGGGTCCCAGGTTCGATTCCGTCCAAGGGCATGTACCTTGGTTTCGGGCATATCCCCAGTAGGGGGTTTGCAGGAGGCAGCTGATCGATGTTTCTCTCTCATCGATGCTTCTAACTCTCTATCCCTCTCCTTTCCTCTCTGTAAAAAAATCAATAAAATATATATTAAAAAAAAAAAAGTTGCCCACATCACACAGCTTGAGCTTTATGAGTTAGTTGGCAAGCAGCTGTGTCAGGTCTCTCCCCCACCTGTCTCCTACCCCGTAGGCCAGTGGTCGGCAAACTCACTGCCCTAGGCTGTATAACCCTGTGAGATTTAGCTGAGCAGCTGCAATGGTGCCGGCAGTCGTGGTGAGCTACGTGTGGATTTGGGCAGATGGTGTTTCAGGGACACGAGGGAAGCTTCAGGGAGCACGTTTTCGGACACACTGCCCCCTGGGGACAAATCGGTGCACGTCCCTTGGGCTCCCCGGTGGGTGAAGAAAGCTCTGGAGGCAGGAGGGCTTGGCAGACCCCAGTGTGGCAGCACAAGGAAAACCAAGTATGCACTTCTGCCCATGGCGTGCCGTGTGACTGGAGCGGCAGGTGGGGGTTGGGGTGGGTGGGGCGGTCCCTGGAGAAGCAGGAGGAGCCTGGGGCAGGCAGCCAGGGGTCTGGTCCTGCCTCACATCAGTCGTGGGGCGCTGAGCAAGTCCCTTGGGCTCTATGAAGTTCATGTTCCCAATGTGAAAATGGAGGTGAGTGGTCCAGTTCATCCCATGGGGTCAATATGGTAGCCAAATAATGTATAGGGTGGGCAAAAGTAGGTTTACAGTAGTGAATACACGAAACAGTTTATTCTTGTATTATTATTTACTAGAGGCCCAGTGCATGAAAATTCATGCACTGGAAGGGGGGGTGGTACCTCAGACCAGCCTGCCCCCTCTCACAGTCCGGGAGAACTCAGGAGCGGGAGGCGACCCGGCGATCAGGGCAAGGCGACACCCCCATCACACCTCTGCTGCTGCCACTGCCGGCAGCACAAGCCTCGGCCGGCCCTGGTAACCTGATCCTCAGGCGGCCCTGGGCAGCTGGGCAGCTGCCATCTGAGGCTTGCCTGTGCCTTGGGCCAGCCCTGGGCGGCTGGGGGACTGAGGGTGGGTCCAGCCGCACCACATGCCTGTCACCACCCCCCCCAGCAGGGCTGAAAGCACTGGGTGCTGCCATCTTGTGGCTATGGGTGCCGTCATCTTTGTGGTGGTGTGACAGTCAATTTGCATATTCCCTCTTTATTAAATAGGATTATGTGTTATTTTCCATATGAACCACTATAAACCTACTTTGCTCACCCTGTAATTTTAAAGTGTTTGGGACAATCTAAAATGTTACGTAAGCCCTGGACAGGTGGCTCAGTTTGTTGGAGCATCATCCCATACACCAAAAGGTTGTGGTTTGATTACCAGTCCGGGCAAGTATGGGAGACAGCCAACTGATGTTCTCTCTCTCTTTCTCTCTCTCTCTCTCTCTCTCTCTCTCTCTCTCTCTCTCTCTCTCTCTCATCAGTAGGAACGTATCTCTGGTGAGGATAATAAAGTGTTGTATAAATGCAAAGCAGCATTCTGTGGTCACTGCCTCTTGCATGCTGCCACACGTATTTCCAGGCATGAATGGCTTCATGGCCGACGGTTGTCATATTCTGTGGCCACGTCCCATGTTCCCTGTGCCCGTGCCCTCCAAGGCCGGCCTCGGAAATCTATCCAATAGGCATGTGAGGCTGGATGCTTCCTTCAAGTTCTGGTAAAAGGCAACTTTCCCACACTCAGCTGTGCTTGTTTTATTTCTTGTCCTTGTGGCTACCTAAGTACCGTGATTTGCCATGAAATAGGTTATAGAAGCTTCTTTAAGGTCAAAAATTCTAGTCCGCTGCCATGCTGAGAGGGAAGTGGGCGCCTGCCGACATCTGCAGACGGACATGGGAGAGAGATGTGAATGGCAGGCAGGTGTGAGAGGGAAGGCCATGCAGGTGTGAGAGGGCTGCAAAAGCCTCTCCTGGTGCCCTGAGAGCAGACTGTCCCTGGCTGGCATATCTCACAGGCTGAGATCCACACACTTCCCCGGAGCCGAGTGTCCTGTCAAAACACCATCTAGCTGCCACAGCCTTCGGCCTTCACGGCAGGGTTCAGGACCTGAAGGAGGGGCTGACGCACAAATGAAAACGCTATACAAAAAATATGAATTTAGAAGGCATTGGGCGCCAGGTGGAGCCTCTTTCTTGAAGAGACACACCGATTTCTGGCCTGGTCCGCTATTTATTTACTTGAGTACACATTTGCCCTTTAGCAATGCATACAGGCAGATCAAAGGTTAAGTTTGGTAAACAATGTAAGGATTATCAGATTAGGAAATTGCCTGGAGCCATTGGGCCCACAGCAGGGCAGTATTATGCTGATTTTCAGCCATGCTGAATATCAAAGTCCATTGGCCTTCCAATGTTTTTCTTTTTGCATTAATATGCTAACTGCTGTTGGCTTTAGCCTCTGGCATCTAGCACAGTTCCATTTTTATTTACTCAGTAAGTAATTATCAAGTGCCTACTATGTGCCAGAAACTGTGACCTTAAGGAATTTTACAGCCAACAAACCTGCATTTCATTTATCTACCTAGGGTCTTTTTAAAACAGTAAGAGCCAGGCATTCTCTTTGTTTGACCTGCTAGTAAAGGTCAAACTGAGCGGAAGAATTAGGTAGTTTCACAGAACACCAGGGATGGAGCAGGACGAGACTGGCTCCCTTGCTTTGCTATCCCCTGGCTGCCTCTTCCATCGGTGCGTGGGTGTGGGGCATCCAGAATGACGGCCCAGAGAGATCAGGAGTGGTGACCTGTATTCACACACCGCCTCCCTCCAGTGAGGCGGGCCAGCTCAGTGGGCTGATGCAGACTGATGCCCAGAGAGCTGCAAAGGGAGCAACGGGCCTGTTTCCTCCTGTGGGGCTAGCAGCTCTTGGTAAGGAGGCTGGGGTCCAGGGGAGGGAAAGGGCCAGGAATACTGAAATGCACACCTAGAGCATGCTGGGACAGAAGCTGAGAGCCCAGGGTGTGGGTCAGACAGCACCAAGGGCATTGGCCCCAGAAAAGACATCCCAGGTCAGTTGAACTTGAGCTGGATTTCTTGAGGAGGGGTAGGGCGTGGATCAGGGGGGACTCACGGTCAGGCAGGAAGAAGTGGGAAGGGATATATTTTTTAACCAGTACGTGTGCGTGCAGGGTGGTTATGGGGAGGGGCAGTGGCAGCGAGGAAGCTGGGAATTTGAAGGATGTCACCAGTTTGTGAACCTAAAAGCATCTGGGGACAGGAGCGCGTGGTCTGTGTGACTTCGAGCCCCGAGGCCTCCAGGGAAGCGGCTGCCTCCCACAGCCTGTCCCCTTGCTGTGGTGCCCCACAATGCCCCTCTCTCCTTGCAGACTCACGGGCTGCCTGGGTGTGGACGAGCTTGGGGGCGGCGGCGGCAGTGGGCGCAGGGTGTGTGGGACAGTCCTCTGTGTCGGCCATGTGCTCGCACATTTGGCACCAGCACGGCTGGGACCCCAGGGGCCGGGGGTGGGTGTTTCTTCAGTCACTAGCATTAACGATGTCAGACGTGGCATGGGGTTCATCTGCACACATTTGGTGGTGAGTTCCCAGAGGGTCAGATCGGCTCCCGAGCTCTGTAGACTACACTTGCGTGGACAGAGGGAAGCGAACTTGGCGCTGCATTTGGCCTGAACAGGGCAGCGTGGGGCTTCTCCAGGGTCCAGATGCTCACGGCGACGGCCCTTCCCGCGGGCACTCGCGGCAGGCCCAGGGCGCCACGGCCATCTCCCCCCGGAGGTGGCAGGTAGTCCACCCGACCTTCTGCCCTGCAGAGGCCGGGCGCCTTCCTGATGCCATCCTGCTGGTCCAACAGCCCCTCAGGCCTGTGCCAACCAGCCCCTGGCACGTTTCCCTCCCCAGCAGCAGGCTCTGTGGGCCTGCCGGGGACACGTCCTTTGCCAAAAGCTACCAAAGGCGCCCGTCGCCTGAACTGAACCGGCGGGTCTTTCTCCTGTCTTTTTCTTTCTTTTCTTTTCTTCTTCTTTTTCTTTTAAAGCCTTAAGCAGATGATGGGAGGGAGCCCTTGTTCAGTTTGTCCAGACGCTGAGTAGTTCTTGGTCAATGGAGTGTGCAAAACTATGGCAGCCACGCAGGTGCTACTGCCTGGAAACGTCTCTGAAGGGAGGAGGGCTGGGGAGTCAGCGATGCCGTGCACTAACATGGAAAGGCCCCCCCCCCCCAGCCCCCCGCCTCCCCCCCCCCCCCCCCCCCCTCGCACTGTCAGTGAAGGGAGGTTTTGGCGGTCGGTTCTCATTTAACTAGGTCTGTCTCCGGCGCCCTGGAGCCTGGTCAGCGCCTCTGGCTCTTTATGGGCAGTTTTGGTGCCTGTGGGTCTGGGCTATGGACAGGCAAGATGCCGCTGCTACAGGGCGTGGTCAGCTCGGGAGATCCAGGCCTGTGACGGAGTGTAATGACCAGTCCGCGTGCAGCCCGCCTCCCGCCCTGCCTCACTGTGTTCCCCTCTCCCGCACCGGCCTCGCTCCAATTCAGGCGCAGGAGCTGCGAGGGCCCTGGTGGGACGCCCGCCGCTCCCGGTGGGGCCCACTGTTCTGACGTGGAAGCCATTGGGAATGAGGGCAGGCTGGGTCTAGAGTTTTGCTCTCTCTAGATCGTTATTATTTTCTGTGAGCGGATTTATAAACAGTGGAGGGAAAAGTGCGGGAAACACAACTGGATGGATGAGCGCCGAGTCATTCCTGTGTGTCTTTGGCTGCTGGTGAGAGACGCACGCAGGACACCTATGCTCACGTCCTCTGGTTCCCTGCCCTCCTCCCCCTACCCCCCCCCCCCCCCGCAGCTTTTCATCTGCAGGGTGGACCCAGGTGGGCAGTGTCAGTGTGGGGACAGATCAGCTCGTCACCTCTGTTAGCCCAGTACTCAGAGCATTTGCCTCCCCGAGTGCTGGGCTGTCACTATTGTAGACCCCGATTCATTTTTCATCCTATCAACCTGAAGATTAAAGTTCTAGAACCTGGGGAGAGCACATCAAAGCTTATTTGACTCCAAGATTATGTTTGAAGAGTAGTTAAGATGTAATGAAGAGATTAGAAAGCACTGTTTTATAATACCTACCATGCCCCCCTGCCGCCCCGCCTCCCCCTCCCCCCCCACCACCAAGAATGAATAGTAGTGTTCTTCCTTTAAATGTGGCTCTAGGGGAAGGGAACGGATATTTATCTTGTAAATACTATGTGCCAGGCACATATACATGGTTATTACAAGGGGAAGTTGAGGCCCAGTTGGGGAGATAGGATCTAGATTTGGATCGTGTATGTGACTATACAGTAGAGTGGGGTTTCTCTCAGCACCCTGGACACGGAGCTGAAGAACCCTCTGCCTGGAGGCTCATTCCTGGCCTCTGCCCGCTCGGTGCCAGGAGAATAACCAGAAATGTCTCCGGATGCTGTCAGATGTCCTCTATGTGGCCACATCGCCCCCCCTGTGGAAAATAACTGTCTGCATGCTTTATTTTTCCTGTCACTGCACATTTGGAAGGAAATGTGAAGTTACATATTAAAAGACTATAGATGGTATGAATTACTTCTGTGTGTAGTATTTTTTCTCATTATCTATATATATAAAGGGCTATTATGCAAATTGCCCCCTCGGGAGTTCGACCGGGAGACCGGGAGTTTGATTGCTCACTATGATGTGCGCTGACCACCGGGGGGGGGGGGGGGAGGTTGGTGCGGAACTGGTGGGTAACCAGCTGAGGTGGGGCGCTGAGGGAGTGAGGGAAGAAGGAGGCAGGGAGGCGGAGAGGCAGGGAACCTGATCGCTCCTGATTGCCGGCCAGGCCTAGGGACCCTACCCATGCACGAATTTTGTGCACCGGGCCTCTAGTAAAATTATAAACACCATGTGGATTATTTGGAAAATAAAACGTTTATAATTGCACCCCCTAGAAATATCCACTTTCGACATTTGGTGTTTTCTTCCAGTGTCTTTTTCTATGTAGGTATACCTTTTAAAATCATACTATAAATATTTTTATCTGGATTTTTATGCTTACCAATATATCAAGAGCTTTCCCATATATCATAGAAAATCACTGTTGTTTTTAGTAACTGCATTATATCCAATTATCTGTTTATGCCACGGTTTAGTTAAACATGCCCCAAATATTGGACATTTAGAGTTTTCCAATTTGTCCCCATCATAAACATTGCTTCGATGAGCATATTTGCACAGAAATCTTTTTTTAAAAAATGTATTTATTGATTAAGGTATTACATATGTGTCCTTATCCCCCCATTACCCCCCATCCTCCCCACTCATGCCCTCACCCCCCTGGTGTCTGTGTCCATTGGCTTATATGCATGCATACAAGTCCTTTGGTTGATCTCTTCCCCTTACCCCCACCCTCCCATACCTTCCCTCTGAGGTTTGACAGTCTGATCTCTGCTTCTCTGTCTCTGGATCTGTTTTTGTTCATCAGTTTATGTTGTTCATTATATTCCACAAATGAGTGAGATCATGTGATATTTATCTTTCTCTGACTGGCTTATTTCATGCACAGAAATCTTTATGTAGCCTCCCAACTAGTTCCCTAGGGTATATATGGCGGGGGGGGGGGGGGGGGGGCGGGGAGTGGGTCAAGTTCCATGCGGATTTCTAGGCTCCGTGTCCTACACACTGTCACAGCACTTCCTGTAAATGTTGGGCTAATGGGGCTGCTCTCTCTCCATCTGTTCATGAGAATCTTGTCTCTCCTGCTAACTATGAGTTTCACCTTTTAAGAAATGGCTTCATTTAACGGGCAAAAAATGGCATTTCATTGTTTTAATTTGATAATCAACAAACTGGCCGTCTTCCCATCTGTTATCTACCTGTTGCTGTTCTGCTTCTCTGAAATAATGAGATGGATTGCCCTTTTAGTAGCTCTAATTGTGTCCACCCACTTTATGATTTGCTATTTCTCTTTTTCACAGCACAGACTTAGAAGCAGTAGAGGGAGACCTTGGGCAAGAGTTAGGGGAAAGAGATGGAAGGGGATGCTTGTATATAAATTGGAGATTTACTAAACTAGAATTAATTGACTCCTGAAGTTGGAAGAGGATAAGAGGGGAGAATGGCTCGTGTTTGAGGTGCACCAATGGTGAGAGGAGGTAGTGCAGAAATATCTCGTAATGAATTTCTCAGGATGGCCACCAGGTGGTGCCACCAGCCCAGGGTGAATTGGTTTCTCTGGTCTTGGAGGGCTGGGGAAGGAAGGGTATTAGTGGTAAAAAGGTGAGTGAGGTGATAAGGGGCTGAGTGCCACCACACATATAGGACATTTACTAGCTGGGCATTTGTAGCTGACCTGTCAATGTTCACAAGTTGGCATGGTGTGTGTGGAGGGAGGAGGGGGAAGGAAGGTTAGGGCTGGTTTTAAAAAACCTATATAAGGTTTTATTAAAATATAATTCACCTATTAAACACTTAAAGTCTACAATGTTTTTTATTATATTCGCATCACTACAGTAAATTAGAGATTCCTAGCCCCCAGTCTCGTCCGGAATTTAAATTTTGTAGTTCTGGAGAGTCACTGTTTAGGAGCTTCGTCCCAGTCCCCGGGATTTCTGATCATTGTCTAGCTGTCAGCAGTGGGCTGCCAAGTTATGGAGAAAAGGAAACCTGGTTTTGGATGGAGGCAGGCGAAGCGCCGGGCCTTCCCCTGGAGACAGGCTCTGTCGGCTGCGGCTTCAAACCCAGGGCCGCTCGTGGGGAAGGAGCTCTGCCACGTGGACCTGCGGCAACGCAGGCCCATGTCACAGTGCCCTCTTTGACTCAGCTGACAGCAGTGCATATTTGAAGGCCATCGAACCAGTGACGGCAGGCTTACCTACTGTTCACCTGGCAAACCTCTGCATGTGGCACAGCGGGAAGAACTCCGAGTTAGAAGTCCGATGCCTGCCAGAATATTCTACTGAATACTCCCCAGGGCTGTTGTGAGCACCCGGCGAGAGCGGGTGTGAGAGGTGGCCCGCTGCACAAATTAGGGCGTTGGAATCACAGACAAGAGGGCACGTGGAGAGCTTGCCTACCTGCCTCATTTCCCAGGAGAGACGACTGTGGGCCCAGAGGGGAAGTTCCTCACTAAAGTCATAGACCAGCTGTTGGTGGTGCAGTCAGGCCAGGGCCAGGGTCAGCCCATTTGCCTCCTCTTTCCCGCTGTGCCTCACTTTCCAACGTCTCTTCCCGTTGGGACCCGAGGAATCATATCCAATCACCTTTCATTCTTAGAAGTTAGGAAGTGGAGGCCTAATTGGTTTGGATGAGTAGGAGTTAAAATGATGACAGAAGAAAAATCCAAGATTGCATTTATAGGTGGCTTTTCGGAACAGCCCAGAGCAGATCCAGGTTTTGTGAGGCCTGAAGCTTAGGCCGTTTGGAAACCCTCTTTAAGAAGAACAGTACAAAGTCACAAATACAAAATTAGGTCCAGGGCCTCGGAAGCAGTCTATGCAAATGAGGGGCCTTGAATCTTCAGCATCATTCACTTTGCTGTAAGTCCTCCTCTGGGAGCAGGAATCCCAAAAGTCCTAGTCATGCGTGTTCTGCTAGATTCTTTTATTTGTATAAATACCATGTGTCCTGCCGAGAACCATTTAGTCATCTCCAGTTGCACGGCATGGAGGCCATTCTATTGACAAATATGTATCGAGTATCTGCTCCACGTACAGAACACGGGGTGGGACCCGGAGAGGTAAGGAAGCAGTGGTCTAATCAAGTGCGTGCTAATGGACACTGATACCAGTCACCCTCCCAACGCTGGGCTGGGCCAGCGATGCCTAAGGGAGCCCAGCCTCTCTCTGTGTCTCCGAGTTTGGTCTCAGAGAATCTTCTTCCTCTCATAGTCCTCCTCCCTCTCTCAAACGGGGAATGGACATCAAATGAGTAAGACCCTTCGGGGTTTCTGGATGAAAAAAACGTCAAGGTTTAAGTAATATTTTTGCGGTTACGCCCCTCCTGCCTTCCCCAAGTCATTTCAAATCACTGCTTTGGAATGAATTAAAAGTACCTTTATCCATCAGGAACACTTTCCCCCCAAAATGTGCCTAATGCTACTGAAATCATTAGAATAACATGAATCGTTTCTATGCATAGTCTCAAGAAATTAATTTTATTTCCAGTTTGGTAAGACGACATCTTTACTCAACTCTCTTCATTTAAACAGTCACATTAGCGTTAACTCCTGTATTTAACAACAACAACAACAAGCCAGGTTTCTGTCACTTTTTAGAAGGTAACATGAGGTAGTGATATATGTAGTTTAGCGGAGGGTCTTTGCTGTTTGCTTTGTCTTGTTTTGTGTTGTTACATTTCATTTTATTGAATTCCTGTGAAGTGAGGAGTCAGAGCTATGAGGGTGTAAGTCCTTGGAGGTAAAGCCAAGCAGTGTTTTGTGTCTTAGCAAAATTTCCCTTCCCATTGGGGGGAGACATGGCTGAACCCTCCATGTAAGCCTAAATGCATGTTGTTTTTTGTTTTGAATTTTGTGAGTTTTCATTTGAAGGTAAATCTTAATGTCATTAAAGTCACAAATACGCTAATTTAAATACCCAATTCTATTTATCTAAAACACACATTGCAAACATACAAATATCTATTCTCTCCACCTGTCAGAGCCCACTGAATGCATGTTGTTTTCCATGGCAGTTTTACGGGCCCTCGGAGCCCAGCCTCCTGGAGCACGGTAGCGCGAAGGGGCAGAAAGGCCCTGAGCTGGCGGCTGGGGCAGCTGGGATGTCCTGAGCAGTCCTACCACTCGTGTGTCCCTCCCTGCTTGAATCACGGATTTTAAACATCCTCACAAGCTCTTCCTCGGTAATTCCAAAACTCTTAACAAATCAACCGTAAGAAAAAATAAACAAATATGCAGAGGAGCTGAAAGATATTTAGGATGTGGTTTTAATTAACGTTTTTAAGTTTTCCTTCTCAAAATCTTGTATAAGCCATTAAATGTGAAAAAACAAAACCTCTAAGTAGGAAAGCAGTCAAGGCCATTACATTACCATTAGAGATGTTGAATTGTATAATAAACAAACAGTTTATTTGTTTTTCTTCTACATAACACCAAGGGAGTTGAGCCATTGCTGTAGCTTTAAAATACTGACCGCTGTCTGTTGAATTAGGCATATGTTGGGATATATCATAGAAGATGCAGATACATCCTCCATCGGCCTGTGAAACAGTGAGCCTGCTTGCTGTTGTACAGCTTCTAGTAAAGGAACTACCAGAGAAACACACCCCGTGGGCACTCCCCACACTGCCCGCCGTGGGTTGGAGCCATCTGGAGGCTGGCCTGCAGTATCGTCACCTCGTGACCACCCTGTTTGCCAACTATCCAGGGCCATTTACCTCTGTTCCCGCTCTGCGGGCCCTTTGGCTATTTCTCTGTTTGTTGACACCTGAATCCAAGGGGAAAAAAAATGAACATGTATTAAGTGCCACGTTTGTACCAGTTAATCTTCTCAAGGAGGTATTATTATCACCCCGTCTTACAGAGAAGGGAACTAATCGTCAAAGAGGCCAGACAACTTGTCCAGGATCGCATAAGTAGGAAGCTTGTGCATTGTAAACTGACTGCCACTTAATGTTTGCCAGAATCCATGCCGAAAGCCTTCCAAGGACTATGTTATTTTATCTGTCCTCATACCAACCCCTTAAGGTTGGCATTACTCACACCCTCGTTTTATGGAGGACGTCATACAGCTAGGACGCTGGAGCCAAGATTCAAACTCGAGCGCCCAGATGGCAGAGCCTGCACTCCCGCCCACCGTGCCAAGCCTCCTCCATGCACGTGAGCTGTCCCATAGGGAGCCAGCCACACGTGGCCACCACTGAACACTTGAAATGTGGCCGATGGGCTCTAAGTGTAAACTACACATCAGGCTTTGAAGGCAATACAAAAAAAAAAAAAGAAAAAAAAAAGAATGTAAAGTATCTCATCATTCATTTTTTAATTTTGATTGCACGTTAAAATTTGAATAATTTAAATATATGGGAGTAAATAATATAATTTAATAAGTAATATAATTCTTTCATTTAATTTCACCCACTTCTTTTTGTTTTTTAAATTACCAGACAATTTAAAATTACCGGTGTGGCTCAAGGAGGAGACTCAGCGGGCACCAGAGCCCTGCTTGCTGAAGGAAGTCCTGCTCTGTGGAGTGGGCCCCTGCACAGCTGATCCTCTGCCGTGGTTGCAGCCAGTCCTCCGGGCTGCCAGTGGGCCTGGGGGTAAATCCCACCCATTGTTGTAGTTGAGCAGCAATGGAGGTTCAGCTACAACAGGAGGGTGTACCAAGCCCACCCGGAGTGCCCAGTGTGGGTGACTGGGGAGGCTGTGCCACTGGACCTCTCAGGACACATACTGCATTAGGCCACTCTGTCAAGCTGGGGAGACGGGGCAGTTCTACCTCATCCATGGAAACAAACACAGGGAGGCGGCCCAAAGGAGGAGTCAGAGAAACGTCCCAAATGAAAGAACAGAACAAAACTCCAGAAAAAGAACCAAACAAAATGGAGACAATCTACTAGATGCAGAGTTCAAAACACTGGTTATAAGGAAGCTCAATGAACTTAGGGGAAGAGTAGATGAACTTAGAGAGAACTTCAACAGCATTAAAAAGAACATGAAAACCATAAAAAGAACCAGTCAGAAATGAAGGATACACCAACTGAAATAAAGAAGAATTTACATTGCCCTCGCAAGTGCTGCTCAGTGGTTAGAGAGCCAGCCCATGCACCGAAGGGTCACAGGTTTGATTCCTAGTCAAGGGCAGGTACCTCTCTGTTGCATGTTCGATCCCTGGCCCCAGTCAGGGCACATATGAGGGCAACCAATCGATGTGTCTCTCTCACATTGATGTCTCTCTCTCTCCTTCTTCCCTCCCATTCTATTGAAAAGCAATGAAAAAATATCCTTGGGTGAGGATTAACAACAACAACAAAAGAATAATTTATAGGGAATCAACAACCTAGAATCAAAACAGTGATTTGGAATATAAGGAAATAAAAGATACCCAATCAAAACAGCAAAAATAAAAAAGAATTAAAAAAAATAAGGATAGTTTAAGAAGCCTCTGGGATAACTTTAAGCATCCCAACATCATGGGGGTGCCTGAAGGAGAAGAGAGAGAGAGCAATAAATTTTTTTAAAAATATATTTTATTGTTTTTTTACAGAAAGGAAGGGAGAGGGATAGAGAGTTAGAAACATCGATGAGAGAGACACCGATTCAGCTGCCTCCTGCACACCCCCCACTGGGGATGTGCCCGCAACCAAGGTACATGCCCTTGACTGGAATCGAACCCGGGACCTTTCAGTCCGCAGGCCGACGCTCTATCCACTGAGCCAAACCGGTTAGGGCGAGAGCAATAAATTGAAAACTTATTTGAAAAATAATGATGGAAAACTTCCCTAGCTTAGTGAAGGAAATAGAGATACAAGTCCAGGAAGCACAGAAAGTCTCAAACAAGATGAATCCAAAAAAGGCCCACACCAAGATACATCATAATTAAAATGCAAAAGGTTGACGACAAAGAGAGAACCTTAAAAGCAGTTAGTTACCTACCAGGGAGCTCCTATAAAACTGTCAGCTGATTTCTCAATAGAAACTTTGCAGGCCAGAAGGGAGTGGCAAGAAATATTGAAAGTGATGAAAAGCACGGATCTACAACCAAGATTACTCTATTCAATAAAGCTATCATTTAGAATTGAAGCTAAGGAGTTCATTACCACCAAGCCAGTATTATATAAAATGTTAAAGGGTCTTCTTGAAGAAGAAGAAGAAGAAGAAGAAGAAGAAGAAGAAGAAGAAGAAGCAGCAGAAGCAGCAGAAGAAACCAGATTAAATATATGAGCAATAAAATGGCATTAAATACATATCTATCAACAATTGAATTTAAAAAACACAAAATAAATGAACAAGCAGAACAGAAACAGGTTCTTAGATACAGAGAACATTTTGAAGATTGTCAGATGGGAGGGGAGTTGGGGGTTGGGTGAAAAAGGTAAAGGGATTAAGAAGTACAAATTGGTTGTTACAGAATCGTCATGGGATGTAAAATACAGCATAGGGGATATAGTCAATAATATTCTAATAACTATATATTAGATGTCAGATGGGTACAAGATTTATTGGAGAGATCACTGAGTACATTATATAATGTCTAATTACTGGGGTGTACACTTGAAAATGATATAATATTCTATGTTAACTGTAATTAAAAACAAAACACAAATTTACCTGTGTGGCTCACATTATATTTCTTTCTCTTTCATTTGCTTATTTATTGATTTAAAAAATTTTTTAAAATGATTTTCAATTACAGTTGACATTCAACTGTATTAGTTTCAGGTGTACAACATAGTGGTTAGACATTCATATAACTTAGAATGAAGTGATTCCATCCCCCCAAGAAGTATAGTACCTATCTGCCACCATACGTAGTTATTACAACACTAGAGGCCCGATGCATGAAATTTGTGCATGGGTAGGGTCCCTAGGCCTGGCCGGTGATCAGGGCGATCTGTGGGGTGACAGGTGGGGCAATTGGGGGTGGCCCCCCAACTGGCACCCGCCTTAGCTGGCCTGGAGCCTGTGGGTGGGGCAGCTCCTGCATTGAGCATCTGCCCCCTGGTGGTCAGTGTGTGTCATAGCGACTGTTCATTCCACTGGTCAGTCTACCGCTTGGTCAATTTGCATATTAGGCTTTTATTATATAGGATTATTGACTATATTCTCTATGCTGTACTCACATTATATTTGTATATTTCTCAGAGAGGCTGTGAAATTTACTCAGGCCACCATTATTTCTCATCTAGTTCTAGTTGAAATTTTGGTTGTAGATGGGTGGGGAGGTTGAAGCCATTAAAAAGAAATCCCAGGCAGAGATTACATGGGTTCGGCAGGAACAAGTTGGGAATATTTGTGTGGGATGGGGAAGCTACAGGCCAGAAAACCAAACCAGAAATTTGCAGAGGAATTAGTCTGAGCAAACTCCTCGCCCCAAACACCACCTGCCCTCCCCTCCTGAGTCTGGAATTCAAAAAAGAAGAAGAAAAGAAAGGTAATAACCGCTAGCAACTCAGAAACAGAAAAGAATGTCCTACAAGATCACTGTTTGTCCAAAACAAATGTTTATGTTAGCTATTTATAAAAGACGTCCTCATTTACAGCAGCTTTGGATGGAGAAAGGGGAAGTAGGGGACCGATAACTGATGCAGGTAGGAATTTGAAGGCCACGTGAGAATGGCCCAGAAGGCCATCCCTGACCCACATCCAGTCCCTTTGTCTTAATCTACAGAAGGGTGGAGGGGACTGCCAGGTGGAATCATTGCATTCCCGAGCCATGTACCCCAGTACGGGCCAGGGTGCTGCTCCCCTGCCAGGGAAGAACCTGAGATAGGAGAGGACACCAAGCCAGCTGATAGACGGGGGCTCTGGGCTGGCACCGCTCTGCCAGGCCCTGCCACCTCCCTCCTCCACTGTCCAGACTGGGCCCCCCAGGGCCTCCGCTGCCCCTTAGGCACACCTCCTCCTCCTGTGTCACCTGTGACCTCCTTCCCCTGGAAAGCCCAGGTTGGCTGGGAGAGTTCAGCCTTCACAGAAACCACCAAAGGGCCTTGAGTCTGGGCAGAGACCCGCGCCATTATCATGCTTGGTGTCCAAGTCATCTCTCCGCTCACCCCTTCATTTCGTCCCAGTTTCCTAGGCGCCTGTGGGTCTCCTGTATTATTTTCTTTTGTGTTGGAAGCTGTCTCCTTGGACACCTGTTCACTAATCCACTTACTTGGCTCTGGTTTGGGCTCTGATGTCCCACTGCCGTTGGTCTCTGCCTGCCTACAGGAGCCTCAATGCCCGGCCCCTCCTCCTGATCGGAGAACTTGGCATACCCTGCTCCTCTCGTTAGCGGGCGCGCCAGGGGGCCTGGACTTCCTGGTAGTGAAGTCACTACTTCAATTTAAAAGAAGTATTCCTCCGTGCAGCGTAGGATTGTCTAACCATTATGCTGCACAGCAGAAACGCATACAAAATAATACTGAATGCAATCTGTAATTTAAAAACAAAATAAAATCATCATACCAGAGATTCTCTAAAAGGCCAATATAGATAGTACACGGGAGCAGAGTACACATGTTAGTCCTCCCTGTCCTGTGAGGAGAGAACCTCACCCAAAGGAAAGACCCGCTGGACTGGCCGTGCCTGTGAGAACAGAGACGTGGGCGCAGGCTCCGGACAGAGGACAGCGTCCCTGAGTGAAGTTTCGGAACGGAGGATATAGCTGGGGCCTTTACATAACTGAACGAGGTGGCTGAGGGCTCAAGTTTTTGATTGGACTTTTTCACAGTTTTGTCCATGTCCTCACCTAATCCCAACCCCCACCAAAATTTTGTTCTGTGTCCCATTATTTTTTTTAACAGCAATTGATAACTCCCTTGGACTCCCATTTTAGTCATAATTTCATCAAGAATCATAGAATAGAGTTTTTAAAGGAACCCAAGTGGTCCTTAACCTCAAAACAAAAATGGACGTGGCCTTCATAATAAATTGCTAAATAGAAGCTTCATTTCGGGCATCCCATAAAGTTACACAAAGGGGCTGAAAGTGCCATTGCAAATTAGCTATTAAGATAACGTTTTCAAAACCTACGAAATTCACAGCCATCCCCAAAATGCCTCATTTTCAAATCAATGTATTTTATTTTAATTTGGGGGTTTGTGTGTATGTGTGGGGAGAGACTGGGCTTGCGGTGGCTGCAGGAACATCAGTTAAATTCACAGAATAAAATTTGAACTTTTGCAAATGAGTAAACAGCCAAAACAAACACCATTTTGGGGAAAAAACACACACATTTTCTTCTTTTGGAAAAGCAAGCAATGCCTAAGCAAAATACCTTAAAAGTGAACTAAAAAGCTTTTCTAAAATAAACAACTCTGCTTGTGATCCTAAATTGGGACCATATGTAGATGGGCAAGCTACAAACGCAGCGCACTCCGCGCTGTCTCTGCCTTCGCCGTTTGCGTGCCTCCGAGTCGATGATGATAATGTTGCCTTTGGTCCCCAAGGACCCTGAGTTTTTCAGATCCTAGTATGAGGGGGAAGCAGAAGAAAGAGAAGTAATGAAAACAAATGCCTTTCAAGACAAAATATCTGAACAATGAGTTTTATTTTGCTTCCCTGCCAGCAGGCTCAACTCAGTTCAGACCTCTCCTGCACGTATAGGATGGGGCCGGCAGTGCCGTTTGCCTGCTGGTGATGCGGGCATGGGGAAGTCCCTGTGCGGGGCCAGGCTGCACTCAGCATTAGGAGTCCGGACCAGCCCCCTTCCCTGTGAACAAGCCAATTCAGCACAGATAGAATCATTCCTTTGTTTTTCTCAGTTACCAAATGCTGTGTGCTTTGGGGTCACTTGTCATGGGTTTAGAGAATGTGGATATTGCAACACAAGTCACCATTCTAAACAGCATCAACTAAATTCTGTTACTAGGGAGGAGGAGAGTCGAGGCTACAACATCATCTCTAATTGTAAGCCACCTTATGCTCATTTTCTCATCCTAGGACACGTACTTCTGTCCCCTTAGTGCTCCCAGGGTCTCTTCCACTGAACTGGCATCTCCATCAGATAAGTTTTGATGTGGGTGTGTTTAGACCCTGTAAGTGGACGGCCCATCATTGAGAGAGGGGTTATGCCGCCTGGTGAGGATGGGAGATGCCTGCCCTGAAAAACATGGGTAGGATGAGTACAATGACTAATTCAGTTATTTTTTGTTGAGGAAGTACTACTGCTCATACAAAGCTCAGCTATCTTGAGCCCCTGTGGCTCACTGCCCCAAACACAGGAATGTGAGCACAGAATGAAGAATACGTAGGATCACTCATTTGGGCTCTGTCCATTGTGCTATGAGGCGATGTGGATTGGATAATAAAAGCAGCTAACATTTGTGGGGTTCTTACGATATACGTGCCAGGAGCTGAGCTGAGCATTGTACATATAATCTTACTTGATCCTTTCACAAGCAGACTATCTCCAAGTTATAAAGAAGGGAATTGAGCTCCAAAGAGCTTGGGATGCTATCAGGTGTGTGGCAGAGTGTGGACTTGAACCGAGGTCCCTAACACCAGGCAGCTGTAAGAGGGGTCTGGGTATAAAAGTTTATCTCTTGTCTGTGGGTCCTCAGTAAATGGAGACTTAGCTGCTTTCCATAACTCCGGATTTTGGGACTCTCATATTTCTCACCAGAAGTTTTCAAAGCAAAAAAAGGTCTTAATCCACAGAGTTGATTTTGAAGATGGACACGTACAGAAACGACTCCTTCTTTTTGTTTCTTCTTTTTAGCTCATTTAAAGTACTTGGGTTGAAGGAAGGATGTTAGACATCTGCGATGTTAAAATCCCACACTTCAGTAGGTCATGTCTTTCAGTAAGGGATCACTAGCCAGGGCTCATGTGTGTGTCTTGCTCCAGCCCCTGCTGCTGCTTTGCTCCAGGGCAGAGAGCTGTACCGGGAAGGAGAAACCCAAGGCACGGATTGTGCAAAGACGACAGATTGGTCCTCCGACCTTTGAGGAGAGAGCCACTTTCTGGGGAAGTGTATGTGTTTACCTCAAGTCGTGGAAAAAAACAAAACTTTCGGGGCCAGCCAGACCTGCTCCAGTGAGGCCCTCTGGACTTCCTGGGACTTGGGGTTTCTCATCATCCCCTCGCGCCCACCCACGTGCTGCACACTGACCACGTCCTGCCCATCCCCTCCCATCCCCACTCTGCAGCCTCCGCACCAGACCTCAGACTCCTCATCTGCCCACTGCCGTCTCCCCTCCGCACCCCCTCCCCCCCACTTTCTTTCCTCGCTTCCTCAGGTGCTCTCTCCTTTGCGCCTTCGGCTCTCTCTGGCTGTCAGGAGTCCCGGGGGACAAACCAGAGGGGGCAGCATTAGTTAGCATAACCCGACTGCTTCAGTCTCCCAGACGTTAACAAAAGGAAAACAGGTCATTGCTTTATAAATGATGTATCGAGGCGTGCCGGAGGAATGAAGGCAGAGACCACGGTGTATTTTTAGCGTCTGCTGTTTGTGGTAACTGCTGGATCCTTTCCCTTCAGCTGAATGGCTGGTATTCAGGAGAGCGTGCCCACTCCCTGCCAGACTCTCCTCACGGAGCTCCTTTTTATGAGGTGGGTGCCTGGCTCCTTGGCACCAGGCGGCCCCATCACAATTCTCCTTTATTGCCCAGCCCTGATGCCCAGTTGCGTGGTTCCATGGGCAGCCCCAGCAAGGCCACGGGCAGGGGTGGGGTATGGATGAGACGGCTGGCTGTGAGCTGCTCAGGGTGTTACCAGACTGTGAGGCGGAGTGTGCAGGGCAGGGGCTGTGTCTGGATGCTTGAAACCGGCCATTTTCAACTGGCGAGATGCAGTAATTTTTAAAACATGCAATACCTGACTATTTAGTCGGGGACGCTGACCTCTTTTCCCTTAGATTGTCAAATAAGTGACAACAGCCAACACAACAATAGCTGTTCAGCGTGAATGAGTCTAAATCATACCTATTTATCTTGTCAGATTGGCAAAAAATAGAATCTGTTTTTTGGCGTGCTGCAGAATTTTAGTAATTAGTTTGTGTGTGCCATGAGATGAAAAAGGTTGAAAATCGCTGCTCGAAACCTTCTGGCATGAGGCTGGCACTCAGTCACAAAGGAACCATAGCAGTGAGAACCACGGCTAGCTCCCTATCTCCGTGTCATGTCCATCCCTCTGGTGCCTGGCCTGAGTGGGTGTTGGCCCACCCCCAGGTCACAGACATTCTAGATCCTGAGTGAGCTAGAAAATATGAGGAGCCCGTTACTCTGACAGGTCATTCTACCAACGATCGCTCCAGAGCTAGAGCTAATCTAATCACCGGAAGGTGGAAACCCATTGGAGAGGCTAAGGATGGCCTTCACGCCACCCGTGGGCTCTCTGGGTACCACTGTGGAGGGAAACAGCGCCGGGATCCCCAGTCTCACCAGGTTCCTGAGTGGCTTTGGGCAAGTAACTCAATCCCAGCACTCACTTTCCACTTATAACCGTGAGTGGTAATTCTTGTCCTAC
This sequence comes from Cnephaeus nilssonii, assembly GCF_951640355.1. Lineage (NCBI taxonomy): Eukaryota > Metazoa > Chordata > Mammalia > Chiroptera > Vespertilionidae > Cnephaeus > Cnephaeus nilssonii. Next base: position 38,139,661 of record NC_137075.1, on the reverse strand, counting down.
TGACCTCATTAAAACATTTTTAATAAGGCTATAAAAGTACTTTGAAACTTTGGAAACCATATTACAAAAAGGAGGGAAGTGGTGTGGGCACCATTTATTGTCTTTCTTTCCGACCAACTTTCTATCAAAACCGTCTCCACCAGCCCCATCCAGGAGGGGCTCTTGCATTATTGTAAATAACATCATTTGTGCTGTGAGAGATCGGCTTCCTGAGGGAGGTGTTTACCTCCAGGTCCCACGGAATTGGTTTGAATGAGACAGGGTGATTGTAGTGGGAGCCTTTTCTTGTGAAATGATGAAGTGCCTCTTTAATTAGAGTAAACCTTAAACAAAAGAACTTTGACTTAGCTACAGTTTCCTTATCTGATACCTCAGTGATATTGTTTTTCTTTATGCATCAGCTATTGATTTATTTACTTAATTGGGATGATATTAGTTAATAAAATTATATAGATTTCAAGTGTACACTTATATGATACATTATCTGTATATTGCTTTGTGTTTACGACCAAAAGTCAAATTTCTCTGTCACCATATATTTGACCCCCTTTATCCATTCCTGCTTCCTCTCCACCCCTCTTCCCTCTGGTAACCACTACACTGTTGTCTGTGTTTATGAGTTTTTGTTTATCTGGTTTGTTCATTTGTTGCTTCCAGTTTTATATCCCACATGTGCATGAAATCATATGGTTCTTGACGTTTTCTGTCTGGCTTATTTCGCTTAGCATGATATTCTCAAGATCCATCCATGTTGTTGCAAATGGTACTATTTCTTCCTTTCTTGGGACTGAGTAGTATTGCATTGTGTATATGTACCATATCTTCTTTATACAATCCTCTGTTGAAGAACACTTTGGTTGTTTCCATATCTTGGCCACCATGAATAAAGCTGTAATGAACATAGGGTTGCATATATAATTTCAAATAAATGTTTTCATATTTTGGGGTTAGATACTCAGAAGAGGAGTTGCTGGGTAAATGGTAATTCTATTCTTAATTTTTTGAGAAATTTCCATTCTGTTTTCCACAGTGGCTATACCAGTTTTCATTCCCAATAACAGTGAATGAGGTTTTCTTTTTCCCCACAACCTCTCCAACATATATTATTATTTCTCTTGTTGATAATGGGCATTCTAACAGGTGTAAGGTGGTTTTAAAAAGCCTTTCAGCAGCCACACTGGATGTCACAGACTCTATGAACCAAGAGGGTCACTGCAAGGTCTCTCTCAGAGCTAATTTAATCCTATCTAATAAAGAGGTAATATGCAAATTGACTGTCACTCCAACACATAAGATGGCCGCCCCCATGTGATCAAAGATGGCCACCCCCATATAGACACAAGATGGCTGCCACAAGATGGCCAGCAGGGGAGGGCAGTTGGGAGGGATCAGGCCTGCAAGGGAGAACAGTTGGGGGCCACCAGACCTGCAGGGGAGGGCAGTTAGGAGTGACCAGGCCTGCAGGGGAGAGCAGTTAGGGGCGACCAGGCTAGCAAGGGAGGGCAGTTAGGGGCAACCAGGCTGGCAGGGGAGGGCAGTTAGGGGTGACCAGGTCTGCAGGGGAGGGCAGTTTGGGGTGACCAGGCCGGCAGGGGATGACAGTTAGGGGTGACCAGGCTGGCAGAGGAGGGCAGTTGGGGGTGACCAGGCTAGCAAGTGAGGGCAGTTAAGGGTGACCGGGCCTGCAGGGGAGGGCAGTTGGGGGGACCAGGCTGGCAGGGGAGGGCAGTTGGGGGTGACCAGGCCGGCAGGGGAGGGCAGTGAGGGGTGACCAGGCTGTCAGGGGAGGGCAGTTAGGGGCAATCAGGCCAGCAGGGGAGCAGTTAGGCATTGATCATGCTGGGGAGCCAGCAGTCCTGGATTGTGAGAGGGATGTCTGACTGCCCATTTAGGCCCAGTGGGATTGGGCCTAAATGGGCAGTCAGACATCCTTCGAGGGGTCCCAGATTGGAGAGGGTGCAGGCTGGGCTGAGGGACACCCCCCCTCGTGCATGAATTTCTTGCACCGGGCCTCTATTCTTATATATAATATGAGGAAATCTGGCTCTCTAGTTTTCCAGCCCTTTGCTACTGAAAGTAGTTTGTGAACCAGCAGCATTAGCATCACCTGGGAGCTTGTTAGACTTGCAGATCCTCAAGCCCCACCCCTCAACTGTTCACTCAGAATCTGCATTGTGATTCATGTGTGTGGTAAAGTAAATTAGAAGACTTGACTTGCAGGGCCTAAGCCCACTCTCAGTTTATTCATTTATGGACTGTATTTCACTATGCAAAGGACTTGGGATGGTTAGCATTAATAACTTATAAGGGAGGAAGAGACAGCAAACTTTAAAAGCCATAGCAGCCTGGACTATTTAATGTCGTTGTGCCACTGAATGCAGTTTAATGCTCAGTGAGAACACACTGCTACAGCACTATTAAGAAGAGGAAAGGTCATATTCCAAAGCCACTGCTTATTTGCCTAAAATTCATAGTGAAAAATGTCCTTTAATGTGGTTAAATAAATGAATATTGATGTTTCAGAGGATGTGTCAGTGATCTGGATACTTTATGAAAAATCATCTTCTCCAGTGAAGAAATAAGTGAGATATTACTTTAATTGGAAACCTCAGTTCACTCAGATTTTGTTTTTTATGCAGTACATTTAGGGGGGGTCAAATGACATCAGAGATTTATTCTACAACCAAACAGCTAAAAAACCCAACCAATACAACAAAATGGCAAAATTTGGGGCATCAGTATGTATTCAATTTCCTATTTGCATTTATTATATACTGGCAACTGATCTTCAGAGTCACTAAGGTAGGAAAATGGATTTGAAACTGAAAGGAATTTTTAATTAAAAAGGCAGTGCCCCTTTCTGAACAAGGTAGTATTGGAAGTACTGAACCCCAGTTGGTAGTCCATAGGAGTCTTGCTGGGAGCTACCAGGTGGAGATCTAAAAAGTCCATGAGTAGGAATACGTGGAGCAGAGGTTGACCAGACAGCCAACTGAAACCAAGCTCAACCATCCACCTGGATCACCATGCAGAGGAGTAAGAATCTAGGCACAAAGCAGCATGGCAACATAGAAAAGGGCTGGAAGCTGTTTTCCAAGATGTGGAAAAGAGCCTCAGTAGATTTCTAGGAAGTGTCCCAATGCAGGCCAAGAAGGAGATTTAAGAGCCCTGACCCACATCAGACCAACTCAGATCTCCTTCCCTTTCTTCCTCCTCCCAGCCCTGCATTGCCTCTGAATATGAAAGCTGATTTACACTTTATCGCCAAAAACAATGCAAAGAAAACCCATCAATAATTTGATATCTAGAGCTTAGAAATAAACAGCTGCCTGGTACCAATTTTATTAAATGAAGCAAATTTATATAAACAAAACTGGGCTTAAAAGTTATTTGGCAAGATTTAAATATTTTCTGTTTATTCTGGAGACATTTGTGGGGTGCCATGGCTATGATGGAAACAGATAATGCATCATCACAGGGTAGAATTAATTAACTCTGACATAATTTTAAAGATGTAGTGAAAGATCCTATCTTTACCAATGGAATTATTTTCCCAAATCAGAGGGTCTCTAAACCTTGAGACCTCAGGGACGCTTAACTCATTTCTCCCTTGTGCAGTTTGAAATCTCTAATATTTCTATTCAGGTTGTGACCACCCTAACCCCAGTCCTTGTCTCTTTGTCCCTGAGTTTCAGCAATAGCCTTATGGTAGGTTTTCCTAACTTTCCTCCAACATCCCTTTGCATAAGCGGTCTTCAGAAGAACACTTGGATACATTGGTTTTGAGCAGGCTTATAGGGGTTTAAAAACAAAACAAAACAAAACTCTGCAAGTGATTCTGATGTGCACCCCTAGATGGGAACAAGGACTTTAAACTAATTTATTGCTAAATTAATGTTCTACACATCGCTCTCTTGCCCAGAGAGCTTTGGTTGATGTTTATCAGTATATAAATTCATACTTTTCGGCTTGGCCTTGGCCTTTTCTCCTCCTGTGCAGCTCCTCTCGTCCCCAGCAGTGCTCGGCACTGATGTTCAGACGTTTCATGCCCACACCCACCCCTGGGCCCTCAGTGTGGTTTTTCCTTTGCCACCTGTAAGCATAGATCCTGTCTGTCCCGATTCAATTCATGTCACCTCTTCATGGGTTCCCTGACAGGATCCTTGTTTCCTGAATTTCTACATCATTTATAGTCTATACCAGTGGTTGGCAAACCGCGGCTCGCGAGCCACATGCGGCTCTTTGGCCCCTTGAGTGTGGCTCTTCCACAAAATACCACGGCCTGGGTGAGTCTATTTTGAAGAAGTGGCATTAGAAGAAGTTTAAGTTTAAAAAATTTGGCTCTCAAAAGAAATTTCAATCGTTGTACTGTTGATATTTGGCTCTGTTGACTAATGAGTTTGCCGACCACTGGCTTTAGACTAACAGAAAAGGTAATTATTTAAAGATATGTGTTTGGTTGAGACTGGGACAGATAGAATGCATGCCATCCATAGCATCATAACATTTTGGTTGACTTGGCTGCAGATGTAATAGATCAGCAAATCTAAACAATATAATGAATCAGCCAACTAGCATTTGGTTGCATACTCAACTATATAATTTTCTGATATATAATTGATAATGAACTTATCAACTCGTTATAATTACCAAATTATTTTATGTACATGGTTGCTTTTCTTGTCTATAAAATTCAAGGTCCTGGAGAGTGAAGGATAGATAGCATCTGTTGCTTCTACATGTCTCCCATAGTTCCTACCTCAGTGAGGGTTTCTTGATTCGATGTCATAAACTGTAGTTTTTAAAGAGCCTGTGTTATAGTGTATTTACCTGGTGCTAAACATCTGTTGCCTCCTAACAAGTGCTGCATTCATTTTAATGGCACTGGTGCACAGAGGTAAACAGAGCCTTGGCAGGCCTTCCATAAAGGAAACTGTGTTTGCTTCCTTCATTAATTACTAATGGGGCATTAAGACATGCATTCTCCTTTGAGCCAAGTTGGATAATTCCTGGCACTTAAGGCTAGGGTGCTTTCAAAAGTTGAGACATGTATTGACACACCGGGGAGCCTGCCCGATGGCAAGCACAGTGGTGGCTATATTGCCAAGATTGTACAAGGCTTCAAATAAATCAATACCAGGTGTACTGATCTGTCTGTCCAACCTTTTGCAGGTCCTGGGTTAATGTGGGATAATAACTACAAATCAACAGACTATCTCTGAAGGCAGCCACCACAGTATGAATCTGACAAACCATCAGAAAGGTGAAAAATAAAAGGACCATCAAGGATTTACCAAACACTGAGAGTGCAATGCTAATAGAAGAAATATGAAACACAATATAAGTTGTCAATTTTTACTCAACTGTCAATTAGTGACAACTTAAATGAAAATTTATACTCTGGACCATGTTGACTAGCATAATGTTAAAATGCTAAAGTGAAAAAAGTATGAAATAAAAGAGATTGACAGACACTTATTGGTAGATAACTATAGGCTGGTAGATACTTATTGGTAGCTATTGGTAGATTTTGACATACAATCATAAGATTATGATAATTTAAACAGATAAAATGTAAGTAAGGGTGTAAAAGAATATAATTGAATAATTGACTATATTTAGACATTTATGGACTCTGTAAAAATCCATCATATTTTAAATATTCACATGAAAAATTTACAAAAATAATACTTTTTTTTTAAATGCAGAAAATCTGCAGGCTACTCTCTCTCATCACAAAGCAATGAGATATAATACAATGTAAATGTAAATAAAAACACCACATGGTGCTGTCTATATTTGGGGCTAGAGGAATTTGTAATTAAAGGAGGTAAGATTATCCTTTAAAGGATGAACTTTAATAAAACATAATAAATTAAGACAGAGTGACACAAAGTCACTTCAGAGAGATAATAAAATTTACAGGATACTAAGATCTAGCCATGATCCTATTAAATCATTAACCTTTCTGAAGAAAAACATATGTCAATCTAAAGTGGAGCTGGCCCTAGCTTGTTTGGCTCAGTGGACAGAGCACCGGCCTGCGGACTGAAGGGTCCCAGGTTCTATTCCTGTCAAGGGCACAGGCCAGGGTTGCGGACTTGATCCCCAGTAGAGGGCGTGCAGGAGGCAGCCGATTCTCTCTCATCACTGACGTTTCTATCTCTCTCTCCTCCCTTTCTCTCTGAAATCAATAAAAATATTAAAAAGTAACTAAATAAATAAAGTGGAGCTGGTTCAGCCAAAAAAGGAAAAAGAAAGAGGAAAGGAAGAAAGAAAGGAATAAAGAAAGAAATAAGAAAGAAGAGCAAGTGTCAGAAGGCACAGCTGGGCAGTGCTTGGGCTCATCTGGAGAGGAGGGAGCCTCATCCAGCTGCTAGAATTAAATAATATGACAGATTGGTAAGACCATCCTTCTCGTGGAGGCCAAGTGGAGCTATTGTAGCCTGATTTGGATTCTACTTTCAGACACCCCTTTTGATTTTTATTTGGTCCTTTGTGTACAGGTCTATGTAAAGGGTGATTGTGCAATAAGGGGGTTGGGAGTGTGGGGCCTCTGTGCCGCACTAAAGTTCATAAATAGAAATTCATTCCAAGAAATGACCTGCTCTGCGCTGGAAGAGTAAGGTTCCTGTGCCTTATATTATACTAGAGTCCCGGTACATGAAAATTCATGCGCTGGAGAGGGGGAGGTCCCTCAGCCTGGCCTGTCCCCCTCACAGTCTGGGAGCCCTCAGGGGTGGGAGGCGACCTGGTGATCAGGGGAAGGCAACACCCCCATCACACCTCTGCTGCTGCCACTGCCACAGCGCAAGCCTCTATCGGCCCTGGTTGCCTGTGCCTCAGGCTGGCCCATGGCAGCTGGGGGGCTGAGGAGACTGGGGGACTCTGGAGGCAGGCGTGTGGAGCAGCCAGACCTGCCTGGGGGTGGGCCCGGCTGTGCCGAGTGCCTGCTGCCCAGGCTGGGCTGAGGAGACTGGGTTGCCACCATCTTGTGGCTGTGGGAGCCGCCATCTTTGAGAGTGTGACAGTCAATTAGCATATTCCTCCCTTAGTGGCTATGGGCACTGCCATCTTTGTGAGGGTGTGATGGCCAATTAGCATATTCCCTCTTTATTAGATAGGATTAAGGGTACAAGAAAAGAATTTATACTTACAAGTAAAGCAGGTTATACAATGTACATTGTGCTTATTTACTGCTGTGATTGGTGCTCAGAGCAGATTTTGCTATGTATGGAGCATGTAAGTATTTGTTGAACTAAGTGGGGAAGGACAGAATTACTTAAATTCTGGTGGGATTATTGGTTAGGTATTTAACATGCACTAAAACAAGAGCATGTGGACAAAAGAATTAACTTTAAAAATAGAAAAGCTGAAAGAAACATCCAAATGTTGGTAGTAGTTCTGAAAGGATAGTGATTTTGTAAGTTTAGAAGGATGGCAAGAAATCACAAAGGGGAATAACAGCAACAAATCTGACTCCATAAATATTAAAAACTTTACGTTAAGGAAATAGTACCATAATATCCAGAATTCAAAGTCAGACAATATGGGAAAATCTTTGCAGAAAATGTGACATCCAATGGCCTGATATCTTTATTATGTAAAATGGTCATACACATTTATATTAGAAATACTGAAGTTCCAAGGGCATGAACAGACAACTCATAAAAAAGAAATGAAAACTAGTAATAAGCACATGGAAAGTTATTTGACTGACCCAGTAATCAAAGACATTACAAATAAAAAGTATTTTTTTCTCAGAGCCTTTTAAATTAACAAAGAAAACATAAAAATTATTTATATAAAACCCAGTGCTGATAAGGATGCTGTAGAAGTGATAGTATCATATTTTGTTGAAGATACTTTATAAATTGTACCTCCTTTTTTTTTTTTTACAAGACTTATTTCCCAATTATTTGATATTGCTGGGGTTGAAACCAGTGCATGCAAATCAATGTTCTTCTCAAATAAAAAGAATTTGTTAACCCACTATTACCTTCAGAATCATTATAATAAAAACACTACCTGAAAAGGGTAATATAAAAGAGATCTTCAAGGTCTCCAAACATTTGTACCTCTTTTTTGGGAGAGCAGTTTGGCAATCCTATATAATAAAAGGTTAATATGCAAATAGACCGAATGGTGGAAAGACCGGTCTCTATGATGTGCACTGACCAGCAGGGGGCAGACGCTCAATGCAGGAGCTGCCCCCGGTGGTCAGTGTGCTCCCACAGTGGGAGCACCTCTCAGCCAGAAGCCAAGCTCACAGCTGGGGAGCACATTGGCGGTGGCGGGATCCTCTCTGCGGCAAGGCTAAGGACCCCTCGGGAGGATGTCCGTCTGCCGGCTTAGGCCCGCTCCCTGGGGTCCTGCACTGCGAGAAGTGCAGGCCAGGCTGAGGGACCCCTCCCCCCCCAGTGCACGAATGTGGTGCACTGGGCCTCTAGTATAACATAAGGAGCCATAAAAGTCTTTATAGCTTTTGACCTAGTATTTTGACTTGTGGAAATCAATACTGAGGAAGATTAATCCAAAACATGGAAAAAATGAACTGCCTAAGAGTAAATTGGGAAACACTAAATGTCCCACATAGGGGAATGATTGATATGCTGTGGTAGAGCCACTGGATAGAAAGCTGCATAGCCATTCATAATGATGGGAGTAGAGACTGCAGCCACACGGGAAGACACTTGTGTTTTAATATTAAGTAAAAAATGAATAAACATTTATGTATAAAAAGATATGCAGAGGAGAGATGATTAAAGTAAATATACTGAATGTGAAGTGGCTGATCTAGAATGGCAGTGACTTTTTTTTTTTTTTTTTTTTTTTTTTACCTACCCTTTTTGGTTATGGGTTGTCATTCAGTCTGTTCTCACCTTTCTCTTCCCCCACCTTCCCTCACCCAGACCACAAGCTCCACGCCCAGCTTCCAAAGCCCTACCCACCTGAGTCAGTGCTGCTCAAGTTCCGACTGGTCCAAGAAGCCCTCCCCATCACATCAGTGAAATGAAACTCCCCCTTTTCTATGCTTCCATGATGCTGTGTTGACATTTCTATTCTAGAATGTATATAATGCACTTTGTGTAGAAAAGATATATGTATAGTATGTGTCTGTTTCTACAACTAAATTTTAAAAATTTTACCAGAGGCAGGAATTGCTTGGTTCTTTTTCTCTCCCCAGCACAGAGCTCAGAGCATTGAATGTATGGCATGCCTGATTAAATATTCGTTAAGTTAATGTAATTGCACTGAAATGAACTGCTTCTGATTCCCCGGCAGGTGGAGCTCATGAAGGTCTGCAGCACTTGGGTCCTTTTGGCAACATCCCAAACATTGTGGCAGAGTTGACTGGTGACAACATTCCCAAGGACTTCAGTGAGGATCAGGGCTACCCTGACCCTCCAAATCCTTGTCCTGTTGGAAAAACAGGTAATGGACATGTTCTTTGCTTCCCACGTATGGCAGTGGCTTTGGGAGGAAATAAAAAATTCTAAGATCAGCTACAAATATTGTGAGAAATGGCGTTTCTAGTCCAATGAGCCCTCATGCACTTGTAAGTGGATTGGAAAGGAAATTTTATTCTAGAATACGTTTCTTGGTGAGTTCTGGCATTCAGATACACCCACATAGGACTTCCTTGCCAGGGCTTTACATTCTGTCTCTCCCTCTTTGGAAATGGAAACTGAGGCTCTTTTCTGCATGGAGAATGCCCCCCTCCCTTCTATGACGTAACGGCTGCCCATGTTTAGTGTCTTTGGAACTGGCTACTTGGTTCGTGGATTGCCCATGCCATTTGTTTTCCTTACTTCTCTTGACCATTGACATTCCAACTACATCTCAATTAGTTAGAATCCACCCTGAAATGTTTCCTTAGTGGCCAGGAGGTGGAATGAGAGGGAGGGGGTCCAGTAAGATAAGAAGTTGGCTAATGAAGAAAATTGAAAATTTCCTTGCTACTTGTATGTTCTTCCCACATTCCTATTTCCTGACGCCAAAGAGAATGACTGGTGAATGAGCTACACTTATGCTGGGCTTTGAGCAGCTTACTTTGATGGTTAGAACAAGTGGCTCTAGACTTGGACTACCCGAATTCAAACCCAAGGTCAAAATATGTGACCTTGAACAAGTTAATTAACCACATTGCACTTTAGTTTCCTCATTTGCAAAATGGGGGTTGTTGTGAGAATTAAATGAAATTATTCATGTGAAACACTTGGCATAGCGCCTAGCACAGGGTAAGGATCATTAAGTGGCATCCTGATTGTAATTAGCTTGGCCACTAGTAAGTAATGCATCTCTCTCCTTGGGCTTGTGCTAACTTTTAGCCCCGAAGTAGTCTTTTTCTCCAAGCCTAATAAGAGTAGTTGGTACCTATTATCCTTACTTTATATGCATGGAAACTGAAGCTTAGAGAGTAACATGCCCAACACTATCTATGTAGCAAGTAGCTGAGCCAAGACTCAAACCCAGGTCTACCTGATTCAGTACCCTGCACTCAACCACTATGACAAATTGCCTTGGTTTGAAAATTGTGTCAGCGTTGGCCCCTCAGCTTTTCTTAAACACAATGCAAGTTTTGTCTGGAAGACTCTGTCTCTGAAAGATACACCCCTTTTCATTTAGGGTGAGGTCTCTGTTTTTCATGGGCACGGAGCCTCCATCCTGGGATGAAGCAACCAAAGCAGTTGGATGTGGCCCAGAAGTGGGGACGCTGGCTCCTGCTGCATTTTACTTGCTGGTTGGGCTTTGGAGGGTAGGAAGAGAGAGCAGTTTAGAGTTTGAAGATCAACAGTCCCCACAGGGATTTGGTTAAGTGGACAGTGCAGTGGTTCTTCAGGTGTGGTTCCAGGACCTGAGCATCAGCATTACCTGGAAACTTATTAGGAATGCAAACTTTTTAAAAAAAATAATTCTTTATTGTAGAAAGTATTACATATGTCCCCTTTTTTCCCCCATTAACCCCCTTCAACCCTCCCCTGCCCCCTGACCCAGGCCTTCACCACTCTATTGTCTATGTCCATGTGCCATGCATATATGCATACAAGGTCTTTGGTTGATTACCTCCCTCCCACGCACCCTCCCCTGCCTTCACTCTGAGATTCCGCACTCTGTTCCATGCTTCCATGTCTCTGGATCCACTCTGTTCATCTGTTTATTTTGTTAGATTCCACATAGGAGTGAGATCATGTGATACTTGATTTTCTCTGACTGACTTATTTCACTTAGCATGATCCTCTCCGGGTCTCTCCATGCTGTTTCAAAGGGTAAGAGCTCTCTCTTTTTTACTGCTGCATAGTATTCCATGGAATAAACGTACCACAGCTTTTCTATCCACTCATCTACTAATGGGCATGTAGGCTGTTTCCAGATCATAGCTATTGTAAATTGTGCTGCTATGAACATAGAGGTACACACATTCTTTCTGATTGGTGTTTCGGGTTTCTTAGGATATATTCCTAGAAGTGGGATCACTGGGTCAAATGGCAGTTCCATATTTAATTTTTTGAGGAAACTCCATACTGCTTTCCATAGTGGCTGCACCAGTCTGCAAGGAATGAAAACTTTAAGCCTTACTTCAGACCTATTGGATCAGAAACTCGGAGGTAGGACCCAAGGATCTGTGTTTTAACCTGCCTTCCATGTGATTCTGGTGCATACTCAGTTTGAAAACTACTATTTTAGGACGATGGAAAGAGAAGCGGACTTAGAGCCAAGAGATCTGAGTTCTAGTGTTCACTACAGTGGTCTCATTTCTTCCCAGGGCCTCAGGCTCTTCACTGTGAAAATGAAGACATAGCGCCTTTAAAAACATGCAATGTAGGTTATCCTGACAAAAGAAAGATACAGACCTATGCAATGAAGCACGCAGGAGCTCTGAGAATAGCAATTAGGTGGGCTGATAGAGTTGGATAAAAACCCAACTCCCAGACCCTTTCTTGTCACAATTTATTTGCCATTTCCTTTGTTATCTTTCTGTTTCTTGGTCTTTGTTCTACCACAATTTACATTCTAAAAAGGAAATCACTTGTAGATGTGGACATTATTTGTAAGAAGTTGCTTGAGATATGCCTCACTGAGAATCGTGACACCACACCATTGAGCAGCCCAAGAATAAAACTGTCTTCCCCTCCCGTGCCATGCTCTCCTCTGAAGCAAGCCCCCCCTCACCTTGGACAGAGCAGCAGAACCCAGAGAGCCCATCCTCAGGGATAGGATGTGAATTCCAGGGCACATTATCAGGCCCAAGACACATTTGGTTCCCAGGACAGGGCTTCATCTTTTCTCTCAGTCTGGGCCCTCCGAGGCACTGGCGAAACAATTATGAACAGGTTGCAAAGCTGCCTTATGCAGACGGCCAGAATTCTCTTTATTTGCTCTCCCTTCCCTGTGTGTTAATTGCTCTAGATGAAGAAATTAGATAAATAGTTCTGTGAAAAGTGGGGAGCCACAATAGAGCCAGATTAGGGATTTGTTTAGGTGCTTGACTTCCACCAGAGCTGATGCTGCTAAGAGCTGAGAGACTGGAGCCTAAAGCTGCCGGAAGGTGTCAGAGCAGTCTCAGGGGACTAGACTACCATTGCCTTTGCTGGTTCATTATCCCTGTGCAAAGGGACTCTTTTTCCCCTAGCCCCATGGTTGGCAAACTGCGGCTCGCAAGCCACATGCGGCTCTTTGGCCCCTTGAGTGTGACTCTTCCACAAAATACCATGGCCTGGGCGAGTCTATTTTGAAGAAGTGGCATTAGAAGAAGTTTAAGTTTAAAAAATTGGGCTCTCAAAAGAAATTTCAATCGTTGTACTGTTGATATTTGGCTCTGTTGACTAATGAGTTTGCCGACCACTGCCCTAGCCCTACACAAAATTCACAATCCATCCCCTGCCCCCTATTTAAACCGTTTTCTGTAGCACATTAGAGACAGAAAAAAGAAAGACTTATTTTCAAAGCATGGTTTCTAGTAATGACAGGGTATAGGTAATAGCAGCAGCAAAGAGGGATAACCTTTCTTGGGTTGGAATGGAAGACATGCTTTATTTCAAAGAGCAATCATAGTATAAATCATCACTTAAAGCGAGGTGGTGGGGAAGGAATTAAAACAAAGAGCAAACCTAGTATGTGCCAAATGCTCTGTGTACCACCATCTCTATTTCTCATAGCAGCCTGTAAGGTACGTACGTGATTACTCCCATCTCACAGATGAGTAAATGGACTTAGAGAGACTAAGTTAACTTGTCTAAGGAACTAAACCTGTCACTTATGAGCCAGGATTTGAACCCCAACCTCTGCTCTGTCTTACTTCAAAGTTTACCCCATTACCCCCATAACTCACAACCGCAGGTACTGCCTAGTGATTGTTGTTCTTGTATCATGTATGTTCTCCAAGAGCTGGAAGTGTTGCTAAAGAGCTCACCCAAGGGAAAACAGAGTGAGTCATGTGGAAGGGAAGTGTATTAGTTAAGGAAATACTTGCTGTTATAACAGATAAAGCAGATAGTGTCTTAACACAATAGGAGTTTATTTCTCACTCCTGTGAAGTCCTGCCAGAGGTGGTGAGGGTGTGGTGGGGTGGGAGGTTCAGCAACAACTGTCATCTTTCCTTTTTGTTTTTCCATCACATTTATTCTACCTATCCCCCTTCCACCTCCACCCACCCCTCTTCCCACCGCAATCACCACACTGTAGTCCATGTCCATGAGTTCTTTCTCTCTTTTTTGCTCTATCCCTCCACCACCCCCGACACCTGCCCCCCCACCCAAGCTGTCTGCCTGCTCTCTATCTATGAGTCTGCGTCTATTTTGCTTGTTAGTTCAGTTTGTTCATTAAATCCCACATAGTTGCCCTGATTGTATAAAGCAGAACAATGACGCGGGCATGGGACAAGGAGTGGGGCTATATAGGAGGTTTGGATGGGCTAGGCCTGGAGATGGAATATATCATTTCTGCCCACGTCCCATTGGCCCAAACTCAGGCCTACAGCACCGCCCTATTGCAAAGCACGGCTGGAAAATTGGCTGTGTGCAGAGGGGAAAGGGAAAGTGGGTTTGGTGGGCAGCCAAACAGTCTCAGCCACAGGTACGAGCATTTGGGATGAACAAATCCCAGAGGAAAAGTGACTTTGAGTGACTGATGTGAATACAGTCTGACCTTTGGGTGTCTGGTTGTTTTTAATAAATGAACTCTTTTGGAATAATGATAAATGCCTTGGCCGTTCCTCAAGCCCTTTGCTGTTTGCAGTAGATGATGGATGTCTAGAACACACCCCCGACACAGCGGAGTTCAGTCAAGAATTCCAGTTGCACCAGCACCTGTATGATCCCGAACATGACTACCCAGGCTTGGGCAAGTGGGTAAGTCCAATCTTAGTTACTAGTGGGTTTTATACTCTGAAAGTACTGATGGTAGAGATGAGCAATATGGGTGTGGAGAGAGAAGAAAAATTGTTCAGTGGCTGATTTTTCAGAAATCTCTGGTTGAGAGGGACTTTAAGTAGTTCTAGTCCAAACCACACTCTAGGCCACAATATTCCAGCCAATCTGAAGATTTTATGACCTGAACCCATCTTATTAGCTATAGGCTGCAGAGCTTCCACTGCGGTCCACCCCACAGTCTGCCTCCTCATACATCCTGAAGTGTCACCAGTGTTTCATGCAGCTCTGATAGGCAATAATATATGATTGTTTTTAAAAAAGGATACTGAGAAAATAAGCAAATTTTATCTCTAGAGTAGAATAATGACCTCTGCAGAACTAAGGAAAAATGATGCCAGAAGCTTAGAAACAGATGTATGTAATTCCGAGTTAAGGAAAGAAAAAAAAAATCTGCAGCCGTGAGCTTGCTGTCAATACCAGGCAAGGATCTATAATTGCCAGTTAAGGAAATTGTTTATAAGCACTTGGAAAGAGAAAGCATGACCATTTGGCACAGGTTTGCTAAAAACAAGTTTTGTCAAACTAATTGTATTCTACTTGCCAGCATTATTCACTTACTTGCCAGCTCGATGAGGGAAATGAAGTGAGTGTGGTGCGTTTGGACTTCAGCAAAGTATTTGATGAGATCTTTCACGAAGTCCTATTGGGAGCAGTGGGGAGACATAGCCCAGGCAAGAGAACGTCCCCAAAAGGGAGCTTGTTAAAGGGTCCACGTTAACAGGGAGAGAGATTTCACGAGGCATCCTGCATGTTCACATTTTAATAAATGTTTCTAATTTAAAAAATATAGAAGGTGTGATTATCAGATTCTCAAAGGATGACACAAAGTTGGAAGGGCTTGCACTAAGTGGCAGTTGGGATTCAAGATGGTGAAGGCAGGCTGGAACAATGGGCCAAGTGAGATCCCAGTTGAATGGGGATGTATCTGTGTCCCTGTGGTTGGGCCCATGTAGTTGGATGCTGAAGCCATGTGAGAAAAGTGGAAAAATACTAGGGAGTGTTAGTTCACATATCAGTAGGTAGTCAATACATCTGTGGAATGAGTGAATGAGCAGATATTCCTAACTTCCTAAGCCCTTCTAAAGCTATCAATCCCTTCTCAGCTCATTACTGGCAGCTGACCTTGCTTCGACTTCACTAGGAATTTTGTAGTCTCAGGACTAAACGCGCTCCCTTCCTCTTACACCGTTTTAAAGAAAGATGTTCCCGCTCGTTAACCGTTTTCATCATCTTGCTTTAACATTGCAGTGAGTTGATTCAACATGCAACCTTCAAATGCACACATTTCCTGTCTTAAAACAACAAATCAATAATACCTCCTAAGTTGATCTTGCTTCTTGCAATATGCATCATTTTATTTCTCTTCTTTTTCATAAGCAGTTTTGTTAGGGAGACTTGGCATGGGGAGCCATGCTGAAGCCTACTAGGAGAGTTTGAATATGTTGAATTAAATTGGCAAACATCTATAGGTTCTTAAATAGGAGACTGGACTCATGAAAAGCTTCTATAAAGGAACTTATCCTGGTGGCAGAAGGGATTAAAGCTAGGAAATAAAGGAAGTAATTCCAGCTCTGAAAGCTGTGGCTGTGATCATAGTGAATTCAAGTGAAAGTCACCAACACGATGAGGCTCTAAGACATTTCTAAGGAGGCCGGGGACCTGACTAACATTGGTATGTGGCATAAATATAGCATGAGGAGGAAAGATGAGATAGGTCAGGCTTATATGAAGTGGATGGTATGAACTTTCCCTCTGAGGGAATCTTAAAAAGAAAGGAGGAAAGAAGAGAGGGAGGTGGGAAGGAAAGAAGGGAACAGAGAGAGGGAGGGAGAGAGTAGAAGATCACAGAGGATCACAGGAGATGGGCAAAAGTATTGCCAAACAGAAGCCAGGGCAGCTTCAACAAAGATTAAGTGGAAGATATTACGCCTGCTTCATTCCAGGCACCGTGCTGGGTGCTCAATATGCAATAGTCATCAAGACATGGTATTGGCCTTCATAGAGCTGATAGTCTTCTGGTTGAGAAGAGCTGCATGAAAATAAAATGAACACAACCTAGCATTGTTCAGACACTATGTTAAATATTTTACTGAATTATCTCATTCAGTAAAATACTCTAGTTCTGCCATGAGCACTGGGTACAGTTACTAGGAAAGGTGGAAGATAAGGGTAGAGGAAGATCCAGGACTGAGGACTCATTGCCAATTGTACAATACCCATTGAGGAAGTCCAAGTTGCTAAAAAGGGTGGCATTGAGGTGTAAGGTGAGAAGGTAGCCTGCATAACTGGCAGGCTGGAAAAGAGAAAAAGGAAGCCAGGGGGAGACTGAGAGAAGTCTGACTGAGAGCAGAGATCCCAACTGGGGAAGTGGGAGAAATGGAAACTTCTCTCTTGCCAACTTTCCTTGCCTCTTAAAAACCTTTAGAGTTCTCTCACCAAGTTCCACTCACTCTCAGTGCTCCAGTAAGAGGCCAACCACCATCCTTCATCCTCTTTGCATCCTTCTCTAAATACCAACTTGTTTTCTCAGTCATGCCTAGTCTCTGTCTCCATCAGAGCTCAAGCAAACAAGTTAGTACTAAATGAAAAGGGAAGTACTATTACCGATCAGTGACCATGGAGCAATGTTTACAAACCTTTTATCAGCTATAATTATGTGTTTGTTTAAACTTAAGTTTTCTTCATTTAATTTCTCATTACCACCTAGCAGTAAAGTATGGTTTGTTTGATCTTCACATGGAAGTGTGAATTGAGTATGTCTTGCTTTTCTAAACTGGGGTCTACAAGCTTCCTAGTGAATGTATAGAATGATGGCCTCAAGCGTGTCTTAAGCTTGACAATCCTTCAAGTTAACAAAATAATTATCTTTTACATGAAACTGCATGCAAGACCCTGATTCCTTATTTGCTAATAATGTTTCTCTATTTTTGACATTAGCTGGAGCCGAGCTGGGTCTTTAGCAGTGATTCACATATAAATATCAGTGTCTGTCTTGTTTCCTGCATTTTTATCTTTGTTAATGCATCAAGACACATTTATGAAATGTACATCATATGCCTTCCAGGCCTGTGTTAGGTGATTGGAATACAAAGATGAATGGTAATTGTCTTTTGTAATACACAAATAGATAGTAATATTTATTGAGCACATATTATATACCAGACACTATATTAAATATTTTACTGAATTATCTCATTCAAGCTGCCCATTCCTATTACTCTCATTTTACAGATGAGAAAATACAGGCTTAGGGGGTTGGAATAGGCTGCCTAATACCACAGAGCTGATGATTGGCAGAGCTGGGATTCGAACCAAACTGACTCCAGGAGTTCTTTAAAAATTGGATAAGTCCCTTACCTTTTCCTTGGCTCACCGCTCAGAATGTGTCCTGTGCATGATCCTATCAAGTCCTATCTAGGATTGGTAGCCTTTCAGACAGTGAGTGTACCCACAACATTGAGCGGCTATGACCAAAGGCAGGCTGCTATAGATGCCAGTCACTCCCCTTCTTCACACATTAATCACAGAGTGTTACTCAGGAAAAAATTGTCTTGACAGCAAATATTTTTCCTTTCCAAGTGCTTATCACATCTTTTCATTGGCAGCATGGACAACTAGGGGCTCTTCCTTACACGGAAGCAGCTGATGATGGCCAGAGCCTGAGCCGAGGGAGAAATGAGAGGCAAGGACCCTCTCTGCCTTTCATAACCTCAGCAATGTCTGAAGAATCGAAAGTTCTTCAGTTGGTGTTCGTTGCATTTCCCATGTGATCAAACTGGAGTTATGCCTTTGTATTTTAGTGTTTTATGCCAAGAAGCACGTGACACCCATTGGTCTCAGAACTGGTGCTAACCTGGTTAAAGTAGTGTCTGCCAGCTTTCTCCAGTGTAAGATCACCAGTTTCCCTTTTGAAATTAATAATTAACCTGTGGAAGGATACTTTGGGACTGTGTAAATATTCTGTCTCCATTAAACTTTTAACCAACAATTTTAGTACCCATTAATGACCCTCACCAAAATCAGTGATAACTATGGTAATTTTAATGGTGATTTTCTTACTCTATTATTTTTATGCATTTATTGGTTGGCATTCTACTCTAAGCAAGAGTTTTCCTTGATTTGTTTATTTACTTAAAATTGTGTATATTTAATATCAATATTAAATATTTGATGCCCATTATTTACTTTGGTGTACAGACTGTCCTAGATTTAGCCAGTGGGAGTCTCTGTATGCTGGTTTTTCTTTCTTTTGACATGTCCCATCATTTTCTTTTTGAGCATTTCCTAACTTTCTGGCCCAATTAGATAGTCCAAATTCATTCATCCTTGTGCTTTCCCTGCGCTAGCCCTGGAAACAGACATTCCTTCAAGAAGCCTCCCTGGTTCCATTTAGGAATGGAATTTGAAACCCACATCTGGGCAGTTGTCCAAAATCTTGATGGCACAATGGAAAGCCCTTTTTATGAACTCGAACCTGCTACTCACATGGGAAGCAGGCTCTCCACTTGCCCCTCCCCACCCACCAACAAGGAATGGGTGTCAGGAAAGGGGGCTGGTTTCTTCTTAGACTTCTGCTACCCACACGATACCTGCCAGTCCCTGCCCTTGAATCCATACAAAGCAGGGCTGATTGCAGCGCCCCAGCACTTTCATGCAGAGGTGGGACAGCACCATCCTGCTAACCCTAACCCTAGTCCTTAGGGAAACACAGGGACCATCTCTGAGAGGAAGACTTGCCAGCCTTTTGCACTTCCTTTTGAATGAGGGCTCTCATGGCCCCGTGGAGCTCCTCCACACTGATTGGCCATTTTGTATGATGGCACCAGCTCTCAGGCCCCTGCACAGTCCCTCCCCTGCTCAGGCAGCTGCACACGGAAGTGCACATGAAGAAGCTCCTATCCTCACCCCTTCTCCCCAGCCCCCTTCCCCAGCTCAGGCACAAACTCCCAGGATATTCTCTGTGCATCAGGAATTGTTACATCCCAGAAAGGCCACGCCGGTCAACAGCCTTACAGCAATATTACTCATTACTCCAGTAAATGACCATGTTCCACCTTCCTCCATATATACATATGTATATGTATATGTGTATGTATATGTATAAGTATATGTGTATGTATATGTATATGTATATGTATATTTTAAGTTGAGGTAACATTGGTTTATAACATGATATAAGTTTCAGGTATATAACATTATAATTCAATATTGTATACCCTATAGTGTGCTCACCACCAAGAGTCTAATTTCCATCCATCACCGTACATTTGACCCCCTTTACCCATTTGCCCTCCCTCCACCCCCCCTTTCCCTCTGGTCCCACCAATCAGCTGTTTGCCTCCATGAGTTTGCTTATGATTTGTTGATTTTAGTTTTTTTTCATATTCCACATATGTGTGAAGTCATATGGTATTAGTCTTTCTTTGCCTGATTTATTTCCTTTAGCACAATCCCCTCTAGGTCCATCCATGCTGTCGCAAACGGCAAGACTGCATCTGATATTAAACTCATCAGTCCCCAAGGGAGCATGAGATGGAGGCCATGGCCAGGATGGCCTTTGGCAGCGAGGGGTCCCTCCCTCCCTGGTGCGGCCTCCCTGCATAGTTGAGGTTGGGCAAGAAATACGCATTGTAAATTGCGGATGAGGTAGATTTTAATGAACATGAAAATTACGAAGCTCATTCTTGGCATGTGTCATTTTCATTTCCAAATCCACCATAAAAAAATTCTTTCTTTCCAGACAGTTCCGAGGATACAAGTGCTGTATAAACTTGTTCCTTACCAAAACTCTGTCATCTCCTTAAAAAAAAAAAAATCAATGTCAGGGTATTTTATTTAGAGTACGATGAATCACCATTTTTATACCTTAGTTCCCTTCTGATTTAAAAAAAACACCCCAAAACCCACAAGTAAAGCCCCCCAGCTTCCCTCCTCCCCTTGTGCCTCCAGGTTACGTGTCTGTCTTTTGTGATCCCGACAGAAGGGAAATCTGTTGAGCACGTGTCCGATATTCTAGAGCTCATTTCAGCCCCTGTGTGTTTGAAATACAGCAATATGTGGAAACACTTATACAAACTGTGGTAACAGATCCCGTTCCCCTCCCCCGCACCCCCCGCAACATAACTTTCCTTCTGCCAAGAAGTTTTTTTTGGCAGTTTTTAAAAGGCTCACTCTATTAAAATTGTTATAGACCAAATGGTTTTCCGATTGTCTTGACTGGGTGCACAGACTAAAGCCACGGGAGGAAAGGCTGCAGAAGGCAGAGTTCCATTTATTTACC
The DNA here is from genome assembly GCF_951640355.1 of Cnephaeus nilssonii. Classification (NCBI taxonomy): domain Eukaryota; kingdom Metazoa; phylum Chordata; class Mammalia; order Chiroptera; family Vespertilionidae; genus Cnephaeus; species Cnephaeus nilssonii. The sequence goes on along the minus strand of NC_137075.1, from coordinate 38,118,949 downwards.
TAGAGGATTGTTATTCATGGGCGGGCACCGCTCTAGAGAACAGTTTATGTGTACAGCTCATAAAAAGGGAGTTAGACCCAAAAGTAAAGTGACACAACATTGTTTGTTTTGAACAAAGGCTGTTCACAGTGAGGAGATGGGTTTCCAACGCGCTTGGGTGTTCGAGTGCCGTATTTTCCCGTTTATGGGATGTTGATGACAGGGAGGTGCCTCGGGGCATTGTAGAGACCTTTATCCAGAGCCACACAACCACCAGCGTCCCCCTCGTGGTCTAGCTTTCTGATGCGACATTCCTTTCATCTAGTTTTTTTTTTTCATTTTTTTTTTCATCTAGTTTTGTTTCCAAAAGATGGTATGCAAATATCCAGGGGACACACCAAGTGTTGCTTTTAAAATAGAGGCTCACCAAATCTGATCCATGTATTTGTTGTCTCTTCTTCCCACTCTAGAACAAGAAGCTCCTATATGAGAAGATGAAGGCAGGACAGAGACGAAAGCGGAGGGTAATGCACAGCGGGCTGGTGGTGGCTGGGATGCCCGGAGATTTCTGAGTGGGGCATTAACAAGCTGTAACCTTCAGTTGTTGGGATGGAGCAGTCCTGGGAGGGCAGAGCAGGGTCCGTGTGACCAGGCCACGCCCACAAAGTCCGCCTTGGTTTCTGGGATGGCTTTCTCAAGCATTCGTGCATGGTTTTTAGTGCACAGCCAGGTTTTGTGGTGATTCCATCCCCTCCATTGTTCACAGGAAACTTGCCTGGGTGTACGTGAGGATGTGTCTTTCCTCAGAGGGTCTGTAGGCCACCGGGAGATGGTTCACATACCTGCATCAGTTACATAAATGCACCAGACAGGGACAAGGAAGTGATGAAAGGCATGCTCCAGGCAACAATGCTGAAGGAATGTGGGGACAAAAGATGGGAAGAACAAACCTCATTCTTCCCACATACCTTTTTTCTTGGCCTATCCGGATTGATGTAATCACCAACTAGATCGATTATATTGGTTTGCTGACCTCTGAATCTGCCAACCATCCCAGGGCTGCCAGGGTGGGACTTTGGTCTGGATGCGTCCTACTGAGCCACTATGGTGTTGCCTCGTGTAAAGTGGTTGAATTTGCTTTGGGTTTCTCACGAATTTGATGGCACCGTGATTTAATCAGTGGCCATTGTCCATTCAGCTAATCCACTGGAACCTTCCTACACAGAAATGCCCGGCCACCTGCCACCATTCTCTGATCAGCACGAGAGAAAGTTAAAATCCTAGTATTACATAGCAAAGTGCTGCCAGAGAGTAACCGACTTTGTTAAAATATACAAAGCAAACCATGTACCCAAGGCCACTGACTGATTATTTAGAATAGTAAGTGCTGGGATCCTGGTGAAATTTGGGACTCTGGACAGTGGTCACGGCGGCTATGCTGAGAGTTTTGCCGAGTCCAGTCAGAGTGCTTAGGGGGTGGGGAAATGGGGTTTTTAACTCAGCATTAATTCTCAGGACCCTGCAACAGAGATTTCCAAACCCCTATGCCACCTGACAAAACACAGAAATCCCATGGCCAATTTTCTATGCTAGATGCAGTTTTGATTTCTGGAAACAGATCTTTGGGAGAGTTTAAGAGTTATTAGGGGTTTTTCTCAGATGATTACAGTGTCCAGTGGCAGATGGTGGCAGGAAGGGTCTGAAGGGTGTTATGTGGGCTTGAGAGAACATCAAGAAATTCTATTCCAGCTCAGAATACACATAATTTACCAGCAAAATAGCTTGAATATCTCTCCATGGCACAACAAGGACATTTCCAAATAAGACCAATCATGGGCCCAAAATGAATAACTTAGCCTTTAGCTTTAATTATCTCTATTTCCTGGCTCACCATTCTTTCTGCCCTGACTTGAGTAATGACTGTGGGTCACGATTTAGGTTCAGTGATGAGACCAGGATTATCAAAATCAGAATTCTGGCTAGGACACATATTATAAAGGTTTTACTTTGGCCTCAACTTCCTCCTCATAGGAAAGGCTTAGAATTTGTGAAAATATGGGTTGCTGTGACCCAGAGGTATCAAGTTCTTTCTATTCTCAGGCATCTACAAAGACCCAAGCTCATGCCATAAACCGTGAGCCTCTCAGGACTGTTGGGAAATAGAACTTGCCTCCCCTGTCATCATGCCTCAGATGGTGTTCCCATCTTGACTGAAGACTTTACCACCTCAAGTGCATGAATCAATAGAAATTAGGGGCTTCCTTTTGGGAAAAATTAAGACTTTCTCAAATGAAGCTCAGTATTTGCTGTGGGTTTCCAGAGGACATGGAAAGTAGGGATTCAATCCCAATGGTTCTTCAGTTGTGTAACTGAATAATGCTCACTTTGTAACCTGGCTAGTCTCTCACCCAAAGCTGAAGATAAATCTATAAGTGTCTTAAGTTCTCCAAAGGATAATTAAAACCAAGTATCATTATTATAATTACTCTTAAGTTAGGATTCAATGCTAATAGTTAAGCATTCATCAACAAAGTTCAACTGATTGCTCCTTTTACTTCTTCATTAATTTACTTCCCCTCCCCTCCAATCTTTGCCATGTTCTGGGTCTGGTCTGAAGGACTATCTCCCATAAAACTCCCTCACCGAGAGGATTCTCCCCAAAGTTACAATGGAGCCCCAGGTGGTTTTATGAAACGTTCCATACTTGCTAATTTTCAATTGAATTCCTACTTGCTTCATGAATAAAAGGTTAATTCACCTTTAAATGACTTAGCAAATTTTTTAACTCTGAAGATGTATCCTATCTAATAAAGAGGGAATATGCTAATTGACCCTCACGCCGTTGCAAAGATGGCGGCACCTACAGCCAATAAGGAGGGAATATGCTAATTGACTGCCCCGCCCTAAAAGATGGCAGCATCCAGAGCCAATAAGGAGGGAATATGCTAATTGACTGTACCACCCTCAAAGATGGCGGCATCCACAGCCAATAAGGAGGGAATATGCTAATTGATTGCCCCACCCTCAAAGATGGAGGCACCCACAGCCACAAGATGGTGGTGCCCAGTCCCCTTAGCCCCACTGGGGCAGCAGGCATGCAGCAAGGCCAGGCCCACCCTCAGGCAGGCCCGGCTGCTCTGCACGCCTGCCTCTGGAGTCCCTCAGCTGCCCAGGGCCAGCCCGAGGTGCAGGCAAGCCTTGGATGGCAGCTGCCCAGCTGCTCAGGGCCACCCAAGGCTCAGGTAACCAGGGCTGGCTGAGGCTTGGGCTTACCCTGATCGCCAGGTCACCTCCTGCCCCTGAGGGCATCCAGACTGTGAGAGGGGGCAGGCTGGGCTGAGGGACCCCCCCCCGCTCCAGTGCATGAATTTTCATGCACCAGGCCTCTAGTCTTGCTAATATTTAAGGTTAACTATTTGTTTTATTTACTAGTAAAGAGCTATCAACCTTGTATTCCACTGTTGATTAAACACAAAAATCTACTATCCTTTTTTAATGTAGTAGAATTTTCAGAATAAATATTATTACTAACAATCACTCAAGATTTATGATATGAATATGCCTTTCCAGTTCACATTTGCTCCACCTACCAAAGATCCTGATATAATTCCTTGGGATAGGCTAGGTCAGTGGTCGGCAAACAGCGGCTCGCGAGCCACATGCGGCTCTTTGGCCCCTTGAGTGTGGCTCTTCCACAAAATACCACGGCCTGGGCGAGTCTCTTTTGAAGAAGTGGCGTTAGAAGACGTTTAAGTTTAAAAAATTTGGCTCTAAAAAGAAATTTCAATCGTTGTACTGTTGATATTTGGCTCTGTTGACTAATGAGTTTGCCGACCACTGGGCTAGGCCATTCTAGTTGACAACCTTCTTGTTATAGAAAAGATGTTAGTTATTTTAAATATTTTAAAGATGCCTTCCTAGCATCTTTTGTGACATGTCACTTTTCAGATCTCTGAGGACATTGCATATTTTTAAATTATCAGCTGGTTTGTGATGCATTTTTTCAGGGTGAGTGGGATTTGCATGCTTCATTACCCATTGGAATGTGGAAGGACGTTTACAAATACTAAGCTCAGTCCCAATCCTTCTCTTTGGAGAATGTCTTCTCACCCTTCAAAAGTCACAGCAGACCTGTGAACTCTGCCCATTCATCCCTGGGGACTTCGTATGCAGCGGGATTGCTGATCATTTGCAACTATAGCTTCTTTCCAATATTTTTGTTCAGTTATTGGAAGGTGACTTCAATAACCAATATTTCACAACTTTTGAAATTTTTTCTACTTACTAAAGGCTATGTTGTAAAGCTGCAATTACTAATTCAAATCCAAACCTCAAAAAAATATGTATTAGAGAAGGAATGGAAAAACCTTGACTCATTCAGAATACCAACAGATAAAAGAGATTTCAGACCATGGAGTCTTGAGTCAAAAATAATGGAGCCTTCCACATGACTTCCTCCTTTTTTTCTTCAGCTTTTCTATTTGACTGAGGGAAGGCGGAAATGATTACAGAGCCCCTGCTGAATCCTCTTTAGGAGAATGCTGGCATGGAAGAGTCAACATTATAGGATGATCTGTTACTAGTCTGCAAATCGAATTTCACCTTGGCCCTGCTTGGTGATCTTTAGAACCTTCATCTTGTAAAATACTTTAATGCATTTCAGATTCTCTCTTCCCCCTATTAAGGCCATAGAATAATAATTCTCTTTCATAATGGGCTTGTGTATCTAAGTTAATAGTGAGAGCCTATTTGCTGGTTAATTCCAAATCTTTGTGCCAAGAAAAGGAGGGGGACATAATGCATCCAATAAGGGCTTTATAGCTGTGTGAAAGACACAATTAGACACATCTGTCAGACAACGTTTCTCCTCCCACTGAGATGTTGGTTAGTTCACTGGAGTAATTATTTGTTACCTTATAGTTAACCCAATAGACCAGAGATAATCTCATTCACCTATTTTGTGAGGTGTCTGTATCGATGTTCAGGTATAATACCAAGCCATATATTTGTTTTTTTCAGAGTGTCAACCCATATCTACAAGGACAGAGACTGGACAACGTTGTTGCAAAGAAGTCGGTCCCCCATTTTCCAGATGAGGATAAGGACCCAGAGTAAAGTGAAGATGCTGGGTGGACACCCACACCAGCCATCCGGCCTCGGTATTGCTTATGTGCACATGTTATTAGAGCCCCCGTGAATGGCGAAATGCTTATAATTTAGTCCAGTGTGGATGAAAAGCAGCTTTACCTTGCTATTGCATTGTCCTTCACTGATAGCTCCGCTTTCTGCTAAATTCAAATACAAGCTTTTTTTTTTTTTTATGAGGATCTGAAATGAGCATTAAAATGCAAGTGTGTATGTCAATCACAATGAAAAGCAGGACTGTGAATGGAATGTCAGACTTCTTGCCGTTTGGAATGGTGCTTTGGCTACCCTGTTTGGGCCAAGTCTGTAAAAAGCTGGCATTTGGTTTTGATGATGTCGCTCACCCAGCCCGTGGGCATTGTTACACACCAATAAAGAAGGCTGTACTCGGAGGAGGGCCCGACACATCTCACTTGGCTGCATCTTAATAAATGTGTGTTGTGTGCAAGCGTTGGCATAGGAATTTTTTTTTTTTAATTTAGAGCATTATAAAAACAATGTCTTTGCTTACTAGGACAAACTCATGAATATGAATTTATCCGATCTTAACAATAATACTGTGAAGCAAATGCGGCTGCATTATTATCCCCATTTTACAGATGGTGGGACTGAGACTCAGAGCTTCCACAGAAAGCTGAAAGTGGCACAGACAGGCTAATGACTAAGGTCTTCTGATTTTGACTTATTTTGTTTATTAAGTAAATACTGAGTTTTTGTCATGTGCCCGGCACAGGGTTGGGCTCTGGGGGTACATCAGCGACACAGTCTGACACTGCTGAGACCCTCGGGCAGCAGATCATACCATTTTGGTCTCGACATGTCTCCAGGGGCACTGAGTACATTGGCCAGCTCCACTCTGGTGCTGGAGCCTGTGCTGCCTGTTTGTGAAGAGGTGTGCACTTTCCTCCCAGCCGAGCTCTCCCGGGGCAGAAAAGCAATTCAGTGGTCGGCTGGCAGGGATCAGTTCACTGGGGAGATGGTTTCCCTGCCTTTTACAGCTCCTCACTCTAATGCAGACAACAATTTCAGGCTTTGGTAGCATTGGCCTCAATTTCCTTGTCTATAAAAGGGAGGAAGCACTCAGCGAGAAAGATCATCCTTGATTTAATTTTAATAAGTGCACATTTATGTCAGGGCCTTGTCTAATAGAAATAGCTTGACCGTATTTAGTTAACATGTGAGTCTGTTATTGGGGCTTATAAAAATCAAGAAAGGTATTGGCAGCTTTTTCATAGCAGGAGGCATTTTCCCAAGAGTTTCTACAAGCAGTGTCTCCACCACCCACAGCTTGATGTCAGAAGCACCCTCGCCACCTGCTTCCCAAGACAGTTCCCGTTCCCTCACTGGAGATGTGGGGGGTTGCGAGGGTCTACCCTATGTGTTCTGGGCTTTGTAGGTATTTCAGTTACATCTCATGCCAGTTCCAGCTCTCAGGAAAACCAAAGACATCTCTTTCTCTAAGATTAGACAGAAGGAAGGAACAATGGCTAAAGAAAGATGTTTTGGGTTTTTTTTTTTTTTTTAATATCTTCTATTGATTTTTTACAGAGAGGAAGGGAGAGAGATAGAGAGCTAGAAACATCGATCAGCTGCCTCCTGCACAACCCCCACTGGGGATGTGCCCGCAACCAAGGTACATGCCCTTGACCAGAATCGAACCTGGGACCTTTCAGTCCGCAGGCTGATGCTCTATCCACTGAGCCAAACCGGTTTCTGCAAGAAAGATCTTTTGTGACCATGAGGAAAAGCGTGGAGGTGAAGCAGGAGGAGGTGAGGTCGCTGAGTTCGTGTTTGTCCTGTTTGCCTTCAGACGCGCTCCTGCCCTCCCCTGGTCTCTGAACAGCAGAATGGGCTTCCCAGGCTCCCATGTCAGCTGACTCCTGGCTGGGTTCAGTGTGAGGTCACCGAGGGCAGAGTGGAAGGTGAGCGAATGGGAGAAAGCAAGGCAATTCCCAGGAGCTGCATCTCTGAGGCTCCTGTCTCTGTCAGGTGAGCCTGGCTCCAGGCTCCAGGCTCCAGTCACGCTGCCTCCTCCCTGGTCCCTACAGCTCAAGGAAGCCGTGGCTCTTGCCATATTGTTCCTCTCTGTTATTTCACTAGCCCCTGTAGCCTCCTTCGTCACATGTGTAACCAATATTTTATATTAAATTTCTTCTGTTTGAAATTCTCTGTACCTGCCACAGACTCACAGGTGATTGTAAGGTGTCCCTGCTTTGGCGCAGGTGCGCGAGGGCTCAGAAAGCCCACACCCATGTTTCAGAGGAGGCAGCTGGAATGGGAAATGAAGATGATGGCGGCCTAGGATGTTGGGTGGGGTTGGATTGGATGCTGTAGCAGCTCTGATTCAGAGCCTGGTTAATTCCACATCTGTGAAAGCCCCCATTTCTAGACTCTAATTATTTCATCACTGCAAAAATAAAGCAAAGCAAAAAACAAAAACAAAAACAAAGTAGGTACTGCCCCTCCTCTGACGCCTACTAGTAAGCGTCATTCAAGCACACACCTGGCAGATGGTCCAGAATCTTCTTACTTATGGGCCCTGTAAACAATTATCAAAGGCCCCCAGGGGACTTCATCAGTCTGAATTGGGGGTAGGGTGGGCTGGGATCACTGGGGCCTGGGCAGCCACCTTCGGCATTCCTTGCTACCGCACAGCCTTGTCAATGAAGCTTTTTCTTGTCTAATGCCTAGACACTTACCTAGCGGGGGCCAGACTCAGGCCCCAAAACAGCTGACGTGGGCTCCAGAATTGGGCTATGAAGTTAAAACTTGCTTAGTTCCCAGTTTGAGCTGCTTTCTAGAGTATAATCCAGCTCCAGGGTCCTGTGGAGCTGCTCCAACACGTGCCTCCTCCGCTCTCCCCAGCCCTCTCTCCAAGGACCACTCAGAAACAGACCAGCTCTAGTTAGACCTTTTGCGAGGACACTAGGACCTTCCCATGCTGTACTTGGATCATCAAGAATAACCAGTGGCCCTTCTCCCAGGAACAGTACTCATTTTTATCTCCACTCCAGACGGTCTTCCGCTCCCCCCTACACACAGAAGAGGCTGGCAGTTGAAGTAGCCCTGTCACTGGGCACCCAGTTAAACCTCTGCGGAGGGCATTTGTGCGCCTACAAGTAGGAGGATAGCGAATATTCTCTCCAAGGTTCTGTGATTCGCTCACAAACACTGCCTGAGTCAGGACTGAGCAGGGGGGGGGGGGGGAGACAAATGATTTATGAGTCCAAGGAGCCCACCGTACAGAGAGGCTGACAGGGAGACAGGAGTCACGGCAGAATCTGGGCAGGTGTAGTGAGGACTCAGCCCCTAACCCAGGGTGGGTGGGTCCGGAAAGGAAGCCAGAAGGTCACACCCAACCTGAGGCTTAAAAAGTTTTTCATACTCAGGAGGGAGAATGGAAGGCAGAATGTTTCAAGCAAAGGAATCCATGTACAAAACTATGGAGAGAGAGAGAGAGAGAGAGAGAGCAGGACATGGAAGTGCCCAGTCTGGTGATGGTTTTAACAAGAGGGTAACATGTATTGGAAAACTAAGAGGTAAGTCCGGCAAAGAAGGCAGACACCGTGTCAAGAAGAGCCAGAGCTGAGTGGGCCAGGCGAAAGTGTGTGGATTTTATCCTGAAGGCTGGGAAATCCCAAGAGGATTTCATGTAGGAAGGGCCATTATCAAGTTCGTATTTTAGGTCAATGGTGACAGTGTGTAGACCAGGCCAAAGGCTGTTCAAGTTCATAATCTGGAGGAGAAAGAATAGGAGGAGGCTCCCTAGCCAGTTTGGCTCAGTGGATAGAGTGTCAGCCCGGGGACTGAAAGGTCCCAGGTTTGATTCCAGTCAAGGGCACGTGCCTGGGTTATGGGCTCGATCCTCAATAGGGGATCCTATTGTGTAGGAGGCAGCCGATCAATGATTCTCTCTCATCATTGATGTTTCTATCTCTCTCTCTCCTTCTCCCTTCCTCTCTAAAATCAATAAAAATAAAATAAAATAACAGGAATAAGAATTCTATGCAATTAAAAAAAAAAGAATAGGAGGAGGAGGCAAGGAAATGAGAAATGCAGACATTTTAGGGCACGTAGACATTCCAGGTCCTGTGAGTCCTGAGAGCTACTTGTAAAGCCAGGTGGTCTCAGTGCTGGGTGCATGTACAATCTCCATCTCATTATGTCGGAGTATTTAAGGTTAATTCCAGGAGAAAAGGAACTCCAACATATTGGGTAGATATTCTTCCCAGCAACTTTCACCTAGCAATGCAGTTCAGTCAGAGGTCACTCTTCCCCCCAAATTAGGTATCCCTGATTCTCTTATCACCCTCCTCTGTGTTCCTGTGGGACCTCACATACACTTCCGTACAGTCCCTGGAACAGGGCATAATAATAAGAGTTACTATGTGTGTAAAACAGGTTCTATAGACCTGGTCCATTTAATCCTCCCTCCCTACTAGATAAAGCCACTGAGGCTGAGAGGTTATGTGACTTAACCAAGACTCCACAACTAGTAAGTGGCAGAGTTGGGACTTGAATTTATTTCTCTTGATAACCCTGTACCCGAAGCTTATTCACTTATGTGTCTCCCTGGCTCTACTGGGTTATACGTTGCTCCAGGCCATGGACTGTGTCTCATTTCTCTTTCTATCCTGGTACCTTGCCTAGGGTCTGACAAAGGCAATTAACTGCTTGCTGAATGAATGAACATTATGGAACGTTTTAAGAGGCCAGGAAAGACTCATCATCTTAGACCATGTGTAAAGAAGAAAGGGTGGTATTATTTCTTATGTTGGTAGGGTTCACAGATTGACTTGAAGTTGTGTATATGATACCCAGGTCCTTTTAAAACTAGCCAATAAAACTCTCTTCCTCCTGTTTTCCCTGAGGCACTGCCTAAATGTTGGCAGTTCAGGAAGTGTCAAGGCACAGAGTTCCAGCCAAATTCTTCAATTTGCTGCACTCCAAGGATGGCTCCACGTGACCTATTTATTAGGGAAATAGACTAGACCACGCAGTGGTTCTACTTACCCTGAGGGCAGATCTGTGGGAAGACTCCTCATTGGGTTAGGCCAGTGGTCAGAAAACTCATTAGTCAACAGAGCCAAATATCAACAGTACAACGATTGAAATTTCTTTTGAGAGCCAATTTTTTAAAACTTAAACTTCTTCTAACGCCACTTCTTCAAAATAGACTCGCCCAGGCTGTGGTATTTTGTGGAAGAGCCACACTCAAGGGGCCAAAGGGCCGCATGTGGCTCGCGAGCCACAGTTTGCCAACCACGGGGTTAAGCCATGGGCTTTCATCTGCCAGTGCTCCTCTGACCATAGGACTATCCAGTCAGTATGTGGGTGGCACACGGCATATGCCAGGCTTTAGCTATATCAAGTACTATGGCAACAGCCTGGGAATTAGAACAGAGAGACCTTGGCAAACATTGGCCAATCAATGGGAAGCTTGCTCAGGCTCACTATTCACGAGATCCATTGAAAGGCAGACCTATGTAAAGAGGCTAACATCTTGAAAAGGTAACATTCCCTGAAACCTCCTGGGGACTGGCTTTTACCAGCAGCCTGAGCACAGCAGTATTCTGGTACTTGCTCTCCACAACCTGCTTCTAAAGGAAAAAGAGACTCTACCAAGACTTTGTAACTTTCAGGCTGTTCTCCCCAGTTTGGTGACTTCATTGTAGATGAATCAGAAACATATGGATCAAATTTCCTCCTAAATACACATGGGTTTGGCAATTAAAAGAAAATGTGTGTAATATAGCAGATTTGGTGGCCACCAGCACTGTGAGAAGGCAGGGGCTACTAAAAATTATTGTAACTACTTAGTGAAAAAAAAATTTTTTTTTTTTTTTTGTTAAAAGTACCCAAGGATATTTTCCCATTAATTTTTAGAGAGAGTGGAGGGGGAGAGACACAGAGAGAGGAACATGGATGTGAGAGAAACACATCAATTGGTTGCCTTCAGCACAAGCCCAGACCAAGACCAGGAACCAGCCTGCAACCGAGGTACGTGCCCTTCATCGGAATCAAACCCAGAACATTTCAGCCTGAGTGCTGACGCTTTATCCACTAGCCAAACAGGCTAGGGCTAGGGAAAAAAAATTGATTGCTAATGGGCACAGAAGAAACCATGGAGAAAACTAGCAAGAGAATCATGGATGTTACACCTTGGCTCCTGGAGTCTGTAAGCAAAGGCAAGGGGTTTGCAAAGATTCGAAAAGAAATGTGTCCTTGAATTTGGGTTTATGATTTTTGAAGAAAGACTCTTTTAGAAAAGAGCTGTTAGAGGATGGGATGAGACAGACTCAAAAGGCCATCCTCATAGACTGAATGTTCTATTGTTTGATTAAATTAATTTCATCAAACAATAAGCTCTTTCTCTTAACATACTAGTAAACCAAAAATATATTCACAGGAAACAGAAAAATATTTGTAATTGCTTTGTAAAATATATCTGTTATTGCAGACACAGTTAAAGTCATGCAGGGTGAGAAACATCTTAATAAAACCAATTTGGCAGCTATAGTGTCTCATCCCCAAGTAGGCCATCATACGAATTTTCATCTGCTGGAGTCACTTTCCTTGCTAGGACTCATCACAATATTATTCATTTATTATTTCAGAAATAATTTATCACAGAACTATTTTAGGTGCCAAATTCTGAGCCATGCCGTGGGAGTCTTATACAAAGATGCACAAGACACAGATTTCCCTCATGTAGTTTATAGCAAAATAAATGAATTTTCAGCAATTTGTGCACAATTATTATGTATTTGATCCTATACCATCACAGTTCAGTAGAGACCATTTAGGCACAGAAACTTTCTAATTAGATTTTCATTTGACCTTGAATGCTGCTACTTATAAGCTATGGGACCAAGTTATTTCATTTCAATTTTTGCCAAATGTGAAAGGTAATATCTACTTCATCAAATTGGCGTGAGAATAAATTCCCTGCAATACAGCACTTGCATTAAACCTTTGATGCCAAAGTCAGAATTAGCCAGGTTACAGTGCAAGAAACAAGTTCTTTACTGTGGATATTTTTAGATGAAAATGATATAATACAAGGAATTGGGTGCTCATTAAATTATTTGAAGATGTGGAGGAGCAGGAGGTGGGGACCCATGGCCAGACTTAACCAGTTCATAGCTGGGATCCAGAGGTCAGGAGGTGGGTGCCACTGCCACCACACGGCTAGGACTGATGCATGACACTCCCAAAGCCATCATTTTGACACAGAAATGCTGAGTGCCTGCAGCTACTGCCTTTCGTAGGCAAAACTGCAGCAGAAAAAATTCTTCTCTTTTCTCTTACACCTTCAGAATCTTGTGGGAGTACACTGTTTGATGTTCTATTTTGTTTCCAGAATCCTAATTTCCAGTTTCCGGAGAGTCAGCTAATTTAATTTTTAGCTTTCCAGCCTCTTCAATACAAGAAGGCACACAGAAAGTGATGGGAATAGATAATGTATGCCAGTTGGCCATATCCAATATTTAAAGTATTTACCACAGTGTTAACATATGATAAGATCTTTAATGTTAACTATCTTTTTTTTCCCCTGCAGTTCAATTTATTTACTTTTACAACTTATAATTCATGCCAAAGTCTTCTTTGTTGGTATAACAGCTTTATTAGTTCAAATCAAGACATCACATGTTCTAGCCCATCATGATGGTGCAACATTTAGCTCTTCTTTGTAGCTGGAGCTCAGTAATTTGTTTCATTCCATTCCAATGATTCTCCAGACAATGTCATGGACTCCAGTCCCTCCTGGGTGGTCATAAATGATTTCAAAGTCCTGCTTTCTCATCAACAGGCTAATCAGAGGGATGTTCTCATATTCACCATACTTATTGTTGTTGATCTTACCGCTGCTGGGCCAGACAAGTCCGGGATACAAAGAGCTCACTGACAACCAGGTTGCCCTGCATGCCTCACGATAAAACCTTCCTTTAGAACTCTAACTTCTTCACAGAGCCATTCTACCTCACATGCTCATCTTCCAACTCACAGTTGTCTGAATCGTCGGGAAGCACAATGTTTAAGGTAACATTTTTGTTCAAATACACCATCTTTCAATTTAAGAATACGCCCCTGCCTTGGTTTAACTTCCAGATCCTGGACTTTTTCCTTGATCCCTTTGTTGTGTGGTCTGGTGACGACTCTTCGTTTACTAAGGGCATTTGCTCAGGGGACTTCTCTAGCTCTGGATTCTACCCCCAGCTCACATCATACTGGATGGCTTCATTGACTTCATTAGACTGAGCCAACCAGGTAGCAGGAGAAACATTCCCCTGCGGGGAGCCGTCCCTCTCTCCCACTTCTTCTTCATGCATTTTCTCTGGGGAGCATCTTCAACCTCATCAGGGCTACCGAGCACACCCCTACTTTCACATGAATCCTGTGAAATCCATTGTGTTGCACCTGCTGAAGTTCAGTTTGAGTCCTCTTGGTTCTCATTTTTCCCCCATAGCCACGGTAGTGCTAGAATTTTGCTGGATTATAACACACAGGGAATTTAGGACTTCAGTTAGGTGTAGTGGGCAAAGGGGGTGGAGTATGAGGAAGCTTGAATACTCATTGGGCACAACTGAACATAGAAATATAGATTTCCATTTCTGAATGCTGCCCCAGGAACAGAGAATGGATTATAGGCAGAATTCTGATACCAGAAACTTGGGTAAGGCTGCTGGGCCACGCCATTCATGTAATAAAAGGGCCTGGTTGTTTTTTTTAGAATTTGTGTTTTCTTCTGAAGAGTTCATCTTCTAGACTGCTCTCATTCGAAGTCTGCGACTGGGAGGGTTTATGGCGGCATGCCGATCCGACCTCCTTGTGGCCGGCCCCCTGCAACCCGGAGCGTCTCCGGTCAGCTGTCATTATTAATAGATATGCTCTTTAAGCCAGCATTCATAAACAATTATTCTTAGAAGTGAAAGGAGTCCACATCATATTTTCCTCCTCCATTTTGTCAAAAGAATATGATCAGGGAATTGGTATTTTCAATATAGAAGTAGCCAAAGCACCGGTAAGGTGAATGCTCTGGTGAGGGTAAAAGTAGAGCCCATTGTTCTGATCTCAGTTTAGCCATCCACTCACTATTCTATAATAGCTTCACAGAAGAGAGTGTGGCCAAATGATAGACTGTGGGATTTTAAAGGTGACTTTTTTTTTTTTTTACAAACTTCCTGTTTGATAATATAAGAAAGTGTGTTCTAAAGATAGTGATTGCAGCAAAGACGTACATCAAACTCAAGCTTTCTCATCAGTACTGACATGGGAACTGTTTTTCCTCTAAAGTAAGCATGTCAAACTCAAAGGCTAACACAGGCCAAATAAATGAGGCATGTGGCCAGCGGGCTGTGAGTTTGACATGCTTGCTATAGAGGGACAATGGTCTGGATGAAAACAGTAAAGATGAAGGTGTTTTCTTTTTCACTAAACTTTGGCTCTTTTTTGTTGTCGTCGTTGAGTTTGAGATTGGATTCTAAGCTTATTTCTCCTCCACAGTTTTTGGGAGCTTTCTGGTTGGATACTGCTATGTAGAGTGTCTGGTGAGGAATAATGCATCGTGTTTAGATGGCACCAGTTATTTTTTAAGAATCAGATTACTTGCAATTAGTTTATCATGCCCCAGAAAACTCTGAGAGGGGCTGGCATATGAGAGAGGAATTTATTTTTATTGTAAAAGCAGATGAACTTAGAAAGTGAAAGGGGTCAATGAAAGAGCCAGAAAGAGGATGAAGAGATGCCCAGCATTCTATTCTGCACCCGGCCAACAACCCATGAGAACTATTCCAAGTCACTTTTTACATATGCCTTGACTGTTGATGCATCAAAGATGTCCTCAGTAGATTCACAACTCGAACCACATTGCAGTATTTTTTTAATAAAGAGGATTGAAAATATGAGTGCAGTATTTCTTCTGTTTTTGCAAATGGATGCGTTCAATGCAAAACATTGCCAGCAACTAACCCTATATTGGTTAATATGCTCAGATCCACTGGGCACACAAGCAAAACCATCACATTCCTCAGTGAAGTATGATCAGACGCTCTCACACGGAGTGTGCCTCCCGCCTCACATCATAAGAGAAGGGGCTTTTTTTGGATACATTTTGTCAACACCAAAAAGTGTAAACAGCTTTTTCAAGAAGTGGGAGTGTTTTCCTCCTGATTCACTCTGGATGCCTACAAGTGTTTCCTTTTAAGTTAAAGCATTTTACAAATTGTTCCTACTGAACCAATTTATATATTTTATCATTACTATTTTTAATAAGTAAGTTAAAAATTTTTTTGCATTGATTTTTTGAGAGAGAGAGGAAGGGAGAGGGAGAGAAACATTGGTGCAAGAGCGAAGCATCCATTGGCTGCCTCCTGCACACCCCCTCACCAGGAATCCAGCCTGCCCCTACCAAGAAACGGCCACCTTTAGGTGTACAGGACGATGCCCAATCAACTGAGCCACACCAGCCAGGGCAATAAGTAACTTGTTTTTAAAATAAAAATTTACTTCACATTGTTTCAACCTTTCTGAGATGCCTGGGAGAAAAGAGACAGAGTTCATTTGAAACACTCTTGTTTATGATAGATAAAACCACAAACTTTTGTGATGTTAACCAACTCACAGAAAGAGAATCTGAACTTCAGAGTATTTTGTGTTTGGAGAGAAGACACACCAAGGAGAATGGGCTCATTTCAATTCAATATATTATAGGAAGGAAAAGATCAAGGAAGAGCTGGTCTTAAAACTGTCAAAATATGAGAATTTGATGGGAAGAAAGAAGGAAAACAGAGCAGTTGGAAATGTAAAGATAAAAGAGTTGGCTCCAGACATGTCTATGTAATTTCCCAGAAATGGAAACTGCACTGGCAGCTTGGAAAGAGATATCGAGAAACAATATGCATTAAACGATGAGCGTTTCTTGCAGCAATGAACTTGGAAGGCTCTTAGAACACATGGCATAATGGTCTTGTGATTCATCTACATATGGCCTTATCCTTGGTGACTGACAAAGGGAGAAATAAAGTTTCATAAGGAATTAAACACAGAAGAGGAAGCTAAACGCTATTTCAGAGAAAAGACTCTGGGAAGCTTCTCGATCACCAGCAGAATATTAACTCACTCGGTCTATTAAATACACAGAGGGATGGATCACATGCAAAATCCCCTCGAATGCTGCAGCAGCTCTGAGATGTAGGTGCCATTTCTTCTGCTTTCCCAACAGTCCAGGAGTCTATTTGTCTGAGTTGCTTAGGTGGTTGAGCTTTCCACCACACCAGTGATTCCCAATCCTGGCTGCTGGTCAGAACCATCTGGTGAGCTTTGTAAAAATACAGATTCTTGGGCCCAGGCTTGGGGAATTCTAATTCAGTCCTCTGGAGCAAGCTCTGAAAATCACATTAAAAAAAAAAATTTCCCTGATGCACAGTCAATTGGAGGGAACAATACCCACTGTTGCAATCAGAGATGGCATGAGAATGGGTGAAAATAGACCAGGAGAGAAGTGGTAGAATAAAAGAACACCACTGCAGTGTGAGCAGCCTGAAAAACTACACAAATAATCTCACAAAATTCTACCAGAACTGGCGCCACCAGAATTTATTCCTAAGACCCCAGACCTTCCTGACCAGCCCACTTCCTCCAAGAAGTATCGGATACTCCTGTGGTTTGGAATCGTGCTTTCAGAAGCCACAATAATCATGGTAAAATTCTGTTGCTACACCCTGTTTCCTCAGGATGAATTAGGATGAGCTACTTGGGCCTCCACCAATAAATAGTGAAGGAAGAGGCTTTGATACCCTGAACATTTACTTGGCTAGTTACTTGACTCCGTTTCAAAAAAAAAAAAAAAAAGAATAAAAAAGAAAATCAGTGGCAAAACATGCACCATTCCTGGCCACATATGTAAATATTCCTTCTCTTATTCAGTATGGCTTTCCTCTTTTGTGCCCTATTTCGCCAGGCTAAGAAAACAAAAATATCTGCCAACAACAAAATCTTTAAGGTCTCCCAGAAACACAAGGGGAAGAGTGAATAGTAATTTCTCATGACATTTTACCATGATATTTTTTTAGCGGAGTGGCTGCTATCCTATCTGGCAGGCCATAAAGCTGACTTCTCTGGGGTCTTTGTATTGTTGTCTCATGATTGGTTTCACAAGGCAAGTTCCTAAGGCTGCACCACCAGGACTGGCTGTCCCTCAGCGGGTGGGGACATGCTCTCTGATTCCACAACCACGCTGCGGATTGAGGCTCCCCTGGAGGGCTTCACTCCGGAGCCACGCATGCTCATTTCTCCAGGGAGATCCAGCTAAAGAGCAGAAACCAGAAGCTGGGACAAGGAAAATGGGAGGCGGGGCGAGGCTTACCATGTGAAGGAGAAGGGTAACAACTCTGCACTTTTTATCTATTCATTCAACCAATGCTTGGGAGCACCTACAGATTCCAAGCACCTTGCTAGAAACTGGGCCCACAGATTTTACAGGCATGTGGAGGAGACAACAAAACGAAGCAAATGAACAAAGTGAATAATTTAAAAGTCTGGTAAGAGCTAGGAGGGAAGGGTTTTAGGCAAGGGAAGGACCTGCTCTGGTAAGCGATTTCAAAAGTTTGCTCCAGCAGCTGTGTGTCAGCATCGGTGGAAGTGAGGAGAGCATGAAAGGGGCGACTGCTGCCCTTCAGATGAGAAATGACCTTGAACTGGGCTGGGGTGCTGGCAGTGAAGAGATGGGATGGACTCAAGCTCAATACCTTATATGCCATCACCAGCAACCAGGTGAACTCTAGCACTTGGGACTGTGGACACAAAAGGGGCCGCACACTAAACCGAACAGGCTCACGGGAGACCTGCATGGCAGGCCTTGCAAACTCAGAGACCGAAAGTAACCACATAGGATGGTCTGAACATAAAAATCCCTGAACATAAAAAGAAGAGAGAAGGACAGAAAATTCTAAGTGGAGGTTGGAAGGCACTGCCGGAGCAAAGGCATGGAAAGGGGGATCTGGGATGTGCTCAGGGGCCAGTTTGTGGTCCACTTTGGCTCAAGGGTCGGATTTGTACTAAGTTCCACTGAGACCGCCAGTCACACACTGAACACAGGGGTAGGAGCAGACACTAGCAGCCCAGCCTCCTGTCCTTGCATATCGTGTGCTGTGTTTGTGCAACTTAATATCTGTATCAAATGCTCATATCAACAGCAAACTCTCACTTTGAAATTCCTCTTCCTGGTGACAAGATTCTCTCCCTAGATTGACAGCGCAGAGCTCACATAAGTAATAACTGCTATTGGAATAGACACTTAGACCTACAGAGCTAAAGCTTAAGTACCAAGGAAGGGGAGCTGTAGTTTTCTGAAATAACTTGTCTTTCTTATTTAAAAGGAATGATCTCACTTGACCTGTGTGGCTCAGTGGTTGAGCATCGACCTATGAACCCGAAGGTCACGGTTCAATTCCTAATTAGGGCACATGCCCAGGTTACTGGCTCGATCCCCAATAGGGGGCATACAGGAGGCAGCTAATCAATGATTCTCTCTCATCATTGATATTTCTATCTTTATCTCCCTCTCCCTTCCTCTGAAACCAATAAAAATGTATTAAAACATAATAAAAGGAACGATCTCTTCCCTTCCCTGGGTCCCTCCCTCCCTCTTTCCCTTCCTTCCTTCCTTTCAAGGAAGATGGGAAACGTAACCAGGAGGTTGCTCAGGCCAGTGTCCTGAGGTTTGGGCTAAGCAGGCTTTTGGGGTTGCTGGTGTGCGAGGTGGCCACAGAGCTTTGTCCAGGGACAGTACACACTAATCTGTTCAGGGATGTCCATGGATTGCTCTGACCAGCGGAGTAGCTGCTTCAGGAATCATGATGATTTCTTCTCAGAAAGGTTTCCTTCTTTGGCTCAATGTCCCTGTGGCCAAGAACCACACTTTCCAGCCTTTAGGAGCCCGTCCCTCGCTCAGCCCTGCATTTCCGTACAACATGGTGGCAGGTAGACATATGCCCCTGGGAAATCCTGAGAGACCCTCATCCTCAGGCTGACCAGTCCCAGGGAACCCTGCTGCCTCTGGGAGACACACGGGACACCATCTGGAAGCCAGTGTCTGGGGACACGCTGCCATGTTGTCCGGTACAAAGTATGTCCTCTTTATTTTCTCTTTCTTGTTACACAGACAAGTGAAAGCATATAGAAACAAACAGTGCAGGCCAGGCTGCCAAGTCTCCTTGGCAATGTTTCTCTCCTCCTGCCACAGCCTTCATCACAGGGGAACATGCAGCTCGTGCTCGTCTTGGGGATTTCTCTCCACATTCTCTTACCATTGAGTACAAAGGCATTTCTCCCACCATTGATTTCTTCCTTCTCTGATCCTCTTTCCAAAGGCACCACATTTCTCTAGAGAGTGTGTCCCAAATGCCTCGTGTCTACAAAGCTCTTTACAAACATTAATAGATAAATGGTTAGTTTATATAAAGCACACATGTATTGCTCTGACATAAGCAGTGAGGAGCCCACGGTTTACATTTTTGTCTTTCTTTTAAAAAGGAATGAGAAATCATATTCCAGATGATCCACTCTTCAAGCTAGGGAGGGGAGGAGGGAAGAAGGAGGGAGATTTAAAAGAGATTGAAATTGGACCCTTCATGAGCCAAATACACTGGCTCCAGCTCACATTGGTTCTCAGAAGGGAAAGCAGGTCTTGACCTGGCTTTCTAACCTTCGGCTCCACGCTTCTGTGCCCTGAGCAGACCCCAACACACTGGGCACTGTCACTAGTAACAATTACAATGGCAGTAAGGCAGTGTTTATACAAAACAGGGCTTATGCCTGGCTGACATAGCTCTGTGGTTGAGTGTGGACCTATGAACCAGAAGGTCATGGTTTGATTCCAAGTCAGGACACATACCCAGGTTGCAGGCTCGATACTCAGTGTGGGGCATGAAGGAGGTAGCCAATCGATGATTCTCTCTTATCATTGATGTTTCTATCTCTCTCTCCCTCTCCCTTCCTCTCTGAAATCAATAAAGATTTATTTAAAAAACTAACAAGCAAATAAAACAAAACAGGGCTTATCTGAGTTTTCAATGGCCAGGTGTTCATAATTCTTTATAAGTAAAGTCATATAGAATCCAAAGTCATATTTCTTATATATATGTTCATATTTTTACAACCAACTTTCTCAACAATACCAACTATTTAATTATTTAAATCACTTAGCATTATGGGTGTTTTGTTTTTTTGTGTGGAGTAATCATGTGTTTGAATATCACTTCTAACACTGTACGGTGTACAAGGTCAGTGGAGAGGACATGGATTCTATCAGCTGGCCATAAATTCCTCCTCTGCCTCATACAGCAGTGCACTCTTCAGATAGTTACACAACCAATCTGGACATCAACTTCTTCACTTTTTAAAAGAACAAATAATAATAGCGACATCATAGGCCTGTTGTGAAGATTAAATTAGATAGTGTATGTAAAGCCTACTGTTTGGTACATACATACAAGGTGAGGCAAAAGTAGATTTACAGTTATGAGTATGCAAAACAAAGAGTTTATTCTTATATTATTATTTATTAATTATTGTATTACTAGAGGCCTGATGCACAAAGATTCATGCAAGAATGGGCCTTCCTTCCCCTGGCTGCTGGCACTGCCTTTGCTCCGGCCAGAGCCGCCTTTCTGCCTTCCCATGCTGCCCAGAGGCCCGGAGCAGCTGGGGCGGTGTGGAATGCCTGCATCGTCACCATGGCGATGACACAAGTGTCCCGCCCCCGGCCGCTGGAAGCCTGCATATGCAAATTAACCCCTCATCTTTGTTGGGTTAATTTGCATACTCACTCCTGATTGGGTGTTGCGAAGGTATGGTCAATTTGCATCTTTCTCTTTTATTAGTGTAGATTTTCCACAGGAACAACTGTGAACCTATTTTTGCCACACCATGTATTAAGTAGTTAGTAAAAACTGACTTTAAGGCGTGCACACACACACACATACACACTATATACAACTGGAAAGAAATCAACATATATATAAATGTGGTGTGTGTGTGTGTGTGTGTGTGTGTGTGTGTGTGTATGTAAACAGTGGTTATTTGGGGGTTGTGGGATTATGGGAAAATTTTATTTTCTTTGTATTTGCTTTATTTTTCAAGTTTTCTATGATGAGTTTATAATCTATAATAATCTATACTAATAAAAGGTTAATATGCTAATTAGACCAGGAGACCTTCCGGGAGACCTTCTGGACATCCTTCTAAACAAAGCCATGGTGGCGGGGCCGAGGCAGAGGCGGTTAGAGGCAATCAGTCCAGGAGGGGAGGGCAGTTGGGGGCAATCAGGCCAGCGGGGGGCAGTTGGGGGTGAGCAGGCCATCAGGGGGGGCCAGTTCGGGGTGAGCAGGCCAGCAGGGGGGGCCACATGGATTGGGCCTAAACCAGCAGTTGGACATCCCCCAAAGGGTCCCAGATTGGAGAGGGTGCAGGCCAGGCTGAGGGACACACCCCCCCTCCGTGCATGAATTTCATGCACCGGGCCACTAGTAAAAGCATAATATGCTAATTAGACTGGACATCCTTCTGGACGAAGCCAGGGCTGCGAGGGAAGCCTGGGTCCTGGGTGTCTGCTGGTGGCCAGAGGGAAGCCCGGGTCCTGGGTGCCAGAGGGAAGCCAGCACTGGCAGCCGGGGAAGGAAGACCTACTCTTGCACAAATTTCATGCATTGGGCCTCTAGTCCTATCTACTAAAGACAGAATATGCAAATTGACTGTCACTTCATGACAAAGATGGTGGCACCCACAGCCAATAAGGAGGGAATATGCAAATTGACATGACAAAGATGGCGTCGGCCGAGCCGGGACACTCCTGGCCTCTGGGCAGCGCGCTAAGGCAGAAGGCAGCAGCCAGAGCAAAGGTACGGGTCCTGGGTGCCAGTAGCTAGGGGAAGGAAGGCCTATTCTTGCATGAATCTTCATGCATTGGGCCTCTAGTATATTTATAATGTTATAAAATCTTTTAAAAGATGTACTAAACCAGTACAGTGACTTTTTGGACAGAAATTACCTGGATGTTTCTATGCCTTAAAAAAGAACAAAAAATTGAAAAGATAAATCTTAAAACATGGCTCTTAGTAAATAGAGATCTCAAGGGAACAAAGGCTGGAAATGAATTCAGTAAGGCCAATGGGAAGAAGAAGAGGCAGGGCAGCCAAAGCCAATGGCCTAACACCCGAGACCTTCAGTTTAATGAGCTCTCTCAGCAGATCACCGAGCCCCAGCATTTTACAATTGAGGTAGAATGAGCTTTTCTTGGAAAATATACCTAAAAAAGATTGAGAAAATGAAGAACCACAGCAGTTCAAGCCCTAAGGGAAAGCAGAAAATCAATAACTGATTAAAGTCCCATCCGACTTTTTTCCAAGCGTGAGGTCATGCCAAAGAGCTCAAGACAAAAAACAAACAAACAAAAAAACAAAAAAGAAAACCTCACACAACAAAACTTTTCAGACTTCCCAAGTCACCTAGTCTGTAGACAATGATGGGAGCTGAATTTGCAGCAGGTTCCTTTAAGTTCTGGCACTGGGCATGTGAATGGTGAGAAAGGTATTTCTGCCTAGCCCTTTCTGTCTTGTCTCACTCCACGTCTCTGCCAGCAGTCCTGGGCATGGGAGTTTCAGCTTCTCCTGCTACTTGGTTGGGCATCTTCTGGTCTCTTTTTCTCAGGTTCTGTCACTGCAGTGAAAACAACCCAAGAACTATAACTTTTAGTTAAAGTGATTCTTATGATGCAGGCAAAAGAGAGCCAGAAGAGTTTTTGTTCTGCTTGTACCACTCTGTGAGGTATTCATACCATTGACTGATTTTACCAAAAATAGAAGTTGCTGTGCCATTTACTAGAATGGCATCATGCCTTTCCTCCCCTCCCCTCCCCTCCCCTTCTCCCCTCCTCTCCCCTCCCCTCTCATTTTCTCCTGCTCCCCTCTTCTCCTGTCCTCTCCTCTCCCCAGTATTCTTTCCTATTCTTTCCTGTCTCCCTCCCCCTCTCCCTCCCTTGTTCCCTTTCTCCTATGCAAATACTCATTTAATAGCCTAACAATCGCCTACTATGTGGCATCCAGCAATATGCACTGTAAATATAAAGATACATAAGACATGACCCATGCTGACATTATACTTTCCTTGTCTTTGCTTGAGCTCCTACCTAAACTCTACCATCTATGCAGACAGTGCTGCTTACTAGGTGTCTGTCATGTGTCTGGCACTTTCACAAAGCTTATTTTACTTACTTCCCTCACCCACCCAGAGGTAGGTATTACCATCCATATAACACAGATAATTGAATTTAGACTCCGGGAGTTTAAATGTCTAACCCAGGGTTCCTACAAGGAAGAGTCAGAAATTTATTCTGATTTTTCTGACTCCAAGTTCAGTGTGTTTTCCCCTGTGTCTACATATTGACTGTGAAGGACGATGTCATACTTTTATGCTGTCGCCTTTTGCGTACTGTAGTGCACATGTAGTGTACACAGTAAATATTAGCATGGAATTAGGTTGGAATTGTATTTAAATGGTCTGTATGATTTGCCTTTTCATAAACTGTACTTGGCAGCATTGCTCAGAATTGTCAAGTTCATGCATTCTTCATCTATGGCAAACTGGCAAATGTTTTCCTGCTTATGTGCAGAGAGCAAGGTGGGTAGCCAGGAGCTGACCCTGCTCAGAAGGCAACAGAGCAGCAGATATATAAACAGTAATATGGGCTTGTATGTGTTTTTGAAAACTTGCCTAGTAATTGGAACTGGTTATAGGTGACTCATAGGAAGGAGAAATCCTCAGTGCCCAAATGATGATCAAAGTCACTTGAAATTCTGATTAAAAGATCAGATTCCATCTTTTTTAATTTTGAGAAAATTTTAAAAATTATATGTAAAGAGAATATCTAACAAATAACCATGTACCATCACCTAGAAATTAAAATGGTCATTATTCTGTCATATTTATTTCAAGATTTTTCAAAATAAAAAATTTTAAAGCATTATGAAGTTAAAATCTCTTTGTCTTCCATCCCTGATCCACCCTTCCTCCACTCCATTCTGGTGGGCACCACCTAAGGTCTGGTTTCCAATCCACTATTTATACATTTATATGAACACATATGTTTTCATAAACAATTTATACTGTTGTTTTATATGTTTATTATAAAATATACATAATGGTGTCATACTGTTTGTATCATTTTGCAACTTCCTGCTTTTCTTAAAACATCATTATGTTTTTGAGGTCTAGGTCAAAATATAAAAATCTAGTCCATTCCTGTTAGTAGCTATACAGCATCATTATATGAATAAAACAATTTATTTTGCCTTCTTGTGTTGATTGACACCAAGATTGTTATAAACAATACTGTAATAGAAGTGCTCACGCAGTTTCTAGTTCTCATACGTGCACTCAAGTTCTTCTACCGTGTTTACCTAGAAGTGGGATAGCTGGGTGATATACTAGGAGCATGTTTAATTGTCACTTATTGACAAATTACTCCCTTGAATGGTTATGCCAATTGATACTCTTAATGGAGATGCATTTAAGTACCTGCTTCTCTGTATCCTTTCCAATGCTGGATATTGGCAGACTTAAATCTTTGCTAACCTGCTATATAAGCAAGGGGATCTTCTTATTTAGTTTGCATTCCCTCAATTTAATAGTATAATCTAGCATCATTTTATGTTTATTGGGTATTCAGTTTTCTTCTTTTGTGAAGTGTCCAGTCATGTGCTTTGCCAACCTTTTTGTTCCTATTATGTTATTTGTGGAGTTTTTTCCTTATTAATTTTAAGAAAACTCCATTCTGGACATGAATCATTTGATTGTTATTTGATCATTGCAAATATCTTCTTTAAACATTGTCAAATTCATTATCATATTTTTTTTTTTTTTAGGAAGGGCATACAAGTTCACTTCCAAATGAATAAAGGCTTTATTCTTCTTTCATCCAATACAAGATGGCATACATAGCAGATGACATGATGCTGTATATAGAGAACCCTAAAGATTCCACCAAAAAACTGCTAAAACTGATAAATGAATTCAGTAAATTAGCAGAATACAAAATAAATATCCAGAAATCAGACATTTTTATACACCAATAATGAATTATCAGAAAGGGAAACTAAGAAAACAATCCCATTTATAATTGCATCAGAAAATAAAATAAAATACCTAGAAATAAATTTAACCAAGGATGTAAAAGACCTATACTTGGAAAATTATAGGACACTGAAAAAAGAAATTGAGGAAGATACAAATAGGTGGAAGCATATACCATGTTCATAGATAAGAAGAATTAACGTCATTAAAATGTCCATACTACCCAAAGCAATCTAGATTTCACAGCAACTCCTATCAAGATACCAATTTTATATTACACAGAACTAGACCAACTATTTTAAAAAAATTATATGGAACCACCAAAGCCCCTGAAAGCAACAGCAATCTTGATAAAGAAGAACAATGTTGGAGTAATCACTCTACCTGATATCAAACTATAGTACAAGACCATAGTAGTCAAAACAGCATGGTGCTGACATAAAAACAGACATACTAGTATAGATCAGTGGGCCAGAATAGAGAGCCCAGAAATAAATACATGCTTTTATGGCCAATTAATATTTGGCAAAGGAGACAAGAACATACAATGGGCTAAAGACAATCTATTCAATAAATGTTTAAAAAATTGGACATATATGTGCAAAAATAAAGAAAGAAAAAAAAGAAACTATACCACCTTCTTATACTATGTGCAAGAAGGAACTCAAAATGGATTAAATATTTCAATGTAAGAGTTGAAACCAGGAAAACTCTAAAAGAAAACATAGGCAGTAAAACCTAGGACGTTTCTCATAGCAATATTTTTTTCTGATATATCTCATCGGGCAAGGGAAACAAAAGAAAAAGTAAACAAATGGGACTACATCAAAGTAAAAAGTTTTTGCACAGCAAAGAAAACCATCAACAAAATGAAAAGACAAACCACTGAATGGGAGAACATATTTGCCAATGATACATCTGATAAGATGTTAATATACAAAATTTTAAAGAACTTTATACAACTCAACATACAAAAAAAAACAACAATCCAATTAAAAAGTGGCCAAGGATCTGAATAGATACTTCTCCAAATAGGACATACAGATGGCTAACTGACATGAAAAGAACCTCAACATCACTAATCATCAGAGAAGTGCAAATTAAAGCCACAATGAGATATTACCTCACACCCCTCAGAATGGCCACCATCAACAAATCAACAAACAAGTATTGGCGAGGATGTGGAGAAAAGGGAACCTTCATGAACTGTTATTGGTGGGAATGCAGATTGATGCACCCACTGTGGAAAACTGTATAGAGTTACCTCAAAAAATTAAAAATGAAACTGCCTTATGACTCAGCCATTCCACTTCTGGGAATATATCTGAAGAAATCCAAAACACTTGTCTGAAAGAATATATGTCCCCCTGTGTTCATTGCAGCATTATTTACAATAGCCAAGATTTGGAAGCAGCCCAAGTGCTCATTAGTAGATGAGTGAATAAAAAAGCTTGGTACATTTACACAATGGAATACTACTCGGCCATAAAAAAGAAGGAAATCTTATCTTTTGCAACAGCATGGATGGACCTATGTTAAGTGAAATAAGCCAGTCAGAGAAAGACAAATACCATATGATTTCACTTATATGTGGAATCTAATGAACAAAATAAACAAACAAAATAGAAACAGACTCATAGATACAGAGAACAGACTGACAGCTGTCAGAGGGGAGGGGTGTTGGGTGGAAAATGTGAAGGGATTAAGCAAAAAAGAATGAAACAAAGCCCGTAGACAAAGACAACAGTATAGTGATTAGCAGAGGGAAAGGGTGATGGGAGGAGGGAGAAGAGGATAAGGGGGGAGGCTGGTAAATGGTGATGGATGTAAACTTTACTTTGGATGGTGCACACACAATACAATATACAGATGATGTATTTCAGAAATGTACACCTGAAACCTATATAATTTTATTAACCAATGTCACCTCAATAAATTCAATGAAATTCTAAAAAAACACATATACACACATATACATATATACACTCACATACATAAATACATAGTATACACACACAATGGAATATTTTTCAGTTTTAGAAAAGAAAGAAATCCTGCCATTTCACACAACATGGGTGAACTGGAGGACTTTGTTAAAAGTGAAACAAGTCAGACAGATAAAGACAAATACTGTATGACCTCACTCAATATGTGGAATCTAAAACAGTCAAACTCACAGAAGCACAGAGTAGAATGTTGGTTGCCAGGGGCTGGGAGGTGGGGGTAATGGGGAGATGCTGGTCAAAGGTACAAACTTTCAGTTAGAAGATCAATAAGTCCTGAGGATCTAATGTACAGCCTGGTTATAGTTCATAGTAGAGTGTGGTATTAAAATTTGCTAAGAGAGTAGATCTCAAGTGTTCTCACCATACACAAAAAGAGAGGATCTGTGTGAGGTAATGGTTGTGTTAATTACCTTGATGGTGGTAATCCTTTCATAATGTATATGTATATCAAATCATCATGTTGTACATCTTAAATATATACAGCTTTTGTCAATTATACCTCAATAAATCTAGGAGGAAATAAAAAATATAGTGCTTAAAGGGGAATAAAACCACACCAAGATGGCATACATAGCCTCTGCAATTAGGTTGAACGGCCACATACAGCTTTTGCAGCTCTCAGCAAAAACTTCCCTACAAAGGCCTTCAAGATTCTTCTCTAAATCTGGAGAGTAGTTCCCTCTTAGCATCTTGGGAATTGGATGAAGACACATTCTACAGAGAGGTGAGCAAGAAAGAGAAATGTACTTTCCTTTTACAAACCAATAGCTGAGCAGGATCTACATATCTCACAACAGCCCTAAAGTAATTTAAAAGTAGTTTCTGTAAGTGCAATTTATCATTTATTGATCATTGTTTAGGTCTCATATTTAAAACGTTAACTTTGACTACATGGAGTCATTCTATTTCTTTCCCCTCTTACTGAGAACTGGTTTCAATTATGTAATTAAAGAGGGCTGAAGCCCTGGCCAGTTTGGCTCAGTGGATAGAGTGTGGGTCTGTGGACTGAAGGATTCCAGGTTCCATTCTGGTTAGGGGCACATGCCCAGATTGTGGGCTCGATCCCCAGTAGGGGATATGCAGGATGGTTCTCTCTCATCATTGATGTTTCTCTCTCTCCTCTCCCTTCCTCTCTGAAATCAATAAATATATTTATATGTATGTATATACGTATATAAAAGAAGGCTGAAGAATTTTTACTCTTATGCTTCATCCTGATTGGATAATGGTTTGCATTGACTGGTTGAGAGCAGTGGAAACACAAATATGAGGCAAAAAAACTTGGATACTGAAATAAATATTTACAAACATACTAGACTATAAACTGTGAGGTGAGGGCCTGTGTTGGTCACATTCCTGATGGGTATGTCCTCAGCATTCAGGCGCAGTTGATTACTCCAATTAGTGGGTATGTGCTGAACGTTCCCAATCCACAACTACTTACGGAATCTTAATTTTGTGTTAGACACTCTGCATTCTGTGTGCATCGTGTAATCAGAATGATCAAGATAGACAAATCTCCGCCCTCATGAAGCTTATATTCTAGTGGCAGAGAGAGATCAGTGGCAATGAAGAAAAATGATGCAGTGAAATGTGATAGAGGGGTGGGGGTGGGGGGTCAGAATGTTTCCATTGTAAACAGTGTGCTCTGAGAAGTCTCCTGAAGAGGGGTCAGAGTGATGATCAACATTTACTAGATACAGAGTAATAAACGATTGAGATACACAGAGCCACCGTATCAGGGCTCCAAAGCGATTACTTCCAATTCAGCAGGTGAGCTCTATCTCTGTATTTTTATTTGGGGTAGCTTATATGAGTCTTGGGGGGGGGGGAGTGACTAAAGCATTAATTCTTAGATCAGAAAGAGTTGGTGAATTTGCAAAATAAGAGGTCTTTGAATGAAGAGTTTACACAGTGAGAGAACGGGGCTTGGCTGAACTGTTAATTGCCTAAGTACTTTGTGTATTTCTGACTCCCTACCTCTTCTGCAGCCAACCCCACCAGGGAAAGTCGTTAAGTCCTGTTGAATGTTCACATCCTTCAGGCAACTACAAACTATGGCTCGCGAGATGATTTAACAACAAAAAACTACCGAAAACATTTAAAAGTGCAGCACTGAGTTCATGGGGGAGAAACTGCCCTTTGCACGAACAAAACATTCAAAGGATGAAGATTCTCTAGATACGGAATCAATGCAGATTTCCTTCTTGTTTCATTTATTTTGAAAAACTGACTTCCAGTATCTAGTAGGTGTTCACTGTGTGTTGTCCCCCATCCCACACCGCCTGCCTGAAGGGGAAAAAAATCATGTTGTTTGGAGGTTTTGTTTTGTTTTCTTAGCCAAGTACTTAAATCACCACGGTTTCATAAGTACCTTTTGATGGGTTTCATTGTTTTGTTTATTTTGCTTTAGTCAGTGCAGAAACCCTCAAATTTCCTTCTATACCAAACGTG
Source organism: Cnephaeus nilssonii (assembly GCF_951640355.1). Lineage (NCBI taxonomy): Eukaryota > Metazoa > Chordata > Mammalia > Chiroptera > Vespertilionidae > Cnephaeus > Cnephaeus nilssonii. The sequence goes on along the minus strand of NC_137075.1, from coordinate 38,089,235 downwards.
TTTTTTTTTTTTTTTCCATCTGACCTGTCTGAGGGAGGCGGTCTGCAGACAGACCTCGCAGGCGGGTGGGTTTTTACACGGGCTATGACTTACACACACAAAAAACTCACGGCCTCTTTTAAGAACCAGTTTTCAAGCTAAGAGAATAAATGAAAGTGCTCGCTCATCTTTCGAAAAACATGCTCTCGGTAGGTTCGCCAATATCCATCGGGTTCTCAGTCATGAATACAGACTGTGGCATCGGGTTTTCACATACAGAAGTTTTGCCTTAAATTTCTGGGAAGTTATTTCCTTGTCAGACGTTTTATTTTCCTGGTTTCTTCGATCTTTAAGATGCCACACCAAACCTCCTCTCCTAGCGACTAGACCTCCCTTTTTAAAATGGCTGAGGAGTGGAAAACTTGGGCTTTCGAGGGTCCTTTCGGGCTTCCTCTCCCCTCTCCCCCGTTATTCCTTTCTGTGCACTCACAGCCCCGGCCGCCGGCTTCTGAGCTGAAAGAACCCGCGGCGGCGAGGAGAGGACGGTGTCCCGTCGGCGACCGGCTCCTGCCGGCGGCGACGAGCCCGCCAGGGTTCACGGGGGGCGCCGAGGTCAGAGCCCTCGAAGTTGGGGGCCTTGGGCGGAGCCGCGCGACCGCTCAACCTGAGCGCCCTGCACTCCCGGCCCCTCCGCGGGGAAAGAATCGCCGAATCTGTCCCGATCCCTCGGAGATCTTGCTCTTCTTCGCGGTGCCGTCTCCGCGGCCGAGCCCGTCGCGGGGCGGACGCCGGCGAGCGGAGCTGGCGAGAGAAAAGCCGGGCCTGGGGCGGAGAAGGAACGAGGGGCCGGGAGCCGGGGGATTTCCTCCTGCGCTTCCCCCTCCAACGGGAGCGGAAAATGTGATTTGCTGTGCATTCCAGGCGCGGTTCCCTGGGGTGACCTCTCCCAGCCGGCCCGGGCGGGGGAGCAGACAAAGAGGCGAGGCGGGCGGAGAGGGGACCCCGCGGGGAAGCAGGAGGGGTGCGGGGGCGGGGGCAGTACCGGGAAAGGGGGCGGATAGCGGGTCCCGCGGCGGCGGCGGCGGCGCCTGGCCAATGGAGAGGCGCGGCCCCGGGCGCCGCGCTCGGCCGCCGGCATTTAAACGGGAGACGGCGCGATGTCCCGCACTCGGTGCGCCCTCCGCGGACCGGGCGACCCAGGGTGCGGCGAGAGCGCTCCTCTCTGTCCCGCTGCCCCCGCGCCGAGCCCGGCGGCTCGGGCCGCGGCTGCCCCCCGCGCCACGCGTCGAGAGCGCAGGCCGCGTCTGCACGCCGCACTGACAGGTGAGCGTCGAGGCGCCGGGCAGGCTGTGTGCGTGCGCGCGTGTGTGTGTGTGTGTGTGTGTGTGTGGGGGGGGGGTGCGTGTCTGCGCGCGCAGGGGTTTCTAAAACGACTCCCGCGTTCCGCTCGGTGTGGACACGGCAGCCCTCCGTGCGGATGGGCCGAGGCCCCGCGTTTCCCCGGGGTGAACCTTGAAAAGCTGTCGCAGGGTTCTTCCTGCCAAGGCCTTGGCTGCTAGACCTCACCGTGCGCCGTCTGCGGGGAAAGGCTGGGGAAGAGGCTACCCCGAGCGAGAGCGTGTCCCTTTTCCTTCTCCTGGAGCCCCGCCGACGCTCTCCTGTGCGCCGGCACGGCGGGAGCGCGGAGTTCCCCGCGGCCGGAGTGCGGGAGCAGAGGGCCAGTGAGCAGGAGCCGCGGGGAGCCGCGGGGACCTGCAGCTCGGCAGCAGACCGCGGGGCCAGTTAAACTGAGAGGGTTCAAGTTTTTGAGGCGGGGAGCCGGGCCGCTCCAGGTCTCGGGGCACCCGTCGGAGTGCCGTGGATGAGCCTGCCCTGGGCTGGAGGATCGGGAGAATCAGCGATTGACGCGCGCCAGAGTCGGATACTTGGTCCCGGACGCGGACTGCAGAGGTTCATCGGTGCTCACACGCCCACGTGCTGGCTGCGCGCTCGTGGGCGCTCGGTTCCTTGTTTTAGGCTTCTTTCCGTCCCGTGCGCCTCTCGACGGAACCTCTGACTTTGCAGGCACCGGGCAGCGACCACCCGCCAGGTCCCACTTCCGCGGGCACCCCTTAGTGTGTGTTCTAGGGGCTCCCACCTCGCCTCGCCGCACCTCGCTGTGGACGGACCACGCGGGACTGGCGGCGGAGGCTGGTCTCCGGCTCGGAAGCCCAGGTGGCCTCTCGACCTCTCCCACCCCTCGCTCACCCATTGACCCCTCTGCAGCGCGGGGAGCAAGGCCAGGGGCGGAGGGGCTGCGGGGCTGTCACCTCATCAGCCAGAGTTAATTGTAGACATTAGGCTTGGGGAGAACAGGAGCGCCCCCACTCTGGCTTGGCATTGTCTTCAAATTCCAGCTCTGCCTTGGGGGCGCCCCGGCCTGGCGTTCCTCTGCGCCTTCTTTAGTGACGGCCCCTGGGCACGGTGGGGGACAAGCAAGAGGTGAGCGAGGCTCTGCGATCAAGTCCTTCCTGTGCGTTTGGAGCTGGCCTGAATGGGCTCCCGGTCGAACCTGGTTGCCGCCTTCTGCCCGACTCTTTGAGACAGAAATATAGCCTCAAAGTTAGGGGTTAATATCTCTTAAGAAATGGAACAAGGGCAGAGAGGCGACCATGGGTAGGTAATTAGATCTCCTGCTGGAAAGAGCAGATCCCAGCGGTGCACGGGTCTGTTTATGTTCCCCTTCGAGATGGTGCCAGGACAAAAGTCGATTAAAATAATCTATTGTGTTAAGTGGGTCATCAGGGATTTAAACTGTCCCCGGGACCCCAGCGTAGTGGCCTCCCTCTGGCTGTACACACAAGTTAAATAAATAGCGGAGAAGAGGTTAAGATAACCCCGTCCCAGGGTGAGGAGTCTTCTTTCTCCCCAGGGCTTTCCAACTCCCCCTCCTCTTTCTTTTTCTTTTCTTTTCTTTTTTTTTTTTTTTTTTGGAAGGGGAGGAGGGGGGCATAGGAACTTGAAGGGGTGGATTTTTCAAAGCCATGAGGGGGAGATCTTAAGAAAACTACAGATTATCATCTCCTCCCTGGCACACCCAAGTCTACAACAGTAAGTAATTTGATTACTATCACTGGATAAATTGCACTTTCCAATGGTTCACTAATTATTTAAGGGTTCTTTAGATATGTAGTTGCTCTGTGTGCATGTGTGTTTAACCCCCAGGTCATTTAGAAATTAAAGTCTTTCGTAAACTTAGTAATTTCACAGATTTCTTATTTTCTTAAAAGTTCATTTTGACTGAAATGTTTTGGCAACTCATGATCTATAGGAAATTTAAGTTGGCTGACAGTCTGTAGGTGAGTGCTCACACAGGGAAGGATAGAAACTTATTAAGTCCCCACATCTCTGAATGAGAACTGCCTGCCTGCCTTATCTTCCCCAGTCTTAATGTTTCAGTATTAAAAGTGATATCAATCCAAGAAATGCTTGTCAAGGGCAAAGCTGTGGAGCATGTCCTAGAATAGAGAGTGAAGAACTGGTAAGCCCAAGCCTGCGATGGAAGGTGAAGTGGTACCAGCCCATGTCATACATCTGCAAGGAATTTTCCTTCATTTTAACATATGCTCTTAGAAATGCCAAGTGCAACAGTAATTCCTGGGACAAGAAATTTCCTCCACAGTGAACATGAAGATACAAAAGAGATCATCATTTTGAGTTTAAGGTATTTTTCAAACGTTATTGCATGCGAAACAAGTCCATATGTCCTTTGTTAAATACTGTGGTGGGTGCCCACAGAACAGCGCTTAAGGACATGTGTTGGAGCGCTAGATAGAATTGGACTCAAACCTTGGCTCTCCTACTTGGGAGCCGTGTAACCTTGGACAGATTCCTAACCTCCCTGATTGGTAAAACAAACACAATATTATCGATCTCATATTTTGTTGTGAAAAGTAAATGATAAAATTTGCTCGAAATGTAACATAATACCTGGCATAGTAAGGGCTTAAAAATATAGGTGACTCTTCTTATTAGTGGTGGCATTGGAAGAGGCAGTAACATTCTGCAGCACCAGGCCATTTTACAAGGTGGTTCTGAAATTAAATCCTAAATCACACTCACACAGGGACCAACATCTTTCACCACAAGACAGAACCTATAACTTAGCTGTCTGTCCATAGTGCTGCTCAGTGAATATTTAATGTTTATTCCTTTCAAACTTATTTCCTGTTGACTGCAAGAATTGTATACAATCATTAACTTCACACACATACACACACACACACACACATTTTCAATGAGCTTAGAGCTCCTGAGACATGAAACTACCAGGTGGTCTTCTCCCTGTCCTATGCAATGTTGGACCCCCTGAATGGGGTTCAAAATCAGGAGGTCATAGTTAGGGTACTTGCAACATGTACAGGTTGAGACTTTACGGTCCACTAGTTTGCCAACCACCAACTCTTCTTGGTACAGCTTGACTGAAAAAAAAAAAAAATCAACCCAGCATATTCTTAAATTTTCTATTTAATTTCTAAAAGTTGACTTTTTTAAAAAGTAAAGATCAAAATAAACTTTGCCCTTCTCAAAGATTTAACCCTAAGATAAAGGAGTAGATTATTCTAAAATCTGGCCTGCACTTAGAGCATTTGCTTTCAGTTCCGTTACATATATATATATTTTTATGCTGGGAGAATAATTTGATGCCATACCTGTTGAATGTCTTTCTAAAACTTTATTCATCAGGAGGAATTGATCAGACATCGAGGCACAGACAGCTGGCTTGCTGACCATTGTCTCTTCACTGTAATTCCCACTCAATACTCCATTTAACTGGTGATAAGCAGGTTGGTTAGCTAAAATGAGACATATAGCAAGAAGAGGGCGGAAAGGAGCTAGCCTAAACTTTTTCAAAGACACCAAGAACATTAGAAACAGTCACATATAGCATTTTCATTTTTGATTCCCCAGAATTAGACTATGTGCTCTTAGTCTTGTAAAGACTGGAATAAATCACCATGTCCCACTCAGGACAGAGGTGGTTAAACTGATTTGAGAATATCTATATTCTCTGGTACAAGTGGATTGGAGGGGAGGACAGTGATAAAGGAAAAAATAAAAAAGATGGGATGGGTCTTGCTGGTGGGGAACAGTAGTAGAGAAAGCTCACCACGACAATATGATCACATTACTTGGAGGAGAAATGCATTAAGGGGACATAGAGGCAAGGTTAAAAGAATATTGTCTGTAAAGGAAAATTAAGGGAGGTTTTTGTGGGTGTCATGATGCAGTCTGGATCCGAGTTACAGCTTTAATTTAATGATGTGAATGGGTCATTTCGTAAATGCAAATTACCAAAAAATGTTTGCAACTCATGGTTGCACATGGGTGATAATTCATAGGAACCTAAATCTGGACTAGCATTTGGGTTGAGTTTTGATAATGGGGCACTCCGAATGGTCCTCAAGGAATTTACATCTTCTTGATTTCCTCCATGTCTAGGATATTTACAAAGTGCTAATTATTTGGTGGCCATACAAATGGGATTTCAAGAGCAAAATAGTCCTATATCCTTCACTGAGTCATCAGGACCAGGTTGGGGTGTGTGTGTGTAGGGGGTGGGGGGTGGGGGTGGAGAGTGGGTTGGATGGTTGGCCACAATCACTAGACAGAGCGCTGGTTCCAGTAGTCATTGCCCTTCTCATCCCCCTCACGCTCACTCATGTGGAGTCCTTCAGAGCACTGCTCTTCTCTAAGAAGCAGAGGTCTCTGTTGATTGAGATTCCAGAAGTTGGTTTTCACTCCTCTCCAAACAGCTAGTTAATAAGATTTAAGAACTCTAAAACCTCACAATTAGCACTGAAGACCTTTGAAGAATAGGCTTTTTAAAAATGAAAAAACACTTCATAATATTTTCCACATCTAATAAATCTTATTTAGAGACGAATTTACTTTTCTTATTAAAAGAAACCACCAGCCTGCCATTCTAGATTCCTTTGGCTTATGGGGTACACATGCTCCCATAGGAACAGGAAGTCTGTCCAAACTAAAACTGAAAACCACAGTTTACTAATTTGGGGTTTACTGCTTGATTGTTGGTTTCTGCCATAGTGAATACAATGACTTCAATTAGAAAATGAAACCCATAGCCTTCCGCCTGGGATCAGGTAAAAAGTAGTGGCTATTTGGGGTTCTCCTAGAGAGAGGAAGGCAAGTATCTAGAAGCTCCCTAGACAGTAAGGAGCTTGCTATACTGAGGGTGAGAATGAAAGGATTGCAGTCGGCTGCACTACTCATTGGTAAGTGGGAAGGCGTTTTAAAATGCAAAGAAATGGAAACTCTATAAATCAACATGGTCTGTAATAATCACTCATTTAAGAGCACCTACTGTGTGCCAGGTGCCCAGGATAAGGTGATGAGTAAACCCTCATGGCTCTCAGTTTAGGTATTTACGTAATTACAGATGTGAAAATGCCAAGAAGGAAAAGCCGAGTACTAAGAAGGGCCTAAGTTGGTCTGCAGGAAAAAAAAAAAAAAGAAGAAGACATTTTTAGACAGATGTTTGTGGGAGGGATGGCCTCATGACGTGAACCTGTCATATGCAGTCAGCATACATTCCCAGTCAGTCTCAAATTGGCCTCTGTGATGTGGGCTGTGCCGGCCTTGCTCTGGGAGGGCTGCATTATCCTGGAGGGGGGAGGTACAGAGTGGGTGTAGGCCCGGGGCTCTCTTATATGCTCCTCTTTGAAATGGGCAGAGACTGTTTTAGTTTAGACCCTGTCCCTGAGCTGAATAAATAGCAGAAACTTGTGAAAGCGTTTCAGTTTCACTCTATAGCATTTGCGGAGGAGACTGAACGGTCCTGGCTCCAGCTATCCTGGGCTCTGGAGAAAATCAGCCCTGTTTTATAACTGGACTTTTCTCGTGAGTGATTTTTTTAAAAAGACAAAACAAGGAAATTAATTTTTTGGGTGGTGAGGCAAAAAAAGGCTCTGTTTAAAGAACAGGGATGTTGTAACATAAACTGACAAAAGCCAGGGAGTCTGCAGTCAGAGCAGAGAGCTAAATGTCACATCATCAGCTCCAAACTTGAACGCGCCCTAAAGTATTAGGCTAATGTTGGGAAGATGGTGCCATTTAAGGATATTTTATTTATTTATTTATTATTATTATTTTAAATAATTCTTTATTGTTGAAAGTATTACAGATGTCCCCCTTTCTTCCCCAGCCTGCCCCCGACCCAGGCCTTCAGCACCCTATTATCTGTGTCCATGAGTCATTTAAGGATATTTTAGATTTAATATCTAATGATCTTAATTTGACAGTGTCCTTCAGGTTTCATGGTGTTTACTGACAGGGGTGTCTCGTAGAGAATGTAGAGTCCACATTGCCTTTGTCTTTGAAAAGTACTTGCTCTAGCTGATAGTTCCTTGGGGGGGGGGGGGGGGCTGTGATAAGGTTACTGTTAAATTGCACTTCGTGATGATCTTGGGTAACACCAGTGTTCAGAAGAGAGCAGGGAAATGATGCTTCACATCTTTGTCCTTAAGTTCAGAAAACCGTGATGAGTCCAGGGCAGGGCAGGCCAGGGGAAGTTTCAGGATTCAGGTCGGATTTGGTGTGAAGGCCTGAGGAGGGAGGCTGTGAATCTGAAAATGCCCCCGTCCCTCTGTACGCTGTGGCTGCAAGTGCTATAGGCCTTCCTACTCAAAGCTCATTAAAAGGCAGCCCTGCACTCTAACAGCGTCCGTCCCCAGGTGACTACATGCATATTCAGGTTTGAGAAGCTGTCCCCGGAGAATCCAAATAGTCTGATGCTTCTCTCTTGCGCTTTCCTTTTAAAAGTACGCTCCTCCTGCTCCTCCTGCTCCTCTTTCTCCTCTGTCTGCCCTACCTTCCCCAACACCCTTCCTCAGATCAATGCTCCTTTTCCCAATTTACATTCCTTACTCCATTAATTTTTCTCTCTCTTCATCCTTGCTTTACTGTTTTATTCTCTTGTCAGTTTTCCCTCTGTCTCCCCCCTTATTTAATTTTTTGTCATTGTTCATATGCCATTTTCCTCTCTGATCTTTATCTAAATCCAGACCCACCCACAATAATTCACTGTCACCAATCTATTTAACACATCTATGGCATTTATTAATGCAAATATTTGCACACACCTGTTCTCTTGTGCCTATTTTCTGCCTTCTAAATTTTACACACGTGCGCGCGCACACGCACACACATATGTGAATGACACATTTCATCATTTAAAGTAGAAAAATATATATCTTTGTGTAAAGAATGATATAATGAATATCTGTATTCAGTTTAAAAATGAGAATAAGTGAGGGGTCCAGGAGTCTTTGTGAATTACGAGAACTTCTGGTAAAGTAATTCATTCTGTCTGCAGTACCATCATACATTAGGTTAGTTCTCAAATTGCTTTCACTTTTACATCAGATCTGATCTGAATAGCCTATCTGGGCAGATGCGGTATATACCGTTGCTTAAATGAAGTCATTTATTGAAAAGTAAAGTGATTTTCCTCAGGTCAGATAGCAAGTTGGTGCCCTAGGAATTCCAGTAGAAACTCAGTCTCAACTTTTCGTCCAGCACCCTTCCTGTGAAGTATCCTCCCTCGCCCGCGCCTTCCGGTCTCCCCACCGGTCACCTTCCTAAGCCTGAAAACAGTGAATATCATAAGCACCCAACCAGCAGAACAAGGCACAACTCGGGGAGCACTGAGGCTAGTCAGGGGGAAAGACTGGGAGACTTGCCTGGCATGTGAAGCTAATTTATTTTTGCGAAAAACAAGATAAGTTTCCCAAAGAGGTGCAAGGTAATCTGACATTGAAATAGTAGGAACTTACTAAATATTGTCAAGTTCAGGAATGAATACAGGTAAGTGACCACAATACAAATCAAACGTAGTTGGTGTCAGAAGCCAGGAAGCAATTCCTCCGGGAGCACCTGTGACGAAGAGAAGGGCCCCGGCTGAGTTCAGATCTCGACTTATTCACTGTGTGACCTTGGGCACGCTTCCTCGCGGCCTGATGGCCAGGAGGGTAATAGGAATAATAGTACCAATTCCTAGAGATATTGTGAAAAGTAAGTGAAATATTTTACCTAAATGTTTATCAAGTGCCTGGTGACATACTAGCTGCTGTTTCATGTGCTGCCTAACATGGGATACAGTAGGTGATGTCCTCTGTGAGCCAACATCATAGAGTTCATGGACCTAGATAGTCTAGGCTACTGTGCATCAGGCTATAGGGTATAGCCTATTGCTTCTAGGGTACAAGCCTGTATAGTATGTTGCTGTATAAAACAACACAAGATTAAATCAAGCACAAGAGAAAATGGTTTAATCAAAACATGTGGTAAACGCAAGACGTATGAGGCTGTTTTACAGAAACCTTTTTTCATAAGTAGAAAGAGTGCATCCTAAAATAATAATAAAAATTTGGTATAGTAAATACATAAACCAGTAACATAGTCGTTTATCATCACTATCAAGTCTTATGAACTGTACATAATTGTATGTGCTGTACTGATATATGACTGGCAGCATGGTAGGTGTGTTCACACCAGCATCACTACAACACGGGAGTAATGCCTTGTGCTACAATGTTACAATGGACACCATGTCACAGGCAATAGGAGTTTTTTAGCTTCGTTATAATCTTACAGGACCACTTCTTGTTTGTTTCTTTTGTTAGTCCTCACCCGAGGACACTTTTCCGTTGATTTTTAGAGGGAGTGGAAGAGAGAGGGAAAGACAGAGAGAAACATTGGTGTGAGAGAAACACATGGATTGGTTGCCTCCTGCAGGAGCCCCGACCGGGGCCGGGGCCAGAGAGGAGCCTGCAACAGAGGTATGTGCCCTTGACTGGAATTGAACCCAGGACCCTTTGGTCCACAGGCCGACGCTCTATCCACTGAGCCAAACCGGCAAGGGCCAGGATCACTTTTTGTATCTGCGGTCCGTCACTGACCAAAATGTTGTTATGCAGCACATGGCAATATTAACTTTTTAATGAATTAACTTTTCTATTTTTCATGTCTTCCCTCTCTGTGTTTCCTTCCTTTAGCATGAGCCGCACCGCCTACACTGTGGGAGCCCTGCTTCTCCTCTTGGGGACCCTGCTGCCAGCTGCTGAAGGGAAAAAGAATGGGTCCCAAGGTGCCATCCCCCCACCAGACAAGGCCCAGCACAATGACTCAGAGCAAACCCAGTCTCCCCAGCAGCCTGGCTCCAGGAACCGGGGGCGGGGCCAAGGGCGAGGCACTGCCATGCCTGGGGAGGAGGTGCTGGAGTCCAGCCAGGAGGCCCTACATGTGACGGAGCGCAAATACCTGAAGCGAGACTGGTGCAAAACCCAGCCACTCAAGCAGACCATCCACGAGGAGGGCTGCAACAGCCGCACCATCATCAACCGCTTCTGCTACGGCCAGTGCAACTCCTTCTACATCCCCAGGCACATCCGGAAGGAGGAAGGCTCCTTCCAGTCCTGCTCCTTCTGCAAGCCCAAGAAATTCACCACCATGATGGTCACGCTCAACTGCCCCGAACTACAGCCACCCACCAAGAAGAAGAGGGTGACGCGTGTGAAGCAGTGCCGTTGCATCTCCATCGATTTGGATTAAGCCGGGACACCCCGCCTGTCCTAGGGATGCAGCCCCAGGTAGTCCCAGAGCCAGACCTAAAACAACCTGATTTGAACTTGGCTTAAATCTAGAGACAAGAAGAACCACCAGCTGCCTCCTGACGGGCACCTGCTAGTGCGTAGTTTGTGTGCATGCGTGTGCATGGGTGGCTGTGGCTGCCTGCAGACACCAGAGGAAACATAGTCTCTGCTGGAGGGCACTTCCTATCACCTAAATGAATCTGCTTCCGCAGGGGACGGCCCAGAAAGCCCACACCATCCCAGGCATTTTCAAAGGTGCAGGTCTGAGCTCTGGTTCTGCCTTTGTCTTCCGTGTGCCTTCCTAGGGACTCTCCCTTTAGAATGAATGTTGATGGGAGAGGCCACTCTGAGGGCAGGAGACCTGTGTTAGTGCTGTATTAGACTTGGAAGGGGTATTTCAACCTGTGCTTGCTTCCTGCCTTCCTCCTCCCTTCCATAGTCAACCCCTTTGTAGGATCTCAGTGACTGTTTCAGTCTAATCTCGCATTTGCCAAGGGTTCTAAATGAACTCACTGGACCATGGATGTAAATATTTCCCATCTTTGGAAGACCCTTCAGACTCTAGGGGAGTTGGTGTGGACAAGGGCAAGAAGGACAGAGGAGTGAGAGAAGGGAGGGGTTGAACTTAAGGACCACTTGGGCCCAGCAACATTCATTAGGGAGATGTGCAGGGTCTTGGAAGGCCAGCCCCCAAACACAGTGAGACCCTTGTGTTAGCAAGTTTCCTCCTGGTAGTTAACAGAACCCAAGTGAACAGGGGAGAAATGAAATTGCAGAAAATAAATTCATTAACGTTGGCTGTCACTCTGATTTGCTGAAACGAGTTGGAACCCAATTCCAAACTTAAAACACGAGTACTGACCACTTTGAGTTTCGCCCCTTCCTGCTTTGCCCCTCAGGTGGACAATAGATGTAGCTCAGCGCCCCCCACATAGGGATCAGAAGAGAACAGAAACCTCGTAAGCAGGAGGTACTAATTCCCTTTGCTTGGTTATGATCACCTCTTTCCCAATTCACTGTTTCTGGGTAATGCTTGTGAGAGGCACAGCCTGGTTGCAAAGGGTCTGCCTCTGCCGGGTGGCCCTGACAGTGAGGAACCAGGCTCAGAGGAGAGCGTGTAGGGCCTGCTCCATTCTAGCTGGAAGAATCTTCTGTTGCAGCCATTGAGAGAAGTTTGAGCTGGAGAGCAGGAGAGAGGGAGGAAGTAAAGGAGGTTGCTCCTGGCTCAGGAGTAGTTTAATGCCTGGGAGGAGATGGGAGGGACAGGACCTCCCTTCTTCCTTTGCCCTGTGAGGGCCTCGTGGGAAGCCCCGGTAAGAAATCCGAGCATTTGGGTCCATTAGCTGTCAGGGTAACATTGGTGGGATTCATGGAACATTGTAACTCTTCAGAGTGTACTGGTAGAGGCTGTCCTCTGATTAAAATTAAACTTGAGCTACTTCTCAATAGCTACTTAAGATTTATGTAACGGCCCAAGTGTGGTGTGGGTGAACCTTACTGCATTTGGGGTTTGGCTAACCTGTTCCCGTCAAGCCTGAGGTTTTATATGTAAACTGCACCCCGCCCCCCAACACTTTTTTTTTTTTTTGTCTTGTATCATCTCAGCCTCACCACCCAAGTCATGTGTAACCTGGGAAACCAATACTGTAGACTCGTGTTTCAGTTGCCCATCAAGGCTCCAGCATTCAAAGGCCCATTGTAACTAAAGAGGCTGTTTTTATTTTATTTTTGTTTTGGTTCCGTGTTCTCCCATTTAACAACTAAACAAGAACCATACTCTGCAGCAGAAGTTATTTTGAACACCCAAAATGTTGGGTCTAATTTTAAAACTTTTAAACTCACTACTGATGATCCTACTACACTAGGTGAATTTGTGCATTTCTTATACACTGTATGCCCCTGCCCTAAATCTTTCTATCATTCACATCCTCCAGCAATAAACCACAGAATGGATTTAATTAAGCACGCAAATGCTAAGCCAGAGTTTTTGAGGGTGGGGGAAAGGAAGAGAAAGGGAAAGGAACTGAAAATGTAAAACCATACTCAAGAGGAAAAACGACGTTCAGAACCAGCGTCACTGAATTTCTCTTGTTTTAACTGTGCCAAAAGCATGCAGTTGTGTTAGAGGAGATGACTTAAGTTGGCAGCAGTAATCTTCTTTTAGTAGCTTGTACCACATCTTGCATGTAAGTTGAATTTGGCTTACGTAAAGAGAATTTCCTCAAAATGAACTTCACTGGGATAATCTGCCCTAAAAAACACAGCCTAGCCAAGGAGGGAACCGTCTGCTTTTCTTACTGTGCCTATATTAGACTCGCACAAGTACGGTGTGTCTCCCAACATTTATTAAAAGTGCCATATCTGTTACATAGTGTATTGGAGTCACCGATGATGTACTGATATGTTTTTTCATTACTATAGTAGAAGTTTTTTTAAGTGGCAAGCTATTTGCAATCTCGATCTTTCCTATTAAAATAATGCCAAACACCAAATATGAATTTTATGATGTACACTTTGTGCTTGGCATTGAATGAGAAAAACACACATCCTGCAAGTCTGTAAGTTGTTTCTGTTGTTGTTGTTGTTATTGTAGTTCTTCAAAGTTTAAAATGTAAGTGAAAAATCTGGAGGAAAGGATAATTTCCACTGTGTGGAATGTGAATAGTTAAACAAAAAGTTATGGTTATTTAATGTAATTATTAATTCAAATCCTTTGGTCACTGTGATTTCAAGCATTTTTTTTTCTCCTTTATTTGACTTCCTTTGAGTTGAGCAAAGAAGAGGCGGGCACATTGTATGCTGTCGGAGGCTTTTATCAGGTCAGCGGGAAATAAGATCTTGACACATCTGAACATGCATTACAGAGTCCAGACCTGAGCTTTTATTTTTTTAAATTGAATGTTCCTTAAAGGTTAACATTTATGAGGCAATATTAAGAATCATTTTAAGTGTTATTTTGGAAGACTTATGATGTGTGTGTACAAATAGTGGATAATAATGAATAGTTCACAAGCCCTTTTAAGGAGAAAATCTAAAAGGAAAAAATGTGTGTGCAGAACATTTATAAGTGACAAGTTAATGCTTAAGAGTGAAAGTAGTTCTATTGATTTGTCATTCTCAAGATATTTAATATCAACTGCATTGTGTATTATGTCTGCTTTAATCATTTAAAAACAACAGAGGATTATATAGACTATGATTAAGGTACTTTGCTGTGTATGAGGAGGAGAGGGGATTTGATAGTATCATGAAAGTTAATTTGGTTTCAAGCAAAGTTTTATGAATCTGTAACTAGAATGTAATTTTACCCAAATTATGTTCTATATAACCTTTCCCAAAGAGCAATAAATAGAACCTCTTCTCTCTCTCTGTCTCTTGTGTGTCTGTGTAACTGGAAGTGTTCATAGGGTAGAGTTGATGCAAGGATTCACTTGTGGGAAGGAAGATAGGAAAACAATTAGATCCTGTGACCTCAAAAGGAATTTATTTCTTCCACCTAGACCTTCCAGATTCTGCTTGATGTCAGATGGATACCTCAGGCTATGGCAGTTAGAAAGAAGAGTTAGAAAGGGTTATGAGAAGCCTTCAAATAGTGGAAGAATTGTCATAGAAATGATAATAGCTCTATTTTGAGGTGTTTAAGGGAAAAATGGGAGAAAGATTTTGGGCTCAGTACAGGAAGAGCTCTCTAAAGATGAGAGTGATTCAGCAAAGCAGTGAGTTGCCATGAGATGGTGATGGTGAATTCCCTGCCCTTGGAAATACTAAACCATATTTCTTTGCTTAGTGACTTTGTCCAGAAAAGTCACTAAGCAAAGAAACAAACAACAAGCAGCAGCAGCAACAACAAATCCTGGTGAGGGGAAGAGAGACTGATTTCAAGAGTTACCATATTATATCACTTAAATATCCAGTTTTCAACAAAAAGTTATGAGTCATGCAAAGAAACAAAAAAGCATGGCCCACATACAGGAAAAAAAGAACTGCCCTTAGGAAGTCCAGACATCAGACTTATTAGACAAAGACTAACTCAACTCTTTGGATATTCAAGAACTAAAGAAAACTATTCTAAGGAACTTAAGGAAAATAGCAGAATGAAATTTCATCAAATCCTGAATACAAATAAGAGAAGTTCCTTTTTAAAAAAGAAACAGATAGAAATTGTGAAGCTTAAAAGTATAACTGAAATGAAAATTTTACTAGAGGGACCGAACAGCAGATTAGAGCAGGCAGAAGAAAAGAGAAACACCTTTACCTAGACTAATGAGAGGGAGGTAGGAGAGAAAGAGGACTCTATTAAAATCAGAAATGAAAGAGGGAACATTCCTATGAATCTTACAAAAATACCAGGGATTATAAGGGAATACTATGAACAACTGTATGCCAACAAATTAGATGAAATGGACATATTATTAATGTAACAAAAAGTCCAATTCCATTTTTTCATGTTTGACTCCTAACATCTTTTATGCCTCACTCCTCTCTCATTCCCTCCTGCCCCACATCTGGGCAAGCTGATAAGAAAGCCCAGGCCCTCCCATATTAGGCACTGATGGGACGATCAAACCATTCAAGGACCTGTCTGCATGTGAAAACCCTCAGCCTAGCCTCACTCTTTAACCACCATAAAAATTCAGCCAGTCTTCTTTCCCTGTTCTCAGACCAGGTTGGGAGGCCTGCCCTGCTCCCCACAGAAAACCTTGTTATGTGAGTCACAAAACTTTAATTTACTCTTGGTGTGTGTAGTGGTGTCATCAGTCTTGACATCTGAGCCAAATTTTGAATAAGGTCCATTCTGTTTATGCTGGTGTCTATAACACCTAGAAACACACAAAGTATGAAAATTACTTGAGAAGAAATAAATATTTGAATAGAACTATCACAAATAAAGAGGTTGAATTAGCAATAAAAAACTTGCCACAAGAAAAGTCCGAGACCAGATGGCTTCACTGGTGAATTTTACCAAATATCTAAAGGATTAATACCAAATGTTTACAACCTCTTCCAAAAAACAGAAGAGAAGGGAACACTTTCTATCTCATCCTATGAGATCAATATTACTTTGCTACCCATACCAGACAAATACATTACAAAATAAAACTACAGACAAATATTCCTTAGGAATATAGATGCAAAAATTCTCAACAAAACTAGGTGATTGAATTCAGCAGCACACAAAAAAGATTATACATCATGACTAAGTGGAATTTCCCCCTTGGGAAGTAAGGTTGGGTTAATCATCAATAAATGTAATACATCATGTTAGTAGAATAAAGGACAAACATCACACAATCATGCAGAAAAATCACTTGACAAAATCCAACACCCTTTCATGATAAAAATCACGTAACACATTAGGAATATAAGGGAATTCTGATAAAAGACCCAATAAACGACATCTACGAAAAACCCACACAGCTAACATTACTTAAGGGTGCAAGACTGAAAGCTTTCCCCCTAAGTGTATCTGCTTTCACCACTTCTTTTCAACATTGCACTGGAGGTTCTAGCCAGAGCAATTGGCAAGAAAGGAAAAAAGAAGTCATCCAGATTGGAAAGGAAGAAGTAAAACTATTTCTATTTTCAGATGACATAATCTAGTATGTAGGAATACTAAGGAATCCACAAAAGAAGTATTAGAGCTGTCTTGGTCCATTCACACTGCTATAACAAAATGCCACAGACTGGGTAGCTTATTAAAAACAAACATTTACTTCTCACAGGTTTAGAGGCTGGAAGTACCAGATCAGGGCATCAGCATGGCCAGGTGACAGCTTGCTTCCAGGTCTGGAGCCTCTTTTACAAGGAACTAATCTCATTCATGAGGGTTCCACCTTCTTGATTTAAGCACCTCCCAAAGGTCCCGCCTACTGATACCATTACCAATGGGGATTAGGATTTCAACATACGAACTGGGGAAGGGAGAGGACACAAACAATTTGGACCAGAGGAAGAGCTAATAAATGAGTGTATCAAGGTCACAGCAAGATCAAGATACAAAAGTTAATTGTATTCTATTAAGGAAAAACCTAAAACTGAAATTAAGAAAATAATTCCATTTGCAATAGCATCATAAAGAATAAAATGCACAGGGATAAATTTAATAAGGAAAGTACTAGACATGTACTAGTACATTGAAAATACAAAACATTCTTAAAAATATTAAACACCTAAAGAAATAGAAAGATATCCTGTGTTCATGGATTAGAAGATTTAATGTTACTCAAATTCAACACATTCTCTATCAAAATCCTAACTGGTTTCTTTGAAGAAATGGACAAGCTAATCCTAAATTTTATATGAAAATGCAAGAGACCCAGAATAGCCAAAACAATCTTGAAAAAGAAGTATAAAGTTGGAGGGCTCACCCTTCCTGATTTCAAAACTTACAGAAAACAATTGTTACAAGGCAAACACCCTTTTAACAACCACTAGGACTTTTTCCAGCCTCTCCAGAAGTTCTTCCTATGATCCACTTCTGTTTTAACCATTTTCCACACTTCAATAGTAACAACTCTCAATTTTTATAATAATTTCTTCTTTGCATATCTTTATTGTTTTATCATCAAAGTGTGCATCCCTAAACTCCACACATTCATCTGGTTATAAGCCAACTAGTGCCCTGGTGCACGAAATTAGTGCACTGGGTGGGGGGGATTCCCTCAGCCCAGCCTGCACCCTCTCCAATCAGGGACCCCTTGGGGGATGTCTGACCACAGGGATTGGGCCTAAACTGGCAGTCGGACATCCCTCTCACAATCTGGGACTGCTGGCTCCTAACCACTCACCTGCCTGCCTGCCTGATCACCCCTAACCCCTCTGCCTGCCTGCCTGATCGCCCCCTAACTGCCTCTGCTTCAGCATCCACCACCATTGCTTTGTCCAGAAGGAAGTCGGACATCTGGAAGATGGCCGGTTGACCTGGTCTAATTAGCATATTACCCTTTTATTAGTATAGATAGATTATATAGGATAGGATTGCTTAAATGGGCGGGGGTCCTTTTTCATCAGGAGGAGATGCTCTTGGCAGACAAAAATACATAATCCCTATATCTGGACTGATAGTCAGCCATATGCACTATACTGCCAAACTGGTCATTAAAAAATTGAACCACTTTCTTACACCTTACACCAAATAGCTGTTGCCCTTAAAACCCCTCCTCAGCCCCCACCTTATGTTTTGCCTTCCCAGTTCACCCAGATTAGGTTCTGATTGGTTGGTTTCTATGCCAGTCAGCATCAAAAGCTCTGCCTCCTAGGCAGCCATTGGCTCCTTGCACTTCACCCATATTAGGTTCTGATTGGTCGGTTTCTATGCCAGTCAGCGTCAAAAGCTCCGCCTCCTAGGCAACCATTGGCTCCTTGCACTTTCCAGGATTTGGTTCTGATTGGTCGGTTTCTATGCCAGTCAGCGTCAAAAGCTCTGCCTCCTAGGCAGCCATGGCTCCTTGCACTTCACCCAGATTTGGTTCTGATTGGTCTGTTTCTATGTCAGTCAGCATCTCTGGGCCTATCAATGGGCCTGATTAGAGAGGTGGGGCTGATCAGCAGCCCCAGGGGAGGCCTGGAGAGAAAGAGAGGCAGGGCTGCTGGCCAGGCTCCCAAGAGAAAGAGAGAGGCAAGTGCTGATCAATAGCTGCCACAGAGGCTACAGATCAGACCCTGCTTCTCTGTCCAGGCCTCTCTCCGGGCCTGATCCGCAGCCCCCTCGGCAGTCAGTGCTTGGTCACAGAGCCCGCAGCGGCAGGCAGTCAGTGCTGGTTGCCACAGCAATCCAGCACTGACTTCCGGTCAGTCAAGACTTTGGTCATTTTGGATGTTACGGACCCTGGGTTTTTATATATTAGAATTAAGTGAGAAAAGATGAAGGTCTACATTAAGGTAGCCCTAAGCCCCTTCCTGTGATCTGGGTGGTGATTACCAAGCAATCAGTGTTCACTGTCTCCTGTTTCACCAACAAGTTTACTGGGAAGAAGGTTAAATTAATTGGATATTTTAAAGTATTTTAAACAATTATTTTGTTCCTCATCATAAAAAACAAAGCTTAGATTCTGATGCTCACAAAAGGATTTTACCATCTTCTATGTTTATAATTGAAGCTGCTTTTTCTCCTCTGTTCATTTATCATTAGCACATGTAGCATTAGTCCATTACAAATGAACTTCACTACCTTGCAGACATCCCACAAATGCCAATATTGACCCCTTGAATGTAGACATTTATTACTATGCACCGTGATAGCAGAAGTTAAATATGGGAAGTAAATACCTATTGTTTTTTACTTCTGCACCTCTTTTTCTTAAAAAAAATTTTTTTAAGAGAAACTCTTGCCTTATGTGATGCCATCCAGACTTATTACTGTGCCTTCCATCCTTGCTCTCCCTTAGGCATAGGGCTGACATAAGACCACATCGGAAAATCAGAAGACCATTCCATTTGGCCATTTTGATTGATTTTAGAAATGGGCTTGAAACAACCTGGATGCAAAATAAACTTCCTTAAGATTTGAATTTGGAGACTGGGAGAAACAAGATCTTTTTGCTTTTCTAGGATCACAAGTTATAATAATCCTGTAGACCAAAATCTGATGATAGTGATATTTCCCAGGTTATATGGATGAAATTGTCTGAAGAATGAAGCCTCTATACTCAAAAAAGCAGAGCCAAAATAAGGAGTAAGTAACTCAATGAAAGAATTTTTTCCCTGGAGTAAGCTATATGGGGAATCAGGCCAATCTCTGGGTCATTCTGTATTAGTTATACATCACTTTATAACAAATTATGCCCAAACTTAGCAGCTTATAAGAACAAACATTTAGCATTTCACACATTTCTTAACAGGGATCTGGGAGTGACTAAATTGGATGCTCAAAATCTGGCTCAGAATCTCTCATGAGTTTGCAGTTAAGGTATCAGCAGGGGCTGCAGTCATCTAAAGGCTTGACTGAGGCTGGAGAAACCCCTACTTGTAGGGCTCACTCACATGGCTGTTGGCTGGAGGCCTCATTCCTCACACTGTGGACCTTTCTTCACAACATGGTAACTGGCTTCCTCCAGCATGAGTAAGCCAAGAGAAAGCAAGGAGGAAGCCACAGTACCTTTTATGACTTAGTCTTCCAAATCACACTTTACTTTCACCTTTATTCTATTTGTCAGAGGAAGTCACTAAGTTTGCCTACATTTGAGAGGAGGATTTTTAGGCTTCACCTCTTACAGGGAGAAGTATCAATGAACTTGTGGTCCTATTTAAAAATCAACGCACTCTTGCCTGGCCAGCGTGGCTCAGTGTTTGAGCGTTGATCTATGAATCAGGAGGTCACAGTTCGATTCCCGGTCAGGACACATGCCCAGATTGCAGGCTCTATCCCCGGCATGGGGCATGCAGGAGGCAGCCGATCTATGATTCTCTCTCATCATTGATGTTTCTATCTCTCTCTCTCCCCCTCCCTTCCTCTCTGAAGTCAATAAAAATATATCTTAAAAAAATCAAATCAAATCAACACACTCTTAGTTACACCAATCAGTAAACTCAGTCTTTGGCTTAGTTTGCATTGGGTTTATGTCACTTAAGACCCACAGAACCCTATACCTGTGTCACTAAGAAAGTTTTAGATGTTATTATTTATTGCTTTTACTCTGTGAATTGATCTCTAATGATCGAATGCAGGCAAAGCAGAGCTACTTTTAGTGTCCTGCATCTGTATCATCTGTAGCACCAAAACTGGTTCTACAGAAGCAGGACCTTAACCCATAGCAGAGAGAACTTACCCTTCAGCGGGGCCAGAGCCCCACTTAGTAGACAGAAGTTAATATTCAGTGCCACTGAGGGACCGGCTATACTGCCTTCCAATTCCTTCCCATTCCCTCTACAAACCTCAAACCTAGGCATTCTCTTCATAGATAAAAATTTTTGGATTCAATTTTTAATTAAAAGGATGGGCCTAGTTAGCACTTTCCACCTTGCAGTTTTCCATTTAAAGGCCCAGGAAGAGACTCTTAAAGTTGAAGATTCTAAATCTTACATTTAAAAATTTACATTTTTGAAAACTTATACCGGAGGAGCAAAGTAAATGATGCTTTGAATAGAAGGGGCCATCCACCATGGAGAAGAAATTGTCACTTGAATTACATTTATAAACTAGTTTACTAAAAAAATTATCACAGATTTTAAAAATTCTTCTTTTTATTAAATGTCAGTGAGTGTTCTTGCTTACAATAAACAGAATCTATATTTTAGGTTGTTGGATCAGAAAGAGGTGTATTAAAAGTGATTAGGTAGCTCACAGACCCTCTGAGGGTGGGGCAAGAATCTTGTTTGAATGCTACATAGGAATATAGAGTCCAGAAATAAACTAGCCATGGAAAAAATGCCCTACGCACCATGGTGTTATTGTAGGAAAGCATCCCTGGTTTGCCCACCACCCCTTAGTTATGCCACTAGAGACAGATGTAGAAACTGCAACCCAGATGCCCAAGAGCCCAGTGACTCCCTCTTCATGACTGACAGAAGTTATGCATTCCTATGAATGGTTGCTGACTCAGGTTGGTTGCTTCTGCTGCAAGTCTAGTGTGGTGTAACTGCCCATTGGAATCTAGGGCAATTTACAAACATAACTTCACGGGAGTCTGGGAAGTGCGAGTGTTCCGCTTTCTACGCTCTACATTACAGGAGGCACCCTGATAGGTTCCTGGAGTAGGCACCCAGACAGCAAGAGGCCACATCAAAGTAATTTGTAAACACCGGTGAAAAAAAAATGTGAAAGGCTTATATGAAAACATCAGTCTCTTGTCCCGTCTCTTCTACCTGACTCTCCTCCACCTCATTTCTCAGGGTCAACCCTTTTCAATTCTTTTTGCCTGTTTCTTCTGCCATTGCTGAAGGTTCAACAGGGGTCAATGCCCCAAATGACTCACTCACATGGCTGGCAGTGGATGCTGGCTACTGCGGGAAGCTTAGTTTTAAGTGGTCTCTTCACATGTCTTCGGCTTCTGGAAGCACAGTGGTTGGGTTCCAAGAGTAAGTGTTCCAAGAAAAAGAAGAAGATAAAAGCTGCCAGTTTCTCAAGACTGGGCCTGAAAAGAAAAAGAAGAAAACTCTGCCATTTGTGACACCATGGACGGAACTTGAGGGCATTATGCTAAGTGAAATAAGTCAGAGAAAGACAAATACTGTATGCTTCTGCTGACATGTAGAATCTAAAAAGGTTGAACTCATAGAAGCAGAGAACAGAATGGTGGTTGCCAGAAGAGGGGCTGTGGGGTGAAGAAGCTGCTAAGAGAGTATATCTGAAAAGTTCTCATGACAAGAAAGAAAACTGAACACTATATGAGGTGCTGGATATTAACTAAACTCATTAATGGTACATATATCACATCACTATGTTGTACACCTTAAACTAATACAATGTTATATGTCAACAATATTTCAATAAAACTGGGGGGAAGGGGGTTAAAAAAAGACTGGGCTTGAAAACCTATAGTGTCACTTCTACCATAGTTAATTGGTAAAAGCCATGTAGATCTGCTACAGTCAAGCGAGGGGATGAGAGAAATGTCAAATAATGTGGGCCACAATTAATCTGCCACATCTGACTTACGGGAGGGAGAAGGGACATGGGGTTCTGCTGGCCTGTTTACAAACTCGGATGCAGTCTCCTGTGCTCAGCCCTGCAGCTCACTGTGACCTGTATCTTCTGCAGCACTTGCCTCTGAGCCTCGATTCTCAGGACTTTTTACTCAGTTTGAAGTTTCTTTCCTTGTGATGTCAATGTTCACTCTTCTGTCTCCCTTGCATCTCTGAAACTATTTACTGAAATCACTCAATTGCTATTGTCTTTTTTTTTACTCTTTGTCCTTGTATGTTTATACTTTTAAAATTCCTTACTTTCACTTTAGTGGAGTTTCACAAGAAAAAAAAAACAGATTAATTTATATAGTCTATTTGTCTGAGTCCAACAAAAATGTATACCCATTGTTACTTGGTAACAACTTGATTTTGTAGAGTGCTTTAAAAGGGAAAAAATGCACTTTTGTATACATTCTATTTGATCCTCATTAATTTTTAAAGAAAGGCAGGACAGGTCTTTAAATGATCTTCATTTTAAAGGTGAACAAGCTGAAATCAGAGACATAAAATGATTTGCACAACCTTGCTTTAGTGATTTGCTTTCTACCAAGTCCTCCGGGGAAAGATTCTGGAATTAAGTGTAAGGGTAACAAGGAGAAGTCAAAGAAAATAAAACTAGTTTTTCTTTTTATTTGAGGGGGAAGATGCAGTACACGGAGTTCAGTAAAACTAGAATTTGTATAGCATTGGAGCGCCCAATTCACAAACTGGAACTTGTTTTTTAATGCAAGTGTGCAATTGTGGGGTGTGGGTCAGGAACCTACTAGAAAGAAACTAAGAAGACTTTGATGACCTAGCTCAGCTTCCTATTTCAGGCCACGCTGCTCATTCTGTTCACTTGATCCACATGCTGGGATGTGAGAATTTTTTCCCACATCCCTTTGCAGGAGCCCATCTTGGCTGTTCTTATGGTAGTGGCTGAGTTTCAAAGAGGAAGACCCTGTAATGTCTCCCAGGCATACTACAAAGGAAATATAAGTCATCAGATAGTTGGATCTGGACCGGGGCCAGGATAACTCGACTCTTCTTGTAGAAGGTGCCATGGGATCTATAGTGATGGCAGGTGATGGGAGAAGTGGGTCCCCTCAGCTTTATGTCTTGTCTGAAAGATGATAACCATGCTAATAAATTTAGTGCCACATTCTTTACAGTGTGCTCATCCGACCCCTAAAATAAGGCCATAAACCATAATGGGGTCCACGATGCTTTCAATTATTAGACATTCATTTCTGCTCTTCATTTTTCCCCCCTCTTCTGCCCAAATTTGGCTTTATTGATGTGCTTTCAGGAGGCATGGGAGAGGGCAGTGTTAGAAAAAAAAAAGGTCCACTTTTTAGAAGTCTGAGAAAAATTATATGTCTATCAAAATAAAACCTAGGCTCCCTAAAGGGAAAGACATAGCATTTTTGTCATTGTACCCACAATAAACACGTAGCCAGATCATAACGAACAGAGTCTGTTTGAGGTTATTCCTGACCATTTTCAGAGTCATAGGCTATTTTATGTTATTAACACTCTAATTAAGAGAAGCATTAAGCTTTTCCTTTAGTAGCTACTAGTTAGGCTAGGTACAACCCCACCTCTAGGGCTTTTTTGAGAGCAGGAAGGCATCCAGAAAAGTTTGTGGGATGTGGCACTGAGCCCCAGAGAGAGGCTGAGTTTGTAAAGAAAACAGTGTTACAGAAGATACGTTATTTGGGTTTCTTGCCCTGCTACACAGCACTGAAAATTGGCCTTTCTGGTTGTTTGATGCAAGGCTGGAAGGATCAATTTCTTCACTGCTGATCTCTCCCTCTTTCTCTATTTTTTAATTAAGATTTTTTTCAATTATACCTGACATTTAACATTACATTAGTTTCAGCAATACAACTAGTGATTAGACATTTATATACTTATGAAGTGATCACCCAGTATGTCTTATACTCATTGGACATCATACATAGTTGTCACAATATTATTGACTATTCTTCATATATATTTTATTAAGCATTTCAACTCTTCATTCTTTTCCAGACAGTCAAAACTTGAATTCTACACCCATACCAAATCTAACTTCTTATGTTCATCCATGATTCAAAGGAAACTGGATACTACTCAAATAGAGTTAAAGAACCATTAATCTTGATAAAAAATACTAGATGGAAAAATCTTAATTTCAACTCCCTCCAGAAACTGAAGACCTTTCAAATATCCTTCTACTCTGAGACCCTGTCATGACAAAAAACAACAACAACAACAAAATTCCCATTTATTCTTATCTCTCACCTAAGATTTTTGGTATTTGTGAACAACAATCTTTCATCAGCAACAACACAGCATACTTAGTGAAAAACGAAGTAAGATTATGGAAGAGAATCGTGTGTTTTGGAGAAGACCATCAGGCTAGGATCATGTCAAATCTCTTGGTGATTTTCTTTTTCTAACTTTTGGCCGACAGAGAACCTTTCACTTGAAAGTGTGGGTTAGGTGAGAATTGGTTAGGAGAAGAGAATGTTAGGTAGTAGGTGAAGACAGAAAATTTTGATTTGCTTTTGAGTTTTCAGAGGGCCTTTAATACAGGGGGAGAACCAAAATCAGTAGAAGGAAATTGTGGTGGAAGAGAGGTGTACCAGTGGGACTGAACAATAGCAAGGAATTTATGTGGATCCTTCAGTAGAAATGTCCATTACATTGAAAAGTGAGTAAACCATGTTAATCAAACAATGCTGCTGGCAGCTTTGGGTGATTTCCTAAATGCAGGTTCATATTGCCATTGTCTGCATTCCTCTGCAGACTTTTGGAGGTAAGGAATTGGTGAGGGGAGAGAGGGTTGCGTTGAGGCATTACTAACTGGAGAATGTTCTTAATTGTGGTGCTTACTTCTTTGATCATTCCCCTTTGAAACAACCTGAAGAAAAAAAACAAAACTCACACAAACATCTTGCATTTGTGCTACTTGCTCAAGAGAACAAATGAAATCACAGCCATGTACTGACTAAATAATTCCTAGTTTGGGATATTAATAAGGGCCTTTAAATGGCTGTTATTCCCTCATCTATGCCAGAATGGAGATTTTGCTTGGCAATTTAGAACTGAATCGTATATAGAATTTGTACATACATTAAATTGCTAGACAATGAGCATAACTAAATTTCTGTTCAAAAAATATATGGTAAGGCAAATCTATGCTTTTATAACCAAAACGGGGGAAAAGAAGCATGTAAGTTTTCAACTAAACATTCTGTGACTCAGTTTGAACTGATTTGGGGAAAAGATTAAAATAATCTGACATGTACATGCACCCTCAATTATGAAGTTATCGTTGCAAACTAGAAAGTTCTAGCTTTGGGGGAGTGGGTTATAGGAGTGGTCAGTGGACTGGGGTACATGATGACAGCCCGACCATGGCTTTGAGCTCATGAAGTCCTCCAACATGACCAGAGAGGCACAGGGTTGAACTCATCAGTACAGTTTTATATGATCCCGAGGAGTTTGTTTCATTTCAAAAGTATCAGGAAGTTTGACTGAGTCACCCAACATGCTTTGCTGAGAGCTAAAAAGCCATGTTCTCTAGACCTCAAGATTGAGAGGGCGGATGAATCTAGCGATTGGTAGGTAACGTGATCTGCCTTTTGTAGCAAGCCAGAAGCCAGATGTCCCCTCCCCTTTGATCTGAATAACACTTTAGGCTGCAGACAATAAGATTGGTTTTAAATTTATTGTCTCTTTGATTTCTGCATTCTAATGCTTTTTAAATTCTTTACACAAGACAGGGCTATATATAGGCAACTGGGGTGGTTCAATGGAGGCCAAAAAAAAAAAAAAAAAATGCCAGTAGCTTTTGAGGAGTGCAGAGCGGAGCCTTGTGCACATTTCTCTGCAAGGAAACAGGGATGATACTTGGGGGCACGGACTTTTTCGTTTCCAGTCGTATTACTCCAAAATGAAGTTTCCCATTCCTGTTCCAGCGAGATTTGTGAAAAGTTCTTTGCAGCACACCCCCACCTCCCTCAGCAAAGTGCTACAGCAGAATCCAATGTAAGCGAAGGAACCTAAATCAGAATGCCTTCCTTTTCTAAGCCCTCCGTGACCTTCACCCCAGTTAGCGTTTCATTCCTGCCCTTGGTACGCAGCCTGGGGGAGGCAGTCAGCGGAGGCCCAGAGCTTCAGTTCATCAGTCCTGTTGACTGTGGAGATGCAAACGTCTGAATCCAACCTCATCCGCCAGAAGTTACATGGCATTTGGCAATCTTTTACTTTCAATTACTATTAAGTGAACAATAGTGACTGGGCACTCAATCAAATGGGGAAAACATTTAGCCCAGTTCCTTCCCTCAAGGAGATCAAATGCAGACAAATTGCCCGAAGAAGGCAGGAGTTCTGGGAGGAACACCAGAGGATGGCAGGAACAGGGGCTCAAGGCTCAATGCGTTTCCATTAAAGCTCTGTGACCTTGAGGAGGCATGGCTTCCACTCATCTCTGTTTTCTCTTCTGGAATATTAGGTGAACCCATACTGACCTAGCATTTTATTAGATTAAAAAGCCTTTCCCAGTCAGATCTTATTTGAGCCCAATAATCACCCTGGCAGCCAGGCAACACTGTGCATATTTAGGATGAGGAAGTTGAGCTAAAGGATGAAGACTTTTTGGAAGACTCATTACTAGTCTGAGACAAAGGCAAGACTGGGACGCAGATCTCCTGACACCTTCTCCCTAGCTCTGTGCACTTAACAAAACCCACCCAGCCTCCCAGCCTGTGAGTCAGGAGGACCAGGAGGGTTTTTATCTGTAAGAAGGGTTTGCAAAGTGATTACAGCAAAATTCTGATTCCTTCTCCCCAAGAATCCCTCTGAACTCCACCCAGAAGGAAGGACAGCCGCAAAAGCACCGGGGAAGGTGAGGAATTACAAAACAGCAAAGGCTGATTTTTCCCGTGGGCTCACCTTGGCAGCGTGGGAGTGGAGTCCCAGGGGCTCTCCTTTGAGTCAATACATCTGTCAGATTTTCCAGTTCGTTTTCAGTCATTTCCTTCGATATCAGGTATTAGGCCCTAAATGCACTTCTTCCTGCTTTATGGTTATGAAATACTAGAGGCCCAGTGCATGATTGAATCATACACGTGTAGGGTCCCCTACACGCTTTCACTTTTTGCGGTGGAGCTGGGTGCCTGTCCGCTGGTGCACCAGGCCTTTCAGAAGCCTCCGGCTCAGCGGAGGCTTCTGAAAGGCCTGGTGCTGGAGCAGACAGGAACCCAACTCCACCACTTTTGATGGTCCGCGGCCGCTGAGGGGGGCTACCCTGCTGTTGAGAGGCGCAGGGGGTGGGACTCCCGCCCCCTGCGCCTCTCAACGGCTGCTGAGGGGGGCTGCCGCGGACACCTGGCTAGCCTGCCGTTGAGAGGCGCAGCTGGGTGTCCGCGGCAGGCCCCCTCAGCGGCCCCTGATCTGGCCATTGAGAGGCACAGGGGGCGGGAGTCCCACCCCCTGCGCCTCTCATCAGCAGGGTAGCCCCCCTCAGTGGCAGCGGATCCGTGCCTCTCAATGGCCGGATAGGCCACCCCGAGTCCCGCCCCCCAGCCTCCCGCTGCCCAATCGTGGGCGTAGCGGAGTGATGGTAATTTACATGTTACTCTATTATTAGATAGGATGAACAATGGCCACCGCTGAAGCTTTAAGTCGGATGGGGATGGCCCCAAGACAGGCTCTTAGAAACCTTAGGCAGGAAAGGCTGTGCGATCGGGAGCCAAAGCAGACCCTCAGCACGGCTAATAACCAGGTCTCCCTAATACTTAGTCCTCTGTGGTCCATGGTCACAAAGCACAGTTCTAGATATTTTTTAAAAATATGAAGAAAATATATAAGACCCAGTCTGTATACCCAAGAGCATTACAGACAAAATGGTAGCAAAAGCACTTAAAAAAAAATCTGTGACGTCGGCAATTACAGCATGATATTGGAATAGGTGTACATGGAGATAGACTGTCAGCGGTCATGGGACTGTGGATGTGGCTGACTTCATTCATCTTTCATGTAGCGGTCTCTTAAAGTGACTGCTTACTGAGACCTGGGGCCCACTCGCCTCTTCCCTGCACGTTCATCCTATTCCAAAAACCTTAGAATTTAACCCAGCTGAATAAAGACCTCCATTGTATTGAATGAATGCCACAGAGGTTTTAACTGTATGATCCAATTATTTTAGATGGCCTGATAAAGAACTGTACAGGGACTATGGGACTTTATTCCAAAACACCAGAACCTCCATTTGTACTCAGCTGCAGAGAGTGAGCCCCCGTTTTCAGTTCAGACATGCAGTTCTGTCTCCCAGTCTGGCAGATGCAATTGGGTACCCTCAGTGCTGAGGGCTGGTCTGCAGGTGGCACGATGCTGTGGGCAGCGAAATGCGGTGCTTCCTTGGATTCCGCATGAGGGAAAGATCACGGCTAGGGACTGAGATCGGTAGTTCAGTGTGGCCTTTCCAATCCCGGGATCCAAATGTGCACAGGCATGCAAAGGAGCCTGGAAATTCCATTGCTGTTCCTTGGCCTCGCCCAGAGCAAACCGTGAGCGAGGGCGCCAGGGGACCCCACTTAAATGGAAATCATCTGCTCTACATAGTAGCGGATACTTAAAAATGAAAAAGTGTTAGGAATATTCCAGTCCTACTGTTTTATAATGCACAGCAACTTGTTCTTTCTAAGGTGCTACTCTGATGTCTTTTTTTAAAAAAATTTCTTTATTGATTAAGGTGTTACATATGTGTCCTTATTCCCCCATCTGATATCTTTTGATTCTTCTACTCTTGTGAGATAGGGAGGAGGGAGAGCACATTTGGCAGACTGATAAAGATCCTAAAGGGTCCAGCGACTGGCCTAAAGTCACAGCAGAGTTGTGACCAGAACTCAGCCGCCCAATGCAGAATTTAGTGCTTTTCAAATTATTTGTGTATCTTTGGCCACGTAGTCTGATTTGCATGAGTCTCCGAGGCTCCCTGGGTTGGAATGACTTTGTGGCTTCTGTGTTTTGTTTTGTATCGGTCCTTTTAAACATTTCCTTTCTCCATCATGCTTTATCATGCACAGACAGAAAAATACACAAAGCTTATTGAGTTATTAATAGACAAAGGCCTTTGTAGTATTGCTGGCACCGTGGAGGCCTTTTGTGGGTGCTACCTGGGCGGCTCCGTGGCTGTGAGACAGGAGCTGTGTTTAGGGGGCTCCACGCTTGGCTTAACGCTCTGCTGCCACTGTTTTGAAATTGCTCATCATCTGTGAATAATTTTTCGTTTTGCACTGGCCTGTCAAATTATGTATCCAGTCGTGCTCCTACTCAATCATGTTTTCTCCCCCAAAACGACTATTATCCTAATTTTTATGATAGTCCCTTTTCTCTATAGTTTTTATCATCTCAGTATGCATGTGCAAAGATTATAATTTTTGTTTTTGAATTTTACATAAATGAAATATATGGAATATTATGTTATGTTTCAGTAAATTAAAAAACAATTTTTTATTGTTTTTAGAGAAGAAGGGAGAGGGAGATAGAGAGATAGGAACATTAATGATGAGAGAATCCTCTATCGACTGCCTTTGCACACCTCCTACTGCGGATGGAGTCCGCAACCTGGGCATGTGCCCTGACCAGAAATCCAACCATGACCTCCTGGTTCATAGGTTGATGCTCAACCACTGAGTCACACCAGTGGGGCAGTAAATCTTTTTTATGAGACTTACCTATGTTATTTGTAGCTGCCATTCATTTGGCCTCATTACTGTATGACATTCTAATATATGAATATCTATCACAATAAATTTTTTATTTATTCTACTTTTGATGGAAATCTAACTCATCTCCAATTTTGGCTATTCTGAATCAGGCTGCTTTAAACATTGTTGCATGTGTATCTTTGTATAAAAGTGCTTGCACTCCTGTTGAGCATTTATCTCTGAAGGAAATTGCTAGATCATGAAGTGTTTGCTCAGCTTTAGTAGATAATGCCAAACTATTTTTCTAAAGTAGCTGTCTCAGTTTACATTCTCTCCAACAGTATGAGAATTTCCTTGTTCTGCATCCTTACCAATGCTGGGTATAAACAGTCTTTTTTAAAAAAATATACTTTATTAATTTTTTTACAGAGAGGAAGGGAGAGGGCTAGAGAGTTAGAAACATCGATGAGAGAGAAATATCAATCAGCTGACTCCTGCACACCCCCTACTGGGGATGTGCCCGCAACCAAGGTACATGCCCTTGACTGGAATCAAACCTGGGACCCTTCAGTCTACCCACTGAGCCAAACCAGTTAGGCTATGGACAGTCTTTTTAATTGCAACCATTTTGGTGCATACAGGGTGGGGCAAAAGTAGGTTTACAGTTGTGAGTACACTAAACAGAGTTTATTCTTGTATATTTTTTTAATGATTGTGTTATTTTCCATACAAACAAATGTAAACCTACTTTTACCCCACCCTGTAATCAGTGATATCTCATTGTGATTTTAATTTGGACTTCCCTGATCAGTAATAAGGTTGAGTATCTTTTTTAAAAATGTATTGCCCACTTGGATATCTTTTGTGTAGTTTCTTGTTGATTCTTTTATTACATTATTTGGGGATCTTTTAGTATGAATTTATACTAAAAGTTCTCTTTGTATTCTGATGGGAGTCCTTTATCAGGCATATATATTGCCAATATCTTTACATGGTCAGTGCCTTAGAGATACTTTTGGATGAGAGGTCTTACTTTTAAAATAGTAAAATTTATCTATCTTTATGGTTTTTTTTTTGTGTGTGTGTACTTGAAGAATGTTTTAGTCCTTAATAGAATATGATGAAAGTGACTGTGTATGAGTTCTGGGCCTTAGTCAAAAAAGCATAACTGTTTCACCTTGGATCACTCAAGCAGCCTAGAGCCAGCACCAACGTGGCAGCCAAGTGAGTCAGCCACATCCCAGCCCTATTCAAGCATTCCAGCTTTCAGATGATCACAGGCCCAATGGACATATTACTTCAGCCATTGTAGATCCCAAGTGAGAACTGCCTTCTTGAGCTCTTCTCATACTAATAAAAACCACGGAAAAGAAGTGATTGTTGTTGATTTAATCCACTTAGTTTTGGGGGTATTTTGTTATGCAGCAAATGATAAGTAACATAGTTACCATCTCTTACCATTCATCGTCACACAATGATGGGCATGAAGCAAATGCTACTTTGGGGAGACTGACTCAGAGTCATCCAAAGCAATGCAGGCATCCATGCAGGCCGGGCCAGCGCAGGCAGGCCAACTTTCAAGTCTTTTATTTCAATGAATACAGCACAGCCAGGGGAAAAGTGGCAAAGTCCAAAAGTAGAATATTTAGCCTCAGAAATTTTAGGCCTATTAGTTGGACCACCAGCAAACACAGGTCATTTAAAGAATAGGCAAAAAATGTATACTTATAAATTCAACAGGTATCACTATGCTCAGCTAAGGAGAGTAAGCCTTGGTGGAACCAGAAAGGACTTTTCCTAAGGTTGGGTTGATGTATTTCCTAGGTCCTTATGATACACAGGCTTCCACTCTCTCCTAGGAGCTCTAATTCAGAACACAACTTTAATAATGGTTTCTACAAACTCTTAGGATCATTGGGTCCCTTATTTTCCACCAACAGTTCTAGAACATGTCTCCATAAGGGAATATGGAAGAAGACAACAATTTAATGTGATAAATGAGTTGAGCCTCTGGGAGGGGCTTTTGGCCTTGAGGGGTCAAAGGATCGGGATTCTAGTTTTGATATGTTCACTAAGTGTGAAGTCTCTTGAACCTCTGTAGTTTTTACTCTGTGAAATAGCTTTTATCCAATATCTAAAGAAACTCTATGACTATAATTTAGAAGATTTTCTAGTGATAAAATGTCTCCCTAGATAATAATCCTGTCTGTTATTTAAATGTCAATAGCCTCTGGGGCATATCTCAGCAAACTTCTAGAACTCTGGAGTGCATGGCATTCAGGAACACTGAATGGATTAATCAATTAAAAATAATCACACTTCTATTTAAACAGAAGTGTATTCTGCTGGAATTATTTTAGTTTTTTTGTTCATAAATACCTACAAGTGTCATATCATTTCTTGAAAAGAATTTGTACCTTGTGCTGAGCGCTGGACTACAATACCACTATATTTCTGTTCTTTCCTTAGTATATTGTTTACCAATCCACAACTTGAAGTCACCAATCCCTGTGGTTCTCCTCCCACTCATCCCATCTTGGGTAATACATGTTTAGGTAGTGTTGCTTTTGGGTCAGCTTAGCTGAGACAATGCCTGGCTGGGTTTGTGTGTTTGGTGGTAGCCTTTTATGCCTAGGCAGGTTGCCATGGCTGGCGGGATGGACGGGGCAGAAAGAAGGAAATATGAATGACAGGTTTACTGAGACCCAGCTCTTGCAGCTCAGTAGTAATGCAGAGCTTGGGCAGGAATGAAAGTTAGAAGTGACTGGTTTCTCTAAGGTAGAGTACTGTTGGAATACTTTTCCAAAATGCCTCCTGGAAATAAATCTGCACTGCACACCAGACAGACATGAAACCAAGATTTATTAAAATGCCCTTAGCATATTTACCATCGGAAGCCATGAATGCAGTTCTCTGCAAGTTCCAAAAAAATAGAGTTCTATCTCTTAAAACAAATTAACAGAGGTATCAATAGATTAGAATAAATATAACCTATCATAGAGATAGAATCCTTTGAGTAGACAATCTAATTTTTCTAACCAATATATACTATGTACAAAAATACACTTGATGTGGTAACCAAGTAGTGTCAAGGAGGAAAATATACATATATACGCACACACATATTTTCATTATGTACAATCAATATTGGTTCCTTCACCTTTTCTTTTTAAAAATAAATACTTCATTTGGTTGCAAGTGACATTTACAAATTCAACTAACGAGCATTTCCAGCACTGACAAAATTAAATAGGCAAACAAATGAGAAATATATATTTTTAAAAAATTTAAAGGAAAAAATACCTGAATCCAATTAGCTTATTACAGTAAAAATATCCAAGACAATGTCATGTAAGGTTTCATGTCTTTAAAGTGCCGCCTCACTTCTCAAACTGCCCTCATTATTGCTTAAAATCCTTGAAGATGACTTCTACAGATTGGTCTAATATACTTGCAAGTCAAACATTTGACTCTCTGAGACGTGCTTATACTTTCTCTTTATGCTCTTTCAAGAGTGTCACAGTTACTGTTGATCTGAAATCCACCACAAATTGTCGACGTCTGATCCAGATGCATGGAGATGTTTGAATCGTGAGTAGTAAGAATGGAGTGGCAATAAAAAGCCCATGATTCAAAATGTTTGTACAAAACTGAAGTCAATTTGTCCAACAGCACTGAGAAGTTATTTGAGCTTCAAAAATTCAGTCATAGGCAGCATAGCTGGACTGATTTGTAATTTATCAAAAGAATGGTCCCAGTTAGACAGTTTTAAAGTAAAATCTATGAGAAGTTGAGAACAACCCTCCCCCTAACCTCCTTAAAATAAAATAGAATAAAATGAAAAAGAAATGTATTTTCCATCCTTTTTATGGATTTTTCCCTCTTTGCCTAAGTGATGAGGTGATGCTGACATTAACAAGAGGCAGTCATAGCAGTGTGTCTCACTTGGTGACAGAGGAGCGCCCTGTCCAAAGGCCTGGGAAGCAGAGCACTGGGTGTGAGAGGAGGGAGTGAGGGCTCAGGGAGACACTGGGCTGTCTGTGAGGCAAAGGGGTAAAAGAGCTGGGTCCTGGAGAAACTGTAAAGTGAGGGAAAAAATAGCTGTGGGGTGTGAAGGAAGGGGAGGCCACAGCAGCCGTACTGAAAGGAGAAAACAGAAATGAAGCTAGATGCCAAAATGACTTTTGGACAGGCACAGAGAAAAGAGAAAGATCCCTGGACCACCAACCCCTTGGCAATGACTCTGAAATTGAATGACATTATTTCAGCAGGCACAGGCCAGTTTCGTTAGGGTACTGACCAATATGAGACACTGGGGACTCCCATTTGCCTAATACAGATTCCTTAAGTTGCCATTGGTACAACCATGGCGAAAATGACCAGCTCCCTAATAATGCAATGATCAGCCAAACAGCGCACCCTGGCCTTGTTCAAAGTTTCCTTCTTCCCTGTCACCTGTTCTCCCTCAGCCCATGGCTTGCAATCTCACAAGGTAGAATGAACACAAATGACTACATGTATCCAATGCATTTTAAGAAAGCAGTGTCCATTTTAAGAAAGGGTGTTGCTAAGAAAATTAAACGTTTAAGGACTTGAGATAATTTACATTTCTGTTAGGCCTGATTCCTATTAGGATGCTGACTGATTTCACTTAGGTCTGGGCGTGCAGGCCAGCGCTGATTTTCCAGGCCAAAGCACGATTCCCTAAATCAAACTCCAGGGGCACGCTGCTCCCCACAGTAGTCTAAATTAAAACTCAATGAGAGAAAAGACTATAATGAATCAAAGACATGTTTTGTCTAAAGAGTCTTAAAAATTATTCCATTTCTCATTTTAAAAGTTTCTGCCTTTTTAGAATTATCTCAGATTGTTTCTTTAAAGATAAATCCTTTTTAAAATGCTCATATTCTTTGAAGATTACATATTCGACTAACAGTAGAGTCATATTATTTGTGTTTTGAGAAATTGAAGAACTGCAGAATTATAAAAGTAATTACTTGGAATAGTCCTATTCCTCTGGTAGACTAAAAAATCCTGGGTGTGTCAACCTGGGCAGACAGGAGAATTGTTGCTAGACTTCCCCCTCACTCATGGATTTGTTTCCAAAGGAACTGGATGTTTTCGGAGGATTACACAGAGTGGAATCTCAGTGGGACTGAGACCACCTTCTTTATGTCTTGGTGGTCAGATGTAAAGAAATAAGACTATAGCTAGGGATCAATTGCCAAGGAGCAAGGAAAAAAAATTAGCTATTTACAATTTACTTAAATCTACCTAAAATGTAAAGATTTTGAATACCTTTTTAGTCTATTATTGAAAAGAGTAGTACACGTTTTGTATGCTATACACCCATTTTTATATATCTCACAGAAAGAGACCTGGAATTCAAAGTTCATCCCAAGAGTTCTCAGAGAGTTCATTTCTGAACACATTGATCATCCATGTCGTGGGGAGGGAGGGAGTAATTTCCCTGTACACTCGGTGCTCTATGGGAATAGCTTTCATTTGGGAAGCTGATTGATTGGTAAATAAAATTACAGTTGTTCCATGAGACAATAATGGAAGTTAGCCCTGAAAGAGCACAAGAAAGCAAAGGAGGTACAACTTTGCCAAAGATGTTGACAAGCCACCATGAATGCACACCTGAAAACACTTGACTTCTTCATTGCTAAGCATAATGCGTTGGCAGCTCACACTATATATGGGGGGAAGAATTATTCACTATCTTCTTAGACATTTTTATAGTTTCAAAGACAAAGAGCCCCTTGGTGCCTTGGTGTCTGTACAGACAGAATTAAGGGAAATGCTCAGCCTACAAAACAGCCTAGGTCTGGTAGCAGGCTGTTTACTCCATGGGGAAGAATGCCAAATTCTTTGGAGGTGAATTTCTACAGGAAACTATGGGCTCATTTGCATTTTGCTAGTCCAATGCTATAGAATTTCACATAAAACATTTTTTAAAAAGCCCATAGAAGTAAGTATCTGGATCTGCTTTTAGAAAAAGAGGCAGACTGGAGGTTCTTAGTATTGAGGGAAAATTAAAAAACAAACAAACAGAAAATTATATAAACATAGATGGGACATAGAAGAATAAATTAATGGCTTTAGCTACCACTTCCATATAAAAATTGAGATTAAGTCAGTCGTCCCCAGATCATAGAGTGGAGAAGAAATTCATGAACAAGCACTTCATATATATAATATGCAATAAAGTCTGGAGTTCATTTGAACTGCTGATTGAAGTGAATCATCATACCAGAGAAAGGAAGGATGAGAGGAAAACGGTCCTCTATGTTACAACCACCAGGCTGGTTGGGAGAGGGGCTGGGGATAGAGGGGAAATGAATCCAATACGCTCCATCTGAGGACAGCTAACCTACTGAATGAGGCTTGATTTGCTTCCCTAATCTCTGCATTGGTAGAAATTTCCCAGGGACTTAAGAGACAGAGTGAGCTAGCTGCCATTTTAATATCTTTATGCTTTCAAGTAAGTTGTCAACCACACAATAGGCTTCAAGTTGGACATATTAAAACCCTCTTGAATTCACTACTGCCCAGCAAAGCATTGATCTGGAGGAGGGTTTGTTAGAATGCCCATTCCTTGGGAAGGGAATGAAGAATTGTGAAACTAACATTCAATGCTTCTAACAAGGTGTCAACAACTGGTGGGTATGCAGAAATGACACAAAATGGGCCGCTCAGTCCCATACAGCTGTTATGGAGCCTAGTCATGCCTGGGTTCAATTGCTAATGTAGTTGTACATACTGATATGTGAGCATAAAGGAGCCAAATATGCCTACGCCTGTTTCTGAAGGTCTTTTCTTTAAGTGACTTCTGCCCCAATTACAGAGAAGGTTCCAAGCAGCTAGACTGTTACTCTGTACAGCTGGAAAATGGACATATATTCAACAAGCTATTTGCATTTTGGAGAGGCTGAAAAGGATTCCTACTTTTCAATTCCTACTAAATACTATTAGGTTGGCCACACAAATTTGTTTCTCTTATGCTGCAGATTTCTTTGTGATGACCAAGTAGCTGACATGAATGAAAGGTCATGACTTTATTGAATTCACTCTCTTCAGTGGTATTGTTCCTGAAGGTACAATATGTAATATGTGAAATGTGATAGCCATGAACTTCTGGATGTTCCATGCATTTATAAACTGCTCTTAAGAAAATCCAGAGTAAGGAAACTTAAATGGTCTAGCATTTCTACTACAACATGCCACATCTCCTTCTACATAGCTTTTTCAAAAATTAACTCATTGAATTTCACAGTATGTTCTTTTTTTTTTATAATTCAGAAACCAATAAATTAATTTGTAGATTGCCAAACCTGCTGATGCTTTTTATTTTCCCTTCCATTTCTTGGCATTTTGTTTATTTCATTTGTGATTTTTTTTTTTTTCTGATTAGAACAGGCAGGATCAAAGAAAAATAAAACTCAAATCTAACAGTTCTTCCTAGTGATTCCTAAAGACA
This sequence comes from Cnephaeus nilssonii, assembly GCF_951640355.1. Lineage (NCBI taxonomy): Eukaryota > Metazoa > Chordata > Mammalia > Chiroptera > Vespertilionidae > Cnephaeus > Cnephaeus nilssonii. The sequence continues at coordinate 38,051,811 of NC_137075.1, read as the reverse complement.
ACTTAAACTACTTTATAACATTGTATATTTGATATTTTTGGGAAAAAGCTCTATTTTTTTGACTTATTTCTTCTTGACACAGAAAGCCCTAAATTGGTTTTATCTTTGTTTGGGGGAAGGGAGAGTGTCAAAATAGACCAACTTATTAGATCAAGGAGTGAAGAGGTTCCCTTGCCAAAGTTAAAGCCTGGTTACTGGGAAAGAGACTGCGGTTTTGCTAATTCCCCCTCACACACTGACTAGCCGCTGACTGCTGGGATGCTGCAGGCAGTGATCTGCATGAATGACAGCAGGCAAGGAAGGAAAAATAGAAATGAGAAAGCACAACACTCAAGAAAGCAAGAATAATTGAAATGAAAACTCCCCCATTGCAAGGAGTGCAATCTATGGAGAGATGAGCACAAATACACTTACATCTCTCTTCTGCTACATCCAAGCCCATGGAAGAACCATCCAAGCCCATGGAAGAACCATGACTATCTTTGGGGAGATTTCCAATACCACCAAAATCTCTTTTCCTTCCTTCAGTTTCTCCAGTTGCTCCAGCAGCAGCATACGAGCTTTTCACTTAGAAAACACCTTTCCTCACGGTACTTATGGACAAAGGGGTGCCGAAGGGAGGCTCAGCAGGTGTGCAGCTTCTACTGTCCCTACTTGGAGAACAGGAGGTCGGAGACCAGCATCCAATCTGACATTCAATTCCTCAACCACGTTGCCAGTTTGTTTAGGCTACAACATTTCCAGATGTAATAGCACCACCAGGTTTCCTTATCCTACTTCTCAGATTTTGGAAATTCTTCCTCCCTAATTCCTAGGTTGTTGCAGCAAGCATTTGAAGAGACATCAATGGACGTCAATTCAAGTATTCAAAAGGCAACGGATGGGCAGCAGGTCCATCACCTGTGACGGTGGGGGAGTCACCATCATCAATTTCTGCTTGACCAGACTCTTCCCTTTTTTCTCCCCCGGTAAGCTGCCTCTTCTTGGGTTAAAAGCCATAGAGCACACCTCCTTCTAACCTGATTTTTGACACCTCTCAGGTCTGAGTTTTTATTTTTTTATTTTTACCTAAGATAGTTACATCATGCTCTGGTTTAATATATGATATACTTGTGTGCTTGAGGGATGATGCCAGTTACTCATGCAAGAGTCTGAACTGCTATCAACTGTGCCCTGATGTAATGAATCTTGGCGAGAAGAGAAGATGATGTTCACAAGCTAAGATTTCCCAGAGTCTGACTTAACCGATGTGAGTGTCTGGTTAAGCAGAATAGCAGTACTGGCCACTCTCCCTCTTGTTCAGGGAGGACTGTGCTCAGAATAGCCACTTAAGTCCTGCTTGCCTGAAATGCTCAAGCTCTAGTGGTACCCCAACTATTTCCTCTCCATGAGAAGTTTAGAGACACCTGCTGTGTGTAAACACAATCTCAACTGCATTTTAGAGGGAACATTTTAAGGCCTGAAGGCTGTTTTAGATGGCCTACCTTGAACAACTCTTGTGAACCTTGACTGATGATCAACTTAAGTTAGAAATGAAGGTGATGTCAACAGTGTAGCATGTGTGTGGATTGGGGAGGGGGTATCCGGATACACCCTGCAGGATTCAAACTGGGTGAAAATGATGGCGATCCTGCCCTGGTGTCTTAATATACTAACATATTGCCTTTGACTAATCTTACAAAAATCACTGTTTCCCCAACATCAGCAGGCAAACTTTGCTCTTTAGAAAGAGGTATTTTACTGCCAATTTCTAGTCTATCCACGAGGATAAAACCCACCTCCGGCTGCATTTGTCTAACTCTCAAATTAAATGTTCCCACTCGTTATTCCGCCCCATTGGTTCCCTGAGAGCGTGTCCCTGCTGGGTTATGTGGCCAAAGTGACAGTCCTGCTTATCTTCAGTGATTTTCCTATGAGACCACGCTTCAAGACTTAAAGTGGATGATGGCGACTCCACTGAAAGTCACTGGCAGCTGTCTCCCATCGGGTCTCTAAGGACACACATGGATCCAAACATATGTTGGGCTTACTGAACTCAAAGTTGATTCCCAAGGCATAGGCAAAACAGGCACTTTTTTTTTTTTTTTGCACGATAATACCAAAAGGAATGTCACAGAGCCCAGGATGGCTGTAAGCAAAATTGTTTTCAATTGATGAATTCCTTAGGTTTTCTTCACAGTTAAGTGAAAAGGAAGAAAAAATATAAGAAAACAGTCTAATCTAAAAAAGCTTCTTGCTCACAAGTAACTTCTTTTAGTCATGTAAGTTTCTTACCAGCTTTCCTATTTTGCTTGTCTCATCCTTTTATTTTGAACTGGAAAAAACAACAGCAACCCAACTATGCTACCATATTCCTTTCTTTTGAAAAGGTGGTTAGCACCTGCATGAATATGGCTTCAGAGACTTGATTGGATCCTGACAGTGCATTCTTGATTCCCAAGACGGGCATTATAGTAGGATATGGTGCCACTTTAATAAGCTGGATCTATTATGGGTCCCTGAGGGGGTTGATACCTGGCAGGCATGTCCTGGGTAAACATTCAGCCACCTAGAAGTTGAGAGGTTCTGGGAAGATCATGGGACAAGGGTCAGGCCACACACCGCAGCTGGATTGGGAAGGGTTTTAAGGTTGTTGCTCCACCATTTGGAGGAGAAAGCTTTGACCTCTCTCTCTTCGAGGCCCAAACCTAATAGTCTTTGATCCTATTATCAATTCACCCTCAGTCCCCTCTTTTCTCTACTCACAAGGTAGATTCCTTTCTCTTGTGACTCAAGGGGCAGTAGTCATGTCGGCTCCCAGGGTCCGAAAAAGCTGCACGTACATGATATTCCATTAATGTGAACACCTTCTTTGCATTTGCGTGTAAAGAACTTTTCTGAACTTAATTTTTCAGACCTCTGTCAACTGCCAGTCCATCAAGGGTCAAGGTCAGAACAAAAGGCTGCAAGTAACATTTGCAGTCCTGTCTGGAAACTGCCTTCTGGGGTTGGTGGGAAAGGTCTGGCTGCACACAGTCCCAGAACAAGACGTAGAGCTCAGGTGCACATCAACAAGACATTGCCCGTTCACGAATGTTCTGAAACGTGAAATGTGCTCTGTTACTGGGTCACTTGTCCAAGCAACTGCTTTGACCCCAAGTGTCTCCCTGCTCAGGTATCACTGTTTCTTCCGGAATTTGGGATGGAGACTCCCTGCTGGTCCAGGAAACCACAATTAATTGCTTACTGGCTGATGTCAACTCTCTGTATCATAATTTGCTCTCCAGGTTTATGAAGTTTATGGTTATTTAAACCCTTCTCCACCATGTATAATCCCATTTCCTCTCCTTTCCATAACATGAACAACAATAAGATAACCATTTCTCTCCTTTTGGAAATACATAGTCGTGGACCTCTTTAAAAATAGTTTGGGTAAATGTCAACATTTTTTTGGCGAGAAAGACACTTCAGGATCTTGATGCAATGGGATCAAAATCAAGGTCAATAGTCAAACCAGCAGTGTGTAAAGGCTTGAACTCTCTCAAGGCAACTGTCGTAAGATCCCTCTCTTCTTTGGTCACAAATTTACATATATCAAGAGTGGGTCAGAAAGCCTGGAATCTTTGCTTTTAAAAATTTTTGGAAAATCTTGGGGATTTCTTCTGATCTTTTATAACAAAGACTTTGGACCTCTACAGAAACAATCATCAAATACTCCTGCACTGTTCCCTTACACAGCTTGTCATTGGTTCTGTGGCTTAACCAGGGACTTCTTTGGGAAGGCACGAGTTCTCACTGCAGATGACCTCACAAAGCCATGAGCAAAAGCAATATTTAGTAACATGTCTTTCAAGAACTTCCTGCAGCGCTGGTGTTGCAAAGGATAAGCAAGGTACTCAGCCATGCTGTCATCTTCAGTGTCTCTTTTTTAGTTGGTGGTCACACTGGCTTCCTTTTGACGTAGTCTTTCTTTCTGTTGTTTAAGAAAAAACACACACAACAAGTTTATTATCATTCCTTTTCTAATTTTTCAACTTCCTCAAATTTTGATAAGTTTCTAAAATTTTGGTCTAGAATTCTAGAGTTGTACTACATGCCCTAGAAAGAAGAGTGTTTCTAGCCTTCTTTCCTGAAACCTTCAGTTACCAGCCCCTTCCAACCTATCGCCCTTACTCTCCAACAAGCCAACAAAATAATAACCAGCTAGTAAACCAAGTATATCCATCTGAAACACTGACCATTACTATTCCAGGTTGTGGTTCTGTGATAAAAGTCCTAGTTTTGTAGTGTTACTCAAAGGCTCCTTCCATCCCTAACCTTGGCCCACTAATGGAATTATGGAATGCTCAAGAAATAGTTTCTAGGGAGTCTAAATACAAAAAGTCAAACTGGAAGATGATCAGATATGGTCTATGCAGAATGGCAGGAGCTCCCGTTCGCCATAGATGTTCCGCTCTGTTTTCCCTGAGCTTCCCTCCCAGGGACAAATTTCTCATGGGGAAGAACGTGGAAGTCTGCTGGCAGGATGTAAACTCAAACAAGAACACAAAACAGAAACACAGGCCCTCACTGTGTCTAGGGCTTTAGAGAAGTAAATATATTAAGCACAGTGATGGGTGTGTCTGCTCTTAGGGGTGGGAGAATAGAAGGCTAAAGGAGAAACGGGAGAAGTACCTTCCTTCGGGAAGAGCAGAGGCAGAGAGAAGCCCTTTGAGAGTGGATCCTCAGCTGCTTGTGATCCAGGGGATATGATGTTACAATGAATTATTATATTGGTCTAGATGTAAATGCATGTTGATGACTTTAAACAGCCATCCCTAGTTTGGATCCCATCCCTGTCTTATGAAATTAAATCAGGAATCAGTTTTCAAGCTCTTCCCTAATTTCTACCAAAATAAACAACAAAATAAACAACCCTAACAAGTTTAGGATCACAATTGGGAGCTTGCTCATAGTGGAGGTCACCTACAAAAGAATAGCACTGAGTCTCTTGTCTAAAGCAGCAATTTTCAGCCTTTTTCATCTCATGGCACACATAAATTAATTACTAAAATTCTTCAGCACACCAAAAAATGTATTATCTTTTTTTGCCAACCTGACAACAAAAAAAAGGGTATAATTTTGATTCATTCACACTGGATGGCTATTGTCATTTTTTTAAATCTGGCAATCTAAAGGAAACAAGGTCAGCACCTCTGACTAAACAGTCAGGTATTGTATGTTTTAAAAATTCTTGTGGCACACTGGTTGGAAATTACTGGTCTGTTGAGCTATGTCCATTCTCTTTGCCCCTGGATATGGGTTTGGCTATAAAAGTTAGGACAGAAATCCAAATAAGAGGCCTGGGGAAAAGGGAAGAGGCTGATGAAGACAGAAGGTAAAAATCAGGGATGAGCCCACTGTCACTGAAATCCTACAAGTGAATGTAATGAACAGAGTGTCAATGGGCATGGAGGATGTGTCGGCTCAGGTAGGGGCTCTGTTCACTAACCACTGCCTTTGCTGGCCAAGCTGTGTGGCCCTGGCTTCTCTATTTCTCACTCATCAACCTCACTCAACATTTCATTTAGCTGCTGATGGGGTTATGAGAGACACCACAGTCAATCAACAGAAATAATCTCACTTTATAACTTATCTTCCTCTTGGATTGTCACAGCAGTTGAAGCAGCTGGCAAAAAGTACTTGTGACACAAAAGGATAACACCAAGTAGCTGTTTGAGGTCAGGGCACAGGGAAGGGAGAGTCTGAAAATCAAAGTGAGGAGAGTGATACTCCCACTTTCTACTCACTGCTGTTCCCCATTGCAGCACCAACCAAAGTTGCCAAAATTCATGATAACAAGGAAAAGAACTAACACTTACTGAGTTCTTATTATGTGCTAGGCACTTTACATGTCTCTTCCTACCTTCCTCAAAATAACCCTTAGCAAAGATAATATTATTTCCCTCTTTTCACAAAAGAGGGAGAAGCAAAAGAACTTCAATAAGGTTTTACAACTAGTAAGTGGCTGAGATGGGATTTGAACCCTGACACCTTGGGTTCATAACCATTTAGCTATTCCAACTATTGTCTGTGACAAACAGGTGGAGATTCATTGTGATCCACCCTGAAAACATGACCTTGGGGGACGACTTGCCCCCACAGGTAGGAAGCTGGACCAGACTGCTGGTTTCTAGGACAGGGAGGGACTTTTGGGGTTCAGAGTGTGATCCTGGTTTTTGTTATCCATCTGTGAAGTGGTACAGGTAGACTGTATCTTTTCTGCATCTCAGTTTTTCTACTGATCAAAAGAGGATAAGCCTGCCCCTTTCTTTAACTGGGGAAAGAAATTGATGAGAGTGAAATGCTTAAACATTTCAGGAGAAATGTGCTTTGAGAGGAGGAGGAATCTCAGCATGTAGGGGGAGGGCAGTGGAAGGGTATGAAATGACAAGCGACTCAGTTCGGTTTATTAGAAAACTAGAGGCCCGGTGCACAAGATTCGTGCACTTGGGGTCCCTCAGCCCAGCCCGCGCCCTCTCACAGTCCGGGAGCCCTTGGGGGATGTCTGACTGCTGTAGAGGCAGGAGAGGCTCCCACCACTGCCGCTGCACTCACCAGCTGTGAGCCCGGCTTCTGGCTGAGCGGTGCTCCCCCTGTGGGAGTGCACTCCCCTGTGGAAGTCTGTCCCCTGGTGGTCAGTGCACCTCATAGATACCTGTTGCTCTGCCGTTCGGTCGATTTGCATATTAAGGTTTTATTACATAGGATGACCTTTGTTGAGTTTGATGGTAAACACATGAAGCTGTTTTGTTCCTCACTCCCTCCTCTATACATTACTCTGGGGTGGGAACTGAGAAGCTAGATACTACCTGCCATTCCCCTGAGTTTTGTCCTTTAAATTCAGACACACTCCTGGGTGCACATCAGTTGTAATGAAAAATCTTCAGGTTATGTTGAAAAATGTATCTTACCAGACTGGCCGTGGGATTGATTTTCTTTGTCTCCACTTTCTTCTCAGATGTCAACTTGCTGACTGATTCCTGAGCCATTTTCAATCTGAAATTAAAACGGAGTGGGGAGGGGAGAGGAGGGAAAGGAAGGAGGGGAAAAAAGAAAAGAAGAAATAGGAAGAGATAAGGTTAAACAGAAATCCAAATGATGTTGAGTTAATCAACAGTTTTGAAACATAAGGAATGGTTTCATGCTTTTCATTATTAAACTAGAGGCCTGGTGCATGAAATTCGTGCACAGGGGTGTGTGTCCCTCAGCCCAGCCTGCACCCTCTCCAATGTGGGACCCCTCAGTACAATCCAGGACTGCTGGCTCCCAACTGCTCACCTGCCTGCCTTCCTGATTGCCCCTAACCGCTTCTGCCTGCCAGCCTGATCACCCCCTAACCACTCCCCTGCCAGCCTGATTGCCCCTAACTGCCCTCCCCTGCAGGCTTGGCCACTCCCAACTGCCCTCCCCTGCAGGCCTGGTCCCCCCCAACTGCCCTTCCCTGCAGGCCTGGTCCCCCCCAACTGCCCTCCCCTGCTGGCCTGATCACCCACAACTGCCCTCCCTTGTAGGGCTGGTCCCTCCCAACTGCCCTCGCCTGCTGGCCATCTTGTGGCGGCCATCTTGTGTCCACATGGGGGCAGCCTTCCTGTGTATTGGAGTGATAGTCAATTTGCATATTACTCTTTTATTAGATAGGATTAGATAGGATAGAGGCCTGATGCACGGGTAGGGGCCGGCTGGTTTGCCCTGAAGGGTGTCCCGGATCAGGGTGGGGTTCCCTTGGGGTGTGGGGCAGCCTGGGCAAGGGGCCTGTGGTGGTTTGCAGGCAGGCCACGCCCCCCAGTGACCCAAGTGGAGGTCCTGGTATCTGGGATTTATTTATCTTCTATAATTGAAACTTTGTAGCCTTGAGTGCAGGCCAGGGCATGCCAGGAAGTTTGGCTTCCTCCATCGCCAGGGAAACTCAAGCCTCCTGCTCACTCCGTGGCTGCAGCCATTTTTGTTGGGATTTATTTATCTTTTATAATTGAAACTTTGTAGCCTTGAGCGCAGGCCAGAGCAGGCAGAAAACTTGGCTTCCTCCATTGCCGGGGAAACCCAAGCTTCCTGCTCGCTCTGTGGTCATAGCCATCTTGGTTGGGTTAATTTGCATACTTGCTCCTGATTGGCTGGTGGGCGTGGCTTATGGGCATAGCGGAGGTACGGTCAATTTGCATATTGCTCTTTTATTAGATAGGATTCTAATTAGGTGTCAAGGTATATCTTCTGTGTTATCAAATGTAAATTACCTTCCCTGTCTGAGGGGCTCACCTAGATGGCTTTGGAAAGTCTGTACTTTTATGTCCAATGCAGGAGTTTTTAATCTACAGAAAACTAGATGCAGTTAATTTATTCTCCATGTGCATGTCAAGGCTATCTGACTTGTGATCCATCCACTCAGGAGACAATATGGACACAATTTTGAAAACTGAAGTTTTCAGGAAACATGAAAACGAAAAATATGAAAATTCACCAATTGACATCAAGAAAGTGAAAAACAACCCAAAGAATGGGAGAAAATATCTATAAATCATATATCTGACAAAGAACTTGTATTGAGAATACATGAAGAACACTTACAACTCAGAAGAACAAATTGCCCAATTAAAAAATAGGCAAAGGATTTGAATAAACATTGCTCCAAAGAAAACATACAAATGACCAATAAGCACATGAATAAAAGACAACATTTTTAGTCATCAGGGAAATGCTTTTTTACATTCGTTAGGATGGCTAGAATTAAAAAGGAAGACAATAACAAGTGTTGGAGGCAAGGACTTAGAGGAATTGGAACACTGATGCATTGCTTATGGGATTGTAGAATGGCACAGTCACGTAGGCAGTTTTTCAAAATGTTAAGCATAGTTACCATATGACTCTGTAATTCCACTGCTAAGTATATAAATATATGTATAGGCAAGAAAATAAAAATATATATCCATACAAACACTTGCATATGAATGTTTATAGCAACATTATTTATAATACCCAAGAGTAGAAACAACCCAAATTTCCATGGGCTGAAAAATGGATAGACAAAATGTGGTATATCCATGTAATGAACTATTAATAGACCATAAGAAGAAATGAAATTCTGATACATCCTACAAAGGAGATGAACCTCAAAAACATTAAGGTAAGTGAAAAAAGGCAATTACAAAAATCCACAAATTATATAATTCCATTAATGTGAAATGTCCAGGATAGGCAAATCCAGAGACAGAAAGTGGGTTAGCAAAGCCAGAGGCTGGGGATCCGGACAATATCAACTGTTACTGAAGATGTGGGGGAATGAGAACTGACAAACTGCACTGGGAAGTGTAAATTGGTATAGCTGACTTTGGAAAATCAAGTAAAACTGCAAATATGCATACCCTATGAGCCATCAATTTCTCTTCTAGGGAGATACCCCAAAGAAACTTTTATACAGACACAGAGCTTTCACTGTGGGAATATGTGCAATAATGAGAAATTGGAAACCTAATTATTAGGTTCAGTGGGGTAATAGATGGATGATAATCTATATATGTAAAACCCTAATATGCAAATAGACCAAATGGCAGAACAACTTAACAACTGGTTGCTATGATGTGTGCTGACCACCAGGAGGCACATGCTGAACATGGCGGGTGTCAGCAGCAGGTGGTAGAGTGCAGAACCTGTTAGGTGTCGGCCGTGGTGGGATGGTGGAGCAGGACAGAAAGTGGGTTAGCAAAGTGGGGCACCAGACCAAGGCGGGGCACCAGACCAAGGTGGGGCACCAGAACAAGGCGGGGTGCCAGACCAAGGCAGGGTACCTGCTGCTGCCATCGGGGTGAGCCTTTGGTGGTTACTGAAAATTCTTTGCTCCCACACACAGCGGTCCCGCCCGGTGCTTGCACCTGCTGCTGGCACCGGCCCTGCTCACCCCTGAGGGCTTCTCCACCTCCCCCTCTTCCTGAGGGGCGATCGGGACAGCAGCTGCCACTCACACCTGCTGACAGCACTGGCCCCGCTTGCACCCGCTGCTGGCACCTGCCCCAATTGTTCCGTGCCTTCAGTGGGTGCGAACGGGCTGGCGCCATCAGTGCGTGGGGGTGGTGGCGAAGAGAGCAGGGCTGCTGGCAGACAGGGGACTGGGCCCATGGTGGGAGGGGCCGGGCGGGGGCACAGAGGATGAGCCAAGACCCGCCCCTGTGCCCACCGCAGTCTCACAGCCTACAGTTTCTATCAAGGTGCACGAATTCGTGCACTGGGCCCCTAGTAGTAAATAACAGCGAACATTCATTGGGTGCTTACTCCATGCCAAGTACAGTTCTACCTGGTTTATTTGAATTACACCATTTATTTCTCATGATAACCTTGTGATATAGGAACTTTCACTATTCCTATTTTATAGGTCTTGATCACCATGCAATACTGATTTTAAAAAAATTACATTCATTTAATGGAATATGGGATAACTGTGAACTAGATCTATTTTTATTGACAGAATGTATTATCAACAATTAGATGGGAGAAATATGTTCAGGTCCTCAGCCACTATGGAAAACAGTATGGAGGCTCCACAAAAAATTAAGGATAGAGTTACCATGTGATCTAGTGACCTCTCTTCTGTGGATCTGCCTAAAAATTTTGAGTACATTTATTTGCAAAGATATATGCATCCCTAAGTTCATTGAAGCAATATTTACAGTGGCCAAGACATGGAAATAACCAGTTTCCTTTGATAGATGATTGATAAAGAAGATGTGGTACATAGGGGAGGAGGGGCAAACATAGGTTTATAGCTGTGAGTATGCAAATAAATATTCTTGTATTATTTATTTATTGTTGTATTATTTATTTGTTTTCTTCTTCTTATTATTGTTATTATTTTGTATCTTTACTTGTGATTTACCTTTTAATGATGGCTGGCAATTTAACCTACATTTGCCCACCCCTGCATATACAATGGGATATTACTCAGCCATAAGAAAAGATAAAAAAACTTCTATTTGTGACAACATGCATAGATCTTGAGAGTATCATGCTAAGCAAAATAAGTCAGACAGAAAAAGTTAAGAAACATATGATTTCACTCATATGTGGGATATAAAATTGAAAGCAACAGATAAATAAGAAAAACAAACAAAACAAAAATTCACATACACAGATAACAGTATGGTGGTTACTAGAAGGAAGGGAGTTGGGAGTAGTAAAGGATAAAGGGGGTCAAATATATGGTGATGGAAGAAGATTTGAGATTGGGTGGTAGGCACATCATGCAATATACAAAAGACGTATCATAGAATTGTAGACTTGAAACCTATATATTCTTTTTAACAAATGTCAACCCAATAAATTTAATAAAAACCCTAATTACAGATATCAGAAACATGATATTGAGAGAGTGAAGCTTCTGATATTGAGAGTGAAGCATTCTGCAGAGTGACACAGTGAGGAGGCCATGTAGCATGATGGCCAAGTGCTCAGGCTCCAGAGCCTGGCTATGGGATTAATTCTGAGCGTCACCACTTACTAGCTGTTTCACCCTGGACAAGTGACCTCTCTGTGCACCTTGATTTGCTAAAAAGGGGGATAACAACAGCCTACTACATATAGTCATTGAAAGGATGGAAATAGTACAGCTCCAGGCACATTGCAATCACTCAATACATGTTCCCTACTATTGTCTGTGCATGCAATATGCTACATTGTGTATGTTTATAAATGGAACCCACAAAACAGTATTGTTCACAGATGCCTGTGTATGTGTGTAAACATACATATAAACATCTATCTATATTTACATACAGACTGGAAAGATACTCACATTAGTTTCATGATGGAGATTATTACTAGAAAAAATGGAAGAAGATAATGGCTTTGGGAGGTAGTGTATAGAATAGTACAATTAAAATTTTATAATGCCTCATTATTTTTAAATTAAAGACTCTTAAATAATACTTGGTAAATGTGAAGAGATAATGCCAGGTGGTGGGAATATGGGTGCTGTGTTATTTTTTTCTATGTTTCTTTTTAAAAATTTTTCTCAAAAATATTTAAAAAATACGAAATATTCAAAAACCCACCAACTCACAGACTCTTTGAAAAATGAACATGCTGATGAAAAGCAAGGACCTACAACCAACATTACTCTATCCAGCAAGGGAGAGATAAAGAGCTTCCCAAATAAGAAAAAGCTGAAGGAGTTTATCACCACCAATCAGTATTATAAGAAATGTTAAAGGGACTGCTCCAAGAAGAAGAAAAAAAATATGAATAAGAAAATATTGTAGCCAAAACCGGTTTGGCTCAGTGGATAGAGCGTCGGCCTGTGGACTCAAGGGTCCCAGGTTCGATTCCGGTCAAGGGCATGTACCTTGGTTGCGGGCACATCCCCAGTAGGGGGTGTGCAAGAGGCAGCTGATCGATGTTTCTCTCTCATCGATGTTTCTAATTCTCTATCCCTCTCTCTTCCTCTCTGTAAAAAATCAATAAAATATATTTTAAAAAAAGAAGAAAATATTGTAAAGAAAAATATTTTTACTGACAGACAAATATCAGAAAAAAAGTGGATCAACCAACACTAAAGCTAGTACACAGGTTAAAAGGCAAAAGTAGAATGATCATGTATAATTCCAACAGTAAATTAAGGGATACACAAAAACACACAAAAGAAGCAAAATATAATGATAAAAAATATAAATGGGGAGGGGGTGAGTAAAAATGGTAGTGATTTTAGAATCTATTTGAACTTAAGTGACCATCAACTTAAAATAGACTACTATACACATAGCTTCCTATATATGCAGCACATGGTAACCACAAACCAAAAATCTACAAGAAAGCCTATATAATAAAAGGCTAATATGCAAATAGACTGACCAATGGAACAACCAGATAACTGGTCTCTATGACGTGAGCTGACCACCAGGGGCGCGCGTGGAACATGGTGGGCGTCGGCCACGGCGAGATGGTGGAGCAGGTAAGTGGGGATGTCAGACCAAGGTGGGGTGCCAGTTGCTGTCAGGGGGTGAGCTTCTGGTGGATACTGAAAATTCTTTGCTCCTGTGTGCTGCGGTTCTGCCTTGCACTTGCACCTGCTGCCAGCGCTGGCTCCGCTGCCGGCCCCTGGCACCGGCCCCAATCTCTTGGCGCCGTCAGTGAGTGCAAGCAGCAGCTGCCGGCCCTGATTGCCCCTGAGGGCTTCTCCACCTCCCCCTGCTCCTGAGGGGTGATCGGGGCAGCAGCCACTGCTCACACCCGCTGATGGCACCGGTCCCTCTTGCACTTGCTGCTGGTGCTGGCCCCAATCTCTCTGTGTCGTCAGCAGGTGTGAGTGGGGCCAGTGCCATCAGCGCGTGGGAGCGGCGGCAGCAGGAGTGGGGCTGCGGGCAGACAGGGGACCAGGGGCCATGGTAGGAGGAGCCGGGTGGGGGCACGGAGGATGGGCTGAGACCCGCCCCTGTGCCCACTGCAGCCTCACGGCCCACAGTTCATTTCAAGGTGCATGAATTCATGTACTGGGCCCCTAGTAAATAAAATAAATCCAAACACAACAAAGAAAGTAATCAACATACAAGAAAGGAGAGCAAGAGAATAGAAACAGAGAACTACCAAAACAATAAAAAACAATTAATAAAATGTCAATAACTACATACCTATTAATAATTACCTTAAATGTAAATGGATTAAATGTTCCAATCAAATGATGAATGGATAAAGAAAAGGTGGTACATATATGTACAATGGAACATTACTTGGCCATAAAAAAGAACGAAATCTCACCATTTGTGATGACATGAGTGGACCTACAGGGTATTATGCTAAATGAAATGTCAGACAGAGAAAGACAAATACCATATGATTTCATTTATATGTGGACTCTAAAAAACAAAATAAATAAACAAACAAAACAAAAACAAACTCACAGATATAGAGAACAAACTACTGGTTGCCAGATGGGACGGGGGTTGTGGGGATGGGTGAAAAAGGTGAAGGGATTAAGAAGTACAAATTGGCAATTATAAAACCAGTCATGGGGGTGTAAAGTACAGTTTAGGGAATACAGTCAATAATATTGCAATAACTATACATAGTGTCAGGTATGTGCAAAACTTATGGGGGGATCACTTTGTAAGTTATATAAATGTGTAACCGCTATATTGTGCACCTGAAACTAATACAATATTGAATGTCAATTGTAATTGAAGTTTTTTTAAAAGAAAAAAAAACACACCTTGCTTTTTCTTCAGGGAATTAAATAAAAATATCTTGCTCAACATTAATCACATACTTGCTATTGAAGAAGTGGCTGAGTGTCTTAGCTCTTTATTAGCTAATTTTACACAATTTACTTAAAACATTTGCTTAATCTAATCTAACCTCTCAGTCCACATGCTCAAGTTAGTTACGATGAATTCAACATGCTGACTTGTGCACCAGGAAAGAAATATAAATGAGACAAAGATGAGCAATGATTTACAAAACCCATGAAGAACTACATCTGCAAAGCTGCCCTGGGAATGGGCACTTCCCATCACTGACATAGGTCTGAGTGTATACACCACAATGCCTACGAAACTTTTCCATTTGCAGCAATAACCATGACTATCCCCCCCAAAAGAAAAGAATGCCCTAAAAGGAGCAAACCCAGGTCAGACTGCATTGGAGACTCTGGCTATTAAGGGATTTGCAAACCACGACGATGGTGTTGTGAGGCCACAGATTGGAGCATCTGCTCTTCTTGGCTTCTCTCCAGCAAGGATGGCTTTCAAAGAGAACACCTATTAGTGACCCTCGAATCCCAATTCCAATGGAGTGGTTTGGAATCACCATTTCTCTCCCGGCCCCCTAACTTTTAGGGAACTTTTTCTGGCCACCTTTTGCTTTAGTAGTTCCTTTACACCTTTGAATTCTGGTCTCTTCTTTCAGAATTGGTCTTCTATCACCCTCCTGTCAGCATTGCCTTTTCCAGCTTCCACACCCTTTGGCAGCACTGCAACCTCCCTCCACATTGGCCAGGTAGAGGCACGGGGATGGGAGCCAACCTAAAGCCCTGTCTCAACTGCAAACCTTTTCCTACTGGTCCTGGCTGTTGTGCAGGCCCCAGGCAGTCACCCATACCCCCCCTCCCAAGGCAATTCTGACCTCAGTGACCCCATCCTGCTCTACTCCTAATATTTTCATTCAGTGACTGTCTCCCTTTCACAGGACACTCTTGAAAATCACACAGATTGGGAGAAGGCAAAACTTGGGGCAAGTAGCTTCAGCATCTGCTAGCTTTGATTCTAATTCTAACTCTGCCAGTTATTAGAAGACTTGGAGCAAATAATCAACTTTTGTAAATTTCAGTTTCCTTAACTATGAAATTGAGGTTAATATCAACCACAAGGTAACATCATTAAAATGTCCATACTACCCCAAACAATCTATAGATTCAATACAATCTCCATTAAAATATCAACGGCATATTTCACAGACCTAAAACAAACTCTCCAAAAATTTACCTATACTAATAAAAGCCTAGGTGGCCCTCATGCCCTCATATCATCACAAGATGGCCACCTCCTTGTTGTCACAAGATGGCTGCCCCCACATTGTCACAAGATGGCCACCACAAGATGGCTGCCACAAGATAGCTGCCACAAGATGGCTGGCAGGGGTGGGCAGTTGGAGGCAATTGGGCCTGGAGGGGAGGGCAGTTGGAGGTGACCGGGTCAGCAGGGGAGGGCAGTTGGGGGTGATCGGGCTGGCAGGGGAGCAGTTAGGGGGTGATCAGGCAGGCAGGCAGGCAGGTGAGCGGTTGGGAGCCAGCAGTCCCGGATTGTGAGAGGGATGTCTGACTGCTGGTTTAGGGATCGGGCTTAAGCCGGCAGTCGGATATCCCCTGAGGGGTCCCAGATTGGAGAGGGTACAGGCTTGGCTTAGGGACAAATCCCCTCCTCCCCCGCTGTGCATGAATTTTGTGCACCGGGCCTCTAGTTTGGAATAAAAATAGACCCCGAATAGCCACAGAATTATTGAGAAAGAAGAACAAAGTTGGAGGGATCACAATACCAGATATCAAGCAATATTACAAAGCCACTTTTCTCAAAACTGCCTGGTACTGGAACAAGAACAGATATATAGACCAATGGAACAGAGAACCCAGAAATCGACCAAAGCCATTATGCTCAATTAATATTTGACAAAAGAAGCAAGAGCATACAATGGGGTCAAGACAGTCTCTTCAATAAATGGTGCTGGGAAAAACTGGACAGATGCATGCACAAAGATGAAACTAGACCACCAACTTACACCATACACAAAATAAACTCAAAATGGATAAAGGACTTGAAAGTGAGATGGGAAACCATAAAAATCTTAGAAGAATCCATAGGCAGCAAAATATCATACATATTTCATAGCAATATCTTTACCGACACATCTAATTGAAACTAAGGAGAAAATAAACAAATGGGACTACATCAAAATAAAAAGCTTCTGCACAGCAAAAGAAACCATCAACAAAACAACAGGAAAGCCCACTGCATGGGAGAACATATTTGCCAATGTTACATCTGATAAGGGTTTAATCTCCAAAATTTATAGGGAACTTATACAACTTAACAAAAGAAAAATAAACAATGCAATTAAAAAATGAGCAAAGGACCTAAATAGACACTTTTCAAAAGTGGACATACAGAAGGCCAAGAGACATATGAAAACATGCCCAAAGTCACTAATTATCTGAGAGATGCAAATCAAAATGGCAATGAGATACCATCTCACACCTGTCAGAATGGCTATCATCAACAAATCAACAAATGACAAGTGCTGGTGAGGATGTGGAGAAAAAGGAACCCTCATGCACTGCTGGTGGGAATGCAGACTGGTGTAGCCACTGTAGAAAACAGTATGGAGTTTCCTCAAAAAACTGAAAATGGAACTCCCATTTGACCCAGTAATCCCACTTCTAAGAATATATCCTATGAAATCAGAAACACCAATCAGAAAGGATATTCACACCCCTATGTTCATAGCAGCACAATTTACCATAGCTAGATTTGGAAACAGCCTAAGTGCCCATCAGCAGAAGAGTGGACTAAAAAACTGTGGTACATCTATACAATGGAATACTATGCTGCTGTCAAAAAGAAAGAACTCTTACCATTTGCAACAGCATGGATGGACCTGGATAGAATTATGCTAAGAGAAATAAGCCAGTTGGAGAAAGATAAATATCACATGATTTCACTCATTTGTGGAACAGAATGAACAACATAAACTGATGAACAAAAATAGATACAGAGACATAGAAGCATCGAACCAACTGTCAAACCTCAGAGGGATGGCAGGGGATGGTGTGTGGGGGGGGGGGTGGTGTCAATGGGAGAAAAAGGAGACATCAACCAAAGGACTTGTATGCATGCATATAAGCATAACAAATGGGCATAGACAGTAGGGGGATGAGAGCATTGCTGGGGGGCGGGAGCAGGTGGGGAGGGGTCAATGTGGGAAAAAGGAGACATATGTAATACTTTCAACAGTAGAATTTAAATTAAAAAATATCAACCACAAGGTATAATTATGAGAATTACATGAATTGATATATCTAAAACATCTAGTATGTCTGGTATATATATGGTAAGTGTTCAGTAAAGGATAACCATTATGGAATCTTCCATCATAGAAATGGAGAAACTGCGGCAGAATGCGTGGCAATAGTTTCTGACTACAAATTAAACAGGTGCAGCTATTAGCTAAGTATTTGTATCCTGAAAGCAAACCAACTACTGCTATTATCCTGAGACTTAGCAAACCAAAGAACTCACCTCAATTTCTCTGATTCTAAAAGTCCTTTCTAGAAGCTAAACTTTGGTACAGGTATGAGAAAAATCCCTCAACCAAACAAATAAGAGAAACTATTTACATTTCAAAACAAAGGTTGCATCTATTGCCTTATATTTTTTCTAAGTTTCAGAGAGGTAATTACTATAAGTAAAAGTTACATTTCATATATTATCGAACTTGGGATTAAGTATATATTTTTCTTATTAACCTTGTTTTTCTGATAACTAAAATTACATTTGTTTCTTATAGAAAATTTATGTTTATACACTTAAAAATTATATTTCCTATTGATACTGTATGTCTAAAAATACAAAGAAAAAGTGAGACTCGCTGGCCATTTAAACATTTTTACCATGATGTAGTTAAGACATAATTGGACCAGGTAATGAAAATGATCACAGACAAAACTCTCGGCCAGACCATAGGGACACAAAGGCAGTGACGGTGGCTACCATTTTTTACTGCTGTGTCCCTGGGCCTTGAGACAGTGGCTGGCATGCATATACATGCCATAAATGAATGGAGACCTAGAGAACAGAATTGCAAAAAAAAAAAAAAAAATAAAAAATCCTTTACTTTCCTAAAATACTGTTCACTGGAATTTCTTGACAACGCTGAGCTCACGAGGCTGCATAGGCATTGCAACCCATGCAGTTGCACGGGGCCCGCAGGCTTCACGCCCCGTCATTGTCATGAACATTTTTCCGTAAGTTACCCCACACCTTGTGCAGCTGAACCCACCTAAGACTGTATAGGACATTTACAGTCGTTTTTATTAACAAAGGGGGGCACTTTTCAACTCTCTTTCCCAGGGGACATTTATTACATGAAGAAAGGTAAATTTGGTTGGCTCGAGTTGACACCTCCCTCTGAGGTTCATTTATCTGACTGTGCTGTGATCAATCCTAGGCACCTGCCTTGTACACTCAAAGGCAGGGGGTACGACTTCATTGTCTTTCTTTCCTCAGCATCTTGTACAGCACCTGGCATATAGTAGATGATCAATGAGTACTGAATAAATAGGTGAATAAAGGATTGTAAGTGGCTAACCTCTAAACCAGGGGTCCTCAAACTTTTTAAATAGGGGCCCAGTTCACTGTCCCTCAGACCGTTGGAGGGCCGGACTATAGTTTAAAAAAAACTATGAACAAATTCCTATGCACACTGCACATATCTTATTTTGAAGTGAAAAAACGAAACGGCAAAAACACCCGCATGTGGCCCGCGGGCCGTAGTTTGAGGACGCCTGCTCTAAACTGTAAGAATTCAGGCATCAAGAATGGTTATGGGGAAAACATGCAAGTCCATTAAGATCCATTAAAACAGCTCTAGCCAGTTTTGCTCAATGGATAGAGAGTAGGCCTGCGGACTGAAGGGTCCCAGGTTCAATTCCAGTCAAGGGCACAGGCCCGGGTGGAGGGCTCGATCCCCAGCAGGGGGCGGGCAGGAGGCAGCCAATGATTCTCTCTCATCATTGATGTTTCAATCTCTCCCCCTCTCTCTTCCACTCTGAAATCAATAAAAAAAATATTTAAAAAAGATCCATTAAAATATAAAGTTCCTTAATGTCAGCTGATTACAACATCACCAATGCTCAAAACTGATGCTTCGAAATGCAAACAAGCAAATTTTCACTAGATTCTCTGTATGTTGTTAACAATAGAGTCCACGTCATTTTTTTCGAGGGCAAGGCTGTTTCCCAGCTGCTTTTGTATCATATCTATGATAAGAAACAAATGCTTAATATCATGACAATCTAGCTAGATTTTGAACACTGGAAGGGCAGAACACAGAGGTAGGTCTTAAAAACTGCTTTGACCTCACTAGAGATTGATGGTCTGTCTATCTATCTATCTATCTATCTATCTATCTATCTATCTATCTATCTATCTACCTACCTACCTACCTACCTATCTCTATTGCTTAAGAATGTTCTACAAAAATGGTGGGCAAAGTGTCCTACACCTGCTGCAGAAACTCCAGCAGCTGCTGTCGTTGACAGCATTACATGTACTTGGAGTCAGTGTTCCGGTAATCATGTGGGAGAAGACTGCTAGCTGGAGGTCTGCTGTGTGCTCCACCTCAGAGGACTTATATACATTTAAGTTCACTTGCTAACATTTGTAAATGCAGAGCTTTCATGTAAGAATTCCCAGCTCTGACCTCCCTTATACAACTGGAAGGTTCAGCAACATCCAATGGCATTTCTGTGCTGCAACCTCTCAGTTCCTGGCACTTCCTGCCACTCTCTGCCACCCCCGCAGCCCTGTGGCTGTCAGCCATGCCATCCGTCAGCCTTTTGCACAGTTGGTTTTCCTATACTCTGCACACTTTGCCCATTTTTGCTGCCTTCCTGGACTCTCTAAGCTTTGAGGTTTGGGCTGGGAGACTTACTGGAAGGCTACTGTAATACTCCAGGAGTGCAGACCACTAAAAGGGTCTTCCAATCCATCCTCCTGCCGATGGACATGCTCTCAATTAATAATGCATAACTCACTCAGCCAGCATGGCTCAGTGGTTGAGCATCGACCTATGGACCAGGAGGTCACGGTTCGATTCCCAGTCTGGGCACATGCCCAGGTTGCAGGCTTAGTCCCCATTAGGGGGTGTGCAGGAATCAGCTGGTCAATGATTCTCTCTCATCATTGATGTTTCCATTTCTCTCTCCCTTTCCCTTCCTCTCTGAAATCAATAAAAATATATTAATAAAATAATGCATAACTCTAAAAATGTCACTTCTCTGTTTGAAAACTTTCAATGACTCCCATACTGTAGCCAGAATAACAAAGGTTTTCTGAAAAGGGCCAGATAGTAAATATTCCAGGCTTTGTGGTTCATATGGTCTCTGCAGCTACTCAACTCTGCTGCTATGGCGTGAAAGAGCCATAAGAAATACATGTAAGAACAGCAATGCCGTGTGTTCTAATAAACTATTTAGAGAAACTGGTGGTGAGATGGATTTGGCCTATGGGCCGTGGTTTGCTGCTCTTTGAACTAGATAGTATACGATTCAATTCCTTACGCTCGCAATCAAAGCTCACCCACTTTCTAAACTTAGTTTACTTGTCTGTTTTACCTTTAAAGACCCAGGTCTGGTTTTATATTGTCCTTAGACAAATCACTTAAACCCTTTGAGACTTAAATTTTCTTGCTTGCTAAAAGTGGGCATAATACCACACCTCAGTGATACAGTCACTGTGAAAATTAAAAAATATACTGGTATATGATTACAGTAGGTCCTCGGGTTACATCGGAGATCTGTTCCTACGGCGTGATGTAACACGATTTTCGCTGTAAATTGGAACCCACCTACATAAGCACCTAGGTCACACACATGGAGCACATACACAGCAGTAATGAAGTGAAACAGTAAAACAAATTTAAAAGAAAGGTAACAATTCCTGACCTTTACTTCTGGTAAATAAATAATAAAAAACATAAAGCACATATGTACATACGTCGAAATGATGGAACTTTTTTTGTTTTTATGAATAAATGGGAGATGGTGATGTAATCATGAAACAATGTACGTCGAGTCCAATGTAATCTGAGGACTGCCTGTACTTACCAAATATGATTATTTTCCTTCACCTCCCTGTGGCTTCCTGTCCCAAGCAAACCACTCACCATTCCTTGTACAAGGCTTTTCTCACCTCTGCATCTTGCTCTTACTGTTCCCTCAATGACTTTCTTACTCATTTCCATGTGCTCAAATTCCTCCCATTCTTCTCTTCCCAGCTTAAGTGCCCAAGTCATGAAAGCTTCCTTCATCTCTCTTAGCCAGAAGTAATTGCTCTTTTCTCAAGTGAAAGGGCACTTTGTGCCTCTCTGAAGGCACTTAGGACTTTTCATCTAAGGACTGCCTAGGTGTCTTATTTCCTTTACACCACTGGGAACACTTGAGGACAATGATCACACCCTATGCATATCTGGTCTCCTCCCTGTTCCTACCCTTAGTGCTGCGCTGCACACAAATCAGTTATTAGCAGATATCTAAGTAACGAATGAATGACTTGCATTGACAATTTTTCTTCCCTACCTTAAAAACGTATGTTTAGTAAATACCTAGAGTAGTAGAATGACTATCCATGCCATATATCCTTGGGGAACAAAAGTAAAAACATTTAAAAGTCTAGTTCCAGGGAAAAACCAAGATGGCGGCATAGGTAAACACCTGAACTTGCTGCCTCGCACAACAACTTCAAAACTACAACTAAAAGACAAAATGGACATCATCCAGAACCACAGGAAAGCTGGCTAAGTGGAAATTCTACAACTAGAAGGGAAGAGAAAAGCACACGGAGACTCAGAGGAGCTGCGGAAGTAAAGGCAGAGGTACGGAGGCGTGCGCAGAGAGGGCTGGCAACTGAGTACGCAGCTGTCTTTTTTCAGCGGGAGGGAGACACAAGCTCCCGACTGCTCTGAACTCCAGTTCTGGGCGAGACTCTGGGGACCCAGACTCATCTGGGGAGAAACTGGACTGTCTGGCAGCGGGCAGAACTAGAGGGCGGCTTTCTCTCAGAGGTGCTTGCAGCGATTACCATGGAACACTGAGACCCGGGGGCCTCTTAGGGCAGGGCTGATGGGAAGCCATTGCTGTTTGCTCCACCCTGAGACTCCGCCCCATCCCAGCTGTGCGCAGAGGCTTTTGCATATGAATGGCCTGGTCCTTTGAAACCTAAACTTACCTAACAAACTGCAGCTGAGTCAGAGAGACCCAGAACATCCAAAAGAAGGCCCAAGGCCCCACAGCAGCTTGCATTGCTTCACAGCTGGGCCTCATCTGGGCACCTCCAAAACCCAAACAAAGAAGAAGAATCTTCAGATCTCTCTGTAGCTCCTGCTGGATGGCCTCAGGCAGAGGCTAAATTAGCACCTCCTTGGAGATCCAAGAACCAGTGTACCCACGGGTCAGAGTGGGACCATCCAGATTACAACTCCTCAGATCCATAAGGGAGACACTCAGGGGGCAGACTCAGTGAGCACCAAAGCCCCACTGAAGCAAGTCTTGCCTCATAATGGTGTCTCCAGCACAGTTCTCCCATTATAGACACAGCTGATCCTCACAGCCGATTGGCCTGGAGGTCAATCCCTCCCAGTGATACCAACAACAATCAAGGCTTAACTACAACAAGACTGTGCACACAGCCCACAAAGGGGTGCACCAAGAGTGTCCACCTCAGGTAACTGGGGAGGCTGAGCCACACTGGGCCCTATAGGACACCCAGCACACAAAGCCACTCTATCAACTCAGGGAAGCAGCCAAAATGTGGAGACAAAGAAACAAGTCACAAATGACAGAAATGGAGGAAAGCAAACGACTGGATATAGAGTTCAAAACCATGGTTATAAGGTTTTTCAAGAATTTTCTAGGAAAGGCCGATAAATTTAGCGAGGCCCCCGAGGATATGAAAAAGGACCAACTAGAAATTAAGCATACACTGACTGAAATGAAAAATAATATACAGAGATCCAACAGCAGACTAGAGGATTGTAAGAATCAAGTCAAAGATTTGAAATACAAAGAAGCAAAAAAAAAAAAAAAAAAAAAAAAAAAAAAAAAAACACACAAAAAACCCAACAGGAAAAACAAAAAGAAAAAAGAATCCAAAAATATGAAGATAGTGTAAGGAGCCTCTGAGACAACTTCAAGCATACCAACATCCGAATTATGGGGGTGTCAGAAGAAGAGAGAGAACAAGATACCGAACACCTATTTGAAGAAATAATGACAGAAAACTTCCCCCATCTGGTGAAAAGAGCAAAAGACAAAGAGAGAATATTAAAAGCAGCAAGAGAAAAACAGTTAGTTACCTACAAGGGAGCACCCATAAAATTATCAGCTGATTTCTCAACAGAAACTATGCAGGCCAGACAGGAGTGGCAAGAAATATTCAAAGTGATGAATAGTAAGAACCTACAACCAAGATTACTCTACCCAGCAAAGCTATCATTCAGAATTGAAGGTAAGATAAAGAGCTTCACAGATAAGAAAAAGCTAAAGGAGTTCATCACCGCCAAACCAGTATTATATGAAATGCTGAAAGGTATGCTTTAAGAAGAGAAAGAAGAAGAAAAAGGTAAAGATAAAAATTATGAACAACAAATATATATCTATCAACAAGTGAATCTAAAAATCAAGTGAATAAAAAATCTAATGAACAGAATAAACTGGTGAATATGATAGAATCAGGGGCATAGAAAGGGAGTGGACTGACAATTCTCGGGGGGAAAGGGGTGTAGGGGGTGCGGGAAGAGACTGGACCAAAAATCGTACACCTATGGATGAGGACAGTGGGGGTTGGGGGTAAGGGCAGAGGGTGGGGTGGGAACTGGGTGGAGGGGAGCTATGGGGGAAAAAAAGAGGAACAATTGTAATAATCTGAACAATAAAGATTTATTAAAAAAATAATAAAAAAACAGATTGGATTTTTATGTTGACATATTTGGGTATAGTGCAACATATTTTGTAAGCAAGCAGTTTCAATAAAGTTTGGTCTTCCTCTACTAAAAAATAAAATAAAATAAAGGTCTAGTTCCAGTTACTGATTAGCTGATTGAGTCCTAATAAGGAAACAGAAAGGGTGCTCGAGGCCACCCAAATGTGCTGTGTTTATACATGTCAACTTATATATTCCAGAATGTCTAAAAGTCGCCACATTACTTTGCCCACAAAGAGACTAAGGCTCAGATAGATTATAGGCAAATTCTAATTTTGGTTTCAAACCTTATATGGCATCCCCCTTTGAAAAATAGATATATAAAGAAAATAAGTTAGAAAGAAAATTACTATTCTTAATTCATAAATGCCTCAGTAAAACAGAATTCTGAAAACCCCATCTTTCTTCTTTTCTTTTTTTTTATACTGCATATGATCCCTACGGAGTTATTGAGGGCCTCAGTAAATTTCATTTGTTGCCAAAGTCTACTGAGGAAAGACACGGAGTGAGATGAGACAGTGATGCATGCTTTCTGATGTTCCCGCTTAACCCTCACTCTGTGGAAGTGATTTGTAGCCTTGGTTTCATAGGAAAAGTACCTGGAGAGGGAATTTTGTTCCCAATTAGAAAGTAGAAAGCTACAAGAGACACTAGTCCCATCCTAATGATGAAAATAGCTAGAAAATGTATAAAATCATACTTTTTCTTTTCTAATATATTTTTAAATTGATTTCAGAGAGATGCAGGAAGAGGGGCAGAGAGAGAGAAACATCAATCAGCTGCCTCCTGAAGGCCCCCTACCGGGATCTCAGGCATGTACCCGGATGGGGAATTGAACCGGGACCTCTCAGGGCATGGGACAACACTCAACTAACCAAGCCACACTAGCCAAGGGCAAAAAGTCATACTTTTTCTTTATCAAATAGCTGGGATCATGTGGCACCTAAGTGAACTGCATCCTGAAGAGTAGCAGGCCTTTCCACTTAGAGGCTAGGCACCCCAGGACTACAACTTCATCTGAGAGGTCGTAACACTGGGCATATTGTGGGCTTTCTACAGGCCAGATTTATATGCCCACAGCTAAATCAAACCAATTCAGAATGCAGCCATATAAGACTGAAGAAGTACAATGTCTTTGTTCTTTTGACATTCAGTGTTTCATTGATTCATGGTGCACAAGGCAGAATATACTGAAATCAGCATGAAGTTTATATAAGAGAAGTGCTGTAATTTTTCACCATAGGAATGAACCACACCAACCAATCAAGAGATACATGAAATTATTGAGGAGGTGAGGTAGATAGAGTGTTTAGACTCTTTTATACTCATTGTCACTATTGGAAAAATCAACATTTTAGAGCAATGTTTTCAAACTGTCTTCGAAAGAGCCTTAACGTTCAACAAAGATGTTTCAGGGAGAGGAGGAAGAGTTAGGGGACCTTCTAGACCCCTAACATCTGCAAGCCCTGCTTCACCAGAAAAGCTTTATTTTATCTGTTTTATATATTGGGGCATCAAGCATGTTTTCATTTGGACAAAAAGAGCTCTGCTGGTTTTTGTTTGTGTGTTTTTTTAAAATAAAAAGTTGGAAAACCCTTGTGCATGGAATTCAATAGAACCCATAGAAACCCATCGGGGGGAAGAAAAAAATAAACAGCTTTGTCTTTAGGAGAATGATAGCCAATAGAAGTCCTTTTCCTAAAGAACTATTCAGAGATATCGTAGAGGTGGACAACCAATTTAAGAAGACAATGTGTTTTGCCCTAGCTGGTTTGGCTTAGTGGATAGAGCATGGGCCTGTGGATTGAAGGGTCCTGGGTTGATTCCAATCAAGGTCACATGCCCAGGTTGTGGGCTTGATCCCCAGGAGGGGGCATGCAGGAGGCAGCCGATCAATGATTCACTCTCATCATTGATGTTTCTATCTCTCTCTCCCTCTCCCTCTCCCTTTCCCTTCCTCTCTGAAATAAATAAAAAATATATATACTAGAGGCCCGGTGCACAAAATTCTTGCATGGGGGGAAGGGGGATCCCTCAGCTGAGCCTGCACTTTCTCGCAATCCGGGACCCCTCAGGAGATGTCCGACTGCCGGTTTAGGCCCAATTCGGCCTAAACCGGCAGTTGGACATCCCTCTCGCAATCCGGGACCACTGGCTCCTAACTGTTCACCTGCCTGACTGCCTGATTGCCCCTAACCCCTCTGCCTACCTGCCTGATCGCCCCTAACCACTTGCCTGCCTGCCTGATTGTACCGAACTGCTTGCCTGCCTGCCTGATTACCCCTAACTGCCTCTGCCTTGGCCCCTGCCACTGCAGCTTCATCTGGAATGACATCTGGAAGGTCATTTGGCTGTCCAGTCTAATTAGCACATTACGCTTTTATTATTATAGATATATATAGAAGACAATGTGTTTTGAAAGGATGATTCTTCTGACAGCCAGAACCACTAGATTTGAGATTTTGGGCTCTAGTAAAATATCACATGTTTAAAAATCAGAAACATGGCCAGTTCTACCACTCTTCCCTGCTCCTTACTTTCCAGATATGTTCTAATGCTGAGAGATCAAAAGTCTTTGGCAAATACTTACAGACAGGCCCTCTGGGGATGGATTCATATAAGCTGAAATGTGGGGAAAAGTAAGTGCCCATAGGGACATCCTCTTACTTCCCATTTATAAAGACAGGAATGACCTCACATTTCATTATGGTTCATTTTCTTTATGGTTTTGCTTGGAATTTTGCATGATCTTCCTGATTGTGATCCTAATGTACTTTTCAATTTCTATTTGCTTCTTTTTTATAATAACCCTGGAATAAAAATGAAATGGATCCATCTGATTGCATCCTGCCCAAGTTTCCTCCAAATTTAATTTTGTGACTACAATTCTCTCTCTCTCTCTCTCTCTCTCTCTCTCTCTCTCTCTCTCTCTCTCTCATTTTTTTGTGTGTGTGTGTGTGGGGGGGGGCGGGGGGGGGGCGCCGGGCAGGTGGAGGGGTCATCTCCTCTTTTCCTTTTCCTTTTGTTCCCATTCTGAATAGCTTTCTGAATTGTAACAAAACTGTTAGCCTATTAACTTCTGAATAACTCTTAAGTATGAGGCCATGTCATATTTTTAATGAAAACATCACATAGGCAACTAGTTGGTATCTGGACATAACTTATCTATCTCAAATCATGGCTCAGGGTGGGGGCATATACTCTAAACAGTGGAGTTAATTTTAGTGTTTAAAAATGAATCAATGTTATGGAAAAGGCAAAATGATGAAGACAATAATAAGATCAGTGGTTGTGGAGCACCAGGGAGACATGACTAGGCAGAGCACAGAGGATCGTTAGGGCAGAGAAAATACTCAGTATGATATAGCAATGGTAGATAAGAGTCATCATACATTTGTCCAAACACCAAGAATGAACCATAAGATAAACTATGGACACTGGGTTCATCTTTGTTTTTATTTTTTTAAAGGTACCATTCTGATGAGTAATGTTGATAATGGGGAAGGTTATTCATATGTGGGGACAGGGCATACATGGAAAATCTTTGTACTTCATTCTCAATTTGGTTATAAACCTAAAACTTCTCTAAAAAAAATTAAGTCTTTTAAAAGTGAAAAAAAAAAGCACCTCGCCAGGTGGCTCAATTGGTTGGAGTGTCATCCCATACACCAAAAATAAAAAGGTGTGGGTTCGATCCCCAATCAAGGTGTGTACGGGAAGCAACTGATCCATATTTCTCTCTCTCTTCCTCTCTCTCCTGCCCCCTCTCTCTCTAAAATCAATAAAAACATATCCTCAGGTGATAATTTTTTAAAAATGAAAAAAAATACTATTCTAAACCGCTGTTGGTGATATTTATTAGAAATTCTCTTAAATGATAATGGCTAATTAATTCATTTTAGCAAGTAGAGACATATACAATCTGGTAATATTGCCAAGGCATACCTGTTAATACATCATTCACTTTTGTAATGCAGACAACAGGACCAAGTACAGAAGTTTTTGCCTATAGTGCTACCAGCCTCAAAGAGGAAACTATCAGACATCAGGTACTGTGCGATCTAAAAACATGAATCACTGCATGACCCGACACCGAAAGTCACATTGGTGGATAAAGGCAAAGAAAAGGGAGGCATTGCAGGGAATACAGTTCATGAAATGCATGGTGGTAAAAACATGAAATTGGACCAGCCATAATGTGAATCTCTTTAGAGAAGACTTAATATCCCTCATCACTGAAGAGAGGAGATTAAAATAGTCTAGAAGCGGGAAAGGCAGGCTCTGTGCACCAGCATTTGTAGTAGTGGGCCTCCAAGCCAGCATGCCACAGAGAATGCCTAAAAAGTTTTCTAAAAAGCAGGATCATAAAAGTGAAGGTCCCGACCACTATACCACTAGACTAATCCTAAAATTCAGACATGTTCATCTGAATCTCTCTAACAAGGACAAAAACTCTTCATTCTGGTGACTATTTTAAAATACATGGAGAAGCATGATCATCAAGGAAACATGAGAAAAACATGCCTCTGTTGCTGGCCCAGTAAATTCTGGCCTTGGACCCTTTGAATGGTGGATAAGGTTTTGGTGGGATGGAAAAGGCATTGGTACCTACTGCAGATTGCACTTGTAAAATAACTTGCCAGTCTGACTACGCAATGTGGGTTGGCTTTACCAATCATGATGAAAGAGCTTCTTCTAACAGAAAATAATGACATCTTTATGGTCTCCCTTTAGGAAAAATAGTCACAGAAGAGGTATAAGAAGCTGCAAAGATGAAATACCAACTGGCTATTTACTCTTTGCCATGATCTCCTTGCAGCCTTGAAGTAAGTAGCGTCAGGCTGAGGAACAAAGAATACCATACAAAGAGACTTTGGAAAGGTGTGGAAGTGCCTTACTTAATTAAGAAAGTTCAATACATATGATTTATGCCACTTTAGATGGCAGAGTTTGAGGTTAATATCTTCCTCCTCCCCTACAAATAGTATTTTTTATTTGTCTCCATTAAATATCTGAATTTTAAACAGACTATTGGACTAGGGCCTCATATCCATCAGCTCATTCAACTTTAGCATCTGTCTCATCCTCAGTAGCTTTTCCCGAACTGCTGCCTTCACCAGGAAGCTCCATGAGTTTTCCAAGTCAAACTTGGGCTTCTCCAGCATTTTGACTTTTCTAACAAGACATCATACAGCAGAGAAATAGAATGGTAGGGTTTTTCTATGTCTCTCCCAGCGCTCTCTGGAATCAGTTTATTGACCACTTCTTTCAAGTCATTTGCCTGCACCTCTCGGGTCATGATTTCCATCATCTTGTTCAGGACTTGGCGGACCTGCTGATGCTGAGCACAAGAGGTCTTCCGAATCTGATGGTTGCAGTTTTTTAGTAAAACCAACACAAAATAGATAAAGCAAATAACCGGTTGTCTTGACATCGGTTGTCTTTGACATCAACATGAGCTTCAATCATGCGCTGCCATTTTTTGACCATGGAGCACATTTTGTCATGGGTAAGATCCTTGCCATGGAAATTAGGTAGTTTTTGCCCTGAACATCCTCAGTAATTAGCCTGAATTTTCTAAATGCAACTTCATCATTCTGCAGATCAGCGAGGCTCACTCCAAAAACACGACCCTTGAGACCATCAGATGCGATTTTGGCTCCTTGAGTTCTCGTGACTAGTGTTTTTCTATCTTTTGTATAGAACAGAGCTGGTGCTTTCACATCACACCAATCTTTCTTAGAAAATGGATCAACCACTTTCTTCTTGGCTGCCCTTCGGCCGCCTTTCGTAAGATGCCTGTTCTTGCTGACAGCCAGGGTACTGCCACGAGAGCCAAAAAGGAGGGTCACATCTCGGTCTTTTCCTCATGAGGTTTACATGAGGCATTAACATTATAGAGTGGTTTTGAATGTTGTGCTTTTAGAAGGACTTAGGCCATGCTCCAGCCACTGCCTGGTAACCTGAACACCAGAAATAAGGCTGTGTGTGCTCTCTGGGGTTTGTTTGGGGTCCTCAACTCTCCACTAGGAACTACCCTCAGTTCACTGAGTCAGCTTGTTTCTCCACAGCCAGGGGAAAAGGGGCTCCTGCCCAGCTTTAGTTCTAAATGACTAAGTGCAATCATGGACACCTGCCAGGGGCTGTGGAACCTCCCTGATTTCTATCCTCCTGGACAAAATCTCCTTCACTAAGTATTGCTGAATTCTTTTTTTAAAAGTATATTTTTTATTGATTTCAGAGAGGAAGGGAGAGAGAGAGAGAGAGAGAGAGAGAGAGAGAGAGAGAGAGAGAGATATCAATGATGAGAGAGAATCATTGATTTACTGCCTCTTGCATGCCCCCTACTGGGGATTGAGCCTGCAACCTGGGTATGTGCCCCTGACCAGAATCCAACCCAGGACCCTTCAGTCCAAAGGCTGATGCTCTATCCACTAAGCCAAACCAGCTAGGGCTATTGCTGAATTTTTGATATGACTATTACACACGGATAATAGTTATGAAAGTGAATGAAATCAGTCAGTCTTCACTGTCAGTAAAACACAAACACCACAAAGGCCAAACTCCTTAATTCCTCAATGTAAAGAGTAATTTCTTCCTCATTACAGCAGCTGATGAAAACATTATTGACTAGTTTATGTTTCCAAAGGGTAAGAAAATAAAATGGAAAAAAGAGAGCCATAACAATATGAAATAATGAGTAAACCCATAATCATGTATCTCAGACACACCAACAGGACCACAGACCTGAACGGACACACACTCTCCTATGCTCATTCTCTCTTCAGAGTCTGACCCCTGACCCCGACTACCCCACTACCCCCGTGTTTCTCCCCAGGTTGGCCTCACTAGCAGGTCTTACGGTAGATGAAAAGACTTAGTTCCTTACACATCAGAATCTAGTCTCTAAAAGTTAGTCCATCATAAATCAGCCCACCACTTCTACTTCCTAAATTTGACCATTTCCCTACCTCATTCTTAAGAGATTTTTCTATTTACAATGAAAAAAAGTCTTCTTACAGACCAAATTTCACCAGCTACACAATCAGCCACCTCATGGTTTTAGCGGGCTATCACTCGTAGCACCCAAACACATTTTGACTGCAAATGATTAATGGCAGAACAAAAGCCACTTCCGTTTGCAGAGCCTCTCCCCACCCCCCACCCCCCCCCCACCCCCCCCGGCCACAGGGGAGTGGAAGTGGGGAGGTGGGGGGTCCCTGGACTTGCCCTGGAATGCATGATCAGTTAAAGCCAATCACTCTGCACTTGGTAGACGAAACACCCTGAGCCGCCCGGCGATTTAGGTGCGGAGTGAAAGGTAACAGCATTGCATTTCCTTGTTCAGGGAGAGGTAGGTGTCTGGGAGACAGATTGGAAACCGAAGGCGGCCCCGTGTCATAAATCTGCACATTTAATTGCAATGCACGGTTAGTCTTTGGAGGGCCTTTCCAATCCTGATAATGAAGACATGCATGTGCTCGTAGACGCCAACTCCCCCCTCTTTGATTTTGAAATCTGCACCACCTACCAAGTCTCACCAAACAATGAGCGCTGATCAGAGGCTCTTTGCGCAGTGACTAAAACAAAAGGGTGAGGGAACAGGGGAGATTATGTGGAGCAGGCAGCCTTTCTGGCGCCCCTTAAATCATACTTCCCGGGCAGACCCCTATTCCATCTAGTCTATGCCCAAGGCAGGAGCTGTCAGGAGGCCCACAGATAAGCAATTTAGAAATATTCTAGCTGAATGAAGGAGACTTACTTTGGGTTTCCACTGCTGTCTGCCAAGCTAGGGAAATAGAGTGCAGACAGATGCTCTCTAAGGTTCTTATTTGAGCTCCAAAGAGGTTTGAGGCTTGGCACAGCCATGAACCCCAAGGATCTTCACTTTCTTTTTTTAAGACAAATTGAAAGTAATACAGTCAAGAACAGAGAAGGTGATTGTTTTACTCCATTGACTAATCTTTCTGGTCCGGAACATGTCTATTCTTTTTAACAAAGCTCTTAAGATTTTAAATCCTTGGAAAAAAGCAACCCATATGGGATGTATTTGGGGAATTCGACCACCAAAACCCAAATAAATAAGATCTCTCATCTATCAGCAGCAGACAGAAAATTCTGTAATCAATTTCAACATGGCAAAAGAAATCACAGTGATTGTTTATTTGTTCAACCAATGTTAATTGAGCACCTACTATGAGTAAGGACATAAAAGGTGCTACAGAGAAAATGAAGTAGAAGACTTTGCCGTGGTCTTCTAGGGCTTATGATTTATTTAAGGGAGGAATTGCCTGTAACTAAAAGAATGAAAAAGAAATCACTGGTGCTAAAATTGAAGAGACAGAATTTTGGAGGAAAGTCAGCTCACAGAGATTGGGTAAAACTTCATGAAGGAGACAGTATGTGATCACTAGATTAAATTCTTCCAGAATAGGATTTCATAGCTTGTACAGCAGTTAAAACATACTAGTAATAGGTATTTTAAAATAATCTGTTTAAATCAAGCTGATTAAGCTGCAAATTTATATTATGGGAATGCAAAATGCAAATGCACGTGAGGCTGATGTGGACTGAGCACGCAGAGAGGGAAACAGAAGACCCAGCAGTTAGGCTGGTCCCACAAATCTCACTCTGTCATTCTTCCAAAACGTGTATTGAGCCTCCCAAGTCCAGGCCTTTGCCTTGTGATCTCTAAGAATGTTCTTACTCCTTTCTTCTCTAAGTAGCTGAATTCATCAGTTCTGTCAATGCCCAGCTCATTTCCTATCTAAGATCACAGTAAATCAGGGTTGGAAGAGACCTTCAAGATCACCTAAGTGCAGCAGTTCCTAAACTTGACTGAGAATGTCGCAAGATCTGCTGGGGAGGTATCCTTCTCCCTCCCACCTACAAAGCTTACCTTGGGATTATAATTAAGTTTGTGTACATTTGCACAAGGCTCTCCAAGAGATTTGGCAGATCTGCCACATTTGCAAGCCACTGATCTCCAACATTCCCCCCGTGGGTCCTGAATCCCCCCGACAATTTTCTGCCTCGGCTGGCCCTGTGTGTGACTAAACATTTTTCTAAGACCCTCCCTGGCTTTCACGTTGCTTTGGGGTCACTTCCTCCTTCAAACTCTTGCACTGCCGAGGATCTTCCATGCACACTTTAAATCACCTTGTTCTATGCTGTGAAGTCCTTTCTACATCGATAAACAATTACTAGGCTCTGTGCTGAAGAATGCACCATGGAAGACAGAACAAGGAATGGCTTTCTATTGAACAGGTGGGAAAATACACACAATTGTAAAAAAAAAACACAAAAAAAACCCAACAAGTTGCAATGAACTGCTAAAGGATGGAAGAAAAGTATGTTGTCCGAGACCAGAAGAAAGGGTAGTTCTACTTAGAGGAAACTCAGAAAATGTCTAGAAGAGTTGGTTTTGGAGGTAGTCCTTAAAGGATGACAATATTTTGACCAACAGGAAATAACCAGGACAGTGCAATGTAAAGAAATTATCCAAAGAGAATTCACGGAGAGAATGTGCAGGTGTGAGAAACAGTGAGTTTTACATGCGGGCTGAGGATATAGAGAATGAGATTGAAAAGTGAATTAAGAGAAAATTTTTGGAGGCTCATGCTCTAATTTTGGAGGGAAAGTGGAAAACTTGAAAGAGCTCAGGCTTTAGTGTCAAATAAGACCTAAGTCCTTTCTCCCAATACTGTTGCTTACTGGTAAAACTGTAACATTGGCAAATCGTTTACTCTCTCCTGTGCTTACCTATGAAATAGCAATACACCCTTTTAAAAATAATTTAAAAAAATATATTTTTATTGATTTCAGAGAGGAAGAGAGAGGGAGAGAGAGAGAGAAACATCAATGATGAGAGAGAATCATCAATCGGCTGCCTCCTGCAGGTCCCCTACTAGGGATCGAGCCCACAACCCCTGGCATGTGCCCTTGACTGGAATAAAACTCAGGACCCTTCAGTCTGCAGGCTGATGCTCTATCCACTGAGCCATACCAGCTAGGGTGCAATACACCTTTTCAGGGCTGTTCTTTCAAGGACCCAACAAGTTAATGAATATAAATACCAACCTTATACATATATGGCTAATTCTCTTCCCTTTACTTCATTAGTAATAGAAAACAACAGAACATGTTTGAAGAAATAGATGTGATCTAACTTAGGTTGTAGAAAGACAACTGGATACAAAAGAATACTGAAGAGGAAATAGAAAAACTATAGGCAGAGAGAACAGGTAGGAGGATGTTTTAATAATCCAGGTGAGAGATGGATTAGGGCAAAGCCACTGTAAAAGCAGGGTAAAGCAGAATATCAACTGAGGAGGCAAAACTGAAAAATCAGCAACTGGTGGGAAGTGAATCTTATAGCATTAAAAGTGATTCAGGTTTCTAGCCTGTCTCTTTGCTACTAGGAAGATAGTGGTGCAGTTGAAAGTTAGGGGACTCAAGAAGAGTAGGCCTCTGAGGGGACAGAATAAATTCTTACTGGGATGTACTGAACTGCAGGTGAAGGTTGGGCATCCTATGGGAAGTTCTGGTGTGCTTTAGGAGACTTGGGTCTGAGAATTAGAACTAAGGGGTTGGCTCTGGGTAGGAAGACTCAGGAGGCCTTCGCAAAGAAGTGATAGATGGAGCTGTGAAAATCACTGGGACTAGCTGGGGAGAGGTTATCGAGCAGAGAAGAGGAACACTAAGATCTGAACCCTGGGGGAAGGTTACTTAAGGTATAGAAGGAAAAGAGGAGTTAATGGAGATAAAAGAGAGTGACCACCTTCCCAGAAACATACTCAGAATACTATGAGAGCCATGGGGCATTTCAAGATGGAAGAAACTATCATCAGAGTCAAAAGCTAGTAGTGGTAAGGAGTTAGAAAAAGCTATTTGACTTCACAATTAAGAAAGGTGGCAAAGTCTCCTAATGGTCTCAACATCCCTTTTTATCCTGCTGCCTCTAGTAATAGAAACCATGAGTCTTTAGCTGGGCACATGGCTCCCAGATAAACCTACATTTCCTGGTCTCCCTTGTGTATGGCCATGAGACTAAGTTTTGCCCAATGAAATGTGTGTATCTTCCAAGCCACATGTTTAAAAGGAAAGGGTGTGCCCTCCCCTTCCTACTGGCAGGAACTTAGCAGTAATGGTGCTGGTGGACGGGATGTGAGCCATTTTCAACTTTGTCAGTAAGGACCTCATTTTAATGATGGCTGCCACAGGACAGAAGGAATCTGAGACCCTGACATTCAAGCAACTTACACTAAAATTATTATGCAAAAGTAAATTAAATATTTCTTGTTTAAGCCCTATTGGATTTGGCTCAGTGGTTAGAGTGTTGGACTGAAGAGTCTCGGGTTCCATTCCAGTCAAGGCCACATACGTTGGTTGCAGGCTTGATCCCCAACGGTCAGGACACGATGGGGAGGCAACCAATCAATGTGACTCTCTAACATCGATGTTTCGCTCTCTCTCTCTCTATAAAAATCAATGGAAAAATATCCTCAGGTGAGGATTTACAATAACAAAATTTTCTCATTTTTAAAAAAAATATATATTTCTTTATTGATTTCAGAGAGGAAGGGAGAGAGGAATGGGAAACATCAATGATGAGAGAGAATCATTGATTGGCTGCCTCTTGCATACCCCCTACTGGGGATTGAGCCCACAACCCAGGCATGTGCCCTTGGCCAGAATTGAATCTGGGACCCTTCAGTCTGCAGGCTGATGCTCTATCCACTGAGCCAAACCGGCTAGGGCAAAATTTTCTCATTTAAGCAACATTTATTTTGGTCTTTGTTATGGCAACTGAGGCTTTGTCCTTAATGATACAGGAAAGAATGAGCATATGCTAAGGAAAAAGAAGTGAAGACATTAACATAAACTCTTCTTTTAAGAAGCCAAAAGGAAAAGGAGAGCAAGAGAGAACAATAGTTTCCATAGGAAAGGGACTCAAAAGAGGTGTTTGAGTTTTTAAAAAATCAATGATTTTCATTCTTACCATTTTAAAGTCTACCATCTCCTCTCCTTATTCATAGCATAGTTTTAATTTTGCAGAAGTAATTTTAAATTTATTGCTTGGGAAATAAGCAGTTTTATTTTTCGCGATTATGGTAATTTTGTTTATAAGTTAGCTCTTTGGGACATTTACTGTTTGTGGATTTGTTCAGAGCTGCCTTCAAATGTGACTTGGGGAAATTCAAAGTTTTGCCATCAACCAGAGGGTGATTTGTATTATTAAAGGGGTCCCTTGAAATATGAAGCTTCTGAGCAGTTAAGTGTACACAAACCATTTAACCACATAAGAGAGGACCAGGGAAGAGAAAGTTAAGTTGTGAGAAGTTACTGTAATGATCATGTTTGCATGTCAGCAGGAAAGCAGATTTCAATAAATAAAAATGTTAGTTCATGGAATTATTTCCAGGAAAACTTCCTCATCTGAAGAGAAGAATTCCTACATCGTCTACACTGCAATCAATTGCCCCTTTGTGGGCTGAGTGATGGTCTCTCTAAGTCCCCAACTCCTGCTTCTAAAGTGACCTGAGCAACAGAGAGCTCTGAGAACAGATTTGGGGTAACCCCACAGCAGCTCTGAACCATCTGCTGTCAAGGGAATGGCAGTTACATAATTAACCATAATAGCTGCAAATGATATAGTTACAACAAAACCCTGTTGGTATTTAGCTAAACTAAAAAAAAACAACAATGGTGTAAATTATAGCTATGTGTATAATAAAATTTCTTATTTGCATTTCACATAAAATTCACCAAGCTCCTTATTCACTCATTACTCACCCATTATGGGTTTTTTAAATGGCACTTTGAAAGTTTGCTTTGGCTCGGGGTGAATTATTTGCCAAGACTTTATTCCTGGAGTCATGACTCCTCGGGGACTTCTTTACCTTTTGGCAAATTCATAGCTCATTTTGTGGGTGGTAGTGGTTTGTGGCCGCTATGTATGCATGTGTGGTCATATGAGGGGAGTAGTCTTAGGATATCCTAAATAGTAGAACATTTCATAAGGAAGGGTCCTATATCCCAGAGTAATTAAACAGAAAAAAGAAAAAGTAGAAAATGAGTAAAGCATAGTAATAAACATAGCAGCAAAAATTAGGTTGGTTCCTTCCAATTATGCATGTGCTTGAATAATCTGCTGACTTATTAGGTAGAAGAGATGTGCATTACAAATATCCATGGAATGTTTGCATATCAAGAGGCACAAAAGTGCATGAGAAGGTACAATTGAGGCAAAGCTGTTTCTGAGAATAAAAATCATGAGGAACTTTAATAAGCCATAAGTTCAATGTTGGATACAGATGAGCAGAGGAAATTATTTTTTTTTGCATGTACACTTTCATAAAAAAATGTGGTCTTTAAGGCCAACATCAGTATTTTAGGGGAAGAACTGGGGCATAAGACAAGGTAGCTGTAGACATTCACCAATTCCAAGAGGGCAACGAAAATTCTTCCTCCCCAAACCTCCCCGACTCACTGCAAGACATTGGCTTGAAATATCTTCAAATGGAGTCCCTAATGAGCTCAAGACTAAAGGTAAAGAGTAATTCCGAAATGAAACAGTTTTTGGAATAGTAGAAAAGTAGTTTCTAGATTTATAGAGATTTCAAGCTAGAAGAGATCATCGTGTACATTTAGCTGCTGCTTCCTCCCAACCTATACACTTTACAGATGTGATCTGTCATTGGGTCCCCCAAGAAATAATAAGTGACTGGCCATATATTGTGTAGCAAAATAATGGCGTTAGAATGCTGGTTTCTAACTCTCTATCTAGAGGTCTTTTTCACACCACCGAGCACACGCTGCCTGTACTCATAAGGGGTAAGGGAAGGGACTGGTACATTTCACTGGAGGATGAGTTCCAAGACTAGGGGCTGCATGAGAACTGGGCGGGTGACAGAAAGAAGATCTAGGGGTGGTGCATTATGCATTTGTGCCTGGACACAGACGTTTCCTATTTTGCCTAATATTGGCTTAAATGACAAGGAAAGCTAAATGCCATCAATATACCATCATAAAGTAGCTTGCTCTTCTCCTGGGTATAGTTTATCTGCAGGTAAACCACATCGCTCACAAGGCACAAGAACAATGGGCGCTTTTATAGTCATTTGTGTGTTTAGAGGTTGTCCTGGGTCTCACAACGGACAGTTGTTACCCTGACATGGAGCCGCATCAATGCAATTGTGCATCAGGCTAATGAATGTGTTCTCATGGAAACCATACTAAGCAGAGCAAGAGGTAAAGCATCTCCACCACCTGAAATTGACCTCAAGTGGCTCAAGGTAGTTTCAATACTTCCATTCCATTTTGAAGTGATTCTGTCCCTTTAAAAACACTATTATTGATCCTTCATTTCCCCCAATATCTGGGGTTTTAGTTGGGCTTCAAATATATCTAAAAATCAAGTGGGTGCAATTTCTCCTGATGCGATCTGAACCAGTTTTCTTTTTCCTTATAAATACACGCCATCAGGTTTTCATTTGAATTTTGTTTCTGAGGATGACTTTGTACTATGTTATGTTATCTTGTGACATTTAGTGTTGTTGGGATTTATTGGATTTCTGGGAATTAAATAATAAAAAATGATAATATCAAACATCATTAATTAGGTGTCAAACAAAGTAATATTGTTTCTTATTTTAATTACAATAGAATTCAAGTTAATCTACTTATTTTACCAGAGTAATATGGGATTCCAACCGTTTAAAATCTAAAATCTTTAGCAGACAGAGGACAATTATAAAAAAATCGTCACTTCACAAGAAAATCCGGGATATTAATCAATTTGTTTAAATGGCTGAGCAGTAATAAACATAATGTGCTAACATCTCTTAGCAAATAGATTTTTGTAAACAAGCTGCTTCCAAGAATATTTTATGAGGCATCGTTAACATTCAGAGATGCTGCTGTTTAGGTTGGAAACCTCGGTGATCCATCTCGCACAGTGCGGCTGGAATGAAGAGACCCCTGGAATCGCTCAGTGAGAAGAACTGGAGAGGGGCCTGTGAAGTCATGACCCTTGGAAGGTGTTGGTTTACAGAGTGTGAAGTGGGCAATTCACCAGCTGCACCCAGGAAGCAGTGCTGCAAATGCCTACGGCTAGGAGTCAGAGGACGTCATTTTAAAGGACGCCAGCCACCACCCCTGCAGACCCACAATTTATCTGGTCTAACTTCAGTGACAGGGGAAAAAAACTTCTTAAGTTAGAACACACTTGCATATTTTGACTGAAGATTATTACAATGAAAAGCAAACAATTACCCTCTCAGTTGTTTTTGGACCATTTTAGGGCTCCAACCTCAAGGACACATTTAGTAAGGACTATGCTTAACATGTGAGGCGCAAAATCTTAAGCAAAGGCCACACATTCAGAGCTCACTGCTGGTTTCCTGGCTGTCAGGTGTGGGCGTGGGGAGGGAGAGGAGCTTGGCGCTACCACTTTCCTATGAAGCTCACAAAACAGAATTTATTCCTTGGAAGCTAAAAGGGTTAAATAAGCGGCTGCAGGGCAAGAGCAAATGAGGTGGGTGTCAAGGTTCTTAGAATTTTTTTTCATGTTATTATCAATGATCTTTTTCTTTAAAATGTCACTTAACTATTTCTCTGCTTCCGCTTCTCCATATAATGGATGTACTAACGTTAATTCCCATGTTCCCAAAGAGGCAATGGTGGAAAGATACGTTGATAAACATTTTTAAAGCTCTTTGACTTCCTTAGAAAGAAAGCAGGCTTTTGAAAGAAGAAAATATTTAGATACTCAGCAATACTGGGTCAAAAATCTCTAACTTTTGATCACTTTTAAAAATAGCTTTTTAAGGTGAAATATATTAGTGTATTGTGTGTGTGTAGATATATTATGCATATGCCTTTTCTCTGATTACAAAGTAGAGAACAAAAGTACTGAACTTAGGAATGTTAGGTCTCAATTTTAGTGAGATATAGATGCTTTGATTAAATAAATCATTTCCCTTAATTGGTAGAAGTTTTTTTGTCTCCTTCCACTCTACTTTGAGTGACACTCTTATGCATCTGTTCTGCAGGGGTAGTAGCAAGACCTGTTTGAAGTTTAAATCTGTGACACCCTCTGTAGAACAGTGGCAACCTGATCAAAACAGTGATCAAGCAGAAATGCTCTCTTTCTAAGAATGAACACACACATACACACACACACACACACACACACACACACACACACACACACACACACCTCCCTGCATTCAGAGCCGAGGTTTTCCTTCTACCCCCAACTAATAAAATCAGGAGGCTGCAATGAGGCTGAGCGGCAGGCAGTTTGATGTCCTCAGCAGGATACGGGGAGTCAGAAGTGGCGCTGTAAATCCAGAGCGGGCCTTCAACACTGTGTTAAGTGTGGCCCGAGTCTCAGAGATTTCCCTTTGATGCAAGTTCAGTATATTAATGGGAAAAGCATTCACTTTTATTTGTCTGTACTGTCTGCGACAGCAAGGCTGCCTCATTTAGCCTGGGCCAACATGAAAATACACAGAGAAGCAATCTGTTGCAAATTAGCACAGCTCCCCTTTCATTTACTAGCTAGTAATTGGAAGGGGTTAAGAAAGTGTAACTTATCGGACCACGTGAGGGTATCTGCTTGTGCGGACAGCAAGCCTCCCCCGAATTGCCCTAGGAGCCCTGAGGCAATAATCCTTCCTCATGGCCACTTGGCCTGAAAGACAACACTGACGCGTGTGAAATGTGTGCGCTTTGCTAGGTCTGAGAAGGCAGTTTCCTGGACTCCCAAAGGGGGTATTTGTGACTCTGTCGGAACTTACCTTTCTTTAGATATGTTTTTACTCTCCCGTTTCCAAATCGTCTTGAAGTCACTGCAGAACTCGTACCACACCATAAACACGTAGTTTGGAGTGATCTCCTTCTCACCAGACTTTGGCTTCATCCCAAAATATCCCACTGTCGTTTCAAAACTGCAACAGGCAGGAGGGGAAAACAGAGTGAGGGAGAGGGTGAGAAACTGTCAACACCATTAGGGTGGTGGGGGAACACGGAGGGCGGTTTCCCACTTCTCCACTCTCTGTCTCCATTACCCATTTGCTCAAATCCATTTTCTAAGAAATTCCATTTGACTGGGGATACTCCTAGACATATCTTATCCATGTAAAATCCAGCATGTGTAAGTCCAGGGGGTATATAGGTAAAACTTTTTGAGTTTGGTTCTTCATCTCCAATCTATGTCATGTACCCGCTCTTCACTTGAAGTTTAATGATGACGGGGCACACTGCTGGCATATTGACTCTGTGGCATTAAGCAGTGGTCAGTTAGAGAGCCCAGTGGGGATAATTAATCTGTTGAGTGTTTCATGGAAAATCAAGACTGTTCTCTCCTATTCTGGTACCCTCTGGCGTTGTAACCTGGGTCCAATCACTCAGCATCAGACTCAATTTTCTCAAGGGTAAAATAAGAGACTGAGCCTCTATGATCTTTAAGAAGGCTACATTTTTAAAGCTTTATATGATACAAGAATACAGACCACCAAATGCACTAAAGTGTATGTACAGTTGAGGGCATAGCAAGGTTTGGATGGAAAATCATCTTTGATCTTAATAAATGATCTCCAATCTCGTCTAGGTTTTGCAAAGTAGATTCCCAGATATCACTAAGAGCCTCCTGACCTACCCCATGGACTCTCACACCAGACTAGCCGGGCCTCCCAAGCAGCCCTTCTTGGAGGCACTAGCTTTGCAGCAATTTATAGCTCTGCACTCAATCTTTCTACCCAGCCACCCCCACCCACCCCAAGCCTCACAAGCTCATTTGCCATGAGCAAGAACACTTAAATAAATGGCTCCCTTTTCTAGGGTGTTGGAAACTAATCAAAGCAGGAATGGCTGGCCAGGTTTATTACTACTCAATGCTCTATCATCTGTTCAGACACAGCATTTTTTTGTGGCCATCCTGAATACTGAGTTCCTAATGGAACTCTATTCAATGGCGATTGTAAAACCCTGAAGTCCCGTTACTATTACGGAGCATACTTTCATCTCGTTCTCAGTTATTGGCCAATATGTATCTCATAAGATTTTACCACAGTTCACAGATGAACTGTTAATTGATTCCATGGCTATGATTAGGCGAGATCCAAGCTGGGGCTGCAGCTCTGAGTCCCATAAATTCTTTGTGCTTCTGTAAATAATAAATCTGTTTTTAATGCAAATTAAACTACTGGTCAGGGAATTTTGGCTCCCAGTTATTAAAAGACTGGAAGTGTATAAGTGGAGAAAGGCAACAACTGCAGTAATTTCTTAAGGGACTCTCTTATAATACCAAACATGCATATTTTGGCACAAAACCAGCAATGGAAGAAAGTAGCAATGTCCACTTTCACCCAGGCGGGACCCATTTTGTGGCAAGCAGAATACTGATAACACCAAAGCACACTCTATGGCATATAGTTCTATTTCATTCAAACTGAAAATTATATTAATGTAGCATGGAAATGCATTGTAGAGAGTTTTGTGAGCGATAGGAACCGGCCATGGTTTTCTTACGGAGTGCTGGGGCTTTTGAATCAGAAGAGAATCACATGTCAACTTGTCCAATGTTCTCATTTTACAGATGAGGAAACAAAGACCTGGAAAGACTGAATGTCCCTTTTTATTGGCAGCGTTGGGCTAATCTTGGGCCTCCTGATTCTCAGGGAAATGCTTTTTCCTTCCTCCCTCCCTGTGGCTCATGCTTGCTGACCTGGGCATTCAAGAAATACAACAGTTTTCCCCCCATTTCCACTTTAGACACAGTTGCCCCTGTATCTTCCATAACGTGCGTTACCCCCAGCAAAGCACATCATTATTTTCTTCTCTTCCCAAGATGCTCACCTTCTATACAGAAACATATTTCTTTGTGCATTAATAGAGAGGAGAAAGTCTTCCACGGTGAGTCTTTAGGGGAACAAACGGTCTTCCTATAGCCCAGCAGGACACAGTGAAGAGCACAGAGCCCCAGTCCGGGCTTCTCGGATCACCCCACACCTCGAGCCTTATTGGGAGTCTCGAGTGCAAGACCAAGGCGTTGCACGCGCTGGTGCAGTTGCAGAGAATGGCAGCTCTGTTTGGGGGCTATCGCAGAGCTTGAGGAAAGCACGCCGTCATCCTGAGGCCTCGCTTTCCCCGACTCTGAACTGAAGCTAACCATGTACCTCCCCCTCTCCCCTGGGAGCTGTGAGGTCCTGCTTACTCACCCTCAGAGGGGGCGAAAAATAAAGGAAAGGCAGAACTTCAGCATTTCCCCGCGATGTGCTTTGGGAACTAAGAAGGCAAGCGAGCCTCTTGAGAAGAACCGAAGTAAACAGAGTCGCAGAGAATGGCCGGGCCTTGGCACCGCAGTCGTGACGGAGAGCAGCTGCTCCGAGGTGCGCCTTGTTTGAATTCCGTGCTCTTCCTTTGCTCAAGGAACAGCTGAAAGCTGGTCTATGAACCTACAGCTACTTGATAGAGTCTAGGCTACTGTCCTTCCAAACAAAACTCTCTTCCTTTCCAATTCAATTTTGACTCACAGAAGACGGATGATTGCAAACCTTCTGAAATTTGGGCATGAAAATTATCGAGCCTAAGCAGCCAGGAGAATTTTCTCCAACAGACAAAGGGGCAATCATGCTTTCCGAAACGTTTATTTGCCAGCAGATGACTCTAAATTAGCTTTCGACTTTTAAAAAGCGGATGGATTTCTGATCATGTTTCACATAACTTCTTGACTTCACTCTAAACTCTTCCCTGAATCCTTTTCTCCCTGCTACCATTCCTCCTCTGATTTGTATCTTTACAATTCAGCTAAACGTTTTTAAAGTGCAGACAGTGATTCTATCAAAGAGCCCGGGGCCAACTGAACGGTTTTCCTTTTGCAGCGTTGAGAGGCCAGAGCGGAACACATCCACTTACTGTTTTACATGCGTGCCTTCAGAAACTGCTTAGGAAAAGCAAATATTCCTTCGCCTCAGAGTAAATTGTTTCTCTTGAGAATAAAACATAAGAATTTCCTAAATCTCA
Source organism: Cnephaeus nilssonii (assembly GCF_951640355.1). Taxonomy (NCBI): domain Eukaryota; kingdom Metazoa; phylum Chordata; class Mammalia; order Chiroptera; family Vespertilionidae; genus Cnephaeus; species Cnephaeus nilssonii. The sequence continues at coordinate 38,007,538 of NC_137075.1, read as the reverse complement.
CACGAATATTGCAACACTGACCACCAACCTCCTTAAAGAGGGTAACCAAACAACTGTGGTTTCTACATTAAAGATGGGATCGGACATATTTCATGTATGACATGAAAGCTAGACTACCTTCACCACAAAGTCACGGAAAACGCTGACAACCAGAATTTATGGCCCCCCTCAGCATGGCTAATGCACAGCAGCAGCTTCGGCTCCTCGAAGGTGGGCCCCCTGTTCCTTACGCAAGAATCCTGAAGAAGTATTAGAAATGACATCCACCCTAGAAGCTGGATTTCTGTTTGGCCTGATACTCATGTGCCCTAGTTGAGGGTCTCTTTTATGCATGCTGATTATTTCTGTCTCACAGACGTAGTACTTTGACACATGGAGGACGGGAAGCTGCCTGTAGGGATAAGGCCAATAAAGGGGCACAGAAATCCACACACACAACCAGGTGACTGTCTTCATTGTCAAAGATTAGCATGTGAAGATAAAGTCACGATTCAAGAACATGTCTGCACTTAGGAAAATGCAGGGTTTGCCTTAACCTCACTCTCATCTGCATTTTAACTTTATTAGCGAATACAGGGGAGAGCGGGGCAGGATGTGGGACTTGTCAAAGCAGAGCAGATGACATGGTTCAGTCTTTCAGAGCCCCCGGGAGGAAAAGGGCTCATTTGTAGAGTTTGTTCATTTGCATTTAGTGAACTCCTCTCCTCACGTATTTGTAAAGCCTGTTTTTCTGTATGCGCCTCTTCCTGCTCTTATTTAATTTTCTAGTACTTTTAGAATTGTACCAGTAAAACTTATCTCAATTTTCTGTGCTGAATATGAGAATGCCTCAGTATATTCCCATTTCTCCTCTAAGAGGGAGGGACAGCCACACTAACCTGGTCAACTGATAAAAAGAAAACCCCTCTGGGGGCCACAGCCGGTGATTATTGGCCTCTCCCACTCTGATGGCCATTGAGAGAAAGAAGAGCAAACCAGAGGCAGGAAGTAGGGGAGAGCTTGAATAGGAGACCTCTGAGGTCTCTGACCAATTCTGTGGGAGTTTTCCATATAGAGGTCATTCCCTTCTCCCCACAATGTCCTCTAGGCTCCGAGCAAAGACACAGTAAGTCTCTTAGGTGTTTGTAATAACTGGTTGAATCTAGTTGTAACACTAAGAAGGACCACGTTGTTCCTGACTCCCAGGAAGTGGTTCAGGAGCAGAGTGATGGAGGAGAGGCAAAGAGATGGAAATAGCGTCATGACGTGAGGCAGGCGAGTCACTTCCACTTCCGAATGATCTCCTGATTTTAAAAAATCTCTTGCTTCTTGAGGAAGAAAATTCCCAAGTCCTGTCACAGTGCTTTCACTCCCGCTCTCCACAGACTGTTATTGTTCATGGAAGCATAGTTTTAACAAATGGGGCCAAAAGAATGGTCAGACATTATGCGAATGAAACAAGCAAGTCACAAAAGGAAAAGTACTGTACGAGTCCACTTACATGAGGTCACTAGAGCAGTCAAAGTCACAGAGACAGATATTAGAATGGTGGTTGCCAAGGGCTGGGGGAAGGAAATGGGGGAGTTAGAGTTTAATGGGTTCAGAGTTGCCTTTGAAGAAAATGAAAATTTCAGGATATGCATGGTGCTTATGGTTGCACAGCAATGTGGAATGTACTTAATAATGATAATTAATAATAATAATAAAATGGCTAGTCAAAGAAAGAGCTGGGGCCAAGTTAGAGCTGCTTACCTTTTCTGTGCATTCTCCAAGTGACTTTCTTCCATTTTATGCTCTTTTTTGGCTGTGAAAGAGAAATAATTATGATTAAAATAGTATTTTCTTCCATCATATTTTTTGCATAATATTCTAACTTTGATTATACCCATTCATTATAGAAATAAGCCCAAATTCAGGGGTTGGCAGCTCCTACCACACGTAGTGGAAAAGGCACTCAATTCACTACATTTATCACCACTGCATTCTTTTTCTTAAAATCCTCAACTGAGGATGTGCTTAGAGAGAGGAAGAGAGAGAGAGAGAGAGAGAGAGAGAGAGAGAGAGAGAGAGAGAGAGAAAGAGATCTATGTGAGACAGAAACACTGATTGGTTGCCAGCCCAGGTATGTGGCCTGAGAACCGGGAACCTTTTGGTGCACACAACAGGGACAACACTCATCATGCTCAACCAACTGAGCCATTCTGGCTAGACAGCATTGCTTTCTTGATAACAGCTATAGCTAGCAGCAAGGGGTGGGGGGCATTTAATTTATGTTCTTACTGGGACACTTGTGAGAGTGAAAGGCGGTGACAGTAATAATTGCACCTGGACAAAGTCATACATCGGGACAATCCTGGCCAGGGTGGAACATGTGGTCACCTGGCTGTGGTTGGCCTCTTTGTGAGCCCTGGCCTGTGCTCAGCACTTCCCCTTCTCTCCCAAACATTATAAACCCAGCACCGTTTGCAGTTCTGCTCAGATTCAAACAAATTAATTGAATCTTTGCACACTCTCTACACTCACAGGCCCCTTTGACAATCTGGGGAGGCCTATGATTTCCTTTCTCAGAATAATGTTTTTAAATGCATTGAAAAAATACTTAAGATTACTAAAGAAATCAGTGATACTGAGACACAATTCTGAATTTAAAGATTAGGAACCCATGCTCTGACATCGATGTGTGAGAGAAACATTGATCGATTGCCTCCCATATTTGCCCTAACTGGGGATCGAACCCACAACCTAGGGATGTGTCCTGACCGGGCATCAAAACCGCAACCTTTTGGTGTATGGGACAATGCTCCAAGCAACTGAGTCACCCAGCTAAGACTCACCATTGATTTTAAAATGTAAATGTTATTAAGTTACTCCCATGCTTAAAATCTTCCAAGAACTTGCCGTCATCCTTGACATAACCGTTTAAAGTCTTCACAATGTCCCAGAAGGCCCTGCAAGTCTGCTTCCTGGCTCCTCCTCTGTGACATTATTTCTTTTTTTTTTTTTAATCCTCACCTGAGGATATTTTTCCATTGATTTTTTTTAGAGATAGTGGCAGAGAGAAGGAAAGACAGAGAGAACATCAATATGAGAGAAACACGAAGATTGGTTGCCTCCTGCATGTGCCCTGACGAGGGCCCGGGCCAGGGAGGAGCCTGCAACCGAGGGATGTGCCCTTGACAGGAATCAAACCCGGGACCCTTGGGTCCACAGGCCAATGCTCTATCCACTGAGCCAAACCGGCTAGGGCTGTGACATTACCTCTTCTTTTCCATGCTCATTCCTTTCCAGGCTGGCTGGCCACCTTGCTGATGCTTGAGCACACTGAACACATGCACTAGGATCTTTGCACTTGCCTTTCCACCTCCCTGGGACACCCTGCCCACAGTCTCTGCATGACTGGCTCCCTTACCCCAATAGGTTTCAGCCCAAATATCACCTTCCCTGACCTCGTTCAATAAAAGATCATCCCTTGCCATGCATCCTCCCCTCCCCTACCTCCTTTTCCCCCAATAGCCATTATCTACCTGATGCACTAATTCATTTGCTCATTTGTTTATTATACGACAACTGAATGTAAGCTGCAGGAAAGAAGCAACTTCACCTGGCTTGTTTTTTGTTGTGCCTGAAACATGGAAAGTGCCTACATATTAAATCACTTATTTTAGCTTAAAAATGTGTATATTGACCCTGGCTGGTGTGGCTCAGTTGGTTGGGCATCATCCTGTGCACCGAGAGGTTGCTGGTTTGATTCTTGGTCAGCGCACGTGCCCGGGTTGTGGGCTCAATCCCCGGTAGGGGGCGTGCAGGAGGCAGCTGATGGATGTTCCTCTCTCACATGGATGTTTCTCTCTTTCCCTTCCCTTCTCTCTCAAAATCATAAACTATTCTTTAAACAAATGTATATGCTGAACGTAGGTTGCTTAAAAAGAGATATACTAGGATTCATAAACATAAAGCATTATATTTAGAATATTAACATAGGCTAAAGAAGGTTGTGAGGATATAGTTGTATACTATATTCTCTAAGTCCAGTACATTTTAGCTAACAAAAATAATTTCTTTTTATATTGACACTAGAGGCTCGGTGCATAAAATTTGTGCATTCGGGGAGGGGGTGTGTCCCTCAGCCTGGCCTGTGCCCTCTCACAGTCCAGGAGCCTTCGGGGGATGTCTGACTGATGGCTTAGGTCTGCTCCCACAGCTGCGCTCGCCAGCTGTGAGCCCGGCTTCTGGCTGAGTGGTGCTCCCCCTGTGAGAGCACACTGACCACCAGGGGGCAGCTCCTGCATTGGGTGTCTGCCCCCTGGTGGTCAGTTCGCATCATAGTGACCGGTAATTCTGCCATTCGGTCAATTTGCATATTAGCCTTTTATTATATAGGATGATTTGGCTTTGATAACTACACCATTTTAGGTAAAGCCATAGTTATGGGCAGCTGTTGTGATATAATTTCTCCCCACTCTCCCAGCAGCAATCTTAGCCAATCAGATACAGAGAAGTGACCTATGTTTCTCATAGGTGACACCAAGTTCCCCCAAATGTGAAACAACCTAGTGGTTTGTTCTTATCCAGTGATTCTTAATTATGTGCCTGGTCAAACAAGAGGAAAATTCTTCCGAGGCCTAAGTGGTCTTCCTGGACACCTTTGCTGTTCTCCATCACCAATGGTCTCTAACTGGATGCTCCCATGCTGTGTTAAGTAGACTATGGTCAAGCCGTCATTGCATATACATTTAGTGACAAGAAATACGCTCCCCAAACTGAATTAAGCATTAGATAAGCACTTGCAATGGCTCTATGAATATGGCTATCTGGGGTGGGGGTGGGGGGAATGGCATTCAAATACAAAAAGAGGTATTACTAAGAGGCAATGCATATAGTACAACCTCTGAGGGTTTTGGGGAAAAGAGCCCTCAGGAAAATGGGAAGAATCTAGAAATCTCAATTTTTCCCAAGCAAAAGGTCTATGCATAGAAAGAAATAGTAGCCGAAACCGGTTTGGCTCAGTGGATAGAGCGTCGGCCTGCGGACTCAAGGGTCCCGGGTTCGATTCCGGTCAAGGGCATGTACCTTGGTTGCGGGCACATCCCCAGTGGGGGGTGTGCAAGAGGCAGCTGATCGATGTTTCTCTCATCGATGTTTCTAACTCTCTATCCCTCTCTCTTCCTCTCTGTAAAAAATCAATAAAATATATTAAAAAAAAAAAAAAAAGAAATAGTAGCCCCAGTCCATGGTGTGACCTGGAAGGTCTCCCAGCCTAAAATACTTCTCCTGCCACAATGTGTGACATTCCTAACCATGTTATTATACATTTTAAAGTCTTCAGACAGAACAAAAAGACATTACCTGTAAGGAAAATATTTAAAGACTGGAGTCACATACACAAATTCTAATATCTCCAATAAATAGGGCAGCTACAGGCCAAGTGCAATATGCTGATATTCTAAAATTTGACCCTTAGCTTCTCAATATTGGAACTGATACAGTTTCAGTCTAGGGAAGCCAGAGGGAGTGATAGGGACATGGGAAGGCTATGCCCCATTCAAGGGAGGAAAGGCACTTGCCAGTGTTATCAGATTTCTATCTTTTTCACAGAAGCTAAGATTTTTAAATGGATGTTTTCCACTTAGGAAAAAAAGTTTCAAGCACTCGGTAGGACAAAGAGTACATTCCTGTTGGCCATATCTCACCCTGCAAGCTCTCACTTAAGCCTTCAGTAGCTTCTGATATATGGCATAGGTGGGTGTGTTCTTTCTTCTGCGTGCCAGATGGGTGCTTGGGATCCCCCACTGAAAAAAGGCATACAAAGGTCCCTAGAGAACTTCCTTTCTGGTTGGGGAAGATAGACAATTAAACCCAAGAGAATAACATCAGGTGTGAGCAATTTTAGATAAAGGGTAGCAAAAAAAAAAAAAAAATCTAGAGCACGAATTGTTGCCTATAAAAGGAGACTCTATGTGGGTTACTGCATTAAGGGGTACCTGGGCAGCCAGAGCATGCTACAAAGGTAGTGGGCACAAAAAAGGGACAATGTTTAATTGAAGATAATAAGTCTTAGATAAAAACTGTCCTAACCTACAACTTTGGCTAGCAGTGGCCCTGATCTCTGTGTGGGATTTACCTAGACTTCTATTCTACATAGTCACATGGATAGTAGTATATAGGTGCTTCTTTTTCAGCATAAACTTGGTACTACTTGTGTGGTTGGGGGGAGGGCAGACTTATTAGAAGTTTGGAGAAGTTGTCAGATACTGACACTACACCAAGGGAGACAGAAATAACATGCATCCCCAACCTTGCTCTTCTTTCTCCTTTTTCTTTCACAAAAAGGTGTCTCATTGTCTGCAATGAGTTAAATGTAACTGTTTTCCAAGTTGGGGTACTAAAGAAGCTGCTTAGAATGCAGATAGTCTCACAGTTTAAGACAATAAAGAAATAAAGGAAAAAATCAGAGTACAGAGTACTAAAAATGAGAATTTTTGCTTAACATCAATTCTGTCTTCCGAACTTCTTTATGAAGGCTGAGCATATACTGTGGTGATGTGAATGTCTGGAAGTGCTCAGAGAACACTGAGTGGTAAGTTTGCTTGATGACCTACCTACAGCATACGATACATGTTCTGTCATTGATAGAACTATGTTGCTTTTCTTCCACTTTCATTTCCTCCAATAAAGAACATCGATTATTTTTCATAATTCCATGTCACAGAGAGAAAGCAACATGGCTTCTTTAGAAGGTTTTTTTTTGATTGTTTAAGAAACATTAATGTGGGTTTTATTTAATGCAGCCTTTACTGAACAAAGAACATTTGCTTTTGCGTAAACTTTCAGTGCCTTGGAACTTTGTTTCCTGATTAATTTCATAGCCATTGTCTCATTAATTATCATAAAATTTCCCCATAAAAACAATTCTGAAATTCATAAGTACTGTGGCCTACCAAGTAAAGCAGAAAAGGCCCTTTTTATTCAATGGTTGTAGGCCCAAGGAATGCAATCCAGAACTCAAGATAGCTAAATGCCAAGTTTTAAGCCCAGCTCCGCCATTCAAGTGTCATGGACAAGTTGCATGTATATCCCCTGTTCCAGTTTTCTCTGCTGTAAAATGAAGATGTTAATTCCTACCTCCCACATAGTTATGAGAGCCACACGCAAAGGGAACAGTGCTCGGCTGCATCAGAATCTCTGCAGTCAGATCTCTGATGGTTCCACCTCATGCTGAGGCTAGAGGGGGTTCAAGCTTCCAGTTGGACAGCTGCTTTGACGGAGTTAAATGCAGGTGTAGGCTAGTGGGAACAGCATGGGCTTTGTGTCAGGTGGACACGGGCTGAATTTCTGCTGTGCCATTTATTAACTGAAAGACCTTGGGGAAGTCACTTAATTCCATTGCACCTTAACAATAAAACTGGAGTAATAAGATCTACCTTGCAAGGTGGTTGTGACTATTGGATGTGCTGAACATGAGAGGTTAATGTACTGAATAACATGCTAGGCCCTCAAAAGCAGCAGCTATTGATTACTGATTGACTGGAAGCAAATGCTAGGAATCACTATTCTGGCTCTCTGTCTTTGGTATGAATAATACAATATTTCAACCATAATGCTCCGTTCTTTCTTAAGAATGTCCACAGCCACACTCAGTGGACGATAATTTTGCTAGTGATCAGTTTCAAGTTAGGTGTCCTCTGTTTAAAACCTCAGTTTTCCCGTTCACTCACAAAGCCAGTGTTCCTACCATGGCTGCTAAGGCTTTTCCACAGAAGCGTGTGCCCTGTCCCATCCCATCTTGTTTTATTCAATCCTCAGGAGTGAGAGTAACTGATTTATAATTTTTTTTTTGGGGGGGGGTGAGGGGTGTAGGTGTGAGGGGACAGGTGCTTATGATTATTCTCACCTAATTCTTTTTCCCACTTAATGACCATTGAGTTATACAATCTCAGATCTGATTTAATCAATCACTTTCCAATATTAAATGAAAGATAATGATGCAGGAGTCTGTTTCTAAAAGGTAAGGAGCAAAGATTCCTCCTTTAAGCTCTAGATTCTATATAGTGACCTATTATAGGTTCCCTGCATGGCACAATAAATCCAGTTTTCTCTATTGACACTAAATTGTCAACTTAAAAAGGCAAACTGACTGCAATCCTTACCAGAATACCAATGGCATTTTTCACATAACTATAAAAATTAATCCTAAAATTTATATAGGATCATTAAAAACCTCAAATAGCCAAAGCAATTTTTTTGGTTAATCCTCACCTGAGGATATTTTTTCCATTGAGTTTTAGAAAGAGTAGAGGGAGGGAGGAAGGGGAGAAGAAGAGAGAGGGGGTGAGAGGGAGGAAAAAAATTGATGTTCTAGAGATCAAACCTGCAATCCATGTATGTGCCCTTGACCCAGGAATCGAACTCGTGGCCCTTTGGAGCAGGGGCCAATGCTCTAACCACTGAGCAACAATGATCATGGCAGCAATCTATTTTTTTAAAATAAATTTTTAAAAAATAATTTTTAGGGAGAGTAGGAGAGGAAGAGAAACATTGATGTGAGAGTGAAATATTGGCTGGATGCCTCCTGCATGCCTCCCACTAGGGATGGAGCCCACAACCCAGGCATGTGTCCCAAACTGGCAACCCTTTGGTACATGGGATAATGCCCAACCAACTGAGCCATACTGGCCAGGGCTAGCCAAAGCAATCTTGAGAAAAAAGAACAAAGTTGGAGGTATCACACTATCTAACAGCAAACTATATTACTAGGCTAAAGTAATCAAAAGAGCATAGTACTGGCAAAAAACAGACATATAGATCAATAGAACAGAATAGAGAGCACAGAAATAAACCTATACTTTTATGGTCAATTAACTTATTAGGAGGCAAGAATCTATATATATATAAAACCCTAATATGCAAATAGACCAAATGGTGGAACAATCAAACGACAGAACAACACATCTATGACATGTGCTGACCTCCAGGGGGCATGTGCGGAACATGGCGGGTGTTGGCAGCAGGCGGCAGAGCACGGAACATGGCAGGCATTGGCTGCGGTGGGATGGTGGGGCAGGTGGAACAACCAAACGACAGAACAACACATCTATGACATGTGCTGACCTCCAGGGGGCATGTGCGGAACATGGCGGGTGTTGGCAGCAGGCGGCAGAGCACGGAACATGGCAGGCATTGGCTGCGGTGGGATGGTGGGGCAGATGAGTGGGGGCGCCAGACAAAGGTGGGGTGCTGGTCTCTATCATTGGGGTGAGCCTCTAGTGGTTACTTAAAATTCTTTGCTCCCGCGCGCCGTGGTCCCACTGGGCACGCTCACCTACTGTTGGCGCCGGAGCTGCTGCTAACCCAAATCGCCCTTGAGGGCTTCTCCACCTCCCCCTGCTCCTCAGGGGCATTTGGGAACAGGAGTCGTCTCTCGCACCCACTGCCAGCAACGGCCCTGCTCACATCTGCAGCTGGCGCCAGAGCCGCCACTTGCACCTGCTGCTGGTGCCCGGTGCTGGTCCTGATTGCTTGGCGCTGTCAGTGGGTGCGAGCAGTGGCTGCTGGCCCCGATTGCCCCTGAGAGCTTCTCCACCTCCCCTTGCTCCTGAGGGGTGATCAGGGCAGTAGCTGCTGCTTGCACCTGCTGCTGGCGCCGGCCCCACTCACACCCACTGCTGGCATTGCCAACCCCAATTGCTTCGTGCTGTCAGCAGGTGCAAGCGGGGCTGGTGCCATCAGTGCGTGGGTGTGGTGGTGGTGGGAGCGGGGCTGCCAGAAGACGGGGGACCGGGAGCTGTAGCAGGCGGAGCCAAGTGGGGGCGTGGAGGATGGATCGAGACCTGCCTCTGTGCCCACCGCAGCCTCGTGGCCCACAGTTCCTTTCAAGGTTCACGAATTCATGCACTGGGCCCCTAATCTATCTATCTTTCTTTCTTTCTTTCTTTCTTTCTTTCTTTCTTTCTTTCTTTCTTTCTTTCTTTCTATCTATAGAGAGAGGTAATATGCAATTAGCTGGGACGCCGTAACAGTCACGATCGGCTCAGGAGGAGGCTGCACGTGCAGCAGGGTGGAGCAGGGCCCACAGAGAGCGGGGAGCAGGGAGGGTCTGCCTGCTGGGGCGCAGCTGTGGCAAGCAGGAAGGCCTGCCCTCAGAGAGCGGGGAGCAGGTAGGCCCGCCTGCAGAGAGTGGGGAGCAGGGTGGGCCTGCCTGCTCGCTGGGGCATGCCGGCAGTCCCGCCTCTGCACGTGAGCTGCAGAGGAAACACCTTTCCTGACCGCTTATTGGCTAAGCTCCCAGTATGCCATTTGCAGTGTTCTTGGTAACTTGTGTAATGAGAATCCAAGAAGGTGATCTAGGGTTTTTCCACCTCACTCCTGGAGGAAAAAACAAAGGTCTGCTGCTGGAGGGGCTAAGAAATGTCATATCCTGCCCTAGTCGGTTTGACTCAGTGGATAGAGCCTCAACCTGCCAAACGCAGGGTCCGGGTTTGATTCTGGTCAAGGGCATGTACCTAGGTTGCAGGCTCCTCCCTGGGTGGGGCCCAGGTCAGGGCTCATGCAGGAGGCAACCGATCGAAGTGTCCCTCTCACATTGATGTTTCTCTCTGTCTTTCCCTCTCTCTTCCACACTCTCTAAAAATCAATGGAAAAATATCCTCAGGTGAGGATAAAAAAAACAACAAAAAAAACTGTCATATCTTATGAAAGAGACATCTTGAAAATGCCTAAAGAGCATTGTCATTTTTTCATGGTGAAGGGACTGGAGTCTGTGTTGATGAAAACACCTTGGCAGCTGTGGCGGCCAGCAGTGGCTGCAGCAGCAGGGTGATGGGGGCAGCGCCTTCCCTTGATCAGCCCGGTCGCCTCCTGCAGAGGGAGGCCAGACTGAGACATCAGTAGGACATCCCCTGAGGGCTCCCAGATTGCAGAGGGTGCAGGTCGGGCTGAGGGACCCCCTGTCCCGTGCACGAATTTCGTGCACCGGGCCTCTAGTCTATATATATAAAAGCCTAAACGACCGTTACGACCGAACGACTGGTCAGCCAGTTGCTATGATGCGCACTGACCATCAGGGGGCAGATGCTCAATGCAGGAGCTTCCCCCTGGTAGTCAGTGTGCTCCCACAGACAACCTCCTGCGGTCCCTCTCCCTGGCTATCTGGCCCCGATAAGCCCCAATCAGGACCGAGTGAGACAGCTCCAATTGGCCCCGTTTGCCGGCCAGGCCATGGGACCCCACCAGTGCACGAATTCGTGCACTGGGCCTCTAGTATACAATGAAATAACAACAGTTTCTTCAATTAATGGTGCTGAGGAAACTGAACAGATACATGCAAAAAAAAGGAAACTAGACCAATCTTTTTTTACCATATACAAAAATAAACAAAAAAAATGGATTAAAGACCAATGTAAGACCTGAAACCATAAAACTTCTATAAGAAAACACAGGCAATAAACTCTTTGGCATTGGTCTTAGCAGTTTTTTCTGGATATGTCTCCTAGGGTAAAGATAATAAAAGCAAAAAGGCAACCTACTGAATGGGAGAAGACATTCACCAGTGATATATCGATAAGGGGTTAATACTCAAAATATATAATGTACTCATACAAGTTAACTTAAAAAAAACCAGACCCAATAAAAAAATTGTACACTGTTGCTGGGATTGTAAAGTGCAGCCACTATGGAAAACATATGAAGGTTTCACAAAGACTTAAAAAAAGACCTACCATATGACCCAGTCATCTTTATTTCTGGGTATTTATCTGAAGAAATCCAAAACACTGATTTGAAAATACTAAGTACCCCTATGTTCACTGCAGCATTATTTATAATGGCCAAGAGAGGGAAGCACCCTAGGTATCCATTGATAGATAAAGAAGAGGTGGTGCATATATACTATGGAATATTATTTAGTAAAAAGAATGAAATCTTGCCATTTGCAACAACATGTATGGACCTAGAGGTCCATGCTAAGAAAATGTCAGTTAGAGGAAGACAAATACCGTATGATTTCACTTCTATGTGGAATCTAAAAAACAAATTAACAAGCAAAACAGAAACAAACTCAGAGATACAGAAAACAGACTGATGGTTGCCAGATGAGATGGGGGGTTGAGGAAATGGGTGAAAAAGGTAAGAAGTATAAATTCCAGTTTATAAAAGTCATGAGGATGCAAAGTACAGCCTAGGGAATATAGTCAATAATATTGTAGTATATTTAGTATGGTGTCAGATGGGTACTAGACTTAGTGGGTGATCACTTCATGAAGTATGTAAGTGTCCAATCACTAGTTGTATATGTGAAATATAATATTGTGTGCCAACTATAATTGAACAGCAGCAAAAAGAAGGCACACTGGATCATGCCACTACTTGGATAATGTGTTGACTAGCGCCTCCTCTGTGCAGATGAAGAACATACAATGCACAGTAAGCCCTTCACAACCTGGCTCCTGCTACTTCCCATTAAACCCTCCAGGCTCCTGGCACTCCACCTGCTTTTTTACATCTTTATTTTGGGCCCATTGCTTCCTGTACTTGGAATATCTCTTGCCCCTTGCCTTTCTCCTTCCCAAACACCCCTATTGTAAAAGTCTTTTCTTTCTTCAAACCCAAGATTTAGAGTCACCTCCTCTGTGAAGAGCTCCGCGTGGGCCTCTGCTCACAAGGAGCCGTTCTTTCTGGGGAACTCCAGTGGCCCTGTGCTCACATCCGTGGGACGTGGACCAACACCATCTGCTGCAGGTGGCTCATCCTACTAGACTCCATGCTTCTTGAGGGCAGCAACCAAAATTCATTTCAGTGTTTCTCTCAACTAACACTGAGTAGGTCCTCCACTTACTTGACAAATGGATAAACTGACAGCAAGGGACCCACACGAACAGAACCCCGTCCCTGCTCATTATCTCCCACTGGGGCAACAGAGCCCATTCGCTGGCATAGCAATGTCTAATCTCCCATTTTCTTTTTGCAACAAAATAGAAAAGAGTCCAGCAGAGAGTATTCGTTTTCATCCTGTAATATCCTGTTTTAGATTGATATACTGTTTAGATTGATATGTTCTAGACGCAAATAACATTAATCTTTGCATTTCATCTGGTTCAGGCTGAATTTTTAAAATACAGAGTAGGGCAAAAGTAGGTTTACAGTTGTTCATATGGAAAATAATACAATAATTAATTAATAATAATATAAGAATAAGCCCTGTGTTTTGCGTACTCACAACTGAAAACCTCATATAGTAATTATAAAAAAGTAAAGTTTTTATAAATAAAATTAAACTTCCAGAAAATATTCAGACTAAGACTATTCATCATCTAAATGATGAATAACTAAAATATCCAAATTTTATCCTCAAAAAGGTGGCATTCATGTACTTGAAAGTGGCTGAAGGAGGAGGTCACTCTTCAAAGAAAGTGAGGGTTTATGCCAAACATGATTAAGTCATATTTACGGATACCTATCTGGGAGGTAGTAAATTGTGAAATGAGGGGAAGGGATCGAGGTTGGAATATCTTCCAAGTATTCTTTACACAGTCTATTACACTTTAATATACCATGGTTTATAGACCTGACAGGGCTGGTATAAACCAACAGGACACACAGTAAAGAAGCTGTTTTTATTACAGCTCTCCAAATAGAGGGGCCAGGTGATGCTAACAAGGAAACAAAGGGACCTCACTCCCCCTCATGTGGTATCCATCTGATGAGAACACGGCAGTCGTTTTTCATTCCTTACAAATCGCTCCGTCATGCTCTTTCCAGGAGAAAAGAATGCTTTCACCGACACAGGCAACAGCACACTGACGATGGAAACAGGGATGCCTTTTTAGCATTGATGTGAGAGGGGAAATAGGAATATGTGGATCCACTGGGTTTTGGAGAGGTCATACCCTTGCATCTTTTTCTCTTGGTATGCTCACCCACGGAGGATGATATCCTCCCAGCTCGTCTTCCTATTGTATTGGTTTTCCTTGTGATTAAGTCAGAAGAAAGATCATTGCTGATCTTGTCATAGAGTTTACATTTGCAAATGTCTAGCTGGACAGTAAATCTGAAGAGCATAAGAGGCCATTTGTGAGATTTGCTGTATAAATTGGTATGAGGTTGTGTAAAGGCATGATATCAAAATTTCCAAAATATGGGTATAAGTTGATTTCCAGGTCACCTGTCTAAGGCTAAAGTGGACCAGAAAACGTAGCCTTTTGATGAAAGTACCAAGTAGAAAACATTGTATTAGAAGACTTTAAAGAGGTCTTTAGAGTCATAAAATCAAAGGCACCCAGATAAAAGGAGTCTTGAGAGTCATCTAATATAACTCTCAGGCTGATGTTTGAGACAAGATCCTCTTGTGTTCAATCAGACTTTCCAGATCTCATCTTTTTCATCATTTTTATCTGCCATTTTCAGTTGCCCTTTATAAATGAACCTGAATATTTTTATGGGCATCAAAGAAAGGCAAAATGCTGGTATCACCTAACTTGGGCACCTGGGCCTTTCTCAACCAAAGTTCTTCTGAAATGCACAACTTGAAAACTGATTTGAACAGCTATTCTCTGTCTCTTCCCCAAGTGCACATAAGCAGTACCATTCTAGATGCACAGGGAGATGTCAATTCTTCACACACAATGGTGGTTGTAAGGCAATAATAGGGCTTAATTCTTTCATAAAAGATTGAAATAATTCCTGATGCAATCAAGCTTACAAATGACTTATGATTTTGTTCATTACATTTTTTTAAATTTCTAAACCAAGGCATGATAATATTCAATACCTCATAAAATATCTTATTGCTATAATAATTTGAATTAGAAAAATCTCTATGATTACATAATAGAAAGAAATATGCTATTCTTTAATATTCCCTGATGACTATAATCATTATTGGTGTTGGTGATGAATACAGTTTAAGAGACTACAATGTAACTCTAAGTTGTCATCAGACTATGCATCTGGTTTTTCTCTATAGTAACCATTGCAAAAGTAAACATTTTATCTGTTCACGATTCTAGGAAGTAACCAGATTATAAGTATGACTGGAATGTAAGTGAAGCAAATTTATCTGCTATTTATGAATGACTCATGAGTCAGCTCTCTGTAAAAGCTGTATGACTCCTTTTTTTCAATATACCTTCACCTTAGATGAGACTTTTGCCTCCATAGGTAAGTTTTTCAGCCAGTCACAATAACGACACAGCCCTCAACCTTTAGACTTTATGAGGAATTCTGCTCATTTTTCTTGAAGGAAACCATTTAATTAGCTGCTATTATTCTACTACCTTTTCACTTTTGCTTCTGGTAGTCTGGTGAAGTCCCTCAATGCTGTGTAACTATCTGTACACAGCAATTTTTTGGCTTCAAGGTGATACAGATACATTACTTCAGAAAGTTGGTAAGACAGTATAATCTATGGCCTGTTATAGCCTAGTCCAACAATTTGATTTTATAAAACTGAGAAAATGGATATCCAAGAAAGGGATTTTCCTGGGTCACACTGATAGTGTCAGAATCCAGGTCTTTTGACTCACAATCCAATATACCAGTGGTTGGCAAACTGCGGCTCGCGAGCCACATGTGGCTCTTTGGCCCCTTGAGTGTGGCTCTTCCACAAAATACCACATGCGGGCACGCACGGACACTGCGATTGAAACTTCGTGGCCCATGTGCAGAAGTCGGTTTTCGGCTCTCAAAAGAAATTTCAATCGTTGTACTGTTGATATTTGGCTCTGTTGACTAATGAGTTTGCCGACCACTGCAATATACTTTCCAATGCCCCCTGCTGCTTCCTGGGAGGTTGGGGGAGGGGTGAGAAGAGAAGGCAGTGTTTTTCTCCAGAATTTGCAAATACTAAGGTGGTACCTTGGAGCAGCACTGTAGTGCACATTTTCTATAAAAGTATATACATCAGAGAGAAAGTGCCAAGATGGAATTTCAGCTTTCACTCTAAATTTCCTGACTCTTGATGCTTTAAAACAGACCATGGGGGTAAAATTTTAGAATGATCCGGTGAGAGGCTCATTAACATTAATGGGAGTCAGGTGGTTGCAGTCTCAAACAGGGCCTGAAATTCTCCATGTATCTCCTCCTCTAGGCCCATATAGACCTTTAACTTATCAGCATTAATAGAAGTGACATGTCTTTGTAAAAATGGTTTTTCTTAGTCATTTTTTAAATAGGTACTTCTAGAGAAACATATTTATAAATATGATTTTGTCCAAAGAAGAATGACAAATAAATCCTGTTTCCTGTGGTGTCTACCGTGTCTCACTGCCATCTCATTCCCAGTGGGAAAGCTCAGCCCTCCTACCAGGCTTTAGAATTTTTGCAGGGGTCATGGAGGAATAGTGAACTCTGTCCGCAGCTTCATCATTCAGGGAGCAGGCACCCAATGAATCATCATTTAGGAAATATTAGGAATTGCAAAGAAGCTAGATTTGTAAAAGTGGGCTGCCCACATTTTGTTCCATAAAGAACCTTGCTGAAATTTCAAAGACCATGGTGTTCAGAGTCATGAGACTATCAGTGACCATTTGGTGATAAATTGCAGGTATACCAATACCGGAAGAAGGGCTCCTTTCCCACACACCTTTATCCTATTTTGGCATTAACACTAGCCTAAAGGTGTATCATTTCTGGAAGGCATGGACTGTATTTTTTTTTTTAAACTTTGTATTTCAAATGCTTAGCACTTGAGGCCATAAACTTAGTATTACTAAATCAATAACTTGTTGCTCCATTAATTGGTGAGAATGACTACAAAATGCTAGTTTGAATCTGAGGGCAGGTTCATGAGCAAAGTGGTAACAGGATCAATGCTCACTTTTTTCTTTCTTATTTAAAGTGGTGCTCTTTACAAGCAAGGGCCTTATTTATTTATTTTTTTATTTCAGAGCTTTTTAGTACTTGATTTTCAACAAATCTTTCTTTAAGCATCACATTAAAAAATTAGAAAATAATGTTCACCAATCAGCTTCGTTGGGTTTCCCATAATTGCCTCTGATGACCATCCATGTTATTTAGAGCCAACACTTGATTCTTTTGTACCTTAACTTGCTCATCTATACCTTATAGATCAAACCTTACACTTGAGAACTTTGGAGCTAGAAGAAATGAAAGAAATTCCCTTGTATAAGCTTCTCAATCTACAAATGAGCTAAGTTAAACAATAGGGGACTGAATTAAAAAAATATTAGATTTATGATAATAGAATAGTGTACTGAACCATGTGTGACCCCTTCAGCCCACCAGCCTCAGCTAATGGGATCCAAGGAGAGTTAATCTACTGGCTGATCAGTTGCTTATGAAACAATTTAATACAACTGATTAAAATAATAAGTTGATAGTGGCGGTAGTGATGATGATGATTACGATGGACATTCACTGAACATTGAGTGTGTGACAGATAATATGCTAAGGGAGTTACATAGATCATTTAATCATTTCAATGCACACATGGGTTCTATATTGTGGATGATGACAGGGCCAAAGCTTCAAATTGCTCCATTAATTTCTAGCTGTTGGCCTTGGACACGTTGTTTAACTTGTCTAAGACTGAGTTTGCTAATCTACAAATGGAGGTAATAATAAGATCTAAATCAGACAAGTGTTGTAATTAAATGAGATGTTTGTAAGGTGCTCATTCATTGCACCTGGCACATTAGCTCAGTAAATGTAAATTACTACAATCATTACTACCACCACCACCAGAGCAAATCTTAGTCATCCAATGACGTTTGCTTGTTCCACTGTTCTTGGGTTCCCATGAGATTTGTCTGAATAATTGAGTCTCCTGTTTTTCCTTAGTAATGTGTACTCCTACAATAAACTCCCCAAGACCTGAAGCAAATGTACTAGATCCAAATGCTAAAATTATGCTTTCAAATGATATTATGGGGAGATGCTATGACATAGCTCAAAGTACAAAAATTTAGAATATAAAGCAGTAGATATGGTATGACTAAAATTACATTAAAATTTATATTACAGAAATAAATGATACATCTATATTTAAAAACAGAAGTTATAACAAAATATTACAGTTGCTCTATCTTTCTTTAATAGCATTTTTCATATGTTTTTAATTTTATTTTTGAAGAATTAGCATAATTTAATATAATAAGTAAACAAAACGATCGCTGCTGTTGGAAGCGGCAGCAGAGCCCACTGAAAATAAGTGACTTGCCTGAAGGCATACCACTGGTTTTGGCAGAAAAGGACAGAACTTGTCCCCTTACTTCAGTCTAGTTTTCCCTACATCACAATATTATTCTTTATAGATTCCTGCTTAAAGATGATAAAATTGTCATATCATTGCACAGTGGAAAATTAGAGAAGTCATAAGTGAAAAACAAGCATTTGAATGACTAAGTTAAATTTAAACATATAGTCACCTATACAGTACTCAAGTCCTAAAGTCCTTTATGTATACTTTCCATATATATACACAAATGAGAAATTCTACGATCTCTATAAAGTAACTATCCACATATTTTTATAAATTGTCCAGAAATATATTCAATATGAAGAATGGTTTTAATCATATTTTAAAGACTAAAACTCAGATAAAAAGCGGTTATGCATGGTCAGAGATCTTAATAGCTTAAGATTGATCTTAACTAATCAAAAACAAAGAGGGGGAGGAGCCATACTCATATATCAGATAAAATATATTATGGCACCAATACCTTTACAAAGGAGATTTCTTCTTCGTCTATGTTTATTTTTATTAAATCTCTGACATCTTTGTTCATAAGACATTTGTTAAATAACTGAAGCTCTCCCTATAAGTGTTCAGATGTTAGTGATGAACATGAATGAATGGGCCACCAGAATGTCCAGTTACTAATCACAAAACACCCATTGCTACCCTTAAACCAGTCTTTTAGAACCCTGGCAGAGGCTTAGTTTATTTACTAGGAAACTGATTTACAGAGCCACGGTAACTGAAAAAAAAGAAAAAAAAAAAAGAAAAAAGAAAAAGAAAAAAAAAAGTCTAGCTTTCCTGACATCTGCTATTGCTTTGAACATTAAAATACTTTGTCTACTTTTCTTTCATATTGTCAAGAATTTGTCATAGCTGGGGACTTAAATTGGCCCCCTAGAAATGGTAACCAAGAATTCCCCTAACTTCAGTAGTTCTGATGTCACCAAGAATCTAGGTTCAGGGAAGGTAGGTAATACTCTGTTTCTTGGGCGGTATTTCCAAGAAAAGAAAACTTATGGGAGAACTGGGATTCCCAAAGTAGATGCTACAGAAAATATTTTCCACATTAAAGACAATTTAATTTGTTCCACCGGTAGAAGTTATGCAGAAAGACTGTTAGCACAGTGATCCTAATCAGAGTCAGTAAAAGATAACAACAAATGAGACTTGGTTTTAAAACCGACCACGCTGCTTCTAAGACTGCAAAGGTGAAAGTGCTGATGGTGAGTTTAATAGAATTCAAGTGGCTCCTCTAGAGTTACCTTTCAACAATTATCCTCTTTTTAAAAAAATATAAATCCTTATATTTTCAAAATATATGTAATTCCAAAAGTAATAAATCCTTATTGTATAACATTGGAATATTTGAGAAAAAATAAATAAAAAATAAAACTAGTGTATGCCCTTTCTTAAGTAATGGCATATATTAATATTTTGATTCATTTTCATAAATGGAGCTGTATATT
Organism: Cnephaeus nilssonii; assembly: GCF_951640355.1. Lineage (NCBI taxonomy): Eukaryota > Metazoa > Chordata > Mammalia > Chiroptera > Vespertilionidae > Cnephaeus > Cnephaeus nilssonii. The sequence goes on along the minus strand of NC_137075.1, from coordinate 37,987,903 downwards.
TATAATCACATACTCACTTGTTTTTTTACATAGTTGAGGTCATAATGAATATATGATCAGTTTCTTGCTTTTTCATTTAACATGTCAAGGCATAGGTCAATCTTTAAGAATACTTTTAGAGATAATTTATAATTTAACTTATAATTCTTGACAATAATTGTTGAAAGAGAAGCTTTTATTCCAAAGTGGGTATGGAACCTATTTAAATAAAACAAAATAATTTTATAGAAACCTAAGATAGCATTTCAAACTTTTGACAGTATTTCTTAGAAGAGACTTTGCAGGAGAGAAATGTTTGGTTAGAAAGTACTATTAAAATATTATCAAGTATAATTAGCAGACTTTAATCTTTTGATTCAACTTGAAAATAACTCATTGCTTTACCCTTTAGTCTTCCTTTTTTGTGGCTTAGTAGAGAAATGTTTTAGATGACCACAAGTATTTAAGTTGTCTCTAATGCTGCAAAATAAGTTAAAATATCTGCCCACTATGTTTAAACCTAATATACTTGTTCTGTATTTGAAAAATACAGGATAAAAAATACCTTGAATAGAAAAATATTGAGGGTCAGTATATGTTTGAAAGCAAGTGTGAGGCCTCTGAGCGCATGACAAGCCACACATACCTGATAGGAAATAGGTCTCCCTTAAAATCTGAGAGAAGTGGAAATGTTTGAATACTAAGTAAGTGGGAGCAGGTCCTGAAGTTAATTGTGCAAATGGCATGAAGCTGATTTTGGGAAGAGAAAAAAAAAAAAAACCCAACTCATGAAACCAGAGGCCCGAAATGTTTTACTGGAGAAAAACCATAGCATTACCTCCTCCTGTGGGATGATAACAATGATTTATGAAGCTGAAGTCATTTCTTGTGATTGTGCTTTGGGGAGATTGGTTTCACATGATCTGCGAAGCCAGGCAATGGGAGCTGAAGAAGAACCCCACATGTTCAATGGAGGCTAGGATCTGCCCTCTTCAAGGGGATTCCAGAGCTGGGAGGAGGGGGAGGAAAAGCTATTGCTTTCTGATCCATGAGCCCCCTCCTCCCCTCCCACAACCTCATTAGGTGGACACACGGCTCTCTCATTCTCTCGTTCCTTTTAAAAGTATTACCACTTTTGCTGTGTGGGAGTAGAAGCTCATTGTAAATGCACAGCAGGATAGTAGCAAAGCCCAGATTAATTCCCCATGGATTTATATGGCTCGTTCTCACCCACGATGACTTGTACCATTTCAAAGGTGCTTATGCTGCTGTTTTTATGGCTGGTCACTAACTTTATTCTGGCATATGGCGGTTGGCGCCATGACACGGAGTGAACATTTTATACCTGAATTAAAGTGGCTATTTGACAGTTTCTGTCAGAAAGTTCAGAGCAAAGAATTTGTGGGACAAGATTTATTGCATATTTTATATGGGACACATCTGTTTCTTTGCTAGCTTTGTTCCTTCCTTAAAAAAAAAAATTAAAGACGTTTCCTAAAGAAATATAGCAACTGATAGAAAAAATAAATTTCTAAAGCAGAAGGAAAATATGGTCAAAAGTTGGGTACTTAGGACCTAATTAAAGAAACAAAACAAAGCAAAAACAAAAAACAAAAAGAACCGACCCTACTTCTCATTTTGAGAAGGAAAAATGACTCATAGTCATGAATAAAAGCTCAGTTGAAACAATGCAGTTACCATTGGCAATTATTTTATGGTTGGTTTAATGCCATTTATATAATGAAATTAAACATTTAAGTTCATAACCTACCATTTTCCACACACTCGAAACAGGATTGGAAAGAATAACCTGCCTTTGATGTACTTTTAAGGATTTTGCCATCCTAAATGGTGAACTAAATAATAAGTCCAACCAAAACAGCATTAAACAAACAAACAAAAAATTACACATGTTTGAATGTTTAAAATGGGTACACCTAACAATAAATGCAGACAATTCCCAACCAGAATTCATCAACACAATGTGAAGGGCATATATAAATTCCACCCTCAGGTAAACACGCCACCTGTTGTAGATAGTGAGCACTGGGACAGAGATTTGTGATCGCAGAAATACTGGGCTCACCTGGAACTTGGTATTGTTCACACACAGGCTACTTCATCTTATAACTGCCATGGGGAGCCTTTAATTCTGAACACTGAAAATAAACTTCCACTCAAAGATTTTGAAGAATTACTTTTTAATTACTTTAGGTAATACTCATTCTCCTCATAAAAATATTAAACATTACAGATGTTCTCTCTGATAGCTGTCTGCACCGCACCCTTCATTTCCCCCAACACACATGCTCATCCTCTCCTGAGTCCCGGCTACTGTTATTGGTTTGAAGAATATCCTCCCAGGACTGTTGAGTGTCCTTGTGCAAATGTGTAAAGTTTTTGTAAGTCAGATATAGAGAAGAAAATGTGCTTGCTCACCAGGTATGCATGGTTTTCATTTTAGTTGAGACCGTCCAATAATCCTCCACTGTTAGAGTACCACGTTATATTCCCAACCAGTAAGTGATATTGTCAAACTTTAATTTGTGCAAATCACATAGATTTTGGAACAAATCCTTACTATATGTATTGCAAACATCTTTTGTCATGCTTTTGCTCGCCTTTTGACTTTGCAATGTCTTTTACTTATACATTTAATTTTGAAGTAGTCAAAGTAATAAGTACTTTCTTCATATCTTTTGCTTTTTTAATTCACTTGAAAAAAAAGAGGCCTTGGTATACGAGGGGGTCAATGGTGATGGAAAAAAAATTTAAAAAAATAAAAAGAAAAAATAAAGGCCTTTGCTATTCCCAAGTGCACAAACATATCCCATATTTTCTTCTATATATCTTGTTCTTATTCATCTTTTTATATTTAGTTGATTTATCCTTTGGAATTGTGTGGAGCAAGACTCCTTTTTTTGGAAATGGATAAGCACTACTGGAAGAGCACTGGTTTCCTAAAAGAGAATCAGAGTATGCAAATAACCACAAGTTTGTTTCCTCTCTCATATGTAAACATGCCATTTCTTTTTCCTTCTCATTACTGTGGCTAGTGCTTTCAGCTCTTGAGTTGAGTTGATCCTTTGTGTTCACTGGGATTACAGATGTATTTGAACTTATCTCCCTCATATTTATTTTTGTACTTTCACTTACCAGTCTTTCTATTTTCCTTTCTCCCTTTCCTGAACTTTGTTGGCTTCACCAAGTTGTATTTGTTTTCCTTTTCCTTTACTGGCTTTAAAGTGATTAATTTTAACTTTTTGATTGGTGAATACATTTAAATTTCAACACCCATAACCCAATGTCTGTGATCCTGAGTATCTGAACAGTATAGGTGGCCTGATTTTTCTTTCTCCCTCTGCCAAATCTCCTGGCCACATTCTGTGCACATCTCATGTTGATATCATCCACAATTTTACTTTCAGATTACCCAAAATAAATTTTGTGTAATTAATATTTAATCACCATTTTATGATATTTTTGCTCATTGTACCTTTTGCCACTCCACTTCTTCCTGGATTCTCTTTCTCATTGAAGGACTGCAACTTCAAGAGTGGATGTATGGACAGTAAAGTACTAGGCTCTGTATGTCTCAAAAACTCACTTTTCTTCAATCTGATGATGTTTTTAACTAAATATAGAATTCCAGCTCCAAAATTATTTTGTTAGAATTTTAAATTTATTGCTTTATTGTTATTGTGTATCCAGTGCTGTTGTTGAGAAGTTTATTGTTTAGCTCACAGAATTTTTCTAAATCCTTGTTTCTCAAAGTTGATTATAAAGAATTAAAACTGTGCATTTATCTCTTGTTGCCCTAAAGAGCTCTTTCAAAAAAAGATGCTTTCTTCCTTTATAGGAAACAATCTCATATTGTTTCTTTGAGTATTTCATCCTCTCTTCTTTTAACTTGTATTAATTAGATTCAATTTCTAAAAACATTTTCTAGATCTCAACCTTTCTCCACACGGTCCATATAGTTTTCACTTTATGCTCTATTCTAGAATAAGTCCCTTGACTTGAACTATCTTTCAATTCTCTAATTGGATTTTCTGTGTTGTCTACGTTACCATGCTGTGAATTCATGCATTTAAAAAAAAATGTTATCTAACCCAAATCTCATTTCTATGTTCTACACTGGCTTCTTTTTTATGGGGTGGTGCACTTTTGTAATTCGCTGAGATTATAAAACACATATGATCTGAAGACCTGTTCTGTCTACAAGTGCATTTTCTCAGGTGTAAGTTCTTCTGCCTATTGAGTTTGCTGGCTTTCCTCAACTATTGATTCTGGAGCGGGAACCAATCTTTTTAGTTGAGCTTCACCATTGGATGCAGGAGTGAGAGTTATATGGCAGCTTGTATCCTAGTTGTTTTGGAGAGAGTAGATGAGGGACAGAATGTTTAACTAGGCAGCATGTTCCCTCATATCCTCAGACATCAGCAGTTACCCAAGGCACTGCTCTGACTGTACCCCCAAAAGCCCCATTCTTGACCGTGTCTTAGAGGTAAATGCTTCCTATTGTGGTTGTCTACTCCAGGGGTGGCCAAAGGGGCTGCCTTTGCAGAATAAGAAAAGTCCCCCAAGAGCGGTCACTGCAAGCAATTTCTTAAATTCAAACCTCAACATTTTATATGCCTTCTCCATAATTTATGATAAGATACCTTATGCATACTTTTCTTAGATTTTAAAACCAAATAAATTGCCAAAGTAGCAATTTTACTATTATCATAAGTACTGATGTGGGGTGTAAATAATTGTAATTAACCACTTAAAATCCATTTTAAAGGAGCTACATGGAAACAAAGCCTCTGAAACACACACTGTTCCAATTCATACTGGAGTCTAGTCACACACGCTGCACAGGTAACACTCACATTTGCAAAGCATGCTTCACAGAACGGGCTTCCCTGAACTCAAGGGAGAATGCACAGAGCCCGGAGCTGTAACATCCTCCTGCAAAAACAGTGGAAAGCCATACTGGAGCTGTGTGCCCCTGCCAAAGCCATGTGCTTCCCTTTTTACAGTTCTATAAAATGGCATCTGTGAAGAAATAAGATTTCATTTAAGTGCTGAAAGCCACACACATTTGGAGAACAAGGGGTTGGAGATGCAGCACATGAAATCACCAACAAATACCATACTGCAGCCATGGGGAGGATTAGGGGTAGAAGTGAGAGCAGGGTTGGGTAAGGAAGGAATTTTTAAAAATCCTTGGCTACTGTATTATTAGTTACTAGAGGCCCAGTGCATGAAAATTCATGCACTGGAGTGGGGGTCCCTCAGCCCGGCCTGCCCCCTCTCACAGTCCGGGAGCCCTCAGGGGCAGAAGGCAACCCAGCGATCAGGGGAAGGCGATGCCCCATCACACCTCTGCTGCTGCCACTGCTGGCAGCGCAAGCCTCAGCCAGCCCTGGTTACCTGAGCCTCGAGTGGCCCTGGGTGGCTGGGCAGCAGCCATCCGAGGCTTGCCTGTGCTTCGGGCTGGCCCTGGGAGGCTGGGGGCTGAGGGGACTGGGGGATTCTGGAGGCAGCCTTGCCACATGCCAGCCACCCCGGCAGGGCTGAGGGGACTGGGTGCCACCATCTTGTGGCTGTGGGTGCCGCCACCTTTGAGGGCATGGCAGTCAATTAGCATATTCCCTCCTTATTGGCTGTGGGTGCTGCCATCTTTTTGGGTGGGGCAGTCAATTAGCATATTCCTTCCTTATTGGCTATGGGCACTGCCATCTTTGAGGGCGGGGAAGTCAATTATCATATTCCCTCCTTATTGGCCATGGGCACTGCCATCTTTGCAATGGCGTGAGGGTCAATTAGCATATTCCCTCTTTATTAGATAGGATATTATTAAGTAAATGTGAGCACCATTTGAAAAGGGATATGACCAATTTCCTGCATGCCATGAAGTGCAAGTCTACTTAAGCAGGGTCAGGAGTCCAACAGTGATTGGCAGAGGTTCAGATTCTTACATGGTTCCCTTAGTTCTAAATAAACCACATGTTATTGATGCATTAGTTGCATATAGATAATGATTTATAGTTTATCAAACATTTTCAGGAACAGTGTTTTGTTAAAATTATCATGAAAGGCAAAGTATTTACCCAAGCAAGCCAGATAGGTGCATATTTAATACTGGTCAATGTCCCAACCATTCTAATCACTTCTTGATTTCCTCCACTGGCTTTTCTTCTTCCTCCTCTTGCACTCGAAATATATTTAGCTTCCAAGGCTATCTCTTGGCTCTTTCCTCCTCCTTTACCTTTATGTAATTACCTACACGTACAACTACCATTCTTCTGCTGATGAATCTGAAGTGTATATTGTGGACTCCAATATCTCAACAACAGAGTTGCATTTCTCATGTCCTGCAGGACACCATGACCTGAATAGCCAGCCTGGAATTCAAATTATCCCTGACTCCCCCACCACAACACAAACCTGTTCCTTCCAGGCGCTTCCATAGTTCAGTGAATGGCATCACCTTTCACTAAGATGATAAAAATCTGGGAATTATTTTTGGTTCCTCTCTTTGCTTCAAATACAAGGTCAAATTGTTATCAAATCCCTGTCTTTTATAATTCCAAAATATATCTTGAATTCATCAATATTTTTCTTTCTTTTTTGGTTAATCCTCACCCAAGGATTTTATTTTTATTTTTAGAGAGAGTAGAAGGGAAGGGCAGAGACAGAGATAGAGACACATCAAGGTGAGAGACACATCGATTGGCTGGCTCCAGCACATGCCCCGAGTAGGCTGAGAATCAAGCCAGCAATCTATTTATGTGCCCTTGACCAAAATTGAACCTGGGACTGTTCAGTTCAAGGGCCATTCTATCCACTGAACCAAACCAGTTAGGGCCATCCATATTTTCCAACTGATTTTCCACAACCCTGGTCCAAAGAGCTTTTGTTTTTCACCCAAGTAATTTCAGTAATCTCCTTGTATTTTCTCTTGCCCCCTCTTTCATTTATTTTCTACATAGCAATCAGAATAATCTTTAAAAACATAAATATAGTCATGTTACTTTTATTTTAGCAACTCTTCTGAGGCTCCCCATTGAATACTAAATAAAATACAAATTCCTGCAGGCCTTCAGGGTTCTGCATTGGCAGCTTGCCCTAGTCCCAGCTGTGTTAGCCCATGTTAGTTTCTCAGTATGCCAACCTCTCACCCAGCTCAGGGCTGCCACCTGTGATATTCCTTCTGCTTGCGGTGTTTTTCTTCCTACATTTCCTAAGAGTAAAACCTTCCCTGGCCTAAATGTCATCACTGTAGGTTTCTTTAAAAAATATTTTTATTGATTTCAGAGAGGAAGGGAGATGGAGAGAGAGATAGAAACATCAATGATGAGAGAGAATCATTGACTGGCTGCACACCCCCTACTGGGGATCAAGCCTGCAACCTGGGAATGTGCCCTTGACTGGAATCAAACCTAGGACCCTTCAGTCTACAGGCTAACACTCTATCCACTGAGCCAAACCAGCTTTTTTTTTTTTTTTTGTCTCTTTTTCTTGTTAATTATGAGTTTGTCTACTTTATTCACAACTACATAAATTGTGCCTACACAGAACCTGACACACTGTAGGCTCTCCACATTGGCTGAATACATTTTCTGTTAGTCTCTGTGCTGCAGTTGCTCTACTATGCAATTATCTGTTTGGACTGGCTCTCCAGGGTAGGCCGAAAGTTCTGTATGCCAGGGAACTGCGTCCCGCCTTGACTTGGCACAGTATCCGACACATTATGGGCCTATACATGAGAAATGAATGGTTGCAATTAGGTTCTCAGTAATCTTTTTTCACATTGTATTAGAGCTGACATGTGAAATCAACTTAGGTGATGTTGTTTAGAGTAAGTAGTCTTGAGAGGTTTAAAAAACACACACAAAAGAATTGGTAATAACGAGAGGCCAAGGAAATCATGGATAAGGTCTATTTGGATAACTAAACCAGAATGATGGAAACAAGTTCAAAATAGTAGTCAGAAAGAACTCAAAGAGAGACCCCAGGGACTGACTCTCCCTCTGGATGTCTAAATCCATCACTGACTTAGCAGACAGTCCCTGGAAAGAACTGTCTCTTAGAGCATCCCTTCCCTCATATGTCAAGAGGCCTGATAACTGTTTTCTTCACAAGGACAGTGGGAGTACAAATGAGGTGGTAGAACAGTAAGTGCCCTGCAGTGCACTGGAGAAAAGGCACTGAGGAGAATGGAGGGCTCCGAGGGCCAGCTCACTTCAGCCTGAGAGGCTGTATCTCAATGGTGAAGCTACTGAACAAGATCAAAGTTGAATTCCTTAGGAAAGAAATGTTTATCTGATATTAAAAATTTTTTAAAAAGTAAACAGACCAAGAGTGTATGCTCAGAAACGGATGGAAAGAGTTGATGCCAACCAACCAAGCAGAAAGATTTAGTGAAAAGAGACCAAAAACAGGACGAAGGGATCCTAGGGCAGCACAGACCATTTTCCTGAGAAACAGGGAAGCAGACAGAGAAACAAGGGTGGCCTCTGGACAGTCTCCCTAACCCACTGCCGAGCCCAGACTTCTTGACATGGAAGTCCAACGCTTTGCTCCATTTCTAAGTCATGCCCATCCATGAGTTCACTCTGAAATTTTGTGTAGAAACCGAAAGAGACCTACCTTCCATTAGAACACTAGGGGATATAATACTGAGTTTCATTAAAATGTTCTAGGCAGTTTCCAGATAGCAATAAACTATGGAAATACTATTCTGTATGCCCTTCACTGGCTCTTTCCAAAGGTACTCATTCTTATCTCTTTCAACTACTTTCTAGATAAACAAGTTCAGAAAATGCAAATGTCTGCCTACAACTGATGCATTCACCTTGACCTGAAACTAAATAAAACTGAAAGGGAATTAAAAGAGAGGGTGAAGGGCTCACATTTTCCTCAGGCTGGTTGCCATGTCTCCATTAGGTTCTGGGTGTGTGTTTATTTTTATAGCTCTCTTTCGTGGATAGATGGTGTGAGACAGAAGTCTTATTTCCAAGGTTCATTTTACTGAGTGGCCTATAGTCAGTCTTTCCAAGAAGAAAAATGGAAAATTATGGTTCAAGAGTGTTACTGTCCATCGAGGGACCAAGGAGAATTATGGACTTCATCCACTCAACAGCTTAAATGATCATTTATGAGCAGCAAAATGATTGTCTTGTCTTAGCAGCATTATTTTGGGCTGAGTTTATGGTTTACAGCCCAGCTAATCACAATGATATAACTGTGCATTCCCATCACTTCCACATATGCACTATCACTATTGCATTATTTAAGTAGAAAAAAAAAAACACTTGAGGAATCATGTTCTTCTCTACGGAAAGCAAAGTACAAGAAAGTAGAATTAGTTTTAATGCTTGTACCACTTCATAATAAAAGAGTTTTAGTCATGTCACATAATTGTCTTGTTTATTTTCCCAATGAAGAAGAAAGGATATACAGATTACTGGCTCTCCATTACAGTGGAGTTCCAGACTGATGTGACTAACTTAATGATAGCAAGGAAAAGGTGTAGAGATAAAGAAAAACATGGCTTATTCACACAATGGAATAACCAATAGCAGCTAAAGAATTAGATCCAGATGTATCAATATGGGTAGATTTTGGAACAACTGAAGTGAAAATTAGGGTGCAGAATGATAAACCCAGTAGGCTTCAGCCTTTCTATTGTGCATTCACTGCCTCCCTGAAGAAAGTCAGAAATTCTTACTCTAAATTTGGTAAATTTTGATCACTGAAAGTTATCTAAAGACAATTTCAATTATCTAAAGTAATGAAGGCAATAAAAAAAGTGGTCTTATCTTTAAAAAAAAATGTTTCTATTGATCGCAGAGAGAGAAAGGAAGAGGGAGAGAGAGATACAACATCAATGATGAGAGAGAATCATTGACTGGCTGCCTCCTGCATGCTCCTTACTGAAGAGCCAACAACCCGGGCATGTTTCCTAACCGGGAATAGAACCGTGACCTCCTGGTTCATGGGCCAACACTCAACTACTGAGCCACACTGGCCGGGCTGACTTATCTTTTTATCATGTAGAATTTTCTTTCCACACTTGGCTTTTGAAACCGAGAATGGAGTTTAGTCTGCTGGTAAGACCTAACAATTTGGATAACAGTTCTGCACAGCATCTATTGAATTCTGCAGAGGATGATCCAAAGAGGCTACCCATCTCCTCTGAGAATGAAAAATAAATATTTGTGGTTACAATGGTGTCACGATTCTCAGATTAAAGGAGGGATTTAGGCCTACCACTTGGCTCATGCTCCCTTCTAAGAAAACCACAATTTTTTTTTAGCAACCTAATAAAATTATTGGGGAAAGAAAGCACGCTCTCTGATGACTAGGAATGTTAACAAATAAAGGAACCTTTTAGTAATTTCAATGTGTTTTAAGGATTTCAGAATTCCTCCCCTATTTTCTTTATGGCATTTCCAGTAAACAGAGAGATAGGTAAAACACAGTATTTCTTGGAAGATGACCTAAGGCAAACCTCTTTATCTGCTGTCACTTTTATGCATGTGCCACATATCGATGCTTTGTCCTCCTTTAAAGGAAAGGTCTTGGTGGATGCAAATATGTTAATAATTGCTTTCCTGTAGCAACAGCTAGCCATTTGGTCACAAACTCAAAACCCAATTTGTAAGAACATGGAATTGGGACAGCAAAACTCCAGCCAAATTGGAGAGAATGTCCTCTCTGCTTCCTCAAGGTCTACTCTAACTTAATATGGATGCAACTAGCCAAATACCCAAGAATAAAATGTTATGCAATATCTAGTCTAAGGCTATACAACAACTCATGAAACTAATCAAACCTTCTTCTTATGTTAAAAATAGACACTTAGGCAGAAGTTCTGTAAAGCTTAGGGCTCTACATAGTGAGAAACCAGGAGTACTGGACAAGCCATCTTCTCATTTCCAGCTGCTAGCTGGTGAATAATCCAGGCCCCAGGATAGTCGGGGATGGTTTTCTCAGAATGAAAGATTTCTTCCAGTTTACACGTTCATTAATATTAAGGGCTCCATCCGTGGCTGCTGAGGCAGAGTGGTGCAAGTCAGATCAGCTGCCCACACCTTCCTCGGAGGCCAGTCTCCTGGGATTGGCTCTCTGCGCCTCTATTGCATGAGCTGGAAGTAGATGGATGCAATCACATTCCAAGACACCTTATTTGGTTTATTATAAACTGGGCCTACTGTCTCAGCTTTTGAAAGCAGTAAGGATCCCCAGACCCCTGTCAATCCATGTAAAACACCCTTTCCTCCGTTTAAAGTCTAGGATCCATGGGTGATGAAAACAGTTATTACTCTCCTGTTGCTGGCATATAAAACAATGTTCCACATCTAGATACAACTCTGACCATGAATATAACCCTTCAGCGAACTCAGTTGGGGGAAGGAAGAAAAGATTTAGACAAATATTCATGCAAAAATGAAGAACAGGGACACATTTCTCCCATGGGACAAAGTTAGGAGGTACTGAATCCAAATTATGTACTTATTTAGAGACCTTATGCTAAATGAAAAGGAGAAATAAATAACTGAATAAGATTACTTTTATCTGCAACTCATTTTAATGTCTCCTTTGTTTTTAAAATCATTTGGACAAGTGAAGGGAATTTCTACATTTCTCTGGGTAATACATGATCCTACATTTAGATTGTACACAATTTCAAGAAACCCAGAAGGCCCCAAAATTATCAGAAAATATGGGCTGTCTAAAAAATGTCAAGAGATAAAGAAAATCTCACAATCCTTGCATTTGACTAGACATTGGCTATTAGATAACAATAGATTCCCCCCCCCCCCCACCTCCTTTTAAGCCATCAGGAGGGTAGACCCAATTGACTCACTGTCTGTCTTCCATTCTTCATTGGTTACACTGATCTCATTCCTGACCTTCTTCTTTTGGATACACAGTGGTAGGGAGACTTTGATATTCCTTTTTAAATCTCCAGATACATTTCATTCCATTTATGATTTAAATGAGGAAGAAGTGCTTTAAATGTTCCTTTCCTTTTCTGGACAAATTCGTGTGTTTACTGAGCTCCCACTGCATACCAAGCAGCATTCGAAAGTGAGCAAAATAGACACTTTCCCTCTTTTATTAGCTAACACCTCAAATGCTTAAAAACTGGAGGAACAGCCATAGAGGAGACAGGAGTGACAATTATATAAATAACATGGGGAACAGAATATTCACAGGGGTATGTCTAAGGAAAACCCTGCCTCTCTGAGAGGTTATGCCACGCAAATACCCCTCACTTCTATTCTCTCTCTCAACTTGCTCAACAACTCTAGTCCAAACCATGAAAATCCTACACTGAATTCTTAAGTTACTCTCACTGGGGCCTTCCTTTGACATCAAACAAATATATCCTGTCTGAGTTCAGTTTCCTCATTTGTAAAATAGAAATAGTAATAGCCCTGCCTCACGATCTTTTTAAAATGAGACTAAGTGAGACTAAATATCAAACCTGGCCGAGAACATTAAATAAATGTTAGTTCATACTATTTTTATTATTTTTAATAATAAAGAATAAATACCATAGGAGCTTGGGAGTTTCTATAGAAAAGGTGAGATTTGAGGACAGGCTGGAGGGATGAGTGGTGTGTGTGTGTGTGTGTGTGTGTGTGTGTTGTAGGGGTCAAGGAGTCAACAAGGAGACTCCCTAGACTGGAGGAAAAATCTTTTGTGGGAGCAGTAAGCTTAGACAAGTAGAACAGAGACCATGAATATAACCTTTTAGAGAGTGACGCAAATAATCCACTCATGCAAATAATCCCCAAGAATGCAGCATTTTTATCGCTAACTTCTGATTCCCTGGGGTGAGGAAGGCAGGTAGAGAAGGGCTGCTTGTTTCTGGTGTCTGGAATAAAAGCCTTCGATGGGGACATATTGCGAATATACTTGTAGGAGAAGCTCAATGCTTTTCAAAGTGGGAAAAATGGCATCATCAGGGATTTCTGTGTACCTGCCTGGAAATGCTGGGCTTCAATCTAGGGTAGATTTGAACTTTTGCAACTCTCAAAAATATCATCATCCCTGAGGGCTGCAGGCTTTGCTGAGAAAAGCTATTCTGTTCCATAGGTTAGCACCAGCCTAACAGAGTTCCTGTGACCACTTACGACTTAAAACAAACTCAGCCTTTGCATGTTTTTGCAACATCCCTATAACTATGGGTTGTTTAAAAATAGCTATGTCCCAAAGAGTTTATTTCCAACATCTGACATGATTGTAGTCTGCAGCGATTTGTTATGTAAATAATGGTAGCAGAGGAGAAATATGAAAAAACATTGCCCCTTCTCAAAGCCCAATGGAGTTAGTGCTTTTGTCAACTCTGGGTTCCCAATCTGGGGGTTGTTTGTCTGTTTGTGGTGTGTAAAATAGAATACTCTATGCATGCCTCAGCTTTTCTTCTGAGGTAGCAGCAATTTGCAAAGGAACTCTTGTTCTTCCATGGTGTCCCTAACTTTCCTTGGCAGACCACTGTGCTTCGGTGTGGAGAGGGGTTTTAATGTGGTGACTGTTGAGATGATGCTGGGAATATGTGTAAAGCAAAGGGAAGACCTTTCTGAGATGATGACTCAAGTAGTGTTAGAAAATGCCAATAATTCAAGGCTTGATGATGTGTAAAGGCATGTGCCAAAGCCTCTATAATCCAACTCTCAGCTCTGTTCCAGGGCTACCTGAGCATGGGATGCTTTCTGTTTTGGGATGTGGGGGGTGTGGGAGACAGCAGGAAAGGCAACTTATTCTTAGATTTGTCGACGGGAGAAAAGCAAGGGACAGATTGTTTTGCCCCAAATCTGTCCTCATTCCAGAACAGTGTCTTACTATCTCTTCTCTCTCCTCTCCCTCCATCATTTATTGAATGTCCACTGTATGCTAGCTTTCTAATCTCCTCATCTCTTATGGTCATATTTTAAGATGCAGTCCCTCTAAATGGCTGCTACCTCTTCTAGAGCAATCCTGCTCTAATTCTTCTCTTAGAGGATGAGTAGGAAAGACAGTGAGAGAAAAATGATTTTGGTCTGCAGTCAGTTTCACTGATGGGGGAAGGGACTGGATGACGGGACTGTCCTTTGAAGCTGTGCTTGCTTTGGAAGGCGCTTGCCTGGGTAAGTGAGATGCATCCCATACGGAAGAGAAGCAGACCCACAGAAAGCCAATTAGCAACAAACACAGTCTTGGAAGCCAAGGGCAGAGAAGGGGAGCCTTCTGACCCAGCTCGTCCAATATTCCTCCAAATCAGACCATTGACAAGATGGAGCAATAGCCCAAGGAATAGTTTGCCACCCATGTCATCGATCCAAAAGTGTTAGGGGCTTTGCTTTGTAATAACAGCTAGGCAAAAGGAGTTAATAAGTCTCAATATTTCTCTCCAATCTGATGATGTATCTGAGAATATCTTTTTGGAAGGTCTCCAGACCTCCTTCATGGAAGTTACCGGGAAGTGGTATTTTCATACTTCTCAGTGTAACATGAAAAACCTACTGCCTTTTTTTTGTTACTTTTAGCAAATAATCTTAGGTTTTAAACATATTAAAGCCTAAATAAAGTTAAAGTTCAATCTGTAGGGAAAGAAATGTGGATATCTTCATTTAATTATGATTTTTTAAACTTCTTTTTCATTTTCTTGGGCTCCTTCATAAACCCAGGCAGACACTTCTCACATTGTAGCAGATTTTTGAGACACTCTATAATCTCTCCTCTGACCCTCCCCATTTTTTCCTGATTCTCAGAACCTCCTGGGGTTTCTTCTTAACCCTGTTCTATGTGTTCCTCACTACCTCTGGTTAGATAAGCCCAGATCCCAGCATGCCTACTTTGCCATATTATAATGAAAATAAATTAAGCCCTTGAATGTTGAGCTCTCTCTCCTTAAACATTTTTTTCTCCAAGAAAATTGGAAAAATTGTATTTGTCATATCAACCATGATCTTGAGTCCAGCTCAGTATTCTTTCTGTCCCTTAACCAACAAGCTGATGAAACTGCCTAACTCATTGGACTCAATCTCCTCCTCCCACATGGCTTTGGAACAGAATGTGGTCTCCCTTGGGATTTTATAGTAGCAAATTGAGGTAGTAAGACCTTACGCATATATATATATATATATATATATATATATATATATATATGTTTCTCCTCCTATGTGAACTCTACTCCTTTGCCTTTTCTTTTCAAGTTTGCCTCAAGGAAGAAAAAAAAAAAGATATATAAAACAAAAAACACAAACAAACAAAGAAGCTAAAGCCCCAAATTAAGATTGATACTAATTACCCCAAGCAAAGAAACCCAATTGCCGTTGCTCAAGTCTACTCAGCTAATTCCTCTTCTCCCCCACATGTGGCTGAAACCCTGGTACTCTCTCACTCCCACCATTATTATTTTCAGCCATTTCTTAGCTCAAGAAAAGGAGAATCATCGAGAAGTGAGCAGATAAAGGTAATCTAGATAGCATCTTCTCAGAACGAACACTTTTCTGTCTTTTTCTTATTTCTACTAATCCTGAAAATGGGAATCAAAGTTAAACGGTGGTGGTCGTGGTGGTGGTGGTGGTGGTGGTGGGACTAATCAGCACTGATCACCTGGTTAACTTCAGAACCGGGTGTTTCATAGTCATTGATAGAGAAGTTTGAGGTTTTCACTCATTTAAATCCTTCAAATGCTAACAGTATGATACCCCCAAAATTCAAAGCTTTGCCATAAAAATAATTGCCGTGCAGTTGGCCTTGTGCTTTTAGGCATTGTTGGCAAAGGCATCACCTTTGTGACAACGTGTGAATTTGAATTCTGTAGGGTTGGTTTGGAAGCAGTTGCAATCAGGGAATCCAGTCCCTTACTTCCTAAAAGCACACAGCTGCTGGGAGAGACTCGAGGAGACAGCAGGACTAGAGGAGACAGTGGCACCCAGCCTGCCAGGGACGCACATCAGTCCCGACTACACAATCACAGATGGTCATGCACGAGGGATAGCAGATCATTCAGACACAATGAAAATGGGCTGACTTTAAATAACAGGCATCCCTTACTTGAGTTTATTTTCTTCTAAATCATGACTCCAAAAAGTAAACATAGAATTATTTTCCTCTTCCAAATTGATATATCACTTTCCTTCCTGGCGCGGACCACCAACCAGGTTTTTGCCACCGGAAGTGGGGAAAGGACTGGATATTCTGTGAGGAAGCCTGATCGAATGCGCTATTCTTCCAACTTCCAAACCAGACACTTGGAGATGCAGACACATTTTTTTTTTTTTTTTTTTGGTGTGGTCTAAGTTGCAACCTCAAAAGAACTTGGCAGTTTTCTCACCATGGCCTGTGATTTCCGTGATGTGATGGTTTGCAAGGGTTTTGTTTTAAAATAGATGTTATGGGTAATTCCATGGGAATCCTTTTTCAATTCCCCTGAATTGATAACCTTTTCTTCTTAAGTGTGACCTTGGTGTTCGGATAACCTTGGGACACAGACAAGGAGGATTCCCAGTGGTAAATGCCTGTCTGGTGCAAAGGGGGAAGGAGGAAAGTAAAACTTGTGAACTCATAGAAATAAATAAAAACACACACACAGCTTTGTATGTGCTGTCCTGCCCACTGCCATTTTCCTTTCTTTTAGGAATACAGTAATGTTTGCATCTTCTCCTATTTCACTGGTTCTATTCATTGTAATTCATAGCAACAGTAACTCACATTCTAACTTAGCTTTACTTCAGCAACTCCTTTTCTTTTTCTCTTTGATTTCAAGACTAAAATGCCCAGATGCTCTCTCCCCAGAACCAAGTTCTTCATATTTTTCTACCTAAACTGTATACATCTCACAAACTTTGCACTTGGTGAATGGGAGATGGGCCTCATTCAGTGAAGATGATATCCCATGATTTGAGCACATCTCCCTTGGCCTCTTTATTATATGCTTAATCAACAAGAAAGTCTTAAGCTTCTATCCACCACAGAAATCCTGATGACAAGGCAAAGGGCTTCATTTAAGCAACACAAGAAGAGCAGACACCATGCAGGTAGTGCTGTGATAAAGTGTTCTGGGGACAGGGAGAGGGTGCAGCCGATGTCCACAATGCAGGGCTATGCTCCAGAACCTTTGTGTCTTTCCAGTTCCTCTCCTAAGCCCTCATAAGAGTGCACTAACATACTGAATCAGAATGGCAACTTTCATGTTTTCCCCCCAAGGCTTGATAATAACGTCACAGTAGACAAATGCTTTACTGTTGTAAAAATATGTGTTAAGATTTATTTCTCTGTACAAGTAGAAGACAGTCTTCTGGCAAGCTTGGGTCTGAAATGCAAACATATGGTTGACCAGGATTCATGGGAATGAATGGCTATGGAACCATTAAAGAATGATGCGATTTGAATGCTGACTCCTGAGCCCAGAGGTCAGAAGCCTCCTCACTCTACTCTCACTATTGCACTGGCAAGTTTGTGACCCCAGGGCCACTTCTTATCGCCTGTATCCACTGTCAAAGTGTATAATTTGGCTTATGGTGACATTCGATACTCATTTTCTTCAACCTCTGCAATATTTAACACTGCTGATAGCAGCTCCTTGGAATTCTCCTCCCTTAGCTTTAGTGCTTGTACTTTCTTAAGTCTTCTCCTATTTCAGTTCTTTTTCTATCTCTTTGGTATACTACCCAACATAGCCCACCTCCACTCTCTTCAGTGCTTTCTTCTTCCTCTTCTCTTTCTCTATTTTCAATCTCATAATGGTGCACCAATCGCTGACTGCTAGACTCAAGTATTCCTCACCTATGGACACATGGTTCAGGTATATTCCCAGAATGTTCCAGAGTAAAGTCAAGCTTTTCAATACATGTTCACCTTCAAGTGTTCACCTTTTCTTTTAGTGGTAATCTATTCCTTCCGTCACTGAAGCTCGGAGCCTTGCTATCACCTTAAATTCCTACTCTCCTACACCTAATTACTCTTATTCATCCATCAGCAAACACTTAGTGTGCACCCATTATGTGACAGGCACTGGGCATACATCAGTGAACACAACTGAGGTGTTTTCTGTCTTCATGGAGCTTGCATTCAATCAGATGCCTAAATACGGGAGACCTGGCCTCTGTAATGTCACCCATATTCAACTTCTCATATCTTTCCCCATAAAAATGTACTCTACTGCAGATCTTCATCACCTTTTCCTAATATTACTGTATGTCTTCTTAAATGATCACTTAAAGTCATTGTCCTTTCTGCCTCCAGTATCATCTTTTTTAAAATATATATATATATTTTATTGATTTCAGAGAGGAAGGGAGAGGGAGAAAGAGAAACATCTATGATGAGAATCACTGATCGGCTGCCTTCTGTACACCCCCACAGGAGATTAAGCCTGCAACCTGGGCATGTGCCCTTGACCAGAAGCGAATCTGGGACCTTTCAGTCCATAGGCCAACACTCTATCCACTGAGCCAAACCGGCTAGGGCTCCAGTATCATCTTTTTATTCCACAGGCTTTATCACATGATTTTCCTGCTCAAATATTCAATGGTTCCCTATTACATCTAATCTAATAATAGACAAATATGCAAATTGACCGCACCTTCGCTACGCCCAAGCCACGCCCACCAGCCAACCCACGCCCACCAGCCAATCAGGATGAATATGCAAATTATCAAAACAAAGATGGCGGCTAATTTGCATATCGCGACAGCATAGAAAGAAGCCAAGAGCTGCAAAAGGGAGCAAAGCTGCAGAGAAGCAAGCAAGCCGGGGGGGAGGAGAAGGGAGGAGCGGAGGCGGGGCCAGGGGAGAAGGAAGTTGAGCAGGCAGGGCCGGGGGAGAAGGGGCAGGGCCGGGGGAGAAGGGAGGAGCAGAGGCGGGGCCAGGGGAGAAGGGAGGAGCGGAGGCGGGGCCGGGGGAGAAGGGAAAAACAGGCTGGCTGGCAGAGAAGGCCGGCCGGGGGAGAAGGGAGGAGCGGAGGCGGGGCCAGGGAAGAAGGAAGGAGAGCAGGCTGGCGGAGAAGTTACAAAAGCAGGGGGGCTGGCGGAGATCGCGGGGCGGGGGACAAGGGAGGAGAGCAGGCAGGGTGGGGTAGAGTGCAGCAGGAAACCCTATTGCAGGATTTTTCCTGCAACGGGAACGCTAGTATAGAATAAAATACAAACCTTTTGGCCTATAATTCTAGACTCTTCACAATTTACATATTTTTCCAGCTCTTCCTACTTTTCAAAATTTTCCAACTTTATTTCCTATTACTTGTAGATATATAGAATGGTGAAGCCAGATGGGACCTTTGCGGTCCCAATACCTTCAATTTTATCAATAAAGACAAAGGCCTGGAGAAGTAAAGTGCCAACGGGGTTCAATGGAAGGAAAGCCCAGTGTGAAAAGAAGCATTCAATGTAGCATTAAAAGATGGGTAGGACTTAGATAGATGGAAGGCTCCTGATTGATCCAGATGTAGAGTATCATCGAAAACTTTTTAGTTTTCAGAAGTATATCCATATGACTTACAAACTGCCACTACCGGTTGATTCAATCTTCACTGCCTTTCTACATCTACTTTCTCTCTGTCTTCCTCACACTCCCCGCAAAGCAATTCTGTGGTTGTGCCAAGAACACCTCCCAGTTCTATCAGTAGCCTGCCATCTAGTTACCTTCTTATGGGTCTAACACTGGCTGATCAGAAGTCCGATTTATGCAAGACAAATGCACTTAGATCAGAGTGGTCAGGAGCACAGCTAGAATTGCCTCACTTCCTGCTTTATCCTCCTGGACAGCTGGGACACTGGGTATAAAATGCTCCACTTTGTATGTGTTCCATGGAGTCAATTCAATTCCCTTGGAATATTCTTTACATTCCATACATCAATAATCAGCTCACAATCCACCTTAATTCCTGATTTCTCTTACCTCTGAGGCACATGGTATACCTTTTATGCATGTCCTCAAAGGTGCTGTTTTTGTTCCTGAATTTGAAAATATTCATAGAGTGTCTATAGACACTGTAAGCAGGGAGTAGAACAGAATTCCTGACCTTGAGAAACATACATTTTACGGGAGCAGACGGAAAACAATGAAGCGAATATATGGTATGTCTGATGGAGATCGGTAAGAAGCTATATAAAGCAGGAAAATGGGAAGAGAAGACTAGAGTCTGTAGAGGTGTTATTTTATCAGGGTGTTCTCTTTTATATTTCAGCAAGGACCAGAATGAAGCTTGGGAACAAGCCATGTAGTATCTGGGGAAAGCAGATTCTGACCAGCAGAAGGGACAGTATACTTCCTGCAGTGGGAATATGCTGGAGAGGCTCGGGTATCCGCAGGAAGGCTCAGGATGACGGAGAGAACAAGGCAGGGAGCGGTAACAATTGAAGACAGTGGGGTCGTTGCAGTCAGAGACTTGTAGGTTATGAGGACTTTCAGTTTTATGATGATTGAAATGGAGAGTGTTTGGAGTGTCTTAAGAAAATTAATAACCCAATCTTACATTAATTTTAAAAGGATTTGAGGGGCAAGGCTAGACGCAGAAAGACCAGTTAGAAGATATTCCAACAGCACAAGTGAGACATGATAGCTTGAAATCAGTGTAGTAGCCAGGGATACAAAGAGGAATTGTTGGATTCTGGATATATTTTGAAGGAACAGTGATAAGATTTGCTGATGGATTGGTTATGAAGATTTTTTTTTTAAAAAAAAAGGTGCCAGTTTCCACAATTTTTGGCTTGAGCATCTTAAAGAAAGGCAGTTCCATTTACCAGGGGAAAGCAGATGTGTGAAGGTGAGAGGGTGAAGTGGGAAAGTCAGTTTGGTTTGGAAACCTCCTCAGGGCCTCCCACACAGTAGAGAGCCTAAAAATGCTGAATGAACAACTGATAAAAAAAAAATAGTGGTGATGGGTCACAGAATATGCTCTCTGCTGCTTCCCTGCCCATCAACAGATGCCTGCCCTAGGGCAAAATGGGGAAAGGGTGACCATTCCCACAGCTGTCATGCTGAAAGGGTCACTGGGTGCTCTTGCCTCATGTATGTGCCATGACACAGGTTCTAGGAGGTGGAAGAGGATGGCTGGGAAAGGAATGAATGCAAGAGGGAAAGTGGTGAGGAAAAAAAAAACAGGACCAAAATGACTGGAATGCCATGGGCAACTATAATGATTCCTGAATAAGAATGAATCTGGAGAGCATGTCACAAGAAACTAAAAACCTAAGTGGGGGAGGGGGCAGCAGAGAGAAAACAGAAAGCTATGAAAGAAGGCAGAGAAAACAGAGGTAAGAGGGACAAGAAAATTAAAAGCAGAAGGAGAGAAAGGAAAAAAAAAACTTGAAGAGGTGAAGCCAACGTCTGAAGAAAGAACAAAGGAAACACCATGCCATCAGCTTACACTGAGAGCAGGGACTGGGGTCTGATTTCAGTGTACCTCAAGGAGAGACAAATAGGGGGAAGCCCTCCACAGAGCCTCTAGGCATTTTGAATCCAAGAAGAAACACACAGGCCAGGATGAATGCTCACGCAAACAAACGACAGCAGTCCTGGGGTCGTGAGTGAGCGGACTGCATGTTTGACAGGGCCACGGCGGAGCAGCCCCGGAGACTCCAGCCCAGCCCGGCCCCCATCCGTGTGTACAACATACAGCTGCTTCAACTGAGTGACCTCTCTTGTCAGCATTTGGCTAATTAAGGAAAGATATTACCTACAGATCTCTATGTCTCAGTCCTATTTCCTGCTCATTAAAAAAAAAAAAAAAAAAAAAAAAGGTTTAATGAGAAAAAGAATCAAGGCAAAGAATCTAAATTATTTTCCCCCCAAAGTGAGCTGAGTGGCAGTGGTTGCTGTTGCCAAAAATGCTTGAACAACAGGATTTTGACACGAAGACTGGAATCTAAACAGCATGAAGAAATCTTGAAAGCCAAGCAGCCCCCATTATCTCATGCTTGCAAGACTATAGTCCAAAAGATGAGTGATGAGTCTCCATTTGTGCAAGCAGAGCGGTGGGCCAAGGCCCTGACAGAGCCACTAATTGCCCATCCGCTTGTTTACACACCCCAGAGATGGTGACTGGACAAACAGTTCATTTCCCTTGAAATTGGACCAAACTTGGGGGGAGTGGGGGGAGCCTGTTACATGTGATAGAAGAGGAGCAGGCAGAATTCTCCTGGGAATAAGACTCCAGATCAAAGCAGAGACCAGTGACCTGAGCAAAGACTGGTTTGAACAGCTAGCTTTCCCTAAGTAGCATTAGGTCCACGGCTTTCTGCATCCTATCCACCTATAGCCCCACGCCCTTAGGTCAGAAATTTTGTGATATTCAGATGCAAGGTTCAACAGGGGAGTGTCAACACCAAGCTCACTTCCAAGGCTTCTGCAGCTAAGACAAATGAAGTGAACTTCTTGGCTGTTTTGGACTTCAGTTGACACTTAGCATTTGCTGCACTGCCCAACTGCTTACCACTTCAGTGTCCTCATTGTCGCCTAAACTACAATGTGAGCTACTTGAGGACAAGGACTGGAAGCCTCCAGATTCCATGGCAGGACACGACATGTGGAGAGACACCAGCCAAAAAATGGCCATGGTTGTTAATGACTATTAGCAATTCCTCAGCTTATGTATTTTTTGTCTACATCAGAAGGTTGGTTTCTTGAGATAAGAGATCCAGACTTCTCAGTTACGCCCTTGGCTGACAGTGGAAGTCAGTAATGCCTGGCGCTGAGTTCTGGAAACAGAACTGAGAGGACTCTCTTGAAGACCTATTTTTCCTCAAAATGAGAATGGGCTTAAAAAATAAAAAGCTATCTCTGTATTGCCCAGCCCACAGTTATTGTGTTAATGTGCAGAAATATAGCCATGAAGTACGAAGCAACAAAAAAATGATTACTTCTAGTTATCCAGAACTTACTGTAGGTATACTGAAGACTCTACTTAAGAGCAGGGAGACCTATGTTGGTAAGTAAACCAAATACATTTCAGGTTTTGCCCTCTGAGCATTTAGGGCACTACATATTAGAAAGTAGTAAACTAGGGTTGATCAAACCTGAGAAGGGACCAGTCTGCCCAGGGAGGAGTACCACACCCTGGAATCAAAACATGGGGTGAATGGCAGCCTGAGGTTGTGAGCAAAACTCAGCAGTCCCAGCCTGGCGCATCCTTCACCCATAACTTCAGCTTTCCGCTTATCACTGTGCCCCAGCCCCAGGTGAGTGTCCCTGTAGCTCAGGCTCTCCTACTGGAGCAACTGTGGAAGCGGGGTGGGGGTGGGGGGGGCGGTAGAGAAAAGCTGGAAAAAGGAAGAGATACCTTTTTTTTTTTGGAGAGAGCTGAGGACTAGGTCACCTTGAGGATTATCGTATTCTCAGGAGGAGCTGTGATACCATTTGAAAATCTAGCTGGTGGGAGCTCCATTTTCCCCAGATCAGTAGTAGAAGACTGGGAGCATTTGGTATCAGCACCTTAAAGACTACTAAGGAGTCAACAGCATGGCTTCAGCCTCTAATCTGTGCAGATAGTTGTGTGCAAATGATGAAAACCACTTCAAAAGGATAGTAGCTGTTTGAAAGGCATTTCAGATCACGTGGGATTCCATGTGCTGTCAAATTACAGGGATCCCGGAGGCTTGGTTAGTTCACTTAGCACAATGGCAAAGGTGGCTGCTTGGGGGGAGAGCAGTCATTGGGGCAGTAGAGCAAGGCTTGGGATGGCAGGAATAGGGCCCAGGAGGGAGGTGGAATGTACGAGAAAGGTACTGACACAAGAGGAAGTTTGCAGGGTTCACATGGCCCGTCATACAGAGCAGTAAGTGGACTGTAATTCTGGACAACTGGAGTTGTTGGATAGGAAATGCGCACAAGTGGTGAAGTCCGGAGCAGCATGAGCAATAGTTGTTTGAAAAGAAAAGATGACTCCTCACTCTACCTCCACTACCCCCAATCTTTGGAAGACACACGCAGAGAGGAGTGTCACACAGTACAAAAGGTTTCTATTACACAGAAACTGTTGCTCAAAGAGGAACTTACACAGAGGAACAAAATTCAAAAACAAACAAACCACCCCCATTTATCACAGTTGAGCCATCCAGTGGTTTCTCTATCCCTTTGGCCATTACTTCAGATATATTTGCTGGAATTTTTTTTCTTCCTTTTCCCTGACAGCTCATTGATCTTAGTGGAGTTTGGATAATCACAGTTTGTGGGAAACAATCTAGGCCACTTTTCTAGCTTGCTGCTCCTTAGATGCTTCTTGGATGTTGTCCATTTAATATTTTTTGAGAAAAAAATTACATATTCTCACACACACACACACACACACACACACACACACACACACGATATTCTATAATCTCAGAGTAAATGTAGTGTGTCCCTGAAAAGAAGTTACATAAATCCAAGGGAACAACGTCATTATTTTAAATTAAGACATATGGTATTTCAAATCAATCCACCTGGAACATATAATCAAAACTCATGAACTTTTATATAGATTCCAGATTCTGATTTCTTATCTATATTTCCAGGAACAGAAAACTGGGAGATAAATTAGCACCTGAAATACAATTATTTTCAATGCTCTATAGAAGTAGCTCTTAAATCTATATATTCTATCGACCCTCACTTAGCCCCATCCCAACCAGAAAGCATTTTAAAGTGTATCTATGCATAGTGCAACTGGTGATACCTATTTTCTCTGTTATTCAGCAGCTCATAGTTAAGACTTTCAGCTACAACAATCTTGATAAACACAGAAAGAGCTCGTATAAGTACAAAGGCTATATCCTGATTCCACATGACCAGGCTGCTGTAGCTAAGAAGAGTCTTCAGAAATCTGCTTTTAAATCATTCCTCTGGTGGGAATGAAGACTGGTGCAGCCATTATTGAAAACAGTGTAGAGTTTCCTAAAACAATTAAACATGGAACTGCCATTTGATCCATTGATCTCACTTCTAGGAATATATCCTAAGAAACCTGAAGCACCAATCAGAAAGAATGTATGTACCCCTATGTTCATAGTGGCACAATTTACAATAGTGAAGATCTGGAAACAACCCAAGTGCCCATCAGTAGATGAGTGCATAAAAAAAGCTGTGGTACATTTACTAGTATACCATGGAATACTATGCAGCAGTAAAAAAAAAAAAGAGAGAAAGGATGTCTTATCCTTTAAGACAGCATGGAGGGACCGGAAGAGTATTATGCTAAGCAAAATAAGCCAGCCAGAGAAAGACAAGTATCACATAATCTCACTCATATGTGGAATCTAGTGAACAAAACTGATCCAGAGACAAAGAAGCATGGAAAAGAAGGCAGAATCTCAGAGGAAAGGTGGGGGAAGATAGCTGGGTGGGAAGAGATCAACCAAAGAACTTGTATGCATATATGCATACCCCATGGACATAGACAATAGGGTGGTGAAGGCCTAGAGCAGGGCAGTCTAGAAGAGGTCAATGGGAGGGACGTATTTATGTAATGCTTTCAACAATAAAGATTTAAAAAACAACAAAAAAAACCCTAAAAAAACACACCCACACATTTCTTGCCTTCTTGGGGGGGAAGCCCCTCAATTTTATGATTCATATTAAAGTAAAATGCTTTTCTGACAGTGGAGCACAGCTGGGTCTTCAGCTCGTCAAGGCAAACATTACTAACCTGGCCATTGAAGGACCAGACAACAGGTCAGAACCCACTGAAAAGGCACTCAGAACTTACGGGTTTTTGAGTGGACAGTTTTATTAAAGACCAGACTGCAGAAAGGAAACATTCCTAATTTTGTCAAATTTCTGATAATTTCATCATTTGAAAGTTGTAAAAATAGTAAAATCCAGACCTTAAATCAGTTATTTATACTGACAAGAAGAATGTTTGTTGCAGCTTAAACTTACATTTTTCTCTCCTGCTGGTGTTGGGAAAGTTGACTTGTGTGCTTTTTTTTTTTTTAAAACACACGAACCATATTTAAAATGAGAAGATTATAAGGTTATTTAAGGCCATTTGTCCCTGGAAAGAGGAGAGAAGTATGTCTTCATCATGTCTCCTGAACAAAGTGTTGAGTTGTTAGGGGTTCAACTCCAAGGAGAATATCTTGAAAGGAATGGAGTAGAAACCGCAGCAAATGGGCCTTTATATTAAGTTCCAGAAAAAAATACCCTGGCTGATGCTTGGTTCTCCTGTGCTAAAGTAGGGTGGATCTGTGAGGCTACTCTTTTTGAGGTGTTTCCTTCCATGTAGAAACAGACAAATAAGGACTTTTCTTTAGAGAGAGATTGAGGAGAATGATGAAAACTCATTCCCTGGAAACACTCTCTGTCCTGAAGAAGTTTTAAGGACCAGAGCAAACACATTTGCTATTTATCTGATCCCTAAAGACAACATGGACCCCACTGCCTAGGGCAAGCACTCCTGGTCAGCTTCACAAACCTAATGGACTAAGTCAGGTAAAGCCAGAACCTACAAGGTAAGAGTCTAGATATTAACAAAGGAACAACCAGTTATGCTCTGTGGTAGGCTGCCTCCAGATGGCCACCATCAATCTTGCCTTCCCTGTACATATGCACTGCTCTCCACTGAGAGGTGGAGTCTGTTCCTCCACTCCATTGAAACTTGGCTGGCTTGTGACTTCTTTGACCAAAAGTGACACCATGTTTTATCTCTCGCCCTTAAGAGGATTAGAAGTTTCTGCTTCCTTCTGTGGAGGGGGGTGGCATTTGCTTCGGAAAGAGGCAGCCATTGGTAAGAAATCTAATACCCCACATCCACCATGCTGTGGGGAAGCCCAAGCCATGTGGAGAAGTGACTACACAGATTAGGAGATGCCCAGCCAGGATCTGTATATGTGTATCAAGAAGTTTTCAGACAATTCCAAATGAAACCACCTTCTGACTCCAACCTCTTAGAAAACCTAGTTGAGTCTAGTCGACTCATAGAACCATAAGAGATAGTAATAAATTGTTGTTTCAAAACACTAAGTTGGTTATGTAGCAACATATACCAGAATATACTCCAGGGATTCCTGATACCAACAGGCTATAACCTCTACTGGCAAATAAAAATCCCAGGGGCAAAGACTGTGTTCATCTTGCTCATTATTACATCAATAGCAAGTAGCATAATCTCTAGAACATAGTAAGACCTGAATTAACATGTAACTAATAGTTTGAGCATCTAGATCTGTGCTAGTATGGCAAAAGAAGGACCCATGGTCAACAAATATCTTAGATGGAACTAAATCTGACTTGGCTTAAGTAATGTAAGTCACACCAAAGTACAAGCGAACATTAAGAGGAGGGCAAAGGAAGGCAGAGAACAAATATTTATGCCTATGATCATGTTAGGTAGTATACTGGGTGGCTGATATTTGCTAGCTGATTTGATTGTCAAAACAACCTATGGTATTGGTGTGACTATTTCTTATCTTTGAGATGAGAGAACTTAGCCTTGAGATGAGAGAACTTAGCCTTGTTTAGATGAAGTAAATTTCCCAAGGTCAGACCGTTAGGAAAGGGATTTGAACTCAGGTTTGTGTAATTCCGAAGCCAGCCCTCTTTTCACAAGAGTCTCCCAGGAGACCTCAACAGGAACACTAAGGAAACAATTTGAAAGAGACACAAAACCCATCCCTTGAATCTTACCCAGGACTATGGAGCTCCATCAATTGTGGTCAACATGTTGGAACCTATTTCACCACATGAAGCTCAGACCAACTATAATTAATGCCACAGCCATGACTACAGACTGGGAACCAACGCCAGAGGAAGCTTAAGTTTAAGAATGCAGATGATCACGCACATAATATTATGTTAGCAATTAGGCTTAATCCTAGAATCGTGAAACTGAAGGAAAGCTATTAAGGAAAGAATATAGTGCCCTCCTGGGAAGAATAACAATTTCAAACAGATTTTTTGGGGGATTTCTGCATTACCAAATTGAATATATTACACTCCCCTAGAATTATTATAATTTCTCACTCCACATTTAATTTATTTCAGCAAAAAACTGGGATGATGCGATGAGCTCAGTAGGCAGATGGTTTGTTCATTTCAATGAATAATTTGAATGTCAACAAGTCAGTAGATGCTAGGAGGAGAGGGAAAGTGGTAAATAATAAAGGTCCTCGTGCCAAGCTTTGAGGTGGAGTGAGGATGTGCTACCAAGGACTGGCACTTTAAGAAGCCAAGCACTCAGATTTTGCTAAGTTTATGAAAGGTTGTCTGTGAACTGACATTGCGTATTTCCTATAGTGAAAAACCATTCATTGCTTAACCCTGTTGAAAAAGGTTGTGATCTGCTCAAATACACTTTTTTTTTTTTAAAAAAAATTTCAGGAGAGAAATAGTAGAGATCAAGAAAACTTAAATATAAACACTGGTAGAGAAAGGCAGCTATATTTCTTTTCAATCCAAAAAATTAATACAAGGATTAAGGAATTGACCACATTCTCTGTTTTCAGCCTGCAAACCTTTCAAAAGTCTCATCATTCTCCCACCTGCAGGAAAGCAGAGCTTGAATGTTCTAGTTAACAGTTATCAAGGATAGTTAAAGTCATTTACTCTAGTGGTGTTTACTGTCATTTCTAATTACGTTTAGTCAGAAAAGGCGCTCTCTGTGGGTCCCAAGGATCATGTGTTTGCAGTTCAACTCAGCAGCCACTAGGTGGTAATATTGTTGATTTGGGTAGCCATGACACGAGATCCATAAGGCATGCCTCCTTTAAAGGAATTATGTAAACACTTTCTCTCATTAAGATGTAACTATAGAAATAAAAATTACACTTCAAAATAAAATATTTTAATGGTGGAAGAATACTATGCTTTAGAAAAGCTCCATACATATCTGCCTACCTGATTTTTTCTCTAATTACATACATGATGATCTACAAATTATAACAAAAAGGCAGCTTCAGGTCCTAGGGAAATCCAGCTTATATGAACTGCATTTGGCTTACTTTTAAGGGAGATGAACAAGATGAACATGATTTTCTAAGATCTTGCACTGTAATTATTTATTATTTGCCATTTGAATTTGGAACTAGAGCTATTCACAGGAAAGGAACACTTCTGATTGACTCTCTGAGCTCCACCCTCTACACCATCTGATAAGACTGACAAAATGACAGACTATAGCAGCAGCAGCTACTGACATCTAGTGCCAGGCTCCGTGCTCAGTGCTCCACAAACACTGTCTCCCTCAGCCCTGGCCTCCTACTGGTGCTGCTACAATTTTCCTAAAGCAAAATGAACTCAGCAGAAGCAACAGACTTATATTATTTGAAAGAATAAAGAGGTCTTTCCACAGTTGGACATTATCTGCAACACCACGTATTATATAATACATATCCTGTGAAATGACTCCCAGAAGGCAGTATAGGTGTTAAGTTCTTCCAGCATGAAGAAGACAATAACTGAGTAATTCAAAGAGAAGTCATGTGATACCAATTGCAATCAATCACTGATTAAAACCTCGATGATAGTTGTAAAGAATCCAAAGAGGAAATGATGGCTGAGCCAACGATTATATGAAGCAATTTATCATGAAAACAACTATTATGCAAGAATTCGGATCTCAATACTGACTCCATAAAACACTTAACTACTTGTCACCACAGTTATTTCCAGAGTATAAATGAAACTTCTCCGTTGTTACTGTTGGGGAAGGTGGTACAAAGTCTCCATCAGGACTCTAGGAATGGGAGTCCCTGGGGTTAAGCTGTGGTGGCTAGGTCTGCTAGTCTCACATTTTTCTTGTTTAGATAGTGGGAGTAAAACTTTCTAGTTACCCACAAGGCCTTGGGACACAGAGAAAAATAAGTGATTTTCCAAGTTACCAGGATGGCATAGTACCAACACTGAGATTGAGATCACACTGACCTTGCAGAAGTTACTGAAATCCTCAGACTCAGTTTCCTCATCTAGAAAATTAGGAATTACAAAATAAGCTTTAAAGGATTGCTGCAAAGATTAAATGACACACTGTGCATCAACTGTTGAAGTTGGGAGGCATCCTTCCAACTCCCTGTCTGAACTGAAAACTCAAGGGAAATTTTCAACCCATTGGTATTTCTCATGGAGGATGACGATGAGGTAACAATTGTGCACTAATTATTAATGGCTTATATAGTTCATACAATGGTTTTACATATATTTTGTCTCATTTAATATTCATGATGACACTATACAGTAGATATTCCTATTTCCGTTTTATAGACAAGAAAATAAAAACCTGCTAAAGTCATATAAGAAGTTACAGTGGGGAAGTTAGGGTTCAAACCCAGGTCTCCTAACTTCAAGTACAATGCTTTTTCTGCTACATTCAGAATGCTTAAAGAGTGAAAAACAAACAAACAAACAAACAAAAAAAACCCTATTTAACCTAAAAGTATACATGCAGTCATAACAAGAAGATTAAATAATGCAATTATGGCTCAGTATCAGGAATAAAACTTTAGAAGTTCCTAAAACGCTGCTTCTGGGGAACATAACTTAGTCTACTTCCAAAACAAGCCAGTGCAATATGGAAAGAGAAATTCACAAATGGATGACTTTCTATACACAGAAGAAAAAGCCTGCCTCACTTGGCTTCATCCCATACTTTACCTGGGGATGTTTCTACTCCTCAGAAAGGAGTTACAATAACTGAGTAATTCAAAGAGGAGTCATGTGATACCAACTGCAATCAATCACTGATTAACACCTCAATGATAGTTGTAAAGAATCCAAAGAGGAGATGATGATGTACGTGTGTGCGTGCATGTCTGTGTATGCACACACATGCTGGCAGGGCTCCACTGCCTAGAGCAGTTGTGGAGGGGTGTTGAGAAAGAGGACCATATGAAAGAAAGCAAGGTCCTATCTCATTGATCTGGTTCTCCATTCACAAGAGAAGGAAAATACAAGAGGCCCTTAAATTTCCTTCTGTGATCCAGTCCGACCCCCAAAGGAAGAAAAGAGTTTGTGAATGAGCACGTTTAATTTCCAGTCCCTTGAAATTGAACATAAAGGGCTAGATTCAGTAGTTGAAGGGACTCCAGTTGGTATCACAATGGGGAAGCCTGAAAAGGAGGCAGTCTTGAAAGAAAACAATTAAATGCAAAAATTTAAATTTTGGGGTTGGGGGAAAAGCAAGTTGTTTTAAAAAATATTTTAAGTTTTTTGAAGAGGTTCAAATTCATTAAAAGTTTTGTGGGAAGTCTGTGTACCACAGTAGAATACCAGCCCTAGATTAGTTTCTTATTTGTCCTCAGATTTTCATTAATATCCATTTTTTCCCTTCTTCTTTACTTAAATGGTAATATAATATACCCACTCTTCTGACACTTGCTTTTCTCCACTTAACAAACCATCTTAGAGATTCTTCCCTGTCAATACATAGTAAAGACTTCACTCATTCTTTTCTCTTTTTAAAAACAGATGCTTAGTATTCCATCATATGGAAGCACCATAATTTGACAATTCCATTATTGACAGTCACTTAGGTTGTCTCCAATCTCTTGCTGTTACAAACAATGTGACAATAAGTAACATGATACATGAATCACTTTGCATGTGGGAGCATAAATAAGGGTATGTATTTATAAGTAGAATTGCTAAGTCAAAGGCATATGTATTTGTAGCTTTAATAGATATTGCTAAATTGACCTCCATACAGATTATAATAATTCACACTTTCACATGCAATATAAACAGTGAAGTTTACCCTACTTCATTGCCAATATAGTTTATCGAACTTTTTAATTTTTCCAATATTATAGATGAAAAATGAAATTTCAATGTAATTTATTTTGTACTTCTATTTTGAGATATGCTTTTTAAACATATTAAAAGATGCTTTTTAAACAAATTATTTGTTCCTATTGGATGTTGGTCTTTTTAAAAATGATGTCCATGAGGTCTTACATATTAGGTAGATTTTGTTTATGATATGAGTTATAAATTTGGGACTGTGACATATTTATTTTTTATTATATAAAGTGATGTTACTTAATGCTTTATTGAGCTTTTAAATGAAGAATGGATATTGAATTTTGTCAAGTGCCTTTTTAAAAAATATCTGAAGAGGTGTTTACATCTAAAGATCTGAATTTTCTTGTTAGGGCTATTAATAATGATGAATTATATTAATAGACTTCCTAATATCACATTATATTATCCTTAAGTTCTGGGAATAAACTCCATTTGGTTGTGAAATGTACTTTTTATTTTAAAAATTTAAAACTACAATGAGTTCAATCCTGGGTCGGGGTACCTACAAGAGGCAGCTGATTGATGTTTCTCATATCGATGTTTTTTTCTCTCTCCCTCTCCCTTCCTCTCTCTCTTAAATCAACAAAATAGCATATCCTCAGTTGAGAATTAAAAGAAAAATAAACTACAGTGAGATTGACCTGTAGGTTTTTTGTTTTTTTTTTTTGGGGGGGGGCTACCTTTTCCAGGTATTTATGTCAGTATTATACATACTTAAAAATAATTTAGGCATTTTTGTTCTTTTTGCCAAACTTTTCATTGGAGAGAAAAAAGAGAACTACAGTTATTCAAAAGACAATTTATTGGATATTTGTCCAAAAAGAAAAATTGAATAAATTAAAGATAAAAAAGGAGAGGGGTTGGGAGAGAAACAAGAGAGCAGAGATGGGGATAGAGAGGGGAGAGAGAAAACTGGTTACTGAGGGGCAGCGGGATGTGCTTTTTACAGAAATTTCTGGGGGAAAAAACAAATAAAAACAACTAATTCAAACTAACTCTTTCTGATAAGAGTCTACATAATAAACCTCTGATAAGACAGCTTACTCCATCTTCCAAGATTACTCCTCTGTTACTTCAGTGACCAAGAGATCACAGCAGATTATCTTAATTCTTGGCCATCTGATGTGATTTGAAGCCATCCCTGCTGGTACCATTTTTGAGTAGTGAGGAATACGAGAATCCTGTTTGGCCCATACAGAGTGTTCATTCCTGCAGCCACAGTCCTTCCTTCCACAAGCTCTTTAAAGAATGTAAGAATTACTTCCTCTCCTAGGTCACACTGTCCAGATCACTTGAACATGATGACTCAGATGGTTTTCTTCCTACATTTTGGGGGTTGAAGAGATTATTTAATAACCTGCTTTTATTCTATAGTTTAGAGGTCCTTGTCAATCTAATCTGAGCTAAGTATTTATTAAGAATGAATTGTAGCCCGGCCAATGTGGCTCATCAACCTATGAACCAGGAGGTCACAATTCAATTCCTGGTCAGGGCACATACCTGCGTTGCAGGCTAAATCCCCAACAGGGGCTGTACAAGAGGCAGCCGATCAATGATTCTCTCTCATCATTGATATTTCTATCTCTCTCACTCCCTTACTCTCTGAAATCAATTATATATATATGTATGTATATATGAATGGATTGTAAGCATATCTATAACATAGATGTTTTGATATCCAGACATGCATTATAGACCAAAAAATGCATCTCACCAGATTCTGGCATGATTTCCCAATTCTAAAAGAATCTAAGTAGGAAAATCACAAAGGAAAACAAATACCCTCCAGGAACTTTGCAAGACTCAGGCTGTTTGTTCACTAATTTAACAAATAATTATTAACACCTTTCGTGGGCCAAGGCTGATCATTCGTTATTTGGGACGAGAAATGTAGGACACATAGGCCTAGTATCAGCTTTCATGGAGTATTTGGCTATTGAGATCATTCTTTTTGCATTCAATGAGGGAAATCGGAGTTCTTGTTTTATTTGTTTTTAGTTTTGTAAATTTATTTACTTTTTACTAGAAAATAGTTTCTTGACATTTAGAATATCTCTAATCTCAGCTGGTCAAAGAACCTTTCAGGATAGTTTGATTAACCGGGACAAGCATGGCTCATTCAAATTCATTTTGATTTGGTTCCATTCATGGATGCCGCATAAAATTAATGGAGACTGAGATAAGGCCAAGTGTAGGAGAGGGCTGGTATTAGCACCAGTTTAGGTTTCAGCCCTCCCTGCCAAAGCCATAAATACAAATGACCAATTTAACAGCATGAAAAGACCACCTACAAGATCTATACGTGGGACCTCATCAGTGGCTCTGCGCCTTCTTTCAATTACAGGATCCCTGCCACGTTTATGGGGACATTTAATGTGAGCATCACATTTTGGAAGGCCATATCATTATGAGCATGTTTGATCTGAGGGTGGGAAAACATGCACTCACATAATGCCTGCACAGAGCTCCTCTGCACTGAGCTGTAAACTGGGGTCAACAAGAGCCTACTGTGGAAAAGGAAAACCCTATAAGGAAAAGTGCTCAGATGCTGTTGAGATTGCAACTCTTGAAAAGTGGTGCCATTAAAACTGCTTTCGGTTCTGCGCAGGAAATGAAATTATTAAGAACAAGTACCCCAGTTTTGTCAAATAATACTATTTAAGGGCATTTTGAGTAGGGAATGATGATAAAAGACATCGGATAAACACATCGCTCCCACTTGTGTGTGGAAACAGGATATGATTTACAGAAGAAAAATTAAATCATCATGATTGTTAGAACTGAATTGCAGCTCATGTAAGAGTTAGTCTGACCATGAATCAACTGAGTCACAACGTCTGTATGCGACTTCTCAGGCATAAAGAACGCAATTGCTTAAGACTTCATGAGTGATAAGACCCTTAAATAGAAAAGTAGCCACTTCCTGCCAAATTTCCAAATATTATGAAAGTATAGAAGTATCTTTTCTCAATTATAGTTATTATATTCTATCCTATGCTCAGATACTCTTGAGGAACTTCTTATTCTACATGCATTCGTTGTATTATCTCATTCATGCCTGCTACCCTCTGAAGTTTCACTCAGTGCACTCCCATGAGTCCAACATCTCTACCTCTGTGTCTCATCTGTATATGAAATCAAGATGTCCACATTTATGGCACTGTTTCCCATCCCAAATCTGGTCCTCCTCATCAGTATCCAGCCAGTTATTCAAGCAAGAAAAAGGAATTATCCTTTTCTCCCACCATTTTTTTTCTGGAAGTTTTTGTACTGCCAATGAGTTTTCTAGTCCTATAACTACTAAAAGTTTTATAAATGTCCCTTCCTTTCTCATTTTTACTGTGATTGCTTTTGCTCAGGTTCTTACCATCATTTGCCTAGACTACTGTTCAGAAGAGCTTGATGGACTGGCTTCCAGTCTTTTACCATTCCAAGTATTCCTTATATTGCACTTATTTATTTATTTTTCTACTATTCATTTTTTAAAAATAAATCTTTATTGTTCAGATTATTACAGTTGTTCCTCTTTTTTCCCCCCATAGCTCCCTTCTACCCAGTTCCCACCCCACCCTCTGCCCTTACCCCCGCCCACTGTCCTCATCCATATGTGTACGATTTTTGTCCAGTCTCTTCCCGCACCCCCCACACCCTTTTCCCCCCGAGAATTGTCAGTCCACTCCCTTTCTATGCCCCTGATTCTATTATATTCACCAGTTTATTCTGTTCTTCAGATTTTTTATTCACTTGATTTTTAGATTCACTTGTTGATAGATATATATTTATTGTTCATAATTTTTAACTTCACCTTTTTCTTCTTCTTCCTCTTCTTAAAGAATACCTTTCAGCATTTCATATAATACTGGTTTGGCGGTGATGAACTCCTTTAGCTTTTTCTTATCTGTGAAGCTCTTTATCTGACCTTCAATTCTGAATGATAGCTTTGCTAGGTAGAGTAATCTTGGTTGTAGGTTCTTGCTATTCATCACTTTGAATATTTCTTGCCATTCCCGTCTGGCCTGCATATTTTCTGTTTGAGAAATCAGCTGACAGTCGTATGGGTGCTCCCTTGTAGGTAACTAACTGTTTTTCTCTTGCTGCTTTTAATATTCTCTCTTTGTCTTTTGCCCTTGGCATTTTAATTATGATGTGTCTTGGTGTGGTCCTCTTTGGATTCCTTTTGTTTGGGGTTCTGTGTGCTTCCTGGACTTGTAAATCTATTTCTTTCACCAGGTGGGGGAAGTTTTCTGTCATTATTTCTTCAATAAGTTTTCAGTATCTTGCTCTCTCTCTTCTTCTGGCACCCCCATAATTCAGATGTTGGTATGCTTGAAGTTGTCCCAGAGGCTCCTTACACTATCTTCATATTTTTGGATTCTTTTTTCTTTTTGCTTTCCGGTTGGGTATTTTTTGCTTCTTTGTATTTCAAATCTTTGACTTGATTCTTGCAATCCTCTAGTCTGCTGTTGGATCTCTGTATATTATTTTTTATTTCAGTCAGTGTATGCTTAATTTCTAGTTGGTCCTTTTTCATATCCTCGAGGGTCTCACTAAATTTATTGGCCTTTTCTAGAAAATTCTTGAAAAACCTTATAACCGTGGTTTTGAACTCTATATCCAGTCGTTTGCTTTCCTCCATTTCGTTCATTTGTGACCTGTTTCTTTGTCTCCTCATTTTGGCTGCTTCCCTGAGTTGATAGAGTGGCTTTGTGTGCTGGGTGTCCTATAGGGCCCAGTGGCTCAGCCTCCCCAGTTACCTGAGGTAGACACTCTTGGTGCACCCCTTTGTGGGCTGTGTGCACAGTCTTGTTGTAGTTAAGCCTTGATTGTTGTTGGTATCACT
Source organism: Cnephaeus nilssonii (assembly GCF_951640355.1). NCBI lineage: Eukaryota > Metazoa > Chordata > Mammalia > Chiroptera > Vespertilionidae > Cnephaeus > Cnephaeus nilssonii. Next base: position 37,951,380 of record NC_137075.1, on the reverse strand, counting down.
GGGAGGAACTGACCTCCAGACCAATTGGTTGTGAGGATCAGCTGTGTCTACGATGGGAGAACTTCTGTGCTGGAGACACCCTTATGAGGCAAGACTTGCTTCAGTGGGGCTTTGGTGCTCACTGATCTGCCCCCTGAGTGTGTCCCTTATGAGGAGTGGTAATCTGGATGGTCCCACTCTGACCCCTGGGTACACTGGTTCTTGGATCTCCAAGGAGGTGCTAATTTATCCTCTGCCTGAGGCCATCTAGCAGGAGCTATGGAGAGATCTGCAGATTCCTCTTCTTTGTTTGGGTTTTGGAGGTGCCCAGATGAGGCCCAGCTGTGAAGCAATGCAAGCTGCTGTGGGGCCTTGGGCCTTCTTTTGGATGTTCTGGGTCTCACTGACTCAGCTGCAGTTTGTTAGGTAAGTTTAGAATTCAAAGGATCAGGCCATTCATATGCAAAAGCCTCTGCACTCAGCATGGATGGGGCAGAGTCTCAGAGCGGAGCAAACAGCAATAGCTTCATGGGGCAGGATCTCAGGGTGGAGCAAACAGCAATGGCTTCCTGTCAGCCCTGCCCTGAGAGGCTCCTGGGTCTCAGTGTCCCACGGTAATTGCTGCAAGCACCTCTGAGAGAAAGCTGCCCTCGAATTTCGCCCGCTGCCAGACAGTCCAGTTTCTCCCCGTATGAGTCTGGGTCCCCGGAGTCTCACACAGAACTGGAGTTCAGAGCAGTCGGGAGCTTTTGTCTCCCTCCTGATTGAGAAAGCCAGCCGCGTACTCAGTTGCCAGCCCTCTCCCGCGCGTGCCTCCGTACCTCTGCCTTCCGCAGCTCCTGTGAGTCTCAGTGTGCTTTTCTCCTCCCTTCTAGTTGTAGAATTTCTACTCAGCCAGCCTTCCTGTGGTTCTGGATGATGTCCGTTTTGTCTTTTAGTTGTAGTTTTGAAATTGTTGTGTGAGGCAGCAGTTCAGGTGTTTACCTATGCCGCCATCTTGGTTTCTCCCTATATTGTACTTATGCATTTTTAACAATAAAAAAGCAACATGTTCTCACATACCAAAACAAAACAAAGGTGACCATGCCACCCCGACAGATACTATTTTTCAAAGGCTGTCTGTTGCTTGTAAGACAAAGTTCGCATTCATATTGTGATTCTCCTCTCCCTTTTGGTTTTGTGTTCTTCCCATGTGCCCTGTGATCTAGCTACACCAAGTCAATTGCCATTTACCAAACATGTCATGTATTTCATCCTGAGATTCGCAATGTTTTCCTCTGCCTGGAATACCCTTCAGAATTTGTCGGCTGAGAATTCCTCATCCTCAATTTATTCATCTGTACAACAGGAAGATAATAGTGTTTACTTCAGAGGATTGCTATGAGGACTAATAGGAAAGATCTCCCATAGTGTCTGGCATACAGAAGCACTCATCAAATGTTAGCTTAGCTATCACTGGCATTGCTAAAAGTCTTCCCTGACTTACCTAGAAGTGTTAGGCATCCATCCTCTCTAATTCTATATGTCTAATTAACCGCATTACATCAACTTCAAAATTGACAAAAGTTTCATATTTTAGCACTTAGTATATTACAATACATCATACAATCTATGACACATCGAGGTTTAATTGCCAGCAACTTTTCTTTCTTAGTAATACTTGTCATAATGTTTCATACAATGAATGGCCTATTAGATGAGATACTATACTTAAACTATATGATAACTGCCAATAAAATTTTATTATTCAGGGTGAATAATGCATAATTATTATGCATGGAAAACCCTATATTTTCTATGAATCAGTGAAATATCAACATAAGAAAAGGGACTGCTAGTTAGAACTCCATAGAAGCAAAAAAAATATTCCATTTGCATATCCTGCAACTTGGCCATGCCCCACTCACTCCTGAATCACAGAGGAGAAGTCAGGTGAAGTGCATGCTGGCATATTTTTCAGTTAAGCACCTCATCTGAGAGCCACACAATGGCTCGACCCAGAGCAAAAGTGGGGAGGGGCTAGCTTATAAAACTGCATTCCCACAACCTAGGATTCACATTGAAGAAGGTAGAATAAAAAAGTGAAGAGGAGAGTGAAGGAATAAGATGAGAAAGGTCAAGGGACCATGTATTTTAGACTAGCACTTTCCAATAGAAATATAATGTGAGCCATATATAGAATTTTAACTTTTTGATGGCCATGCTTAAAAATTAAAAGAAACAGGTAAATTAATACTAGCATTTTATGTTTTTAACCCAATATATTTAAAATATTATAATTTTATCATATCACCAACACAAGAATCAGAAATGAAATGTGTGTTTTTTTTTGCACCAAGTCTTTAAAATCTGCTATGTGTTTTAGCCTTACACACATCTTAAATTGGATTAGCCTCATTTCCATTGCTCAACAGCTGCATGTGGCTAGAGCCTGCCATTTGTATTGGACAGTACAATTCTACATTGATTTTGACCAACTCAATTAAGTAATGAGATAACAGTAACAGGCTGTTTCAAGAGAGTGGCTCTTTTCATCACAAAATACTAGACATGTTTAAGATTTGTGAAGTATTTACTTATATATTTTAAAATTCTTTATAGGATGGTAGTTTTCCTTTAATGTATTTTTATTGATTTTTTTACAGAGAGGAAGAGAGAGGGATAGAGAGCCAGAAACATCGATCAGTTGCCTCTTGCACACCCCCTACTGGGGATGTGCCCGCAACCAAGGTACATGCACTTGACCGGAATCGAACCTGGGACCCTTGAGTCCGAAGGCCGACGCTCTATCCACTGAGCCAAACCGGTCTCGGCGGTAGTTTTCCTTTAGAATCTTTTTGTGCTTTGTTTTGGCTGATTTTGTTTTTAACTATGATTTGAGGTTATTCTTAACGTCCTTCCCATATCCCCTTCACTATGTTGGTTAAAGAAGAGCTGACTCCTTTATTCAATTAGATCTTTCCGCAACAAGACAGTCCTTGGGAGACAGCAAGAAGCGTATGATTCATCTCAATATTCCCAGAATTTATCGCAGTCCCTAACGGATAGCAAACTCTGAATAATCAAGCTAGACGGTAGTGGTTTTCACCCTGGGCTGCACACTGGAATCATCAGGGGGGTAAAAATCCTGAGGCCTGGCCCCACCCCTAGAGATACTGCTGGTAGGTCTAGGGTTTGGCCTGCATGCCAAAATTTAAAAAATTTCCCCCAGGTGATTCTAGTGTGCAGCCAGGGTTGAGAACCACTTTTCTAGGGTTTTCTTAGAAGACCATTCTGTGGCCATATCCTTACCTCTCTGACATAAGGCCCACTTTGCCTCAAGTCAGTTTCCTCTCAGAACAGGCCAGATGTTTCTTGAAAAACCTAGTAGGAAAGACACTAACACAGAACCCCAAAAGGAATTTGCAAATTCCTTTCCCAAGGCACCAAAGAAGATATTCAAGGGTCCAAATATTTTCATATTTATCTTTTTCTAACAAAAAATAAAACTAACAATTTAAGTTTTAAGAGTCAAGCTGGATTAAGGAGAAAAAAGTAAGGCCACTACAGCACATAGGCAGATAATACCCAAATACAAATATTGCAGAATATTCCAGTTATTGGATAATAGCAATTAAAAATAAAAATGGAATCTAAGTACACATGAGCCTCCTTTCAAGTGAAGTCCATACATGTCAAAAGCAGAAATTCTTAATTGGGGGTCAGCAAAGGGAAGTATTTCATGCTTTTCTTCAGCCCCTTGAGGTTATATTTACATAGTCATAAAGCAATACATCTACTTTGATAGGTCACAGGACACATAAGTGTTAGTATCACTGTTTGCTCTCATGGCACTTTGCCTGACAACATCACTTCCATCAATCTGAGGTTCAGCAGTGTCCCAGGGAGAGCTCCGACGTCCCCTTCAGCACAAACACGCTCTCACCCAGGAGGAGGGGAAGCGATATCTGCACCAAGGGAGCAGCGGAAATGGAGTTCCTCTGAATCATGGACTGAGTTTCCCTGCCAACCCCCAAGGTGGTCTGTCCATACGGTATGGATTCGCCCTGTAATGGTCTTTCTTGATGGTGTGGTATCATGTGACCTTATTAACAAATAGAAACAGCATATTGATATATCCCCAAATGTCCCTACATGGATTTTCCCTTGCTTTCTAGCAAACACAAAAGCTCCCTCAACTGCACCACACTTATTTTTTTTCCTTATTGAAATGTAATTGGCATATAACATTACATTAGTTTCAGGTGTACAACATAATGATTCAATATATGTATATATTGTGAAATGATCATCATAACAAGACTAGTCAACATCTATTACCCTACAGTTATAATTTTTTTTTCCGGCGATGAGAACTATTAAGATCTACTCAGCAACTTTCAAATATACAATAAAGTAGTATTAACTACAGTAACCATGCTGTATATTACATTCCTGGGGCTTCCTGGAAGCTATGCCACACACTTATTTTTGTTTCACATCTTAAGTTGAATTTGAGAAATTAGAATAGGAAATATCCAAAATGCATTAAACTTCCACATTCACTAACAATGATCAACAAAAATTCCCTATTCCTGCCAAAATCATGGAGGAAGAAGCACAACTTGATAAGCTTCCTAAATAAGTACTGGGTTTTGTGCATATCACTCCCATCTACCAACCCTGAAGGGCTGATGGGTGTCAAGTGATTGGATGTGACATTCACCTGGCCCCAATGTTCTTTCCTGAAAAGTAATGGAAATTTTACAATACAAGCTCCCAAACTGCTACACGCATAAAACCAGGAAGATAATCACTATCCACCTGTCCAGGCTGACTGTGAATCTGAAATGCCTGACTGCATATACTTGGCATGGACATCATTTGTCAGTTAATATGTTCTAAGGATCCTCTTGGGTTCCATGAAGAGACAAAGACAAAGTTTCCTTCCCAAAGTTTAGAAAAACAAAAGTAATGTTAAAATTTACAACATGAAAACAGATTTTAAAGATGATATGAAAATTATAGGACAACTCCATATACATTTAGTGAGTGTGTAACCACCATGGGAAGATGGACTCATGGAATCACTGAACCTGTAGGTGGTCAGCCAGGATGCATGGGGCAGGAGGCCCCAAAGAAAATTGTGGAATGAAGGATGTTTCAGGGCTTCCTACCTTTCTGGAAGAACTCCTCTAGTTTGTCCTTGAAAGGTTGGAGGTACTGCTTTGGAGACTCCTTGCACACCACTGCCATCTGTTTCTCACTTGCTGTGAAGAGAAGTTTGGAATTAGACTTCCCAAGCACATGTATTTGCTGAATTCATGCTCTGAGCTATGCATTTGGGGATTGTGTGAAATCCTTCTTGATCACTGTTTATCCAAATTCAAGGGGGCGGGGGGAGCAAAGCAAAAACAACAGGAACAAAAGTAATTAGCTCACTCTACATCTTTCTTCAGGAACTGGCAAATGTATCTTCAATTTTCCTTTTAGAGATGCTGCAAAACGTCTGGCTTGGGACAGGTGAAGTACTCTGCTTTTGGTCTCTCAAAAATAGATGCAAAAAACTACTGAAGAACTGAGGGCCCCAATCCTCTTCAGATCATACTCCAAAAGTAGAGTTTGAAATTGATTTTATAGAAATTCCAGTTGCCTTGAACCACCAAACTTTCCTAAATTCCTCAGGGTGACACCCATATCCCAGCATGAGAACTAAGCCCAGGTAGGGAGAACCACATCTCTTTTTCATGCTTCCCATTCACCTACCCTTCTCATTTACATTCTGCTAACATATGTGAAATCATTTTTATTTGTGACTTAGATTCCAAATGTCCCTAGATTCCAAATTCTTAGAAAGGGAATAGTCATTATTGGAAATAAAAATCTGATAAATTCTTGGAGTCAAGCATCCCACCATCCCCAAATGAGGACTTGAGTGTTATCCAATATTCTGACTTCAGGGAAATGGGATGTTGTCTTTCATAACAGATGAAGAAGATTTTTGATCTCTTTCAGGAGAAGAGATGGACACAGAGAGAAAAGGGTAGCAAGAGAGAAGAATAATTGATTTGGAGAAGGATGGACTCTGGGGCATCTCCACTGCTTTAGCAAAGCCTCCTGAATTCACAGTGCTTGCTGTGAGTGAATGTGGGCTGCGAACACCAAATGAGGGGCTTAACTTTTCACTGAGTTTGGAACTAGGGCAGAACAAACATACCTCACAAGGAAGCAGAGGTACCTTCTCCTATGCACCCCTCTAATCATTTTTCCTTCAAATCTTGTGGATAGTTTTATTTTTCTACAGAGATTGGATTTTGGCATAAATTATTCTTAGCTAATAGGAAATAGGTTGGTTTCTAGCCCTACAATGCATATATATGGGTAACACAAACAGTCATACATTCAAAGTATTTATTGAATATCTGAACTGTGCCACTGTGCTAAATGTTGGGGAAAAATATTTAACCAGATCTATTGGTCATCTCTCCTCTAAAAATATTCTTAAGTGTCTAGTCACAGAGAGACAAGGAAATCAACAAATTCTCAGGCATTTCAGTACTATAGTGTGATGTCATAGGATTCTGGGTAGGGGCTTCCAATTCAGATTGAGATTGGGTGGTGGACAGGGAAGGTTCTCCAGAAAAGATAACATAAGTTGAATTGCAAAGGTCAAAGAGGAGTTAGCCAGGCAGACAAGGGAATAAAAAAAAAAAGTGGGGAGTAATTTCAAAAAAGAGGAAATATACTGAGTAAAGAATTATAGAAATGCATAGGTCTTTTGGGATAAGTTAAATGGTAATAGTATGACTGGAACTCAAGACATGGACCTTCTTCCTTTCCCAGGTTTACAGTTTCCTGTGTCTAGATTTTGATTCAAAGGAACAAGATTCAAGGAACTGGACTCAAAGGAACTGGATCCAAAGGGATTGGAACTACTCTGATTAGGGAAGAGAGGTCAGATAAGGCCACAGAAGTAGGAGGCTTATATAATTTTAAATAACATGATCAGGAAAAGTTCCCCTCTGAAGATATTTGAGTAGATACTTGACCAGAGTAAAGAAGGAAGCCATGAGTAAGTTTGAGGGGGAAAATCAAGAGATATTTAGGGCATGTTAAGTTTGAGATGCCAATTAGAGACTCATTATATACAAAAGTCTACAGTTTAGGCTGCATGGCTGGGATAGAAAAACATATCAGAAAGTCACATGTATAAAATTGGTATTTAAAGCCACAAAAATAGATGAATTGGTAGGGAAAGAATGTAGCCAAAGAAGAGAAGGGTTTTCAGGACAAACCCTGAGGCGTGCAAGCAGCAGAGGAGAGACCAGAAAAGGGTAGGGAATGAGAAAGTGGAAGTATGGAATCACATGATCTGAGAGGAAGCCCATATTTCAAGAAAGAAAGAGCAGTCAGCTCTGTGCAATACTGTTGAAAGATCGAGTGGAAGACAGAAAAGTGACCACTGATTCTAGTGACATGGAAGTCACTGGTCATCTCAGGAGTAATTTTGGGGAGCGAGGGATGGAGGGAGGAAACCAAATCGGAGATGGGAAAGGTAAGTGGAGACAGATTCTACAGCCATTTGTTTAAAAAGTTAAGCCAGAGAAAGAAGAGCAAAATGAGGAACATCCTTCTACCCAAGAAGATGTCCTCTGGGGTTACTCCAATCAAGAGTGGGTGCCCCTTTCCCCAGAGGAATGTTGTGTAAAAATAAACCCACCAGGGAGCTTGAGCTCAGGGGAATCCCATGACGCTGATTCACTTCACAGAGGGAAGCTGCCTACGATGAAATTCACCTTAACGTCCCATGATCATGAGCATTCTCCATGAAAAAATTTCAGCAGAAGTGACAGGGCCAAGTGAGGACATGCCAGCATGCTTTAGGACTTTTGGAAAGACTTGCGAAGCAGGGCCACCGACTACAGCCTTTGCACGGAATCATCTAAAACACTATTCAAAGATCCCTCCTATCAAACATCACAGCTGAATCAGAATTTCCACTGTGATGATTATGTGGTTATAGACGCAGCCTTGGTCTGCGAAACATTAGCATGAAAAATATTCATTAATCACCTACTCATGACTAGGCCTAAATACAGATGGATTGGGAATGATTTGATTTATAGGGTGCTAAGCAATCCATCTATTTATTTAAAAACATCCTTCCTTGGTTGCATGAAAATCGCCATCATCAGAAGCATTCCCTTGATCAAAAGACGCTAACTCCAGAAGATCTCCTTAGAAATACATATATATGTTAAAAATAAAAATATTAGCAAAGAAGAATTTATTAACACTTTAGTACAAATTTATTTCTGAGACCTGTTTGGAAAGGCTGGGTCTCAAACAATAGACAGAAAAGTTGTGTTAAAAGGGAACATTCCTGTGGATTCTGATTCTGGGTAGACTGTATAATAGGAAGCCTTGGGCAGGTAGCTCCAAACATGAAGTTCCTGTGCATCTTCGGGAGGAGAACAGCATTAAGTTCTGAAAAGTATTATGAAGGTAACACAAAGAAACGCAAAAAGCATTTATAAAAAGTAGCAGGAAACAAATAATTCATGATTCCATGACTAGGACAGTTGACATTTCATACTCTGGTACCTGTTTTTTAGTGTCTCCGCCTCTGCATCACACACACCCTCCATAATTTGATAGGAGTTGCCTTTATATGTTATTTTTTTATACACTTCCACTTGATACAGAAATTTGTGTGCCTTATTCTTTCTATTAATCATATCATGCACACTTTCTCATATTATTTCACAAAATTCATAAGCATTGTATTTAACAGCCATATAAAATTTCATCCAGTGTAAGTGTCCTAGTTCACTTAAAAATTCCCCTGGACTTGAATAGTAGAGTCCTTTCTACTTTATTCTTACAGTGAATCATTCAGGCTTTAAGTAATAACAGTGCCCAAAAAACTCTTATTCTGAGTTTAAGATTACTTCTTTAGGATAGATTTCAGAAGTGGAATTATGGGTAAAATAGAAAAACACTTTTAGAGTTCTTGATACACACTGCTTTTGGTATAACATGGATTGTACCAAAATGAGGAAAACAAAGGAGAGCGATTTTGAATATATAGCTGTGGCGTCCCTACTGCTTTGCAGAGGTGGCTAGCTACATACAAGCCGGAACTGTGCCTGTCACTGTACATGGGGCCTGTGGTCCTTGCACTGAAGTGAGCACACTCTAGAACGGCAAACACAGAGATGACCATCCATGCAATGAGGTAATTTACTCAAATGCGAAGACATACAAAAGTGGATGCAAGATAATCTAGGGTTAACTACAGGGTAAGACTAGGTTTGAAGCCTGTCCCTGAAAGTGGCCTTTTTGAAAGATCTTAGGCGTGACATTTAATTTGAATGTACACTGTCAATACCAGTGGAGCTATCTGAATTTTGGGAAGGTCTACAGGTAGATTTAAAATTTATATCAAATGCTCAGATTTTAAAAAAAACCATATACATATATGCATAGAAGTTCTTTGGTTAATCTCTTCTCGGACCCCCTTCCCTCTGAGATCTGTCAGTCTGTGGCATGCTTCCATGCCTCTGGACCTATTTGTTAATCAGTTAATTTTGTTCATTAGATTGCACATATAAGTGAGATCATGTGATATTTGTTTGTCTCTGACTGGCTTATTCCATGGGGAATAGTGCGGTGAAGGCCTGGGGTTGTGTGGGAGCAGGATGGAGTGGGGAAAAGGGGGACATCTGTAATACCCTCAACAATAAAAATACATATACATTTATATACTTAGAAATGCATAATTTTAAGATACTCAGACCTGTGGATCAACAATCCTATCTAATAATAGAGTAATATGCAAATAACCATCACTCCGCTACGCCCACGATTGGGCAGCGGGAGGCTGGGGGGCGGGACTCGGCCTATCCAGCCATTGAGAGGCGCAGGGGGTGGGACCCCTGCGCCTCTCAATGGCCGTATCCTTCGCTGCTGAGGGGAGACCCCTCAGAGTTCCCAGGTCGGAGCGGTGGCGGCGGCGGTGGCCCCCCCCGGACCCGCAACGCTGAGGGGTCTCTCCGGCGGCGGTGCCCAGACCTGCCCCCGCCCCCATCAGCGTTCGCGGGTCTGGGGGCGCCACCACCACCACCACCGCTCCAACCTGCTAATGCTGAGGGGTCTCTCTGGTGGCGGTGGCCACCGCCGCCTGGACCCGCCTCCATGCACCTGCACTGGGGGAGGGCCTGGTCAGCAGCCGCCAAGGCTGCTTCAAGGGCCAAAGAGGGAGGCAGGGCCAGACCCCAGTGGCCGCAGCTGCTGTGGGGCCCTGGGAGCCAGGTAGGGCTGGACAGGCAACCTCAGGGTGGGCCTGGGGGTGGGTCCAGCGGCGCAGCTTGACAGCAGACAGCAGGGCCTGCTTGGCCGTAGCTGCTGGCGACCCACAACAGGCAAGTGGACCTGCAGGCAGTACCCAGCAGGGCCTGCTTGGCTGTTGCCGCAGCAACCTGGGAGCAGACAAGCGCAGCTGCAGGCAGCACCCAGCTTGCCCATTGCTTTGGTGTGGAGCAGGCAAGCCCCGCAGAGAGCAGAGAACCACAGGGAGCGGGCCTAAGCCGTCAGCAGGACATGCCCTGAGGGCTCTCGGATATGCCCTGAGGGCTCTCACATCTAGTACACCACGCAGCCGGGCCCATGGAGGCTTCCACGGCCGGTGGACTCCCCTGCGGCTCCTGCAGAAGAGTCCTAACGGGCGAGCGAGCAGACACACGGGTCAGAGGCACCCCCGGCCATGTAGACCCCCAAGGCTCCTGTGGACGGGGCCATGGGCGCTCCCACAAGCGAGCAGAGCAAGCAAGGCAGAACCACGAGGTCAGCAGAGAGCAGGCTGAAGGGTCCCGGGTCAAGGGCATGTACCTTGGTTGCGGGCACATACCCTGTGGGCATGGGTCAAGGGCATGTACCTTGGTTGCGGGCACATACCCTGTGGGCATGGGTCAAGGGCATGTACCTTGGTTGCGGGCACATACCCCGCCCCCGTGCATGAATTTCATGCACCGGGCCTCTAGTATCAAATAAAGATCTGGACACATGATTACAATTCAATCCATTTTGTGAAGAACAGATAAGAGCCTACATTTTGGGGCAACCAAGTGAGCATTACTTTAAGAAGTACTTTTAGTAAAAATCAATGAGTGAAAATTAAGAGGTTGCTGATGGAATCAGCAAAGGTAGAGAGAGCAAGGCCCTATTGGCTAAGATGCCTCATTCTCATAGAAATGATATTAGAGGTCAAGCAATACATCCTATCCATTGCTCAAACCAGGAGAGTGGCCGAAACCGGTTTGGCTCAGTGGATAGAGCGTCGGCCTGCGGACTCAAGGGTCCCAGGTTCGATTCCGGTCAAGGGCATGTACCTTGGTTGCGGGCACATCCCCAGTCAGGGGTGTGCAAGAGGCAGCTGATCGATGTTTCTAACTCTCTATCCCTCTCTCTTCCTCTCTGTAAAAAATCAATAAAATATATTTTAAAAAAACAAAAAAAAACCAGGAGAGTGGTTTTCTATTGGGAATGCTTAAATGAAAAAGACTTCCTCTGGAGCTGAAGTGCTTATTGCATGGCAGTTTTTACTAAAATTAAGTGACGAATTTCCTCATCCATGTAAATCTTGAAGGTGACAAGCCTGCCTCTAGTATATGATCCAAGGAAATCAGTAAGTGGAAGAGGTAGCAATGCTTATTTGGGAATTATTTCCTTCCAGCAGTGCAACAGCTGGCTAAAAAGAGACCAGTGATTGAGATACATAAGCCCATTACCAAAAAGCAACCTGTTTGCATGTCGCTCAAGCAGCGCAGCTGCAAGCCTTCCGCAGTGTCTCTGACCTCTGTCGGGGCCCATGTTCTTGTTTCAGCCTTTGCTGGTCAGTCACATTAACTGTAATTGTCTACTCTGGAAAGTGTTTACATCTAAATAAAAGATGAAGAAGTAAAAGAGAAAAGATGGAGTGGCCTAAGGAGGAGAGAGAAAGGAAAAGGATGGAAAGTTATTTCACAACACACCACCGAAACTGGTGGATGAATTCTGGTGTCTAATCTTGGCGACAGGAATCACTGGCGAAGCACGAAGCTGGCAACTACTGTTAATCAGTTTGCCACTGTCTTCAGATTTAATGCAATATTTGGCTCAGACATTTTAAAAAATCCCCCATTCCAGCTAAAATATTTACACAGTTCTATGTGTCTCACTTAATGCCTGTTAAGCAATCGTCTTTTAAAACTCCACAGACACTTGTAAATCTGTCGGGAGAACTGTGGCCTATAAACAAAGCTTCATATAAAGCGGGCTGCACTGTCAATTCGCTGGGAGTTGGGATTTCTTAGATGCATTTGAAAATAATGTTGAAAATCAGAACTAGTTTGGCGTGGGTAACAAAGTGGCCAAGAATCTCGCTGGCGGGATGCTGTTAGTCTTATTAACGGGAAATCTCCAGACACTGACCTTGGCTATTTAAAGCCCCACTCTCCTGTAACCCTGTCATCGATCTGCCTCTCTGTTGAGTTATGGCACAGGGAAAGTTACTGGTCCAGCAGCCCCGGTCATCTGCATTCCATGGCCTGCCAGGTTAGAGAAGGTGAGGTGGTGAGGTTTGTAACAGGAGGCTACTATATGGTTCCATGCCACTTGACCATGTGTAAAAGTTTTAGGAAGGATGGGGATTCTTAGAGGAAAGGACAAGTTCTCCCCCAGTGGGGAGGCTAGGTATAACAGATTCTGAAATGCTTATTAAACGCCCTAATGTCGTTAGCCCTGATTTTAATGAGCACAAGTGATAAAAGTTAAAGGCAAGGGAGGCCCAGCAAAGCTGTGTGCTGCTGGCCGGGGGAGCCCCAGGAACTTGTCCCTGTCTTCAAGATGAGTCAGGTACTTGTGATAGGACCTCAAGCAACTTGCCCAGTTGTTTAATTATTCCTATTAGATTAGCTGCCTTTTTATTTCTACTCCATGTCACTGACTTGAACATGTCATTGAGTATGATTCCCAATTAATTTTATAACACTTTAAGGAAGAAAAATAATACACTTCATTTTAAAAACACAACCCCCACTTAAAACACTCAATTTTGGGTAGGGGGATAAAGAGAGGTGTGCCCAGGATTAAAAAAATAAACAAACAACAACAACAACAACAACAAAACACTAGGTATTTTTAATTCCAAGATACAGTTACTCGAACAGGAGGTAGCAAAATATTTGTTTGTTATCTTTACACTATCACCATCAGAAAGTGTTTTGCAAATTATTTTGTGAATCTGCCGAGTTCACAAAACTCTGCTCACCTTCCCACCTATCACACAGGCAGCAGGTTTAATCGCTGTTCTTAGACACAGATTACTGCTCCTGCCAGAAGAGAGATCAGAAGAGAAAATAGGAATACGTTTCTCCCCTAGAAAACGAGGGCAACACTTGCGCTTAAAATGGGTTTACAAATGACTTAATATGTCAGCGAGTTTATTTAAAATTAGCAGCTAACTCAGAGCTTTGAATAAATATTTGCTGAACAAATAAACTGATTGAAAAGGTCAAACAAGGTCCTCCTGGTATTTTGGAGATTTTTTCGGATAATGGAGATTTGATGGTCTTCTTAAAGACCATCAAAAATAGTCAAGAAAAGCACTTTTAAAACACAGTAAATGAGCAGTTTGAGTACATCAGCCATTCTAGATTTTCCTTGGGCTTTCCCCTTTCTGTGCATTATGGCACCGGGAAAGTTACTGGTCATCTATACTGAACTATACATAAATTCAGCTGCCTTTTATCTCTGTACTCAATGATTTCCTGAAAACTATACCAAGTTCTCAACTTGTATGATTAAAAATGAATGGCTCTTAATGGTCAAGGGTGTCTCGAACCTCAGCCTGCTTTATGTGTCTCATTTTATTCCTCAGAAGAACCCTCTGAGCTTGGTCCTGCTATCATCTCTATTTGGAGGTGAGAAGAGTAAAGTCTGAATTTAGGGATGTCCCACCCACTGGCCTTGTGCTGTCCTGCTTCCTACTCTCGAACCATCTACACGGAAGTGCCAGGAACCACTGGAGTATCTATGAAAGTGCTTTGCAAAAGTTAAGGAACAAGGCAATGAAAGCTAAAGTCACCAAGCATCACCACTGGGACCCCTTCATTTTAAATGGAAAAATAGAAGGCTGAAGAGGTTAGGTGAAGGGTAGGAGAAGGTCAGGTTATTCAATGGCGCAGAGGAGACCAGAACTAGGGCTGCTGATCCCAGGTAGGTCAATGACCTTTCAACAGGTACTTAAAAAGTAGAGTTACAGTCCACGACCTCTATCCATCTAAAAGCAATGCTGCAGCCAAGAAATCTGAGAGAAATAAAGATGTTGGCAAAATTCCAATCCTCTTTGCTGGGCTTAACAGGTCTCCCTCTAACTTCCTTCATTTGGTAGTCTGACACACAAAGACTCCATTTGTGACGTGTGAATCCTCCCTAGGGTCCAAGATACACAATTTTTTGGGGCAAGAAAATATTTTGATATTCACAAAACCACCCACAAATCTATTTCTGTGAAGAAAATATCTTTTTTGTTTTTGTTAGGATATTTTTTCCATTGATTTTTAGACAGAGTGGAAGGGAGGGGAGAGATAGAGAGAGAGAAACATCGATGTGAAAGAGACACATCTATTGGTTGCCTCCTGCACACACACTGACTGGGGCCGGGGATTGAGCCTGCAACTGAGGTATGTACCCTTGATCGGAATCAAACCTGGGAACTTTTAGTCTGAGGGACAATGTTCTAACCAATGAGCAAAAACAGCTATGCCTTGAAGAAAATATCTTGACCCCACACAAATTTATAGTAACATAGGCTTGGCAATCAATAATCCCAGCCATATTGCTTCCTATGTTGGAGACCTGTTTTCTCCACTATATATGCCTGCCTTACCCACTTCAAAGAATGAAGTTCTACATACAGGTATGCTATCACCATTATAATTACATTAGTACTTTTTCTTTTTTTTGAATGGGACATAATAGAAGATACTCTTGCCAACGACTTGCCAAATTTATGCTATTTTCCATTGCTTCTACTTGTAGTTTTTAAAAATATTTTTAAAAGCTTATTGATTTTTAGAGAGAGAAAGGGAGAGGGAGAGAGAGAAACATTGATGTGAAATCATAACATTGATTGGCTGCCTCCTCCACACCCTCCACAGGGGATCAAGCCTGAAACTCTAGATGGCATGTGCTCTTGACCAGGAATCAAATTGAAACCTCCTGGTGCACAGGCTGATGCCCAACCAACTGAGCCATAGCAGCCAGGGCCTACTTGTATTTTCTATTCCTTCTACAGTATGCTGAAAGTTTGCAGCTAGCAGGCTTCTCTCTGGTTTTCCTGGGAAATACTTCCCACAGTTGAGTAGAATCCTTATCAAGAGCAGTGTGCTATTTCTAAACAAGTGGAAAAAGTTAAAATACTGCTGTTAAGTACAGGTGTGAGAGATCAGTGAAGACTGAGGAGACATGGCAACTCAAAGCAATGTGGTACTCAAGGGTTGGATCCTGGAACAAAGACAGGGCACTAATGGAAACACTGGTGAAACCCAAATAAACTCTAGAAAGTTTAATTAACAGAAATGAATCAGTGCCAGTTCCTTAGTTTTGATGAATATATCACAACAACGTAAGATGTTGATGGGGGAACTGGATAGGGGCTATATAGAAACTTTCTATACTATCTTTGCAACTTCTATAAATCTAAAATTATTCCAAACTGAAAAATTTTTTAAAAGCCCATTTTTATAAAGATGTGAGCACCCTAGCTGGGCAGCTCAGTTATTTGGAGCATTATCCCGATATGCCAACATTGGGGGTTCAGTCCCTCATCAGAGCACACACAAGAAGCAACCAATGAATGCATAAATAAGTGGAACAACAAATCAATGTTTCTCTCTCTCTCTCCCCCCCTTCCCTTGCCGGAAACCAAACATCGAGACATTGGAAGTTAAATGTAAAAAGGGAATCCGGAATGCTTTGGTCAACCTTAATCGCTCTGAATGGTCAGAGCCAGTCACTCATTGTTTAGTTGAGACATTGGTAGTTAAAGCTACTCTCACCTGTTAATCATATGTAAATTTTTGCTGATTGTCTATTATTGGAATTTCCTGCCTAAAGGATATGGGTGTATCTCAGAACCTCAATAAAAGGGATAGCAAAGGCCAGCGCAGTGAGTAGTCCTCCCACTAGAGGTGGACTCCCGCCTGGCCCCCCATCTACCCAAATTAACTCTTTTCCAGTCTCTTCATTTTGATTGCGGCCTTCTCCAGAAACCGGACCTGAATGGGAACCCTGAAACACGCGGGACGTGAAAGGGGCTCCCACATTCCCTCTCTCCCTCCCTCCCTCCTTTTCTCTCTCTCAAATCAATAAATAAAAATGGAAGAAAAAAAGGTATGGGGAAGACACATGTAAAAGATTGAGAATAATTATAACTATCTAGAAAGATTCTGTGTTGATATTTGCAAAAACCATGACTCCACTTTAAAAATTCAAAAGGAAACCACAGCTGGTCTATTATGAATGTGGAGTGTGTAGGGAAGACCCACAAAACTCCATTCAACATATCTATAATTCAAGAAAAGGCCTCAGCCCTGCACCAAAAGACAGATCAATGCTACTATATTGAACTTGTTTTAGATTAAAGGTTAAGGAATGTTATATTATTTACTATGATTTCTGATTTGGGCCAACTTTGTTCCATTAATCAACCATATTGGATAAGAATTCTACTTATAAAGATTACTTCTAGATGGTACCAACATTAGTTTTTGAGGCATGGATTAATTTAAGAGACGATCCTTGAGAGCCATTTAGAAAGAGAATACCTGAGATCAAACCTGATAAGATTTTACAGTTGACTTTAGACCCTGTATATGACCTGAATTCCAGGAATTTTTAGCTGTTCTATTTAACTAAGTCCAGGGAAGAACCCAATAAGCCTTACTGCATAAGGAGAACTGTAGAATGCACTGAAATAGCACAGTAATAATAATCACCTTAGAAACTCAGAGTTGGAATGCACTTTTAAAATCATCCAGCACAACTACCCTCTTTAATGTTACCTGTCCTGCCCATCCACCATAACACAGTCTCCTAAGCAGAAGTGGGTGAGGCACCCACTACCTCTCAAGGCCATCAGTCGTCCCTTTGGGCAGCTTTAAAAATCTGTCTTCCTAAACCTTCTACCTGTTTATGCTCATTTGACATCTTTGCCCATAGGAAACAATCTAATTTCTCTCTGATAGCAAGGTCAGCAATTACCTGCAGTAAGCTTAGCCTTTTCTACCATTTATTCATTTGCTCATTCATTCATCCACTCAACAAATATCGGTTGAACAGCAACTATGTGGCAGGTACTGACCAACACATAGTAAACATAAACACTAAAAAGGTCATTGGACCCATTGGAGAAGGGGAGGGAGAGAAAATTTACAAATAAATAAATAAACAGAAAATAATACAGTATCAAAACTGTGGGCTATAAAAGACAGAGGCTATTAGAAGTTGCGGCTGAAGTTTGGGGGGTCGGGGAAGGCCCAGGGCGTGGAGATATCTACATGAAGAACATTCCAGGCAGAGGGAATAGCTGCCCCAAAGGTCCTAAAGCAGAAACAAGCTCACTGGGTGGGAACCCAAAGAAGGCCTGTGAGTTGAGTGGGCAGGAGGGGATGAGGTTCCGTGCGATGAGACAGGGAAGGTGGACATGGGCAAATTGTGTAGAAACTTATAAGGCACGGCTACAAGTTTTGAAGCTGGATTTTATTCCAAGAGCAATGAATATGAACCAACAAAGTGGCCTGACCTGCCTGGTGTATGGAGCCTCTATTAAAGGGAGGGCAAGCGTGGAAGCAGGGCTACTGGTGAGGAACCTGGTGCGATGGCCCATGCGTGGAGGTGGAGAGCAAGAAACTGATTCAAAGTGTGTTTTGAAGGAAGATTCAATAGGATTTGCTTATGGACTGGATGTCAGATATAAAGGCACAAAGGGAGTCAGGAGTAAGTGTTTTCCTTTTGCTCCTACTCTGCAAAGGGGCTTCCTTCATACAATCCCCCTCTCACATAATCCGGAGTGGGCAGGATACCCTCCGTTTCACACAAGGACACTGAGAGGTGGGGGATGACACTGCCGGCCAAGGGTGACACAGCCTCCGAGGCACGCATTTGAATTCAGGGACTGTGACTCAGGCTTTTCCATGACAGTAGCTTTACTTCAATATTTTATGTTTCTTATTAAAGAAAAGACAAAATAAATTCTATTTACGGTGCTGATTTATAAATAAGGGTAAGAAATAAAGTGAAAACTGAGAGGAGGGAACCAGGGCAACATAACTCATCCTTCCCACCTACAGATGTCACAATTGCGGCTTCAAAGAAAAACACAAACTTCTTCCATTAATTAAAGGGGTGAATCGGGTTTCAGTTTCCGTGTCCCCTCTCCTTTCCATACAGCTTGGCTTTGAAGGCGCTCCATTTGGGAAATGTGTGACCTTTACCCATCATGCTGCACTTAATTGAATGCTTTGCATCAAAAGTCACCACGCTAATCAACATTTTACATCCACTGCCTTTCTGAAACTCTTACCCCAGTTCCTTATGTCTGTTTTGTTGAAATCGTTTTACAAAAATAAATCATATCAAAGTTTTTCTTTTATTATTTCTAAAACTTTGCTAGCAAAACTAAATATTTTTAACACCATGGCAACGTGGTCAGGACTCTGGCTAATGTATCCAGTCCGCAGCAGAGTTCAGACTCAGCACACCACGGCAGTGGACAAATGGGCTAGGAGGAGGAAAGAGCCATGGATTAGGCACGGTCAATAATCATTCAAGGCATGTCTTCTGGAGCTTCCTAAAAGGTGATAAACTAGCCAGGCTTGTCCTAACGGATCAATTTCCCCTCTCCCTTCTAGGACTCACCAATATGCACACATTGAGCAAACTGCATGGCTCTGAATGAGATTAAGTAATACCTCCCTCACCTTCGCAAGTACTTCCTCAGCCATCTGTTCATCTGACCCTTCCTCTATCCCTCGGAGTTGGGCAGGCTCACCGAGGTTAAGTGATTTGTCAGAGTTGCATGGCTTATCATGTGGTTAGTAACAGGCAGAACTAAATTTTTTAAACTGTATCTCTTATGTCTCAGCCCGGTACTCCTTTCCACACACTAGCTTCCACTGTTGAAATTTAACTAAACTGTCACAAATGCTGTGGGTTTTATTTTTTTGTATATTTATTTATTACATACATGCACATAGTTAAAAAAAATAAATGAATTCTGTGCACTAGACAAAGAGCAGATCCCAATCTCCCGTCACACCCACCACACGCAGTCCCTCACAATATAGCAGCACTGTGACTTTCAGACTAGTATTCAGTGTTGACATTTTTATGACTTTGCAAAAACAACTCCCAGTCCCAGCTGATATATGTAAATTCTGGTTGACTCGTCTTTTCTAAAACACTGCTGCCCAAACTACCTAATTCATAATTTGCTCTGCTTTCTATGCATTTACCACTAAATGGACTCCAAAGTTACTAGTTGTGTAAATCCTGTCAAAGCATTCAGATACATGAGACTGCATATTTCTCAAGAATCTTCTTCATGGTTCTTCTGACCTAATCTAATCTGGAATGTTTGCTCTTCGTGCCTGGTTGTCATCCTGAGCCCGATGTCTGTGGGGCAGCCCTTCACCTCCCTTTTCCACTGGATTTTTTATTTCCTGTCACCTTTGTCTTCCCATTTGGTGGTAAAGCACATTCTCTAGCAACATCTTGAGGATGGTTGCATGGGAGATACGTTTTTTGAGAATTTACATGTCTGAAAACACTTTTATTCTACCCTCGTATTTGATCAATAATTTGGCTGAGTAAGATTCTGGAATAGGAATGATTTTCCCTCTGATCCATTTCTAGCTTCCAGTGTTCCTATTGCAAAGCTTGAAGCCATTCTCCTTGCTGATTCTCCCTGTGTAACTTGTTTCCACATTCACCCCTTCCTCTCCCCAAAAAGCTTTTCTTTTTGGTCCGAGTATTCTGAAATGCTCTAACAATGGTATGGATGTTTTATTCTCTGAGCCTTTTAAAATTAGGAACTTATGTCCATCTTTTTTGGAAAATTTCTTGAATGATTTTATTGATTTATTTACATATGAATATTTATGAATGCATATGTACGAGTTTACGTGTGAGTTTGTGGTGTGTATGAATCTGGTGGTAAAAATTGGATTGCTTCTCACCTTTCTCCACTCCTGGAATAGAATTCAGCTTTCTTGTTTGGCTAATTCATTTATCACTTGGCCATCTACAGAAATATTGTGGTCATGGTTTTCTCTCTTGTTCTGTGTTCTTGAGTTCATGCTTTTAAAGAACTCTCTCTACTTTTGCTTTACTAATTTTCAAGAGGAACTGAAATCCCACAAGAGTGTTCAATTCAAATGAGTGTTCAGTTGGCCATCTCTTCTCAGAAGTCCTCCCAGAGTTTTCCAAAGTGTTCCTCTTCTCTTTCTCTCTTGAAGAAGGCATATTCTCATGGAGAGAAAACCATCTGATCATACTAGGTGGTAGAAGTCATTCATCCTGCAAATCAGGGCTGGCTCCAAGCACAGAAGTAATGGTCTGCTCAGCTGTGTGAGTTCACAAGTCCTGGAAGGTTCTTGGACTTTCACATCTATGTCAGAAGCCATGTAATTACATATATGGAAGTCAAAACCATGTGGGTTGCCTTGGAGTGCCCCTGTAGTACTCTGTTATTTGTTTGACTAACCACATCGGGACATGTAGGGACAAAACACAGGCTAGATAATTGTCAGAGAGAGAGCTGAAGAGTGAGTATGTTGGAGAAACCAAAAGAGATTGATAGGCAGGTCACTGGATGATGGAGATTACAACAGGTAGATTAGTTGAGTGGTTATGGGTAGAGAGAAGAAAAAGCCTAATTCTAACCCAAAGATTATTTGTATTCCCTGTAGAAGATGAACTAGAGAACTAAGTGGACCTTATTCTCCAAGTTTTATCATCCTAGATCATTTTTTAGTGTCTGAGGGTTGGGTCTGCAAATAGTAAAAGATTAAAGCATGATATAGTGGAAAGAGTATACGCTTTGTAATCAGATAAACCTGTTTCAAATCTCAACTTTGTCATTAGTAGCAAAGTTGCTTCAACTTCTTTACTGTAAAAATGCAGGAAGTACTTGTTTTGAAGTAGTTTTAACAAATATAAATGATGAAAGCAAATTTGGTAATTGATCATTAAATGGTAACTTGTCATTAGTAATTGTGGAAATGGACACGCACTGTACCCTTATATTTATTGCACCTCAATCCATTGTCTACCCTTGCAGGGATTTTATGAGAGATTATTTAGAATTGTCAGCACATAATGGTAATAAAATGTGAACCAACTTTTAGTAGGTTTTATTATTGCTGCAAAATTCTGGACAGATGTGCCAGATAAAAGACAGGACACCAAGTTAAATTTGAATTTGAGATAAACAAGAAATAATTTGTTTAGTGTACGTGTGTCCCATGCAATACTGAGACACACTGATGCTCAAAAAATCTTGTTTACCTGAAATTCAGATTTAATAAATCTGGCAACCCTGAGGGCACCCCATACTGCATGCTCCATAGTAGGTTCCCTGACTATATTTATTGCAAATACAAAGGAACAGCCATTACAGACTTTCTTTAAATTGTTTCCTTTGCTCCCTGAGATAATATCAATAGGCAATCATTTTTTAAAATTCTGGCCCAGTCAGCATGGCTCAGTGGATGAGCATTGACCTATGAACTAGGACAGTGGTCGGCAAACTCATTAGTCAACAGAGCCAAATATCAACAGTACAACGATTGAAATTTCTTTTGAGAGCCAAGTTTTTTAAACTTAAACTTCTTCTAATGCCACTTCTTCAAAATAGACTCACACAGGCCGTGGTATTTTGTGGAAGAGCCACACTCAAGGGGCCAAAGAGCCGCATGTGGCTTGCGAGCTGCGGTTTGCCGACCACTGAACTAGGAGGTCATGGTTCGATTCCCCATCAGGGCACATGCTCAGGTTGTGGGCTTGATCCCCAGGGTTGTCCTGGTCAGGGCACATGTCTGGGTTGCGGGCTCCATCCCTGGCGTGGGGCTTGTAGGAGGCAACTGACCAACGATTCTCTCTCATCATTGATGTTTTTCTCTCTTCCTCTCTGAAATCAATAAAAATACGTTTTAAAAAATTCTGTTTTGGGATCAGCAGTACTGACTGACTTAGTCGACCAAGGCCACACTTTCATCCAAGTGTTGGACAGATACATAGATTCTAGGCTGGGGAGAAGCCAACATGGTCAGAAGACAGAGTCAAAGAGGCTGATGGAGAGGCAAACTGGAACCAAAAACTGGATAGTGGCCCTGGCTGGGTGGTTCAGTTGGTTGGAGCATCATCTTGTATACCAAAAGGTTGCAGGTTAGATCCTGGTCAAAACACATACCTTGGTTGCGAGTCTGATCCCAGTTAGGGAATGTGTTTGGGAGGCAATGTTTCTCTCTTACTGCGATGTTTTTCTTATTTTCTCTCTCTCTAAAAATCAATTAAAAACAAAACAAAACATATCCTCAGGAGAAAATTTAAAAATAAAAAAACTACACAAAAGCAGTCAAGAGCAAGATGAAGTGCATGTTCTGCTAACTGCCCTTTCTACCTTCCTCCACCATGGGGACACCAATGCTCTGCAGGCAGAATCCTTTGCAGATGCCATCAGTGCTCAAAGTGTCAACCCCCATAGATGGAGTTACACATATGTTGATATATATGCGATTTGATATGTATGCTATGTTGTTGTATTGACAACAAGCTTCAAAACTTCATATGTCAAATTTGCTGAAGGTGTTAACATCATAGATATTTTTACACTTAAAAATGTCAAATTTCATACAAAAAAAGAGAGCATTTGTGGGAAGTTTTAATTCATTACTTTATTTTGAAGGAAAAGTGCTGGTGAATATTTTGGGAAGCTTATGGTGAACATGCTCCATCTCAAGATAGTTGTGATGCTGTTTTAAACGCTTTCAAAATGATGATTTTGATGTGAAAGACAAAGAACGTCCAGGTCAACCAAAAAAGTTTGAAGACCAACTATTAAAAGCATTATTGGATGAAGATTCATGTCAAACTCAAAAACAACTTGCAGAAAGATTAAACGTTGCTCAGCAAACAATTTCCAATTGTTTACAAGCAATGGAAAGATTTTAAAGGAAGGAAAATGGGTGCCACATCAACTGAACGAAAAACAAATGGAAAACCGAAAAGTCATCAGTAAAATGTTGCTTCAACAGCACAAAAGAAAGTCTTTTTTGTATCGAACTGTGACTGGTGATGACAAGTGGATTTATTTTGAGAATCCCAAATGCACAAAATCATGGGTTGATCCAGGTCAACCATCAGCATCGACTGCAAGGCCAAATAGCTTCGGAAAGAAGACAATGCTCTGCGTTTGGTGAGATCAGGAAGGTGTGGTGTATTATGAGCTTCTAAAGCCAGGTGAAACCATTAATACTGATCACTACTGACAACAAATAATCAATTTGAACCATGCTTTGATGGTGAAATGACCAGAATGTGCCAGAAGACACAGCAAAGTAATTTTGCTTCATGATGACGCACCATCACACACTGGGAAGTATTAGTCCACCCGCTGTATTCACCAGACCTTGCTCCTTCAGATCACTACTTGTTCCTATCAATGGCACACACACTTTCTGAGCAGCACTTCAAAACGTACAAAGAAGTGGAAAATTGGGTCTCTGAATGGTTTGCCTCAAAACAAGAAAAGTTCTATTGGGACAGTATCCACAATTACTTGAAAGATGGGGGAAATGTGTAGCTAGCGATGGACATTACTTTGAATAAAGCACTTTTGATGTTTCTCTTGAAATTATCATGTTTTCTTTGATTATAAAATCCGCATTATTAACCGGTACACCTAATATTTGCCCACTTAAGTGAGCTAACGGGCAAAAGAGAGGACTCTTTCCACCTTTCAGGAGAAACAACAGGTAGTCTATTGCTTACCATGTAGTTTCAAACAGGAAATATTTTCCAACATGTAAATAATATAGCTCATAGTGATTAACATTACAAATAATAGATTAATATGGAAAAAACTATGACTAATCCTTAATCATAGTACTCTATCTGCCTATAACTGAGAGTTGACTATAAATTAGGTGTTTTTTTTTAAAGATTAAAAAATATATATATTAGAAACATCAGTGATAAGAATTAGTGATCAACCACCTTCTGCACACCCTCTACTGGGAATGGAGCCTGCAACCCAGGCATGTGCCCTGAGAATCAAACCATTACCTCCTGGTTCATAGGTCAACACTCAACCACTGAGCTATGCTGGACTAGCTAACATTTTTTTTAATTGATTTTTTTTTTTAGAGGAAGAGGAAGGGAGGAGAGAAACATTGATGTGAGAATGGCACATCAATAGGCTGTCTCCTGCATGCCCCCTAATGGTGATCGAGCCCCAACCTGGGCATGTGCCCTGACTGGGATTCGAACCAACAACCTTTCAGTACACAGGATGACACCCAACAACTGAGCCATACTAGCCAGGGCTATAACTTATGTTTTAAAACTTGATTTTAATTGTAAAAATGTCATATGCATATCCTAATAGTCAAACTATTGCCACTACACCAGTCTTAGCCAAGGGCCAGGAGAAATGTATAAATGTTCTCACTTCATGATTTTACATGTGTAGGTGTGTGGTTTCCTCCCTAATTTCCCCTCTTTTACTGATTAAAATGGTTTCTAAATAACATCTTTGTATTTTTGGTGAGCCTTTAGAAGGTAGTGGAGCTTAATGAATGAATTCAATCTGCCATCTTCATCTGGACAACACATTGACTATAATTTAGAAAATCTACCACCACCCCTCCCGACAACAAAAACCACCACTCTTTCTTGAACTGTTACTTTCATGTATGTATGAATTTATATCCTTCTATAATTTAAATTTTGAGTAGAATTTTAGGTACTAGCATTATACAAACAGAGGCTCATCTGGATGATATAGGATTTATCTGGTCACTCCATTAAAATAAGGACATCAGAATGGAAAATGCCTATAGATGTATTTCAATATAAAGTTAGTTTAGAACTATTACTATTCAAACTTAAAATAAAAATTTTAGCATTTTTCAATGCCTAGACTATGCATTTCACACAGCATCTCACTTTAAAAAGGCTTAAAAGAGTTAACATTTTAGGATAAACATTTATCAGGTAAACATTTATAGAGTGGTAACAGATATCAAAAAAGTCAACAGAGACTCTTGCCTTTCCAAAAATGTATAAGTGTATTTCCAAATATTTCTAAATGGTTCATCAGAAAGGACATGTTCAAATATATACTTAAATATTTAGGGAAAAAGACATCATTGGAATGATCTTAAAACACACACAAACTTGCACCTCAGCCAACATTCTCAGATAAGTTTGTATATCTTACACTGAGGGTTAACTGCTAATTCCATTTTCCCAATTTATATATGCAATAACAGGGCTCAGAATGCATCCTTTCCAATGCAGATTTAGATCATAGTTAGCTGGTTAAGTAGCCCACCCTTAATGACAGGGGTTACTAAGTAACTTTTGTTAGCTAATGACAATTTATTTTTATAAAAATAATTTTTTAATTGAGTTAAGAGAGAGAGAAACATCGATTTGTTGTTCCACTTACTTATGCATTCATTGGTTGATTCTTCTATGTGCCCTGCCAAGGGATCAAATCCACAACCTTGGCGTACAGGGACAATGCTTTAATCAACTGAGCTACCCGGCCAGGGCTATTTTTCTTCTTAAACTTTTCGGAATAGGATGACTTTTCAACACCTATCTGAAGAGTTCCTGTCTTATCTTCCAACAAAAAAATTAATTAACCTTCTTACTTTCATAGCCAGAGTGAATTTTTCATAATTAAATACTATTGCAGGATGATGTGAAACAAATGTGGATTTGGGAGTGGTGACACTAGGGTAATTTTGAGTAACACTAGTGCTATTCATTTTGGCTTTCAGGCATCAACACTTCCAAGAGGATGCGACCCACTCTGTTTACATGGATAACAACTAAGGACAGTATGGTCAGGGAGTATTAAGAGCAACATTAATGGGCAAAGAGCATAATTGTTTATCACAGCTCCTCCTGTTAAGGTCAACCAGGAATGACGATTTAATAAATAGTTGTGTCTTTATATTAAAAACTTGATAGCGATGTCAGCCTCACTTCTTAAGCTATATTTCACAGAATGCATGTTCTGCAACATATTACTAAGTATTTAGTGAAAGAAAAAAACACACAAAACACACATACACACAATGTTTCATGTTTTAAGTTGAGAAATGCTGTTTTAAAGAGGGATAAATCGTGGGGTTTTTTGTGTGTTCTTTTTTTTTTTTCGTTAATTGCAGAACTTCCTAAAATCTTTAATAAACTCATGTGCACTGTGAATTCCTATGATGTGATTTCAGGATAGAGCATTTCCAGGTTTATCGGACTAGCGACTCTTTCTTTAGAAAGCACTAATTCACATTTTCTGCAGTACTGGTGAGCACTAGTACCTGGGAAATCCCAAATCTGTGGCCTCAGCAATGGTGTATATGTGTGTGTGTGTGCGCGCACGCACGTGTGTGTATGTGGTGTGTGACTGGTATCAACTGTCACAATCAGAAACACACCTTTGGTGTGTTTGTTTTCTATTGCTACTATAACAAATTGCCACAAACTTAAGTGTCTTAAAACAACACGAATATATTACCTATAGTTCCATATGTTAGAAGTCTAACCTGGGTCTCACTGGGCTGAAATCAAGGTGTTGACAGGCTACAATCCTTCTGGAGGCTCTAGGGAGAATCTATTTCTTGCCTTTCCCAATTTTGGAGGCTTCCTGCATTCCTTGGTTCATTGCCCACTTTCTCCATCTTCAAAGCCAGCAACATCGCATCTCTCTGATCATTCTACTGTACTACCTCCTGCTGACCACCGACAAGGAAAGTTCCCAACTTTTAAAGATCCATGTGATTAGATTAGGTGCACTTGGCTAGTCCAGGGTAATCTCCCCATCTCAATGTCAGCAAAGTCCCTTTTTGCCATGTAAGGTAGCATGTTCACAGATTCCAGGCTTAGGGTTTGGACACCTTTGGGAGCCATTATTCTGTCTACTACCACATAGGTCGATAATCATACCTTTAGAATTTTGGCCAGCAAGGTCAACAAATACGAAAGAGAGCAACTATTCCTACTGCTTGCTGGATTTCCCCCAACTATTACTTATAACATCACAGTATCAGGAAAATCAAAATTATCATCTCATTAAGGAATGTAGAACAGTGAACAAAATATGGAACATGTTCCCAAGCACCAAGAACTTGGTTCCGTCTCCACAATGCAGAGAAGAGTGTACAACTGTTCTGGGAATTCAATTCTCCACAAACAGCCAGCTGGCTGACCAACATTATGGGCCTGATTCTATAAGTTGTGCATATTCCAGTAAGAGGTACTCACATACCCCCAGTCGGCTTTATTGAAGCTTTCCTTACTAAGGCAGTGTGCATTCATGACCTCCTATGATGTATGTACTATAATTGCCCCATTTTGTGAGTGAGAAATTAATACACTCTATGGTTGTTACTTGACAAGATCTTACTTTCACCAAACCAGTAAAAAATGCATCTGATTCCAAAGCCTGAGGTCTTAATCTTATGCAATACTGTGTCTATTCACTTTTATAACCCATCTCTCCCACAGGTCCTCCCCCTTCTATCCCCAACCCAAGGGTTTCCTTATATGGTTCCAGGAGTATGAGTAGATACAGTTGTACTCATGCACATGTTCAGTGATGTTCTTTCTGTATTTTTATGAGTCTTTATGCCTTGATTATATATATGCCTTTCTGTTTTGATCTATGATAAGGTATGGAGACTGCTGGGCCACTGGTAGGATATGTCATGAGTACATGGCTTAAAGTCACATCTAGTTTTAAAATGTGGCTAGGTCGTCACCTGTGAAGTAATTTAGCACGTTACGTGAGCACCATAAACTTCAGTTTCCTCCTCTTATGAGAGATCAGTAACAATATCTGCTTCAGAGGGTCATTGTAAGGATTCAAGAAATGATATATGCAAAGCACCTGATAGATAATAATAATGTATTATTACTGCATAATGCAATAAACTGAAGTTGATACTATTATCATCAATTCCTTGCTGTGTTTACCGACATAAGAGTGCTATTCAAAGTTCTTGTCTCTATGAAAGGTGCTTATTGAAAACATCTACTTAAATCAGTGACATTTGTACAGCCAACAATCCTAGTTTCATTCTCATCGTATTGTTAAGGTGTGGTTCAGGCTACTCAAAACAAATTTCTTCTAAAGGGCCATGACTGCCGGGAGAACCGGGGCCTGAGACTTCTTGAAATTTGCTAATCACATCTGGTTTAGCTTTAGACATTTTCTGGGGTTTTGCCAGCAGCCACGACATTTTAATGGCTACAATAAACCTCAAAGCCTCATCAAATCTTTGCTGTATGTGTGAAAATTATGTCCTCTTCAATTAAACATTCAATCTAGGCTCACACCAAGGCCTTATGGAAAAGGCGGTGAAACCTGAATGGGGACGGGAGATGAAACGGACCGCCACGACTCTGGCCATCTTGCCAGATGGTATTTAGAAGAAAAAGAAATTCATTAGAGAACCAACGGTCTGTATTTTCTTTAAATATTTACTAGGTACCTTTCATGTGTTAAAAACACTGGCATCCCTAAAGATTAGCAGGGATTTTTTTGTTTAAATATTCAATGTGTGTGGGGGAGTCCTAGTTTCCTCAGTCGCCTTTATGGTACTTCCTTGGTGAAGTCCAATACAAAGAAGAAAAATAACTGTGATGATCCATTTTCCTTCCTAGGGCAGCCCCTCCAGCTGCAGAAGTTTGATATCTCCTTAAAATTGACTGAGAAAAGTGTCAGCTGAGTACTGAGATCTGCAATGACAGCTAGGATTTCCTTAGAGAAAATAAGATACACCAAAGTGGGGAGCTTTGGGGAACCCCTGCCTGCCCACTGTCTTCCTTTTTATTATTTATTGATTTTTTACAGAGAGGAAGAGAGAGGGATAGAGAGTTAGAAACATCGATGAGAGAGAAACATCAATCAGCTGCCTCTTGCACACCCCCTACTGGGGATGTGCCCACAACCAAGGTACATGCCCTTGACCGGAATCAAACCTGGGACCCTTGAGTCCGCAGGCCGACGCTCTATCCACTGAACCAAACCGGTTTTGGCCACTGTCTTCCTAATTCACTCTTCTCATCCCTTTGTTACTTATCATCAAACACACAGGAGTCCAAGGGAGGTGCCGAACCAGGATGCCTTAAAGAGGAAGTCCCTGGAAGGAAGGCCGGGGAGGAGGAATGATCACACACAGATCAGGCTTCTGTTCAAAAGACAAGAGGAGTGAGCAGGCCCAGGCTGTTAAAGGGGCCATGAGCTGGGGGGATGGGCCTTCAGGGGCAGCCAAGGAGTGAACAAACATGGGTCTTCGCTGCCACTGCTCACCTGCAGCCATCCTGGGGACTGGCCGGGTCCTAATTCCATCCCTGGAGAGGGACAGAGGAAACAGCTCCATGATGGCTTACTCTGCTTTACTCAAGTAAGAATCAAGCTCCTCATGTTAGACAAGAACAAAACTGTCATTTTTATTTTATTTTTTTTAGGAAAGGGAATAGAATAACCACAAGTCCACATATTGCATTCCTGAACAAAGCATTCATTTGGTTGAATTCACGCTCTCAACCACATCAACAAGAGGGGGAAAAAGTCCACATGTTCCTTTAAAAATAATTTACAAGGTAAAAATATTCACTTGTAACCACTGTTCTTATTTAAGCAAGTTTATGCCCAAAGTAAAAACAAATGGTTTTCCCTGCCACTCTGAGCAGACCTTGCCCCTTCACTTCCAGTCCAAGCTGTTCTCTGTCTAAGACTTGGGTTTCTGAGCACTCTTTCACAATAAACATTTTTTGAATGTTTATTTTATGTCTTAGTGTAAAAATATTCCTGGTTCAAGCTCTTCATTTCCTCAAGCTCGCCTTTTGGCACTCTGGGCTCCATTTCCACATTAACACGCTCCCTAAATCCTCCACAGAGCTCTTCAGTTGGAGCTACAAAAGCTCCAGCGCAAGTATTTATATTCTTGGACAAGGAGATGTCTCCACAGTGAAAACACAAGACTCTCGAAATGCCAAAGGAAAATTCCTGCCCAAGAGAAGCATATTTTCACCTTTTAAAAAAGCCCAAAGGGCTTTCAGAATATTGTTTTGAATAATTAAAAAATGTAAAATAAATGAAAATAGAATGTCTTGCCATCCTTCATAGACTCATATATATATAAACCAAATATATAGGAACACGTGTGTGTGTGTGTGTGTGTGTGTGTGTGTGCATGCGCGCTTGTGTGTGTATGACAAGAAGAAGGAGAGGGCATGGGAGCGGGGATGGAAAAGGGAGCTGGAGAGAGAGAAGGCAGCATAGTAAACTTGTTTAGAAAATGCATGAGTTTTAATCAGATAGAATTCAGTAAATCTGTTTTGCACTGCCTGTGTGAACATAACTTCTCCAAGCCTCATTTTTCTTATCTGTAAAAAGAAAGTTAGTATAGTTCCTGCTTATTAGATTTGTTATAAGAATTATATGAGACCACAGTAAGCATCCAGTAAAGGGTTTGGGCTGTTAATATTATTATTATTAAAATTATATCTATTATTTGTTGGGAAATGTGGATAAAACAAGATGCAGATATAACAAGTACTAACACTAGTAAAAGAGAGAGATATATGTAAGTCCAGTGCCTCCAAAAAGTGCCTAGAGATGGAACGCTTCGTGAGGGTTGTAGCATACCTTAGCTGAGCTCTACACCCGTTCCATTCCATGAGCCACACACAAATAATCCTCTTAAATCATTTTTAAAAACTCTTAGCTATTATCATAACAGAACAGTTCCTGTTACCTTCCAGTTGCCTCTTCAGTTTTCTCAAGTCTTTGATGAGGTCTTCAAACTTGACTTGGGAAGCCAGAAAGAAATCTTGTGGTTCAGGCAGGGGGAAAACACTCTTTTCTGTTCCTGCTTCCTAAAAGATATGGTGGAGAAAAGCACATTATACTTCCCAATTGTCACTTTCAGTTGGAATTCCAAAGCATTTCTTATTGAATGTTTGAGTAAACATCGCAGCAACATTCCTCTGCGGTTCCTCAGTTTGGACTGGTTACTTTGAAGAGCTTTGTTGTCTTTCACAACATCTTTTTGTTCATACTGGCATTTAGATTGGCTATGGCATGGGTGAGGTTCCATTTTGCCTCATGAATAAAAGAGAAAATTGTCAGGTATGTCCTGATCTTGGGCACTCTATGTCCATGGAAAAGGATATAGGAGGAACACATGAAAGTATTTAAATAAAAGTCCCTGTTTGGGTTGCACATGGTAGCAATTAGAGAACTCATCGTTGAGGTATGTCAATGGGTGTGAATCGGAAGGTACTGAGTAAGGCAGTACTGCAATGAAAGAAACAATCACCTTGCCTTACACCTTTACCTACCTTCCTCTGCACCTTAAAGCACGCATGCACACATGTGTGTGTGTATGGGTTGGGGACGGGGGATTGAATTCTTCACATATTTGTAAAAATTTTCCAAATGTTGTTTGGCTACTCTTACCACATATTTAATGTGGACATGACTCGGTATAGTTTTTGACAAGTACCACAAGTATCCCTCAAAGACCGCCTGAGCTGAGAAACATCTTGAGGGATAAAACATTCATCAGGCACATTGAGAGATAAGCTGAGCCTCAAATTTCTTTTCCAGTCTATCTGGCTTCTTCCTGGGTTGTTTAATGTAGCTTCGTATCTTGCTCATCTCAGACAATCCTCAGGTCTCTCCACATAGGCTACTTTGCCAGCTTTCCTTCACATTCCATTTTTCCTACTGCTATTAGGACTGGTTCCAGACTCTAAAACTGCTTTACAAGGCACTTTATGATCTGGCCTCTGTCTACATCTCCAGCCTTATTTCTACCTTCCCCCTATTTCTAACTCCCTTCCCCAAACTTCCATAAAATAATAGGACAGGTCATG
This sequence comes from Cnephaeus nilssonii, assembly GCF_951640355.1. Lineage (NCBI taxonomy): Eukaryota > Metazoa > Chordata > Mammalia > Chiroptera > Vespertilionidae > Cnephaeus > Cnephaeus nilssonii. Next base: position 37,919,202 of record NC_137075.1, on the reverse strand, counting down.
GTCTCTTGCCTCTAGGCTTTTGTAAAACTTTTCTATGAAACTGTCCCTTTCCAACCCTTCCCCAGAACATCCTCATACCTCCTTATTCATACTCATCCTTCAAATCTCAAAACAGATATCACTTCCTCAAAGATTCCCCCTAAGTCCCAGCAACCAACTCATGGTGTTTCCAAGAGCCCCTCGTATTTACCATTCTCACAGCACTTACCAACATTAATTTACAAATTTCCTGTTAGTTTGTACGTCTTCCCTACTAGACAGGAAGGCAGGAACTGTGCCTTGGTCTCCATATAGACTGTAACCTCTGGCCTCTCAATAAATTCTGTTTGGAAACATCACAGAGGAGCTACCAAACACTACTCTGGGAAATCTGTACCTTCAGCAGGAGACATCTAACTTACCTTCATATTTTCATGTGGTTTCAGGAATTCCCTTGACTCTTCCCCTTTCTTTAAGACCTTTAGCTTTACTTGGATGCTAAAAGAAGGCGGTTCTCCTCATTTGCATAGGACAATATTTTACATGACCAATGCACTTTTTTTCATCTTCCTATACTTATTTGACTACTTTAACGACCATGGAAGCAGTATCTAGTCTGAGTGCCAAGATGGAACGACATCTAAGACGCTTGCCACAAAACTCCATGGTGATCTACACTGGAAGGACTCATGAATAATATCTCTTTCTATTTTCCAAAACTTTTTATCAAACTCAGTCCGGCTTCATTTTTCTTTTTTTAATTGAGAAAATGCTGCTGAGCCAATCAGCCTGGTAGTAGTTCTTGTGAAATTTGCTCAATTAGAGTTCAAAAGACATGGCTCTAGATGGGTTTCTTTAAACTTCACAGACCTAGACTTGGACCCAAAACCTGGCATGAGTGGAAGAAAGCCTGGAACAGAAGTCACCTTTCTTCAGCTAATTGCTCATCACTACTAACCACAGAAATCATCACATATGCTCCTAAAGGGAGAGGATCGTTTAATAAATCACAACATTCTACGCTCTTGTTGAGTGAAATGCATTTTGCACAGTGAAAACTAGGGGAGGACCACACGAATGTTGACTTCTTGTTTTTCCTAAGCTGGACCATTCCAAGTTTGAAACTATTCTTACGGTAAGATTTTCCTCTGGAAAGCTGATTTCACTGGGTTTGTCTTTCTTCAACGAGCCATATATCATAGGCAAATCTCAGTCTTCCTACACAATGCATCTGACTTGGTTGAATCAGACACCAGGAGGTATATCTGCTCACGTCAATCTGGGATTAGAAAAGTCACCTCTCAGAATGCTTCTGCCACACCGGTCCCTGCTGCCAGAACTTGGGGTACGTACATATTGCCTGAAGCAATATACCTCCCCACTCTACCGGAAAATAGCTTTCACCTCCTCATACCTAATTCTTTACAGATGCCTCTTATTACATTCTTGTCAATATTTGCAGAATATACAACTCAGCAAGTATTTATCAGGCACCTACATTACAGACACTAGAAAGAGATAATGAGTTCTGGATCTCAGGAAGCAATACCAGGGCAATGGTAATTGCTCATTGATATCTGTAGATGAGGCAGAAAACATATTTTAAGTGAGTCATACAAACAAAGTGTTCTTGGGCTTAAAACAAGTAAAAGACGACGAACTGAGCAAAGCCCTCTTGGAAGAAGGGTCATGTAAGATTGCAATATTTTTTTAGTATATCTTTTTCTCCTTTTACAAAAGTGACACATGTTCATTAGGCTTAGTAATTAAAAGGAAGAAGAAAGTAAAAATCTCTTACAATTCTACTATCCAGAAATAATCAAACATTTTAATATACATCCTTCCAGGTATTTCTGTGTGTTTGTGTGTATTTATATTTACATATTGGGGAGATTACAGTATATATTATTCTAAACACATTTGTAATTTAAAAACAGATCAAGAGCATTTTCCAATGCCAGTAAATATTCTCTTAGACACTTTCCATAGTAGCGTATTCCATTTTATGACCCTAGCATAATTTATTTGACCTTAGTTTCTACCTTTTGACACCTACTAAAAAATTCTGTGATATTTTGCTACTACAAATTATTTCATATAAAATAGTGATACATGTCCTTATTTTTTTCTAAGGATAAAAACCCCTAGAAATATGTATAATATTACACATATTCATAGGGTTTCAGATACAGAAAGGTCAAAGTCTCACTAGCCCATACAGCATATCTGAATTAGGAAAAGGGGTCCCCTGTAAGCAGGCACAGCTCTCTGGGCAAACAGCTTGACAAGCACATGATATGAATTTTTTTCAAGGTACCCATTATGGACATATAGCTCGGTGAATCCAGAGCAAACCAGATAAGGGTCTCATTTGACCTATAGATCTTAAACAGATAGGAACTCAGTCAACCATACAAGACAGACCCGAGAAAGGCTGGATCAGTATAGATTGCTAATTCTATACATATAGTTGGCAATTTATATCCTCTATTTGTTTTATGTGGTTACCTGCAGTCTGTTTTGCCACCTTTTTTAAAAATGAGAAGGAATGAGTTGATTTTTGCTAATTTATTTTGAAGAGCTCAATATATATATTTATATTAGTGGAAGCTTTTTTCCCCAAAAAGGTATTTTAAGAGATATTCATAAGAAAAAAGAGAAGTTTTATAAAAAGGCTGGTGACAAGAATAGTTCCAATTAGGGAGAACATCAGATGTAAAAACACATCAGGAAGAAAGCACAGGGTGTGTTTGGAAAACATCAAGCCTTGAGTTGAAGCATAGAATGTGCACAGAGGAAAAGTAATAAATCTGGTTGTAAAACACTGGCATTAAATTGGATAGAGTCTTAATTCACTTGAAAAAGGGGAGCCATTTTGTTTTAGAGTAAAAAAGTGATGTAAAATGATCAGAACTACAAAATGTAATCAGGCCGCAGGCCATGGGATAGACTAGAATGGTGGGGAGGCCAGCCCGGAAGCAATCGAAATTCCCTAGGTGAGTTATCTTAAAGCCTGAATGGGCTGGGGTCACTTAGGATAGAAACCAGGGAAGAACACGATAAAAAAATTTGAATTGAAGGACAGAGATCAACCAAAGAGAAGCACAATTTCATGTCTAAATGACCAAAATTATAATATCTTTAATAGAAACAGGGGAGAAGTTGAGGGGTGGGATGGGATGAGAATCCTGGTTATAGATATATTGAGAACAGTTAGATAAACCCACCAGGAGGGCAAGAAAGGGAACTATAAACCTCATCAGTGCTTAGCTGGTCATCTGGATGAAATTGTAGGCCTCTTAAAACTAAGGCTCTGGCATCTTTACTTTCCTTCCCTCAGTACCCAGGAAAAGCTCTGCTCCCATGGATAGTTAAGCAGGAGTCCTGACAACATTTTCCGGAGACTTTTTCCATTCATCTTGATTGCTAGATTTCTCAACATCTTACAACAGTACCTCTTTCTTCTCAAAGCTAGGACTCCTTGTTCTCAATTTAATGAGGAGGAATAAAATACAGAAAATTATGCTCAGGTAGATTCTCACAGAAAATGTTATTTCTAATTGCAAATGTAATTTAAGCAAAGAGGAGGGATTTCAAATTCCACATCTGCAACTTGTTCCCAGATGAACATTACTGAGAATGTAGTGGGCATTACTGAATATTAATTTCCTAAATTTTGGTCTGCGTCCCAGAATCTAGTTTCAAATATAACCACTTACTGAATGGCTATAGACTTCACAAAGGCCCTGGCAACCTGGTCAGAAGGCACCGGGATACTGGGGGTCTCTCCGAAGCTGTGTCACACAGCGGAGTGAGAGTCAGTAGACCTGTACCACCAAATAGAGCTTCTCTTCACAAGAGTCCGTGAAACACTCTTGGCTTCAGTGTTTCCATCTATAAACCAAGGAGGCTGGCTAGCTCTCAGATTCTATGTTGGACTTGAAATCCATCCATCCATCCATCCATCATCCGATTGCTGAATGCCAACAATGTGTAAGAGTTGAAGCCCCATTTGTGTAGTTTTCCACATAATGCCATTTCTTACCTGATCATAGTAACGCAGGTAGTATTTCACGACATAGTCCACCAGATTAATCCCATTATCCTAGGTTTAAAAGAGAAGCTTAAATGAAAATCATTCACACGAGACTCTGCTGCATTATACAGCTGAGAGCCAAAAATCTCAGTTTATGACCTTAACACTTTTAGTTGTGATACCTGGTCCTAATTCTGAGACCGGCAAGATTTCTCTCTCTCCTCCTTGTCGCATCCATGCAAAGAAATGACACTATACTGCTCTTTGTGGAGTAAAAAAACCCCCACAAATAATCCATAAGACCTCTGAGGTCATGGCTAAAACAAACAAACAAACAAACAAAATAAATAAATAAAACACAGTCTCTATATTTTCTGGCATAAAGCCAAGACAGGAGGGGGCAGGGGCGTGCTAAAGGGAATCAGGGACTAGAACAGAAAACCATCCCTCCCTTCCCACCTTTCAAAAGATGTGTGTTCTTAATGGTGTGAAAAACAATCAGGACAGCTTAAAAGGAATGCCATGCCACTTTATGACCCTGGGAGGCCAGGCCCTCCCACAAGGCAGCCTTTGAGTCTTGTTCACATGGATCTAATTCTAATTTGCCTCTGTGTTTCCCCTCCCTCCACTCCCACTGCCCCCCCATAGGATGCCTAGGTATGGCTGGTTGTTTCTAAAGAGGTGGCTCTGCAGGGGTGTGGAGCCAAATGATAATCAGGCTCAGAGAGTTTGACAGTAACCTCCAGCCTGATTGTTGTGGGCAAAAGAATAAGTCAAACGCTCAGCTCAACTGGTGATTCAACATTGGTCCATTCACAGGAATGAATAAATTACTAGTGGCCAACAATAAATTCAAGCCTTGTGCTATGGCTAATATCATATGCTATCTGTTTTACTCTCTCACTGCAATTCAACATCTAACTGCATTTTAGAGCAAACAAATATGTAGTGGGAATTTTGACATCAAAATAAGATCAAACATTAAAAACAAAAAGCTATTTTATTCCAAAGTCAAAAGAAAGCAAAGGAAAAGTATATTGTTATGGGGAGGATGGAGATAAATGGAACAATCAGAAATATGTTTTCTTTTCTTTTTTTTTTAATTAAAGGGATAGAAGGAAAATAATGGCAGATCATAGACATTTATTACAAAACAAATAAATACCCGACTTTTGACATCCTTGAGTTTGGGCAGAATTTCTAAGCTGTATCCATCTGCTTGTCCCCGAGTCCTATTTCCTCCATTCATATAATTTCCAAAAGCCAGAATGAGAGCTAAAATATCCTTCACACTCTTCATGTGCAGCAAGCCCTGTAATGACAAACACCAATTATTATGCAGCTGAACTCCAAATATAACTATGTCCATTCAACAAATATTTACTGAGTACCCAATAGGCTGTTTGGTGGCATGTTACCAACAGAATTAACAGTTAGCAAGATGGAAAATACACTTTAAACCATAAGTGTCTTTTAAAAAATACATTACGAGTCATCATTTCCTATCCTTTCAATGAATGACAATCTGTGTGGGTTAAATATTAGTATTTATATTTCCATTTGAGCCAGTTTTATTTTGTAAATACTTGAAAGTATTTATAAATTGAGGAAAGAGAGCTGTTATAGCTAGGCTTCACATTCAATGACTTGCAAGTAGAAAGTGGTTTAATATCATTTGAGGATCTGTTTTTGGACTATTATCTATGTAAACAGTAAAGTGTAGGGTAGTTATAATAACAAGTCAATTCTTCCTTATTTGTGGTTCTAACCCTCAGAGGTGAACTACAATCAAGTAGTTCAAGGCCAGAGGCTACCTGTATTAAGTGTTTGCTGATATGTCTATTCACTGCTATCATTTCAAGCTGCTTAGAGTTTTCTTCGCTTCCTATTTCATTTGTTTCCTCTCTCTCCTCTCTCTCTCTCTCTCTCTCTCTCTCTCTCTCTCTCTCTCTCTCTCTCCTTTACTTCAAGTGCAAACTTCCAAATAGATACTTTTCCCCTTTCTCTATAGTCTTAGTTGGCTTTATTTTCTTTTATTTTAGGGAAAAGAAAGCCAAATGCAGCTCTAGGCTGACTTCTGCTCCTGACTCTTTGGGCACTATTAAAGGGTATATATTATACTTTGGTATATATGCTTTCCTTATTGAAATCTCTTATATTTTAGAAAGAAAAAATAATGCCTTCCGATAAGTAACTAAGTATTAAACTAAAAGCTACAGTATGTGTGGAGAGTGTTCTTAAGGACATGGGTCATTGGGAGAAAAAGCCAAGCGCTAGAATTTAACTTTATAATGAATACCAATGTGGTAAAGCCAACAAAAATTTATTTGCTCATCATTCATTATCATAATCATTTGTTTCCTTTAACAAATCTCTAGAATCTTTTTATTTCACTATGTAGTACATTTCAGATGATCAAATTCATGGGTCTGAGGCAAAACCTCTTTTGTAATCCAGACAGTCGAGTAAAAAATAAACTATACTATTTGGGTTGGTGTTAAATGGCCAGTATGTACATTGGAAGGTGTTTGGAATATTTGAGAAGAAATCTGTAAGAATGCCATTTTTTCCCCCCTTCTCTCCTTTTCTCTCTCCCTCTCCCTTGCACGTCATCTGCATGCACACACATACTCACACTTAGGCAGGATAATAGTCACAGCTATACTTAGAAAAACACACAATCTTAAACCCAAAAAGTTTTTGCAAAGGGACTCTAGCTGATCCCTCCCACTCCCAGCTTCCTCCTTTACCCTTAATAAGGACAAAGTTGTCTTTTTAAATTAGACAGCAACATACCTTAGAAGCTCGTGTGATGATTTCTACCTTTCGATGCAAGGAGGTGATGCCTTCGGAAAAGACAGATCTGAAGATGATGCACTGGGCACGCTCAGCAAAATTAGGGATCTGGGCTAACTCATGTAAAAATCTGTAAAAATTAAGAAGGAATCATCTAGCTTCGTATAAAAATCACAAGGAAAGTAAAAAGACAGCTTGAAAAGATCCATCATGAGAGCATTCCTTATTTGACAATTAATTTAACAAATTTAAAAGGTACCAGGCTAACTTAAGCAACTCTAAGGTGATGTGTTCTACTGTGGATAACAAAGCCACTTTTTTAAAAAATGTGTTTTTATGGTAGTAAATAAATGCATAGTGGCCAGCCAGCATAGCTCAGTGGTTGAACATCGACCTATGAACCAGGAGGTCATGGTTCGATTCCCAGTCAGGGCACATGCCTGGGTTGTGGGCTTGATCCCCAGTGTGGGGTATGTAGGTGGTAGCCAATCAATGATTCTTTCTCATTATTGATGTTTCTATCACTCTTTCCCTTCCTCTCTGAAATCAATAAAATACATAGTTAAAAAATAAATGCCTGGTATATAAATTGCCAAATGAGAAGTGTTAGTCTTTAGTGCATGAGAAAATATATACAATATACTTGCTGTATAATGCAGCATTCTCTAAGGATATATTTATACAGGCTGAGTAAAGTGAGGACTGGAGACAAGTGATACAGAATCTCTTACTGAAGTGAGATTTTTGCTTAATAAATTAGATAATAGTCGATAATGTCCCTATTCTACAGATATTTGTTTACTCTTCCACATCAAGTTACTTATATAAACAGACCTCAGAGATCAGTGCTTGGAACAAAGCAGCACTCATTAAGTGGACACAATATAAAGCTGCTTAAAAACTGTGGCAAGGCAGATCTTAAAGCTAAAGGCGAGTACTAACCTACACACAAAAGCTCACTGTCTGAGCAGTTGGGCACTGGTGCCCTTTGCAAAATTAAGTTGGAAGAACTACATACTCTCCCGGCCAACCACCAGACGAAGGGGCATAAAACTAAACGGGTGGAAAGAGTTGGACGTGAACTCAGAAAAGGAGAGAATCCACTAACAGCAATTAAATTCATTTTGGGGTCGAAATGATTATTACCTGATATTTCTGAAAGCCTCGGTCAACTCATAACATCACTACTTTGACATTTTACAATCTCTGCCCAAGAATGCTTGCGAAGCTGGGGCCTCCTTCTTTCCATTCCCAAAGAAATTCCCTTAGCAAATACTCGGTGCCTCTTTTACTTTATTTTAGGGAGTGCTGGGTGTTAATAAGATCCTAATTATCAGCTGTTTTTCTTATTTATCCCACAACGAGGTAATATCTTCTCTTTAAAATTTGTTTCTTGAGTGGATTTCCTATATTCAATCTTCTAAGCCACTCTTCTTGTTGTTTTTTAAGATTTTTTACTGACTTTTAGAGAGAGAGGAAGGAAGAGGGGCAGAGAGAGAAAAACCTCAAGGCCAGAGCAAGACAACTATTGGCTGCCCCCTACACGCCTCCCACCGGGGTTCTAAGCCACAACCTGGGCATGTGCCCCAAACGGGAATTGAACCAGAGACCCCTCGGTGCACAGAACAACACTCAACCGAGCCGCACCAGCCAGGGCTCCTCTTCTTTTTTGTTTTTAAATGATACTGAGATGAGGTAAAGAATATGCATAAAGAAATCACACCTGTGCTTTAAATTTCTGTAATGTATTATTATGAAAACCATGGAATGGATATAAAACCCATACGATTTCTGATTAGGACAAGATGAAGAAATTACATGTTTATGTAAATTGTTTCTTTATAAACTTAGTATTAAACCACTGATTTATTTATAACTGGAATTAGGGGTATCACCAGTTTTCACCAATATGAGTAGTAAAAAGCTTGTGGGACAGGGGCATTTGGTACTGTGGTGACTCAGGGAATTTATTTACTCAGATGCTGCTGAGAGCTACCTCAAGGGAGTGCCCTGCATTCCTTCATCTTCCAAATGTGACCCTGAGACTCTATTCCCAAGCAGGACCTGATCCCCAGCGTGTGCACACTTCCTAGAGTAAATGAACACAGGAGTGAAGCATTTACAGAGACTGTGTAAGAGAATATACGGCTCAACACCTCACCTCAGCAAGAAGGACACACAGATGAAAAGGAGAGCATGGTGCATGAACAATTACTTATAGCTACTTTCATAACAGGAGGATCGGGACCAATATGAGGAGACAAGCCCATAGGCTCACCAACTTACGTTGCACAGGACAGAGCAAAGTAGAGCTGCAAGGGAGTCTGGGATTAAGGCTCCCTGGGATCCGGGCTAGCACCAGGAAGGCCGACAGACTCTCAGAGCCAATGTGCTGTGCATGGAGAAGGGTCTGACACATATCCAGAGTTGGAGGGGGAAGGGAAGTTCAAGAATTTTACAGTTTTGGATAGAACTGTAGGGAATGCATCACAGAAAATACCAGAGCATCAGTCACCAAGACTGATTTCGGTCTGTCCTCAGATGCGTGTGAAGCATTTACAGTGTGTCAGGCACCATGCAAGGACAGAATTTTACTTAATACACGGTACCTTCTTGATAGCCTGAGAAATAAACCAACATTACCATGGAGTGTGACAAAGTGCTCTCAGTGATGGGGCTATAACAGGAGCTACGGAAGCCACACGCAGGGCACAAAGTCAGAGCACTGAGGGACCGGGTCAGCCAAGGTTCCTTGGAGCTCTCTCTGGAGCTGTGCAGAGCCTAGATGGTTTGCATGATATTTGCGGGGGAGGTGAGGAGGAGTCAGATGCTAAAATGGGGCATGGTGTTCTAAAGAGTTTAAACTTTTTCTAAATGAATGCAGGGTTTTAAATAGAGGAGTGACCATTTCAGCTTTTCGTTTTAGAAAATCACGATGGCCCTGGGTTGGCCGATTGGTGGCGACAGCAGATCTGAGGCTGGAAGACCTATACAACCGCAGTTGCAATATTCTAAGAGGGAAGGCAGGAGGGCCTGCGGTGTGAACGGAGAGGGCAAATGCATGAGAAAGCTACGAAGGCAGCAAGAACCAGAGTCACTGACCAATCCCAAAGGATTCTGAGTAGTGTCCACAATGACTTGTAAATTTTTTACTTGGATACCTGGTGGAATGTAAAGATGTGATATAATGGGAAAGCAAATTTGGGGAGGGGGGAGATGATTTTATGTCACATTCTGTCCAAAAATAGCCATGCAAAGCCTTCAGAAATCACACCATACTACTTTCCCATTTACCTGGGAAAATATCAGAAGTCTAAGTAACCTCAATGGCTATGAAGCAAGTGTCTGATAAATATCTTATCCCCCAATTGTGTTTTATTCACTACCCATAAGAACTCTGAGTTTTGGACTTTGGATCTTGGTACTTAAGAATATTTATAGATTGATTTCCTTTGGACTTGTTTAACTTTATACCCTAGTGCCAGTAATAGATAGAACTACTTACTCCCCCCCCCCCCCGCCCCATCTCCCCAAGGAGCCTTTCTTTCCCCAGGTTATGCTTATTTTCCCAGGAAGAGCTACACTTTCAGCCTGTATATAGGAGGGAGGTGCTACACCTCACATCGTGTGGGTTACTCATCCACAGGAGCAACTCAGCTGACAGGTGGAATGAGGTAATGTGGCCATTGGTTTTAAGGACCTAACATTTGGTTTATCATCCCCTAACCCCCCGAATGGTATTATCTCAGGTACGTGTGCGTGCACACAGGGCTGTGTACACAGCATCATTTCATGTTGTAACCTGTGTTCTTCCATAGAGGACTCCACTCTCAGAGCCTTGTTTCAGAATCCATGTATCTTCCCAAGGCACCTGTGGGCCCTAGTGGAGCATCCCGATATAGTGTCCTCACTCGGCCACAGAAAGCTTGCATCAGGCCTAATCAAACCCAAATCTCACCTCACCTCACCTCACCTCACCTCACCTCACCTCACCTCACCTCACCACCCCAAGGTAGAGTGTAAAGAGTCAAAGGCCATCTCTGAAGGGAGCAGCTCTCAACCTGGTCCCAGGCGGATGACACCTTTATGGGAAATGGCTTTCTAAACCTGGCACTGAGGTGCAAGAAAGCTGATGAGGTGAGTAATGAGGCCAGCCTCTCCATGCTATGATTTATAGGACCGGGCATCACACGGTTCTTAGGAAATTGTAAAGCCGAGACTTCATATTTTCCAGTATGCACAACATGCGTATAGTCAACTAACTTGGAGTTAATGGCAAAGGAGTTGCCAGAAAATCAAACTCTGGCATAGATCAAACAAACGCTGTACTGTGCAGGAGACAGAAAGCAAAGGTGGCATTCACTCAGGCCTGAACCTCCCATCTCTGCGCCTTTCCCTCCAGCAACTGAGCCCAGGCACATCACCTTACCAGGACAACACACAGGCCTCTTTGCTGTCAGTCACACCTTAGCATGTCCAGGAAGCTGTTACAGTGACCAGTTACAAACTTTTAAAAATGGGCTTCTATCCAAATCATCAGGAGAGAAAGCAGGAATAATAAGTTATATGTTGCCCTGGCTGGTGTGGCTCAGTTGGTTAGGCCTTGTTCCAGGAATTGAGGGATCACTGGTTCAATTCCAGGTCAGGGCACATGCCTGGGATCCCCACTGGGGTGTGTGCAGGAAGTAGCCGATTGATGTGTCTCTCTCCTCCTCTCCCTCTTCTCTCTCTAAAAATCAATTTAAAAAATCTCAAAAAAAAAAGTTATATGTTAATTACCTGCCACCATTATTGTGTCCTGGCAATTAACCTTAAAAAATAATGCTAGAAAGGCATTAACACAAAAGGAAAAGGGAAATACTCCCAGTAACAAAAACCAACTATTCATTTCACTGGGTCGGCCATGCCCATAGCTTAGAGCAGGTGTTGAAAATTGCAGCCCACAGCCAAATTCAGTCCACCACTTGTTTTGTATGGCCCATCAACTAAGAATGGCTTTAACAATTTTGAATATTTGAAAAACATCAGAAGGGTAACATTTTATGACATGTAAAATACGTAAAGTTCAAATTTCAGTGTGCGTAAATACAATTTTATTGGGACATAGTCACACCTGTTTGTTTATGCATTGCCTGTGGTTGCTTTTGCACTACAACAGCAGGCTTGAATAGTTCCAACAGATCGTATGGCCTACAAAGCCTAAAATGATTACTACCTGGCTCCCTACAGGAAAAGTCTGACAACTCTAGGCTTAGAGTATCATTGCTCAAGGTGGTATAGTTGGCCCTAACCAAATGCTTGTCCTTGGTAGGGACTAAATATTTGTGGCCCCAGTGATGAGAGGCCCCGCATGAGTGCAATTAAGGCCCAGAAACACAAGAGCTCGCTTCCTCTCTTTGCTTTCGACCATGTGAGGATACAAAGAGAAGTCAGCAGTCCTATCCTGGCATCCTGATCTTAGACTTCCAGCCTCTAGAACTGTGAGAAATAAATTCCTGTTGTTTATCTGTCAACCAGTTTAGGGTATTTTGTAATAGCAGCCCAAGCTGACTAAGACAGTCTTCAAATACTCCCCATGGCCTTGTCAGTGTCCAAATATTCCATTATTAGTCACTTACTTTTCAGTGATTAGCTCGTTAGTGGGGATTAGTTTATTGTATTGGGAAATATGATTTGAGAGCGGACCACAGAATTCCCCAGCAGTGGGGGTTGATAAAGAGGATGGCTCAAGCTGGTGGAACAGAAGGGCAGTGGAACTCTATTTGCATTGATTCACAATATTACTAGGCTTCATGAACTAACTGGGGCCGGGCGTCCTGACCTATGCTGCACGTGAGAACAATTCACCTAAGGTTCCCAAAATTATCGTGAAGGTTTGTTAATAACTGAATAACCCTAGAAATCCCCTACTCAGCCCAGGCATCCAAGGGGAGAGGTGCATTCCAGAGCAGCGGTTGCCAACCGGTGGTCCGTGAGGTCCGAAAGGTTGGCAACCGCTGTTCTAAAGGACCCAAGGGCAAGGCAGGAAGGTTTCTGTACAAGCCACCGAACCTCAGATGCCTCCAGGGCTGACTTGTTAGCCTAAACTTGATCACTCTTCTCTTTGTTTCCCACCCTTGCCTCATCTCCAGGCTGAGAGGGGTGGCCCGAATTGAATATGAAGCACTCAAAACAGCACCAGGCAAAGGAGCCCTGTGTCTGCTCTGGACCCACATGTGCACAGAGTTTGGGCTTTGAGTCCTGGGTGGGACCTGGGGGCTGCAGAGCCGCAGAAGCGTCTCTCTGGTTTGCAGACCTAAGAGCCCAGCCAAGGACAAGAGTCACTCAGTTACACATTAGAGTTCTGGGTTTTCAAAGGGTGTGGACAGACACCCCAAACTATAGAGCAAAAAACTCTAGATAGTGAGTGGAGAGAAAAGCACACTCCAAGAGAAGATGAAAAAGTCACATCTAAACTGGGCAGAGCAGGTGGAGAAATCTGGGGGAAAGCTGACACACTCAGGCTACATTTACTGGATATGCCACTTAGGAAAATCAAATTCAGTGCTGTGCTCTGACGTATCTTCTCAACTGCATCAGCAAAACCTTAAACAGAGCAATGACTTCTTCCTTCCTCAGTTACCCTTTTGGCCAGAATGTTTAGTCTAGGAGGAATTAATAAGTTGCTAGAACAAGAAAGGGGAGTCATGAGGGTGGGGAGAGAGGTTGAGAAATATTCTATCCAGCAGCACAAATCTCCCCGGTGCTTTTCCCAGCAGGCATGTCATTCTGCTACATGCAATAGGTCAGAGGCATGGTAGAACTGAGACTTAGCTCACTGCACAATTTAGAGGTGATTGTTCAGAGCTGGGAGGCAGGGAGAGGGGCTGCACTGGGGCCCAACAGAAAAGCTTTCAAGCCTTCTTACTGCTCAGGTTTATCCAGCAGCTTCAATTCTTCTTCTTTGGATGTCTCATAATACTTTCTTATTTTAACCAATTCATCCTCTTGGGCTCTCTGTGTTTAAAAAGAAACAGAACAAAACACACATAAAATAATGAGCACTGAGAATCAAGCAATAATTCATCTCGTGGCACATATAAACTAATTACTAAAATTCTACTGCACACCAAAAAAATATATATTTTTTGCCAATCTGACAAAAAGCAATAGGTATAATTTTGATTCACTCAAACCAGATGGCTATTGTGTGTTGGCTGTTGTCATTTTTTTTTCCCTTGACAATCTAAGGAAAAAGAGGTCAGTGCCCCTGACTAAATAGTCAGGTATTGCATGTTTAGTAAATTCTTGCAGTACACCAGTGTGCCATGGTACACTGGTTGAAAATCGCTGGTCTAAAGCAATGTGTCTCGAAGTGTGGTCTTTGGACCAGCAGCATCAGTACCACCTGTCACTAGTTAGAAATGCAAAATTTTGGCCCTACCCTAGACTTAAGAAACTCCAGGGGTGGGATCCAGCAAGCCTCCCAAGTGATTCTGGTGCATTTGAACGTTTGAGAATCCCTGGCTAATGCAAATGGTCATAACAAGTGATATCAGCTGATTATAGAAGCCAGGACATTGGGCTGCTGCCTTTGAATCCTCTCTCTGTTTGCCCATAAGCAGATAAGGGTCAAGTTGTCCTTAGCATTTGCTTCCTGACTCTCAATAGCCCTCCTAACTTATGTAGGCTCCTGCCTTTCTTTTCTAGTCACCACCTTCTCTTTTTCTAAAAATTTTAAGCATTCCTTGTCTATACTGCTTATTTTGGCATTTAGTTGCACACTTTCTCAATGTATCCAACTATTTCAGTTGGATGCAGCTTACCTCTACTGTGAGCTAACAAGTACTGACCATGTATACAGCTCCGAGCCCAGAGTAACAAAGAAAAGCATTAGGAAGGCACTTTGCCTTCTGCAAAGTCCTTTAACACAATCGCTTATCCTCATTATATAGGTGATTCCACAAAGCCAAGAAATACCTGGTACAGGACCTGACTCGCAATCTCTCTCAACAAATGCAATGTTAGCTCCTGATGGCCTCGTATTTGTGCACCTTCTTGTCTTTTAATGAGAGCCTTACTGAAGGAAACGTGAGAAGTTCCCACCCAGTAGTACTAGACAACTCTTGGTACATGTAAAGGATGTAAAAATGTGTAGGGAACTGTCCAGAGAACCTGTAATTGTGCTCGTTATTTCCACATACAACCCAAATTTAAAGACCATATATGTGTATAGTGCTGTTTGTTTTCAAAATACATTGCTACTGCTACATATATTGAATTATCTTTTAATGCTCAGAAAAATCAGGTAGAGCACATTAGAATTCTCGTTGCACTGATAAGCAGACAGGCTTAAGGAATTTAAATGGCTCAAAGTCACTTAGCAGTCAATGATAGAGCTAAACCTGTCTGATTCTAAATCCAGAACACACACTCACCATCCTATGCTACTCCCACATTCAATACCGTCAGCTCATTTGGACTAAAAGTAATCCTCCTAGCTGGTATTAGCATTTCCATTCCTCATAGGAAGACACTGGTGTACACCAACATTGAGTCAGTAGCTTACCTTCGTTAACTCTGATAGCAGGCTACAGGGCTGAGTTCCATGGCACAGAAGTGGACTCCACCTTGAGCCACCCTCCCTTGCTGTTGTGCAAAGTGATCTGCTAACTCAGATACCACAGTGGGGGTGAGGAACCTTGTGCTTTTCTCATGTCTGCTCTTATTTGAGCTTGCATCTCTGTGCCTTCACCTCATCCATGTTATCTCAAAATGCTCACCACCGAAGAACATGAATGAATGGCTCAGCAATTTTTCAGGAGGGAGTCGATTATAACCATTATTGTTAGACCTTAACATTTTATTTATTTATTTATTTATTTATTTATTAGTTAGTTAGTTAGTTAGTTAGTTAGTTAGTAAAGACATGGAAATATGGAAACTCCTGCTCGGAATGGCTTTGATACTCACATTTTCATATAAGGCCGCCAGGGTCTCCAGATCAACCACAGAGTCATCCACATTGAAAATGGCTGCCGAGCACCCAAAAAGGGAGAAAAAAGAGTAACAGCTTTGATTAGACTCCCCCATGCTAACGTTCATTCTGTGCCTAGCTCCCAAGCAATACAATATTGCCCTTTCTCATACAAGGTGTGTCTTTCAGCATGTTCTGTCTCTTTCCCTTTGCACTTTGGGGAAAGAAACCAAAATGGTTGGCTGCTATTGCTGGCCTGAGCCCTGGCCCCGCCCGGTTCAATTTCTTGAGCTCGGTGTCCTTTCTGCTGTTTAATTTAGGCTCCACGGGAGAAGTGTATGTGATTTAAAACTAAATCAGTTTGTAGGTTTAAAGCACAATTTTAAATCTTTCTTCCCGGCTGGTAATTGAAGAGATTTAGTACCTAATGCACCAGAACTGACTCTTGCCCATTACCAGGAAGAAAGAGAGAAAAAGGACAATGTTGGCAAATTAAATGAATTCAGCCATGTGATTTCAGGCACCTTTCCATGGCCACTGCAAACATCTTGTTTGGATTAAAAAGACAAGAAAGAGCAATAATTGCATCAATGGCAAATTAAGATTATGGAAACCTCCCAAGAGTTGGTCTTAAGGCAAATTTTCATTCCCATGGTTTTATTAGGATTCTGCTTGTTGTTCTGTATCTTAAATAAGTCACTTAGCTGTTAACTGATATGCTTATGATTTCATCTAGAGAGATTCCTTCCCATATATACCAGGATACAAACACTGATTTTAAAGCCTTAATGCATTTGGCAATCAAAGTGTTTGAAATAGGCTGCTCCACATCTTTAAATAATTATTCAAAACTAATAAGGTTTGTTCCCTCAACCCCACCTCCCTTCTCTGACTTTACATTGTGAAATTAACCAGCACGCTAGTAAATTTTCTCTGTGGCAGGCTAATTAATTTTATTAAACCAACCAGTGATATTTAGAATGCCTTAAAATTCTGCTCGTCAACCATTATTCTATTCATTGGCATTACACCATGGTTTTCAGAGAAGGTAGGGATCAAGGTAAAGGGCAGGTTGCTTTCAAATTGCTTTGCTTCTTCTGTAATTTAGAATCATATGAATCCCTTTATACAATTTTAACAAAGTTAATTAACTCAGCTAAGATCATGTAACTTCACAGGACACCGAGAAATGTACTTAAAATTCCTTCACAGGCCGCCTTTCTCTAACTTAGGAGTTTAATCAGCAAGCTATTCCTAGACACATGGGCTAGTGAGAAAAGAAGAGGTTAGCATGCTAGAGACAAAGTCAGTCATCTCAGATTCTACCAAGACAAAGAAAAATTACCCTTCTGAAAAGGCCAATCTGAAACCACAAAGGAAAATGTAGTTTGAGAAAGAATTTACCCTCCCATCACTGTTCTTTGTACATGGAGATAATATGAATTCACTAATTTGTTAGATAGACTAGGTATTTTTAATATGTTGCTTTAAAAAACAGAAACTGGCCCGGAACTATGTTTTGGTTTTTTTTAATGTCAATTCCAACATTCTCCTACAAAAATCAGCCAATAGGAATGCAATGAGAAAAGGTGAGATTCTAAATAATTTATCAGAAATGTTCACTTCTAATCATACATCCTAGTTACTATATATGAACTATGTAAGTGTAGTTATAATTGAGAACCCTTAACTAATGAGAAAGAGAATATCTGCGGGTTTCTTTTCTTAGAGAGTAAATATTTGGTTTTAAAAGTTAATCGGGCTCTAGCTGGTTTGGCTCAGTGATTAGAGCGTCACCCACAGACTGAGAGGTCACAGGTTCAGTTCTGGTCAAGGGCATGTACCTTGGTTGCGGGCTCAATCCCCAGCAGGTGGTGTGCAGGAGGCAGCTGATCAATGATTCTCATCATTGATATTTCTATCTCTCTCTTCTCCCTTCCTCTCTGAAATCAATAAAAATGTGTGTTTTTTTTAAAGTGAATAGTATGGGTCCCAGATACACCATTGGAGGGTTTCGTGGTCAGCCAGTGCCCCTCCAGTGGACCTGGTGGCAGAAAGAACACATCTAGCAAGCACGGGGCAGAAGCACAATCATGGGCTCTGGAGACATTTGGTTGCTCATTCACCCATCCCTTGAGTAAACATTTGTTGAATGTGTACTAAGTTCTAGAAACTGTTCTAAAATGCTGTGATTATATATATATAAAATGTATAAGATATTCAAAACATTTGACCTCTTGACATTTATACTCTAGCTTAGTGGAAGGAAAAAAAAACACACAAGCAAATCGTTTCAGATAGTGATACACTATGAAGAAAGTAAAATAGAGAAATGAGTGACATTAGATAGAATGATTGATGAAGGCTTCTTTGATGAGGTCAAATTTTAGCTACCCACTGAAGGGGTCAGTTCTTCAAATGTCTGGGAGAAGAGCATTCCAGGGAGAGGTAACTGCAAAAGGAAATTTCTTTTTTCTGGTGAAGAAACAAGCATAGGGTACAGAAAAAGACCAAGATGATTATCATGGAGGGATCAAGACATCCTCACTATGTGATCATGGCAGGTTAAACTGTCAACCTCAAACATATAAAACATATACCCATAAAACGTAATACCTATAAACAAGTAATACCACTTACTGAAAATATTAAGGGAGGTAATGTGTATGCTTGGCATTGCACATAGAGCATATAAACTCAAAGTGGTATCTATGAACTATGACCATTTATGATTTTAAATATACACATTGTTCATGTGTTTTAATGTTTGTTAATGCCTTATTTGCTCTAACATCTGGAAAGAATTAGAGAAAGAAGACAACTACTGAGTAGTTTGCTATACACAAACTTTCCAGAATTCTTGAGTGTTTAAGGTAGGAGGTTCAACTTTAAAAAGCACTATTAATAGAAAAGGCATATGCACAGATAACACTACAAAAAATAATGTATCAAATGTCTGAAGGTTAATATAAGATGCCTTTGGGTCCATTCAGAATGCTAACCTAATTTTATCTCTAGTTACCATCTTTCTCACTAACATACCCTTCATCATACCACCAAAGCTATTTTTTGAAAACACGGGTCTCAAAATTTTACTTTGATGTTTAAAATACCTTGGATGTCTTTCCTTTAAATATTGGGTGAAATCCAAGCTTTATGGCCTTATTTTTAAGCCCACCCACTTCCTGCCCCCAAACTACACTTCCAGTCTCATCTCCTACCACTTCCATTTCTCCCATGTACACTGTGCTCCAGCCAGATTGGACAGCTCCCCAGCTCCACAGTTTCTGCCTTTCCCACCCTCATCATCCAAGGCCCTGGTGAAAGGTTTTCTGCCCTGGAAGGATCCTCTTGACCTTGGGATCCTTAAGTCCTCACTCTTTGCCTCTTCCATGGTATTGTACTCTATTTTTATTTTAAGAACCTGTATTATGGTATGTTGCATAACAGTTTCCTCTCCCATTGAATGGTATGCCCCTGTAATCAGGGATCGTTCTATGCATCTTGATAAACCCAGCTCCCAGCAGAATACCTGGGGTGTAATAGGAATAAAGTAAACATTTGTGGATGGGAAAGATGCTACAGGAATCCCAAAGAGTGAGTCCTTCTGCTAAATGTCAAAGTTTCTTTTCTTTTCTTTGTTATTAGATATTTTAAAAAATTGATTTGAGAGAGAGAGTATGGAAGAGGGAGAGAGAGAATATCCAATGAGCGAAGGAAACATCAAGTGGCTGACTCCTGCATACTCCCTCATGGGGATTGAGCCCACAACCCCAGGCAAGTGCCCTACCAGGAATTGAACTGGTGACCTCAGTGCATGGGACCATGTTCAACCAACTGAAACAGGCATCAAAGTTTCTTGATAAAGAGAGCATGGGGTCTTGAAAAAGAAAACATAGTACGTTAGAAAGGGATAAGATGTTGACAGATAAAATAGTATGGGAATGTATCTGAATTAAGGTGGTTTGCCCACCCCCATTTATCCCTCTTAAAAAATCAAGGTTTAGCCCTGTCCAGGGTTGCTCAGTGGTTAGAGTGTCAGCCCATGCACATACCCGGGTTGCAGGTTCTAAACCAAGCCCCGGCTGGAATGTGTGAGGGAGACAA
This sequence comes from Cnephaeus nilssonii, assembly GCF_951640355.1. Lineage (NCBI taxonomy): Eukaryota > Metazoa > Chordata > Mammalia > Chiroptera > Vespertilionidae > Cnephaeus > Cnephaeus nilssonii. Next base: position 37,899,328 of record NC_137075.1, on the reverse strand, counting down.
CCAATCGATTCTCTCTCTCACACTGATCTCTCTCTCTCTCTCTCTCTCTCTCTCTCTCTCTCTCTCTTTCTCTCCCCCCCCTCTGCCCCTCCCTCCCACACTCTCTAAAAATCAATGGAAAAAAATATCCTCCATTGAGAACAAAACAAAACAAAACAAAAATCAAGGTTTAGTTAGTACAGTTGCATAATTATGCCCCTAGTATAGGTGCATTGCTTGACCAAATATTCCATACCAAAACATAACTAAGTATAACAAGTGAATTTTCTCATATTTTAAGAAAAATATTTTTCCCTTCATTCTTGACCTTTAAAAACTTTTAAAATAGCGGTATCATCTTAGGGAAAAGGTTACCAGTAAATATTCAACTGTTATATGGCTTCAGGAAGACACCTGAAACACCCATTTATTAATCACCATTAATTAAGCCAAATTCTTCCCAAGCCATGGCCAGTGAGCATCGACTGGAAGGATGTGGGACATTCCCAATGGAAAAAGCAGATGCAGACAGGCTAATGGAACTTGCAGGCAATGGCAGGTAGTTCAATTTTGGCTTGAAGAAAGCATCAATTAACTGGACTAAGGAGGTAAGATTCCAACCTAGTCTGGAGAAAGAGCTTGTGGGATTCTGAATGCTATGATGAGGAACCTGTAGTGCACCTAATATATTGCAAGGAAGCACTAAGCTGTTACAAGTGGGGGAATAAATTGGCTAAAGTTATAATACACTAGAGGCCCACTGCACAAAATTAGTGCACAGGTAGGGTCCCTAGGCCTGGCCGGCGATCAGGGCCGAACGGGGCCTTCCTTCCCCTGGTTGCTAGCTGCCGGCCAGGGCCTTTCTTCATTCTGTGCCGCCTCCTGATGGTCACTGCCCATCATAGCAAGTGGTCAAACTCCCGGCTGGTCGAATTCCCAAGGGACAATTTGCATATTAGCCTTTTATTATATAGGATAAAACACATCAAAATTTGGAACCACTGGTTTCAAACCTCTTCTAGTGGCCAAAGGGAGCAAAAACCTGAGTACTATGGACAGAAAGAACAGGAACAGAGGAGAAAGACTAAGAGAGCATACAGAGTTGTATCACTAGCTAGCTCTGGACTGAGGAAACTGGAGTATAAACCACTCAGAGGCTTTATGCCTAGACTTGGGGGAAGAGCTTTGGGCCTCCCACAGAAATAGGCAAAGGAACTTAAGAGCTGGACATCCCAGGTGATCTCCTCACCTCCACCCCCACCCCCAGGTCCTAGGGAAGGAATGGGAGAGAGGAAATGACTGGTGAAGGAAGAGTGGATGATAGAGCAATTTAGGGCCAGCACCAAGTACTCCACTGGAGCTTCTCATCTTCCATGTAAGGATCTTAAAAGTAAAAGTAAAATAAAATCCACAAGTGGAAGGAGCACTATGAAGAGATCTGTGGGTGGAGCACATGAGCTTAAGGAAATTAAATTATCTCTATTATTTCTATCCTACACAGTGGCCAGGGGAGGGGGTTAGGTTATTGGCCAAATGTCTAAAAAGTGAAAAACAAAACAAAACAAAAAAGCTTAAGTCCCAGTTCTTCTAGGTCAGTGGTCGGCAAACTCATTAGTCAACAGAGCCAAATATCAACAGTACAACGATTGAAATTTATTTTGAGAGCCAAATTTTTTAAACTTAAACTTCTTCTAACGCCACTTCTTCAAAATAGACTCGCCTAGGCCGTGGTATTTTGTGGAAGAGCCACACTCAAGGGGCCAAGGAGCCACATGTGGCTCGCGAGCCACAGTTTGCCGACCACAGTTCTAGGAGAACTGTCTTGCATGTACATAATTGTGCCTCCTATTCACCAAAACAGTTTAAATTCCTACATAAGGACAGAATCAATACTTGATCATTCTATTCCCCAAAATTCTGGGGCAGTGTATTAGAGAATTAACTCTTGAAGACACTTACCATCACATTTATAAGCATTACACAAACCCATTTAATTAGTTAACTGATTGTTACGATGTCAAAAGAAATCAATCATTAAAATATTTTTGGAGTTACCTAGGATCAGGTAGTGCCATCCATTTTCTACTTTAAAAACACACTCTGTCTCTCTTGCTCTGTCTGCCTCTCCCTCACACACAGACTCACACACTCATGCACCCATACACACCTTTTTATCTTGTAAGTTGAATAAGCAAATCTCAGCTTACACAATTCTATGCATGCCTCAAAGCCCTGATACAGTAATTCCAAGTAATTCTAGCTTTTGTTCCCTTCTGTACAGGGCTCATTATACCAACACGCCTGCAGATGGTGTCAGAAAGGTGAAGTGTCAAATCCACAAAGGGGAGACCCCAACAACTCATTGCTACTGCAATATCAATCATTGCTGGTGTGTTTTACTTTTATCTCCCTCTCTCCTTAGTTATTCCGACTCACACTGTCAGTTCAGCTAGAATATTTCACCTACACCTCACAATATGCCGAAAGGAAGTAGACACACGCTGTGAAAAGCTGGTAATTTTATTGGGTTCCTTTACCTTTAAAAATCTGTTACTTGGTCAAGTCTGGTTTCTGGGCTCCTTTTTTGCAGGGAAATTGAGGCAAACATTTTTATGTGGTCCTCTGGTGCCTGCTCTGTACTCCAAGAATTATATACACAAGGATCATTAGAGTCGTGTTTCGCCCATTAAGATATAATAACCGTCAGCAGGGACAAAAAGCAGATCAGTATCACAAATTCAAACTAACAGGCGCACATAAAAACTATGCGCCTGCTCTGGGCACATGCACAGGGTCAGGGTCTCACACAAGAGGTAAATTCCCCCTCCCGTTTGCAGACAGCTTTGCACAGACCAGGGTAAGCAGAAAGAACACGCAGGAATTCTAAGCCCTGCAACCACTTTTAACCCTGAACACTGTTCTATCCCTGAGCGCACCTTGTCCAAATAAACAAAGGATGGCTGCTCGCTGTTCGAAGGGCTTCTAATTAGTAAAAAAACAAGCAGTTACTCACAGGAGCTGATTTAAAAATATATATTGTTTTATTGATTTCAAAGTAGATGGGAAAGGGAGAAAGAGACAGAAACATCAATGATGAGAGAGACTCATTGATCGGCTGCCTCCTGCACACCCTACACTGGCAATGGAGCCTGAAACCCAGGCATATGCCCTGACAGGGTATTGAACCATGACCTCCTGGTTCATAGGTTGATGCTCAACCACTGAGCCACACCAGCTGGGCAGGAGCTGATCTTTTTGATTGAAGGAGCACCTCTGGGCAAGAAACAGGGGAGACTGAGGGAGGAAGGCACACGTCCTAGTCGGAGATTAGCCAAGGGGAATCTTGTCATCCAAGGTGTAGAAGATGTCACCAACAGATAAGACTGGGTCAGTTTACCAGGTTTGGAAATGTTGGCTTTAAACATAAGCTCTATGTAGCCTGCTTTATTCTTCTTTGTATTTCCTGAAGTAGTTGACAGGCTACCTTACACAAAGGGGGATTTTAATAATCAGTTGCAAATGGAGTAGCTTTGTTCTCAGCCCAGGAAACCAAAGATTAATAGGATTATTTGATTGTATGAATAGAAATTACTTTGTTAATATTGTTAACTTCCAAATAGCCAATATACCTAATACTTAGCTGTTTTTTCCCAAATTACTAATATTTTTAGGACTTGATAAATACTCAATTTGTAAGGAAAAGGGACCAGAATGTGGAAAGTAAAATAAGAGGTTGTGGGTTTTTAAAACTCTCAGGTAACCTGTCCCTGAAAACTACCACAAACTAATCCCTGTGACCTCTACCAAGGAAAAGGCAAGGGTGTGGGAGCGTGGAAGGAGGCAGTGGAGAGTCTGAGATGAGGAAAGGCAAAGCAGAAACATCTCCCAAAGTCTCACTCCCAACAACAGCCCATCGCTGAGAGGAAAGACCAAGTTCATGACAAAACTGGGCAAAAGTGAAAAGAAGGGAGGAGCATGGAGGTGGGTTAGGACAGGGGCTGCACAGAACCTGCCCCCACTGAAGGACTCTATAACCACGCCTCTTCACAATGTCATAGCTCTCTCATAACCTTTCCTCACAGTGTCTCACTTTTTCCCCACTGGCCACTACGCTGCACCTCCCATCGGCACCAGGCACGCCTGTGCAGACAGATACGCATGAAGCCTCGCTCTGCACAGATAACCAGATGAATGCTGAGGGCACCCACTATTAAGCAGCTCAAAAAGATCTCTGTCCACTCCACCAGAAGGTGGGGACAGTAGGCAAACCTTACTGGGGGGATTAATGCTTAATAAATTATTAGCCAGCATTTATGGGGAGCTTCCTATGTGCCAGGTATTGCTCTGTTTTATATTTAAGCATATAAAACAGATGCTGGTGTGGTCCCTAGTTTTACAGATGACGATGCCAAGGCACGAAATCACACAGCTTGGTTTCCAAAGCTCGGTTCCATAAACACATTTGCTAAACTAGAGTATACTTCTTCATCCCTTCACAAGTGTTAGCCAATAAATGGTCACTCCACCTAAAACCTTCACCACCTGAAAAACCACCACACAGACAACTCAGTTAACCAACTAACTACCCACAACGTCTCCACAGAGGCCTTGGAAAACGGCAGCCCCGGGCTTTGCGTTACCCAGCAGTCTCCCAGAGGGGGCCACTTATGGCCCCTGCCACAGGAACTTCACTTACATATGCTTCACAACCATAACTTCCTTATTCAGTTATCACTAACACTTAATTCAATTTGAATATGCTGTCTCAATATGTGGGATAATATGATCAAAATTCAATCTGTTTAGCTATTTGCAGCTATTCAAAATAATCAGTATTGCAATTTTGCTATGAAGTCATAGCAAAAAAAAAAAATCCTAAAAAGGAGAAATCTGGAACTTGAAAAGTCATTATCTTAAAATAAAACAAAATATAAATGTAAAGATAAAACATAATAGAAAGACTTATTTTCTTGAAAATATATTAATACTTGCAACTTGACACTGCATGCCAGAACTAAGAAGGGAAGCAGAAGCACCAAGAATGAAGAAACACAAAAGTTGCCTTCAGACCCACAAAGAACAAGAATTACCCAGGGAATATACGTCACAATCTTATCTACACTGCGGAATGCCTGCTGGTGCCACCTTAGTCCATATAGACCTTATTTGGGGCTTTGATGGAGACAGGAGGCAAGTGTAAAGGGCACAGTGAGCAGGAGCTGGCCGGAAGGTGGAAGAAACAACCCCCAAAGGGACACTTATTGAATCTCTTCCAAAACCTCAAAATCACTCAATGTTATAAAGTAAAAACCCCAATTCTTGCCCAAGTCCAGGCATGTACTATATTCCTGGAGGTGCCCAAGGTGCCATTTTATAGGTGCAATTAAAATTGTCCATGGTTCAAACCTCAAAGAAGGGCTACGGCATAGAAGTCACACCACTTCCCCTCCTTCCTCTCTCTCTTCTCTGTAGGGCAGTGGAATGAGAAACAGTTTGGGTTAAGCTGCTTCTGTTCTTCCATTAGTTCTGGTTCTTTCAAGCCAAAATTACATTCCAGGCAGATTGGATGGTCTCAGCCAGTGCCTGAAGGTAAAGTACAAAGAACGGCCACCCTCTGCTCTCTGGATGCAGCTCGCAGTGAAGGAATGCACAGTGGTTCAAAAAGAGGTGGGCGGACCCCGGCTCCTCAGGTGTTTTAGACTCAGTGGGAGGATGAGAAAGGTGGGAGAGGAAAGGGCAGCATTAGAACTACTGTTTATATTTATCTAAAGATTTTTTAAAAATGGAGCTCTGCCGATATTCAATAAGTTGATTGACCCTGGCAGCTTCATTCAGAATGTCTGCAGGTCATGATTGCATGTCACCTTGGGTGGGCAAAGGCCTTCGTACGTGCATCCTCACGTGTTCTTTTACTTTCAACATATTGTGATGGGGGAGGGAGGCAATTCAATAAAGGTTTCTGATTCTAAAATCTGGTTTTAACTAAATTTGACAAAACAAACAAGTTGGCTTCAAAAGGTTCCTGGAGAGAAACCCCAGATTGAAGATAATCCATCAACAATAAGAAAATGACAGAGCAGACACTTTGATTGTTAGTACAAGTTCTTCATCAGCCATGGAATGAATTAAAAGCAAGGACACTCGAATCAGATTTGCCAAGACTCTGACCTCCGTAAGTCATAACAGAATTTATCAAGGGACTGTTTGAAATCTGGGTTTAAGTCCACTATTGTTAAGAATGATCCTCCCCCTATTTATATATTGAGCCTTGAGATATTAGCTAATGAGAACCCAAAGCCATCAAAATTAGCAAGATATTTAAATTATTATTAATCTCGTTTTAATTAATATTTTTGCATGTTTCAAAGTGTCAATATTAGTTCTGACATACATTTACATGATGTACACGTTTTAGAAAACATACCCTGAGGAGCAGGCTCCCAAACTTTGTATTGATATGGGTACACAGTATAAATTTAGGAGACCAACTGCCTTTGAGAATAGGGTCTTTTAGGCTAGAATCTCAATGTTCCTCAGGAAAGTCCTAGACAATCATGGTGAATATCAGATGCCTGGTTAAATTAAGTCTGTTTAGCCCTGGCAGGGCGGCTCAGATGGTTGGAGTGTTATCCTGTCCACAAAACATTTGCACGTTCCATCCTTGGTCGGGGCACATATGAGAGGCAACAGATGTGTTTCTCACATCGATGTTTTTTCTCTCTCTCTAAAAATCAATAAAAACATATCATGGGGTGAGGATTAAAAAATTAATTATGTTTTAGACAACTAGCATAAACCTTGACAGATATTTCTAGAAATTATTAGGCAAAAGTGAGCAAAGTCCAGTAGGCATTCTCAGCTCTGAGATTCAGACTCTGGGCATATAACTAACTGGCATCCTCTTACATTTTAATTTAAAATTTACATTTGAAATAGAAAAATAATCTTTCATGCTGCTGCACTCCCAAACTGAGATTCTGGGCTAGAAGAAACTAAACTGAAAAATGTTTTATTTTGATGTTAGATTAAATGTTATAAATATAAATTCTGAGTGTACGGGAAATTTCCAAATGAGTGCCAGGAGGTTTCTGGCACCCAGACTGTTGCAATGCATACAGAGGTTTATATCAAGAATAGTCAACAGCAATTTTCCATCCCCCTGGGAGAAGAATAAGAGGAAATCACTAACGTGGAATGAAAACACTAATTTGCAATCATGCAGGCAGTAACTGTGCCCAAGGATGCCAAAATGCTTTTAAATGCAAGTCATCCAGTTTAGTGGATGGATGAAGTAAATCACTTATTTAGAGCCTCTCCTGGACCACATACAAGCGCTGTGGGCATTACGGTCAGTCTCCTGAAACCACTCTTCCTCTGTGACTAAGATTCTGCCTTAGCCATGCAGGGCTTTAAACTGCAGGCAGTACTGGATTTGGCTTTCTCCTACAAGATGCCAATTCCATCTTGGGTAGAGAGAAACAGATGGGGCCGTTACCTTTCTGGGGATGTTGTATTTCTAACCTAGCTCTATCTCCTTAGCATTAGGCCAGAATGTTCAGATGCTCTTTGAATACTTCAGCTTAAATATATCCAGTAATTTCAGATTCAAATAATCCAAAACAGAATTGACCTTTCTGCTTCTACCCAGGCTTTTTCTCCTCTAGTTCCAGTTTATGTTTTCAACATCATTATACACATGCTTGTTAAGGCCAGAAACCCAAGGTTCATGTAAGATTTCTTCAACAATGCTTGATCTGATAGGACTAATTAGCAATTCTCTCTCCAAATATCCCTTATATAGTGTCTCCTCCTCTAAATTTCTACAGACACAATCTTAGTTCTGGCTTTTATCATTTATCTCAAAAATCCCAATCCCAACCCTGGCCGGTGTGCTCAATGGTTAGAGTGTCAGCCCCTGTGCTGAAGGGCCTCAGGTTCAATTCCTAGTCAAGGGCACATGCCTGGGTTGCAGGCTCGATCCCTGTCCCTTGTCGGGGTACATGAAGGAAGCAATCAATCGATATGTCTCTCTCACACCGATGATTCTCTCTCTCTCCCCCTCCCTTCCACTCTCTCTAAAAATCAATGGCAAAAAAATCCTCGGGTGAGGATTAACAAAAAATAAAAATTAAATCCCAAACCCTTTCTAACAGATTTATCCACTTTCAGTACTTTTTTTTTTTTGTACTCATTCAACAGACACTTGATGATCACCCAGGTGCCTGGCACAGTACAAGGTGCCAGGGACACCAGTGAGCAAGCTCCCTCTTGGAGAGTATATTCTGGAGAGGAACATAAATGAGAACATAAGTAGATGAACAAAAAACTATTAAGTGCTGTGTAGACTAGGAGAGAATTAACTCAGGGTGACTTAAATTAGGGAGGGGAGGTCTGGAAAAGTATTTGAACCAGAGCGAATGGGCAGTGCTGTTCATTTGAAATGTGCTGTGCCTTCAAAGACTCAGAGGAAGGAATGGATATGCCCTTTTAAGGAATGAGAGGACCACTGTGGTGAGAGGGCAGTGAGAGGGAAGCAAGCACAGTCAGCTGCAGTAGGCGATGCGCTCTGTGGCCAGAGCATGGCAGGCCCTGGAGACCAGTCTTCCCTAGCCTGAAAGGTATTTGTGCACTCAAAGTCAGATCCCAGCACTGCCCATCTTCAATGCTGTCTCCCTGTTACTGATGGGATAATGTCCAAGTTCTGTGTGATGAGACTCAGAGCCCTTCCTGTGCTGGATGCTATGCCTTTCTAGCCCTGTGCCCTGAAACAGTCACACGTAATCTATACACTCAAGCTGGGCCTCCTTTACACATGCCTCCTTTCCATTGGAAAGGCTCCTTCTGTGTGTGATGACCATCGTTTCACCCTCTAAGACTTATCTGAAGTTTTACAGGAGGAGACAAGACATTGCTTTGTTATTTCATGGGCAACTCTGGTAATCTTGGGCTGCTTTTTACATCTCTCTCACCATCCTGTGAACTCTTGAGAATCTTAGAGTCTGGATCTTGTATTGTGGTCATCATGGTACCTGATACAGAGCTGGCTTCAAAACATGTTTACTGAAAGAAGGAAGGAGGGAGGAAGGGAGGGAGGGAGGGAGGGAGGAAGGGAGGGAGGGAGGAACGGAGGTAGGGAAGAAAGGAAGTTTTGTCCAAATGCACTAATGGAATACATGACATTCAGATTCCATCTAAGGTTCAATTTCTTTATTCAATAAAATAAAATTAAAAAAACATTTATTGAATGACTTTTACATATGATACATTAGCCCAATTAGTTGTACCAGTAAACAATGCTTAATTAGCAGAGAAATTCTTAGCAAAAAAATGGAACATGACATAATGGAAGAGACACTGGCTCTCTACTTGCAGCTTTAAGACCTTGAGGTATAGAGCCCCAAATTGCACTTCTTGAGTACACACTACAGCCAGCATCTAGTAGACATTGGAGAAATGTCCACCCTACAAACGAGGAGAACAAGGTTTCTTTTTAAGACTTGAATCAATAAAAACTGGATCACCCATCTGTGGGAGGTAATTGTGGACTGAAATACCCCAAACTATTATCTAGGTGAACAACCTGTAATCTCAGCAAAGGGGAAGAAGGCATAAACAATATATAATGCCCAGAGGAGACAACTGACATGAAGGTGATGATGAACAGATATGACAAATATTTTCATCACGATAAAGAAAAATTCTCTAAGTGAACACACTGGCTGTACGGCTTATATCTTAGCGCCTTATGAGTTTGAAAAGTGAAAGTTAGTGCATTTGTGCAGTGGAAAGATGAATATATGACCAGGAGGCTGAAGAACAATCTCTGAACTATGGTCATTTTACCACAGTTGTCGTGCTGTGCGACCTTGCCTGGCTGCCAGCGGGCCTGCCCCAATCAGATCTCACTGCAGCCACACACCCCACATTAAAACAAATGTTTTAGGCCAACGTCAGTACAGGGAGTCCTTTCATCAGGATGACAATACAAGGCCAAGTGCATTCCATTCACAACCAGACATGGACTCAGAATGAAATGTAACTGACATAGCCCAGCTCCTAAGTGACCTTCAGATGCCAGTGTCAGTCAAATGACTCTAAAGAAAAATTAAGCTCAGGTTATAGTGCCGTATTCATCTGGAGTGCATTACTAAATGAAGACATGAAATGGAGCTTAGGAGCCAACTCTGTGGTGGATTTCAGAGGTGCCTGGAGCAGGAGGAAAGTAAAATGGCGCCCACGTGTCCCAGAAGTCTGCAATGCTACAAATGATGTTTCTAATGCTCAAATGTTAGTTCACTGATGCTTTTCATAAGCAAGTTCTTGTCCAGAGTAGAATATTGGAAAGGTCTCTTACATGACTCACAATGGGCATTCAATAACACAAGGCTCATGGTCCTGAGTTGGTGAGTGGGCTACCACATGGCTGGAGTGAATCTTACCCACATGGCAACCTGCTGTCCTACAACAGGACATGCTGAGAAAGGACTGAATACAGTCTAAGGTGCTGTTGCCAGTGGGAAAGCTCATATCCATAGTGCTCTGCACCCTGGTGGTGAGACCACGCATGCTTGGCTTCCCCAGGCTTCTGAAGAGTGATGTTGTTTAGGACAAGACTCTGCCACTGAACCTGGAAGGACTGTTTTCTAATTTCAATGAGCACATCAAAAATGTTAGGATCCTGGACATAAGACTATACACTTCCCTGCTGATAGTTTTCTGTTTTGTTTTATTTTTGCACTTTTCCTTTGTCCTAGCATCATAATTTCTTGGTTTGAATTTACCCAAAACTCAGTTTTTCTAGAAGACCTAATGCCTAAAGTTACTAAAGAATTCCTTTCTAATTCTGATGGCGGACTTTTTTCTAGCCATCCTCTGCCTCTAATTCAAATCAATTACTCCAACATCTTTGGATGTTTAATAGTCATAGTTATGTATTTAGTTCTACTCTTAAGCTTAAATACTAAAAATAGACAGCATATTTGAATATATTTTTTATTGATTTCAGAGAAGAAAGAAGAGGGAGAGATAGAAACATCAGTGATGAAAGAATCATTGATTAGCTGCCTTCTGCATGCCCCCTTGGGGATTGAGCCTACAACCCAGGCATGTGCCCCAAATGGGAATTGAACCCTGACCTCCTAGTTCATAGGTCGATGCTCAACTACTGAGCCACACCAGTTGGACCTATACAGCTTATTTGAATACTCTGAAAACTTTTTAGTTTTATGTGGAATTTTTAATGTTTGCAATAAAGCAAAATGTTAAGACCTTAACAAAGCTCCTTTGAGAGGAAGAGTAGTGTGTGAAAGTATCATAAGCATTTTTTAGTTCAAGACCTATGGGAGTCTTCTGCTGGCTACCAAAGCAAAATAACTTTGAGGCAACTCGGACTGAAACCTGGGTAGTGTGGTTTGAGAGTGTCTCCACTGCTACACTCATGCTAAATTCTACTAAAAGTGTCTACAAGAGACTGTATTACTACTCAGAAAATATTCTCAGTGACATGTTAAAATAACGATTTATAGCCCTGGTTGGTGTAGTTAAGTGGTTAGTGCCAGCCTGCACAACAAAGGGTCTCAGGTTTGATTCCCTGTCAAGGGCATGTACCTGGGTTGCAGGCTCGATGCCTGGCCCTGGTCGGGCACCTGCGGAAAGCAACCAAGTCTCTCTCTCACTGATATTTCTCTCTCTCTCTCTCTCTCTTTCTCTCCTTTCCCTCTCCCACTCCCTCCCTCCTTTCCACTCTCTACAAAGCCATGGAAAAATATCCTCGTGTGAGGATTAACAACAACAATAACAACAAAATTTACATTTAATTGATTACTAAGAAAGGGGAGTATTATTTTAATGCAAGATGAAGATTTCAAAAGGCAAAATCGCTTTGGGTCAACTTTTTTACTAAGAAAAATATATACAGGTAAAATTTCCTCTTTAAATGTCTCATTTCAAACTGAGCCAAAGACAACCAAATTGAAATAGTGTCATTTGAAAAAAAGAAGGGATTAACAAACAATAACAGAACAAGTAGATAAATCAATGAGTTTCAAGGTCCTTGAGAATATTATCTTAAGCAAAATAAGTCAGAAAAAGCTAAGAACCATACGATTATACTCATATTTGGGATATAAAACTGAAACTCAGACACAGACAACAATATGGTGGTTAGCATTGGAAAGGGGGAGGGGCATGGTAAAGGGTAAAGGGAACCAAATGTATGGTGACAGAAGATTATTTGACTTTGGGTGGTGGAAACACAATGCAATATACAGACTGTGTATCATAGAAATGTACACATGAAAACTATATGGCCCTCTTAACTAACATTACCCCAATACCTTTTATTACAAAAAAAAAGAAAGACAAAAAAAATAGAAAAAGTGTTTCTCCAGAGTAGTGTCCCAAGTAATGAAGAAATGATGGAATTTGTATATTATTATTTTTAAAACTTCTAATAAAATAATGAATCTAGGTAAAGATCATTAGTGCTCACTAACATCATAAAGAGATGACCAGATATGATGTACTTCTTGATAGAATATTCAATAGTATCTATAAAGTATTTTCCCCCCATTCAGATTAAGTCTCTAGAGCAAACTAACAGTTTACAGGAACCACAGGGGACAGAAGAACGTAATAAAAACATGGCAATACAATCAGCAAATCTTGTGGGAAACTCCACAGGACAAAATGACATGGTTTCGTCAAAATATTAATTACAAAGAGAAAAAAAAAAAAGATGGATGGTAGAAACTTTTAGATCAAAAGAAACCTGAGAGACACATCAAAGGCAATGCATAAAATTTGTTTGGATCCTCAATCAAACTAACTATAAACAAAAGGATGAATTAGTGAGTATACAGACAATCAGGGAAATTAGAACTACTACATATTTGATGATCTTGAGAAATCACTGTAAATGTTTTTAAGTACATGATAATGGCACTGGAGTTGTGCTTGAAAAATGTCCTTATCTTTTAGCCATGTACTAACATTTTTAACAAATGCATTATGTCTGAGTTTTGCTTCATAATAATCTAGTTGGTGGAGAAAGAGTGTTTCAGATGAAATAAGAGTAAGCTGATTGTTGTGTAGCTGGACAGTGGGCATATGGGATTCACTATGGCATCCTAATTTTGTATATGTTTGAAATCTTTCACATTAAAATGCTGAAAAAAATTAAAATTTTTGGGAAAAATGATAGAGAAGACTTACCCTGCTGGATATCCTTCATTTCTAAATGCAAACTAGATATCAAGATTCCCACAGTTTGAGATCGTTTTCCATCCAATAACTTGATGATCTGGAATTTAAACATAAAATTAACACAAGCTCAAATGACCATGCAATCTTTAGGAAGTATATTAAAAAAATTAAGATTTTTAGATACTCTGATTGTTGAACTAAATGGATACTATAGTTACTCTATTTTAATAACCCTTTAATTTAAAAGTAACTTATCCACACTAAAGATATTTTAGAAAATAAAGAAAAAAACAAAACACCATCCCAAATTCCACCAATCTAATACAAGCACACAAAATCTTTATAATACTGGTATATCTAAACAATGAGATATTATTCAAACATAAAGTGATGATTCATGCCACAACATGGATGAATGTGAAAATATCATGCTAAAGGAAAGAAACCAGTCACAAAGGCGATATTATATGATTTCCACTTATAAGAAATGTCCAGAAGAGGCAAATGTATAATAGAGACACAAAATAGATTAGTGATTGCCTAGGGCTGGGCGTGTTGGGGAAAGTGGAGTCAACAGCTAAAGGGTTCAAAGTTCTTTTGAGGGTGATGAAAATGTTTTAAAATTTATTATGGTGATGGTTGCACATACCTGTGAATATACTAAAAAACACTGAATTGTATACTTTAAATAGATAAATTGTATGGTGTATGAATTATACCTCAATAAAGATGTTTTTAAAAAGAGGGAAAAATCTTTATAATATTGTTCTCTAATCTTTTATTCAAACACATCTTAACTAAGTTGTAATTGTAATATATGGCAATTTTATATATAACTTCTTAACTTATCATTGGCATATTTTCATGTTGCTGCTTTTTAAAAAAATGGTTGTTTTTTTTTCGAGAGAGGAAGGGATAGAGAAAAAGAGAGAGTGAAACATTGATGTGAGAGTGCAGCATTGATTGGCTGCTTCCTGCATAACCCCTACTGGGGATTGAGCCCACAACTTTGGGCATGTGCCCTTGACCGGGAATCGAACCAGCAACTTCCTGGGTGTATAGGAGGACGCCCAACCAATTGATTCACACTGGGCTTCATGTTGCTACTTTTTAAGTCTCTTCATAGCCTCCATTCTTGGCTGTGTTATCTGCTGAGTGGTTTAGGGGAAAGATCACTGTGATCTTGACTGAGCAGTTTACCAGTGATATGACCTCAGAAAATTGACTTAACCACTAGGTATTCAACTTCTTCATCATGAAGCAGGGCTGACCAACTTAGCTTGTACATTTATCCTAGAAATTAAATGACAATGTGTGTAAAGCACCTAATAAAGTTCTTGACATAAATTATTTAAATAAATTTTCCCTGTTTTGGAGAGTTAGATTGCTTCATATTTGTGTTATTAATAATATAAGCAAGATAATACTTTGCACATAAAGCTTTAATATTAAATTATTTAAGTTTGTTCCTTTATAATAATACTAGAGGCCCAGATCGGGCCTAAACGGGCAGTCGGACATCCCTCTCACAATCCAGGGCTGCTGGCTCCCAACCGCTTGCCTGCCTGCCTGCCTGAGTGATTGCCCCTAACCATTTCTGCCTGCCAGCCTGATCACCCCCTAACCACTCCCCTGCCACCCTGATCGACGCCTAACTGCTCTCCTGCCAGCCCGATTGTCCCTAACTGCCCCCCCCCCCTTGCTGGCCTGGTCACCCCTAACTGCCCTCACCTGCCAGCCTGGTCACCCCCAACTGCCCTCCCCTGCAGGCCTGGGTCCCCCCAACTGCCCTCCCCTGCAGGCCTGGTCCCCCCCAACTGCCCTCCCCTACAGGCCTGGGTCCCCCCAACTGCCCTCCCCTGCAGGCCTGGGTCCCCCCCAACTTCCCTCCCCTGCAAGCCTGGGTCACCCCCAACTGACCTCGCTTGCAGGCTTTGTCCCTCCCAATGGCCTTCCCCTGCTGGCCTGGTCTCCCCCAACTGCCCTCCCCTGCTGGCCTGATCACCCACAACTTCCCTCCCCTGCAGGCCATCTTGTGGCAGTCATCTTGTGTCCACATGGAGGCAGCCATCTTTGACCACTGGGGGCGGCCATCTTGTGTGTTGGAATGACAGTCAATTTGCATATTACTCTTTTATTAGATAGGATATATGCATATCAAAATTTTACAATTTTTTTAAAGAAACTCCAAATAGCTCACTGCCAATTATTTCAACCTTTATGACTATTCCATAGAGAGTTCCTCATAGTTTTATTTCCTCTAATCCTAGTAAGCCAAATAAGTTCCTAATAACATATCACACAGTGGTCACTAAGGGGAAAAGGTTATCTTTTTTCCCAAGGGACATGGCTACAAAAATCAATATGACATGCACTCAAAACATCACCAATTCTTGTGGGTTTTTTTTTAGTTTTTTTTAAGGCACTTTCTTGGGTAAAATACAAACTAAACAGCTATGCTTCCTCTCCCACCAAGGTACATATAAACTTACCAAAATATAGTGAAGACAAGATTAAACAGTAACTAGCACCTGCTTGTATATTAGCATTATACTAGCTGAAGTGTTTGCTGGTTGAACAGTAAGAGATACCATGAATTTGTTCCAACCAAGATTGTCTAATTGTGTAAATTGTCTAATTACCTATCGATTGATCGATCCTGAATTAATTATTGCCAGACCTTTGTCTTTTCTTTCCTTATTGCCAGCCCTTTTCTTTTCTTTCTTTCTATTTAAAAAATCTTTATTGTTGAAAGTATTAGCCCTGTGTTTTTCATTTCTCTGCTCAGAATGGCTACTTTTATATAACTATCAGAACTAAAATATAGTAAATACCAAGTTTTCATCAAGATAAAAAGAAAATCTGATTTTTTAGTCTAATGTGTTTAATAATTTCAACCTTAGCCTTAGAGAAAAATTCTGGGGCATACAGAATTTCAAGAAGTATAAAATAAATGAAGAATAAACTTGGTATTATTTATTTATTTGTATATAAAAGCAAAAGCAGAGGAGGAAGAGATTATGTATAATCAAATATCTACTTTAAAAGTGCAAAGTCTGGCTTTTTCTTCGAGAATACAAATTTAAAGTGAAATGCTATTTAAAAGTCCAGTACCAAATTTAAAAAATCCACATACATTTTAAATAAATATTTAACCACTCTAGACTCTGGGGGTGGGAGATGACGGTCTGTCTAAGTCTGTAGAGCTTAGTGATTTTTTAAAAATTGCTGAAAAGAATAAAAAAGGTAAATAAAACCATCACCTGAGCTAATTGCAAATTCAAAAGAAGAAAGGCTATGGGAATTGACTAGATTTATCCTTAAATGTCCAGGATAGTGACTGATACAACTTTGGCCATGGCATGTATATCAATGTCAAGGAGGAAGGTATGAGAATCAAATGTATGACAAGATCACAACTGGGTAGGAAAGATTCCTTCAAATAAACATTCCCCTAGCTATCCAGTTAAGAGTTCTGAAAACCAGGGTAATGCAGTCTACCTACAGAGAAGACAAAGTTCAAATGCTAGTTTTTCTATTAACTAATTAAAAGAAGGCAAGAGAGCAACCTCAAGAGAACTGAGAAAAAGAGAGACTGAGAGATTGAGATCATCTGTCATTAGGAAACCAGCAAATCCATCCCCACCTCATTGCTCAATCAGGCTGAACTTTGGAAAGGGTGTCATCACAGTCAGTCGTCCTTGCAATTTTGATGACTTGGCATGGCAGACATTTAGAGAGAGAATGCTACTTTTAGCAGAACCAAAAACCTTATGAGTTTTCTGAAATAGCTGGCATCAATTTACACTCCTACCAAGTGTATGAGAGTGACCATTTTCCTGTTCCCTCACCCACTGTGGGTATTATAAATTTTAAAAATGTTGGCCAATATGATAGATAAAAAGGTGTTTTGTTTTTTTTATCAATAATCTGCATTTTTAATTATTTAATGGTAAGGTTAGGCATTTGGTTCTTGGTCACATGTTCTTGTGAATTGTTTTCGTATAATTTTTTGCTGTTTTCCTATTACTAATTCTCTTAAGCTGGTACAGTGCAAAAAAAATTAAATAAGAACATAGTTCATATGATTTCACTCATACGTGGTATATAAAACTGAGAACAACAAATGAATAAACAAGAAAAATAAACAAAAACTCATAGACACAGAAAATAGTATGGTGGTTACAAGAGGGAAGGGGGTGAAGGTAGCAATAGGTAAAGGGGATACAATTTTGGGTGGTGAGCACACAATGCAATATACAGATCATGTATCATAGAAAAATACACCTGAAGCCTATAATCTTATTAACAACTAGAGGCCCATTACATGAAATTCGTGCACGGAGAGGGGGGGTGTCCCTCAGCCCAGCCTGTACCGTCTCCAATCTGGGACCCCTCAAGGGATGTCCAACTGCCTGTTTAGGCCCACCGGGATCGGGCCTAAACGGGCAGTCGGACATCCCTCTCACAATCCAGGACTGCTGGCTCTGAACTGCTCACCTGCCTGCCTTCCTGATTGCCCCTAACCACTTCTGCCTGCCAGCCTGATCACCCCCTAACCACTCTCCTGCCAGCCTGATTGATGCCTAACTGCTCTCCTGCCAGCCTGTTTGCCCCTAACTGCCCTCCCCTGCAGGCTTGGTCACCCCTAACTGCCCTCCCCTGCAGGCCTGGTCCCCCCCAACTGCTCTCCCCTTCAGGCCTGGGTCCCCCCCAACTGCCTTTCCCTGCAGGCCCGGTTGCCCCCAACTTCCCTTGTCTGCCGGCCTGGTCACCCTTAACTGCCCTCCCCTGCAGGCTTGATCACCCCCAACTGCCCTCCCTTGCAGGCCTGGTCCCTCCCAAATGCCCTCCCCTGCTGGCCATCTTGTGGCAGCCATCTTGTGTCCACATGAGGGCAGCCATCTTTGACCACATGGGGACAGCCATCTTGTGTGTTGGAGTGATGGTCAGTTTGCATATTACTCTTTTATTAGATAGGATAGAGGCCTGATGCACAGGTAGGGGCCAGGTGGTTTGCCCTGAAGGGTGTCCCGGATCAGGGTGGGGGTTCCCTTGGGGCGTGGGGCAGCCTGGGCAAGGGGCCTGTGGTGGTTTGCAGGCCGGCCACGCCCCCTGGCAACCCAAGCAGAGGCCCTGGTATCTGGGATTTATTTATCTTCTATAATTGAAACTTTGTAGCCTTGAGTGGAGACCAAGGCAGGCCGGGGCTTGGGAGTTTGGCTTCCTCCATTGCCAGGGGCAACTCAAGCCTCCTGCTCTCTCCAGCTCCGTGGCTGCTGCCATTTTTGTTGGGATTTATTTATCTTCTATAATTGAAACTTTGTAGCCTCGAGTGGAGGCCTGGGCCAGCCAGGGTGTGCAGAAAGCTTGGCTTCCTCCATTGCCGGGGAAACCCAAGCCTCCTGCTCGCTCCATGGCCACAGCCATCTTGGTTGGGTTAATTTGCATACTCACTCCTGATTGGCTGGTGGGCATGGCTTGTGGGTGTAGCAGAGTGATGGTTAATTTGCATATTACTCTTTTATTAGAAGAGATATTTTTTATTATATTTCAGAGAGGAAGGGAGAGGGAGAAATAGAAATGTCAATGATGAGAGAGAATCATTGATCAACTGCCTCCCTACTGGAGTACTGGAGATGGAGCCCACAATCCAGGCATGTGCCCTGATCGGGAATTGAACTGTGACCTCCTGGTTCATAGGTTGAGGTTCAACCAATGAGCCATTATGGCCGGCACAACATTTTAAATATAAAAGATATATCCAACCATTTAGGAATTAAAAAATTTAATTAATCAGCACCAAACCATTCTTTCAGCATTCTGGTCATTATTATCTGGTGCTACTTCAACAGTTTTTAAAAGTCATCTGGCCCAAGTCAAAGGTTCCCAGCAATATAATAATCTTAAGTAGAAATACAAATAAAACTAAGAACTGCAGCCATAAAACAATGCAGGTCTCCCCTCTGGCTTTTCTCTTTAGTGTGCTGAGCTTCATGGCCTCTTTGCCGGCTATAGTGACTGGCATCATAGTCTGGTGACTGGTTATTAAGAGAAAAGTCAAGAGATCAGTGATCAGCCTCCTGCTCCTAGGCTGCCCTGACTCATCATCCCACCAATGCTGAAATGCAGTCAGTCCAATTCAACAGCATTCACCAAATGTCGACTCCTGTCAGTGTGCCGTGAGGTATGCAAAGATTAAAAATAGTATAGGTATATGCATGTATATGAGTGTATGAATATGTATACAAACTCATTTAATGGGAGCTCAAAGACTAGTTTAAAGGGAAACATATAAATAAGTTTGATACAAGGAAGTTATTTACAGAGCTCTGATAACAAAAGAAATTTCTAATTATTCTTAGGTATATGATCCCTAAAAATTCCAGGACTCATTGAAAGGTGGGGTTATGAATGAGATGGCTGTTTCAGGCACAGACTTCCCTGGATACTTTGGAAGCAGGTCCCAGAGTGTTATATTCAGTGCCTTTTTCCTGAAACAAAAGGCCAGGTCTCACCTTCAGAAAACCTCCTTCCAAAGGAGAGTTGAGCGATAAGCTCTGTAACTCATATTCTGGATATCCACGTACAAAGGCTATACCCATTCTTCAAGGCCTCCAGGGTGAAGGCTCCTCTAGGCACTAAGATCAGCCAGCAGGAGAGGCTTTCACCCCATGGAAGACCTTGGGGTCAGTCCACCATGTTTGATTGTTGGATATTGGTAGGAGTCCTGACTATTACTCCACAACTTTATAATACGCATTTCAAATGAATGTTTTTCCAAGTATATGTGGATCCAGTAGACAAAGTTATGCCTTGAGGCTCCCAAGGTGACTTCTCTCCTCGTGTGTTCTTGGAAAAAAGGGGACACTCCAGGCTACTCAGGAAGATACAGCAAAACTTTATGGGAGAGCATGAGTACGTGTAAAAGTTTGCTATCCAATGTATACTCTGGTTAAAGTGGATTTTGGAATCATTTAACCCTTAGCATTAAAGAAACCCTCAAATGTTGCCTATCTTATCCTTCTGCCTCTGGATTGGTCCAGAAGCCCAGATATTTAAGGATGGGCTTTACTTAGGAAGAATGTTCATACTTTTAAATTTAAATATTACTACAGGTAGCCTGGCTGGCATGGCTCAGTGTTTGAGTGTCCACCCAGGAGCCAGGAGGTCACTGGTTCTATTCTCGGTCAGGGCACATGCCGGGGTTGTGGGCTCGATCCCCAGTGCGGGGCTTGCAGGAGGCAGCCGATCAATGATTCGCCCTCATCATTGATGTTTCTATCTCTCTCTCCTTCTCCCTTACTCTATGAAATCAGTAAAAATATAATTTTTAAAAGAAATTATTACAGTATATTTCATACAAGGCACACAAATTTATAGCCATTTTCTATCACCAAACAAACAAAACACAGTCCTACCTCAGCTAACTGTAAACATAACCTAAACTTCTCATGCTATTCCTATACCAAGATTACTCCCATACCCATTTTTCATTCTTTGTCCTCATATGCATATGCTTGATTTGTTTAATCTTCAAAATCATTTTCTAGAATTAAGTAACTTTTGGCACCAAAGCATTTTATTTTTTTCTGACTCAAATTCCTCCTGCTTCCATGTCAACCTTTTTCTGCTCCCAGGGAAGCCAGACAATAGCCAGTCTCACCATCTCCAACACAAAGCTCCTTCATAAACCTCAAGACGATCTTTTTTTTTTTTTTTTTTTTTTTTTTTTTTTTTAACAAGAGATGCTTTATATCAAATCCTTAAAAATTCATGTTTGAGAAACGTTAGTAAGCCCTCAGTTTATCTTGGTCCTATCTGGAATCAGCTGAACTTGGCAGCACAAGGCCTTCTCCCAGGTATAATTACAGTCTGCAGGAGAATGCAATTTGTGCAGCATTCCACTGGCCTACAAGATGACCTTGTGCAGGGGCAAATTCACAGGATGCGTTAAACCCTATTAGACATGCCTAGTTTAAGGCCAAGCCTTTCCAGACCTCCGCTGCATGCTAGGATTAGGGCATGTCACACATGCGTACTATTATAACGCAGAAGGAACTCTCAAAATGCCTGCCAGAGGTGGGAAAGCAGACCCACACCCCACACTGTCTAAACCTGCACCTTGAGCCAGTGTATCCAAATTATTATTATTTCTTACATGTGTGGATTGTTTGAAAAACCTGCCTCTTTGAATATGAATTAAGACAGAAATGGGAAGAAAGATTTGCTGCACTGGAAAACCACACCCTGACTACTCAGCTAGAAAAGTCTTGCCAGACAGACTGAGAAATAATTCCTGCCAGGTCCAGTGGGACTTTCTCATCTACATAAAACCCATATATATCTCCAGCTTGTGCCTGAGTTTGGAAGACATGGCCAGAAGTAAAAATAAAAATACACGGTCTGAACATGCCATGAATGCTGGAAGCTTGCTCAGTGAGTGCGTTTGGCACAGCTACAAAATGAAGATAATCATACAAGCCTTCTTCTTCCAGAGAGCCTTCCTAGCTGGAAATAAAGATGACTCTATACCTCCACCCTCACTGGACACCAAACACTCTCGAACCTACACCAGATCAAGTAGGTATTCTCTTCTTTGGCTTAGTCCTCACTGTGACTTTTCTCATTTTCAGTTCCAGGATTTCCATCTCCAACAAAGTCGGTTTTATCATAGAACCTGGAGAATAGGCTCCAAGCCTAAATAAATACAGTCACATGAGTTATCACCAATAAACTTTTCCTAGGCACTGAAGGCAAATAAGGGCATGTTGCTTCTTTCCTGTCCAAATCACCCCCCCCCCCTCAATGAAGAGCAAACAAATAAAGGATCCACATATGAGCAGATATTTACTTTTATGACAATGGTGTATATATGTATATTATATATATATATACACACACCAATCCAAATGTAGAACATTTTCAATATTAAAGAACAAATAAGTACATGGTTTGCCTTTCTCAGGGAGATTGACTGCCACAGTGGAAAATATACAGAGGGTAGACAACCTGACTCTCCAAAGGAAAATTCTAGCCCTGGCTGGGTAGCTCGGTTGATTAGAGCATCAATTAGATATGCCAAGGAAAATTCTAAAAAAAACACTATTTCTATATTTGCCTTCAGACTGGCAATATCTTTTGCGTATGCTTCATATCAACACTCACTGAATGCCACTACTTGGCAAAATTACAGACTTTAAGAGGCTGGATTAAAGCACATGCACCACTGATGACAAGCCAGCCCGACTCATTAGCAGTAAGCCTTTGCATTTCTAAGTCACTGGATTCCAAAGGGATCAAGGTGCTCTCATAATGACTGTGGCATTTATCTTGAAGGCATTCTTGTGGACTTGAAGGCAGGTAGAATCCTGTAGAGACGTAGACAACGATGTGGACACTAGTCCATCCTAAGGACTACCAGCTCAGATGATCAAGCTGATAACTTACTCTGGATACCTCTACCTCATACATTTAAATCAGTATGGGGTCTGACTTTGGCTGGATTGGAGGGCAGTATTTTCTGGGGATGAGGTAGGGTAAGTCAAGGGGTGATCTAGGTTTAATTTTACTGTCATTTAATTGTCACCCATTCACATACCACCGAATTAGAAATTCTTATTTTTATGTAATAAACATCTAATTTGGAAAAAAAGAGTGAGAATTTCCCAGGGGAAGGAAGTTTCAAGAAGTGACATAAGATGGTGCAAGGCCATGAGGCATGGTAGCGAATAGGTGCAGACCTTATATAAAAACAAACAAACAAACAAACAAACAAAAAACATCATGGCAGCCAATAGACATCATGGCAGCCAATAGGCCTTATGTTAAAAAAACAACACCACCAAAACACAAAACATGATGAGAGGACGCAACTGACACAGCCACACTTCATAGCTGCAGCTATTCTTGTGCCCTTCCTCCATTTCTAGTGCTGCGGTGACTAGAGATGAGACAGATAAGCGACTACTGCTCCCAGCCAGGCCCAGGAGCTGAGGGCCAGCTGGAGAGTTACAGCAGGACCAGAGCTGGCAGTCATCTCGCTGTCTCTCCTCAGGGAGAGTGAGCGCTTCCTTGGAAACATTCAACTGTTTCTTGGCAGGTGCCCAGGAAAATAAGTGCTGACTCAGCTTCCTTGCTCCCCTGTCCCGTATTCTCCCCTCTGCCACTCTCTGGCACCACACCCAGAGGAGCTGGATGGCTGGCTCCATGGGGCCACGTTATGAAATGTCACCTGACTTGGTACAAACAAGCCCTCACTGCTGAGGGCCATCGTGGCCGGGTATGCTTCTGGGTAGCAGCCTCCGTCGACAGGCCTGAATAATGTCACTAAAATAAGCTCTCCACACGCAGCCCGATTAGCTGTCCCACTAAATGTTTCGAGGCACACTGAGCTGCACTGTTCTGTCAGGCTGCTAAGTCTGAATCTCTTCCAGGGCCTTATTTTTGGGGACACATAAAACTGCTCATGTGAAGTTTACTTTAAGGATTTAGGCTTTTCACCAAGAAATGTGAAAAGGCAAATTGTCACCCTGTCCTGAGTCTGAGAACATATTTGGCATCCCATTCCTTTACTGATGAGACACAAAAACCCTTTTATTGGTTTTCAGGCTAGTGGATTCTGTGCAGAAAGCAAATGGAGAGAAGGCCATAGCAGGTGAAGGCTGTGGCTGGGCAGGGGGTAGAGGGTACTGTGGGATGGAGGAGAGTGGGAATGTGGGCAGGAGGTAATTCTGGTGGTTTTGGAGTTTTTGTGCCATGCATGAAACAAACTCCAAACCAAAATCACATGTGTTTTCTCACTGATAAGAGACTTAGGAGAGAATATGACCAGGAGACATCAGTTCATTCATTGCTCTGTCTTCAGACAATGCCAAAGCTACCATCACACCAAGGTACAGATGAAAAACATCATCCTGTTATTCCTTAGAGCTCAAGGCCCCTTAAAGAGTGCTTGCCTGTAATAGTCATGAAACAATTCTAAACCACTGACCATTAACCTGGTGGGAAGCAACTGGCTAGAGGGCTACAGAGTAGAAAGAAAGTGAAGGAGGAAAGAGAAGGACTATGAGAGATCCAACTTATGGTAAAACATAAAACTAAAACAAAACAAAACACAGGCCAACTGTCCAAGACTCTACTTTTCAAACTGATGGTGTGAATATTAAGAAAATGAGAGAAACTAGGACCTCTGTTTGGGACAGAAAAATTTAATTCTGTACCTTCAGGTGGCCTCCAATTATCATGGTTCAACTCAAAGGCCAGGAATGTATTCCATATATGTAATTCAACTTTTAACAGCAGTTGAACATAATTTACTTATTCTCTGCTTCAGGAGGAATGAGAATTCAGAGGCTTACCATTCAAGATATACCAGAGGCCACAGGTGTGTAAGTTTGTTTTACTACTCTTCTTTCCATTCCTCCTGCCCCAACCATCAATCTGCATGGCTGTCAATGACTGGTAGATGAAATGTCCCTTCACTTCCCTTCTCGACCAGCATTGAGGAGAAAGCTTTTTCTTGATCATTCCTAAATTGCATGAGAAATGTCCTCATCCTACATACATCTTAGGCAAAGCCCTTAGAAAAGTTGGTAGAGGCACTAGAAAGTTGCCTATAGTATAAAGCAGTGGTCGGCAAACTGCGGCTGGCGAGCCACATGCGGCTCTTTGGCCCTTGAGTGTGGCTCTTCCACAAAATACCATGTGCGGGCGCGCACATACAGTGCGATTGAATCTTCATGGCCCGTGCGCAGAAGTCGGTTTTCGGCTCTCAAAAGAAATTTTAATCATTCTACTGTTGATATTTGGCTCTGTTGACTAATGAGTTTGCCAACCACTGGTATAAAGCAATCAAGAATTTGTGGGATGCCCTTTAGAAGTTTTGTGTGCATGTGAATTACCAGGGACCTCATTGAAAACACAGATTCTTGCCCAGCCAGTGTGGCTCAGTGTGGTTGAGCATCAACTTGTGAACCAGGAGGTCACAGTTTGATTCTGGGTCAGGGCACATGCCCGGGTTGTGGGCTCAATCCCCGGTAGGGGGTGTACAGGAAATAGCTAATCAATGATTCTCTCTCATCACTGATGCTTCTATCCCTCTCTCCCTCTTCCTTCCTCTCTCTGAAATCAATTAAGAAAAGACATATTAAAAAAATATAGGTTCTCATTCACTAGGAATGGGATGGGGCCTGTTTTAGATTGAATTGCAGTCCTAAAAAACATATGTTCAAGTCCTAACCTCTAGTACCACAGCATGTGACATTATTTGGAAACAGGGTCATTGCAAATGTAATTAGTTAAGATGAGGTCATACTGGAGTCACATGGGGCCCTAATCCAATATGACTGATGTCCTTACAAGAAGATGGCCATGTAAAGACACAGAGCCATAGAGGAAGAATGACAAGTGATGATGAAGGCAGAGACTGAAGTTATGCAGGTACATGTCAAGGAATGACAAAGATTGCCAGCAAACCACCGGAAGATAGGAAGAGAGTAGGATTCCCCTACTGGTTTCAGAGGGAGCATGGCTCTGCCAATACCTTGATTTCAGACTTTCAGTCTACAGAATTGTAAGAGAATACATTTCTGTTATTTTTACTCACCCAGTTTGTTGAGACAGCCCTTGAAAACTAATACAGGGCCTGAGATTCTTATATTTCCATTAAAGTGCTGCTTTTGCTTTTGGTCTGTAGACCACACTTTGAACATCCAGGTGACCACACTTGAATGTATTATTTTGTTTACTATCACTGACACTTAGTGCAATGCCTGATATGTATGTATGTATGTTTATATAATCCCCGATTCCCAGAGCTTTTTTGGTTAACTAACTGAAAATGCTTCCCCTTCTCTATCAATCTCCATAGAGTCTTTTCTTAAAGCTATATGTTCAGTCCAGGAGGAAGGCTTTCTTAGATAAGTACAATCCCAGGTACACAGATAACCACATTGCCCTCCTAGAGATTCTAAATAACGAAGTTTATAAGACCTTTGGACTTCTTGTCTCATCTATATAATTTCTCATTTAATGTTCAGGCATTGAACCCAGTCTCGTATATATTCCTGATGGCTAAAATAGGGCTTTTCTCTCCAAAATGTAAAGTGTTAGGCTTTTGGAAAGAACACATGCTAATAATTACTCCAAGCTGTTTAGAGATAATGGACAACAGAAAAGTTATTATCTTCAATGTCATCGTATGTCTTTGATATGATAATCATTGCATTCAAGATATCAGAAATGATGGATGGCCTTTGATTTAGAGTGTATCATGATGCAAATTACCTGGCTCTTTCCCAC
Organism: Cnephaeus nilssonii; assembly: GCF_951640355.1. Classification (NCBI taxonomy): domain Eukaryota; kingdom Metazoa; phylum Chordata; class Mammalia; order Chiroptera; family Vespertilionidae; genus Cnephaeus; species Cnephaeus nilssonii. The sequence goes on along the minus strand of NC_137075.1, from coordinate 37,872,844 downwards.
TCCCGCTTAGAAGGTGAAGAGCTTCTGACAGTGGGCACTCCTAGCTCCGGGGCCTTGGGTCACTGGACAGCAAAAATCTGTGACAAAACTCAAAAGGAAACACTTCCTTCTCTAAAGATCCACTACTTTACTTTTTCCTTTTACGGACATACTTCACCTAGAACCACTTCACCACACGTATAGTCTTAATTTGCAGCCATTGCTGTAAAATACACTATTTATAACTGAAGTCATTCTACTCTGTTAACTTTCTGGCTAACAGCAGTTGACATAAGTAACACATTGCTCTGGTAGATTCACTGAGTTCCTTCCATAAACATAAAACGACTATTCCAGGAAATGTTAGGAAGAGAGGGAAGATGAAAGAGCACTCTCTATACATACATATTTTTAAATTGCTACAAGATTCTGTTAGGACTTACGGTGTATAACCCAGCACATTTCCCCTATAATTAGTCTCTACCATCCTCCTTACTCTCACAGCACATCCATCATGGAAACTCAGCACACATTATATTCTATCCCTCAGTCATCCATGTGAATGAATAACAATGATCCAAAATATTTACTCACCATCACCCATGAAAAGTGAGCCAGCCCTTTCACCCATCCTGACTGGAATCATGAAGATGTGTACCTAGAGGTTCTCTCATACGGATGAGTGAATGCCACAAACACACTGTAGGTAATTTGCCCAGAGCCACTCAGGTGTCTGACTACTAGTCCTATATCCTTCCCCTTGAAATGCATCTCATTCCAGCAAGGATGCACATGTTGCAACCAGGCAATGGCCTCCAAGATGTGAAAAGCAAAACTACTTTGAGTTTTAAGCTAGCAGAGTAAAGGCCTTTTCACTTCCTTTTCTCCTATAAAATAATCTACACAAATGATAAGGCTGAGGATCAGAAACACAAAATCTATCTTTAGTGAACTCCTAGACCTCTGTAGTTTCAAAACAGAAAATGGGAAGGCAGTACGTTTCATGCAGAGTGATGAAAGAACAAACCTAATTTTGTGCAGAGGAAGGCAGAACCTTGGACATGTGCAAATTAGAGTCATCATGTGCTCGGAAAAAGGTAAGGGTGAGGTGGTGGCTAAATATAAGGGGGTTATTTAAAAGTTAGACTATGGCGCACCCTGGCCAGTGCAGCTCAGTTAGTAGAGCATCATCCCATGCACTGAGGGTCCCAGGTTCAATTCCCAGTCAAGGCAAATACCCAGGTTGCAGGTTCGATCTCCAGTTAGGGTGCTTACAGAGGGAAGCAATCTCTATCAACATTTCTGTCTCTCATTGACATCTCTCTCTCTCTCTCTCTCTCTCTCTCTCTCTCTCTCTCTCTCTTCTATCCCTTCTTCTCTCTTTAAAATCAATAAAAACATATCCTCAGGGTGAGGATTAAAAACACACACACACACAAAGTTAGTCTATGGTGCAATTAGGTGCCAGATGTAAAATCCCAGCTATCATGATCAGAAAGTATAGTTTCTAGAGAAAATCAACCAGACAGACGCACGGACATCAGGCACACTTGGATAGGGTTGAGGTGTTGTGCTAGAATGGAATGATTATCAAAATTCCACATCCTTTCTAGGCTTCCCTCAGAATGCTAGCAGTAAGGCTGCACCCACTCCCAGCCCCAGTCAGGGGCCTGGAGAAGTTCTGTCTGGAAAAATGGATTGGCTAAGAGCTAAGAGCTTATCATTTGGTGGTGGTGGAGTGGGGGCGGGGCGCAGAAGGAGTGGTAAATGAAACAGCTGGTCTGCAACAGTTTGCCCCACCCTGAGATCCATCACTGGGCAAAACTTGTCCAATTACATTGAGCTTCCATCCAGGATCATCACATCCCAATCTTATACATAAAACAGCAGCCAAGCATCACCAACTATTTGAAGAAATCCTCTAACTAAAATTCGGAGGCCAATATATATAAATGGAACTTAGAAGAAACAGAAAGTAGTAAACAAAAGAAAATATAAAGAAAGTATAATATTTAGACTCAGAAAATTGTATTCTTTTTAAAAAAAAGTTAAACGAGCTTTTATAAATTAAAATATAATTCTGAAATACAAAAATTCCTGTCTATCAAAATAGGAATTCCATAGTAAGTATGAAAAACTGTAGAAGCAATAGATAGTATATACCAGAGAAACAGGTAAGAGAGTTGAAAACTGGTACCTCTGGTGAGTCAAGGTGTGAGTGGGATGGGGGCAATAGAGAACTTTTATTTTTACTTTTAAAAACTGTGAAATGTCATGCAAAATAATAGCATATGTACATTTATGCATAATTTAACCGGTGTCAAAAATAAAGCATATACTCACCTCCCCCCTTAAGAAGGTGAGAACTACTAATATATCCTTGAAGACTATCTTCCTCCATGGTTTTCCTCCAAAGGAACCATTCTTCTGAATTTTGTGTTCATTATTCCTTTGTTGTTGTTTTTTAATAGTTTGGCTACAAATATATGATTCCATAAACTTACTTGGCTTTTAATGTTTTTTGAACTTCAGACCAATGACCTCATTCTTTTGTGACTTTTTTTTAAACTGAACATCAGGTTTATGAATCATCAATGTGGATGCACATGGCTGTAGTTCATTCTTTTTCAAAGCTATATAGTATTCTACTATGTGGCTTTACTTCAGTCCATTTATCCACTCAAATGACAGTGGACAGATTTTTGCTATTATAAACAAGGCTTTTTACAAGCATTCTCATATGGGTCTTTTGTACAAATGTTCAAAAGTGTGAACAGATGGTATATACATGTTCACATGAGGTTGGTACAACCAAACCATTTTCCAAGTATATGGAATCTGACCTTCCCACTAATATTAGTAAGAGTTCCTACTGCTTGACCACCCTCTCAATATTTCAGTCACACTTTTTAATTTTTTGCCATACTGGTGGGTCTAAAGTGGTATTTCTGCGTTTCCTAGTTGCTAACTTATCTTTTCCCTAATTCTGTCCTCTGCTTCTTCTGGTCTACTGTTGAAACCTTCCATGGCATTTTTGATTGTAGCTATATCACTTTTGATTTCTTCCTGATTTTTGCATAGGTTGTTGATTTTCTCATCCATCAGGTTTATGAACTGTATGACCATTACTCTGAATTCTTTTTCTGTCATGTTGCATGCCTCAGTTTCATTTATTTCCTTTCTTGGCGATTCCTCTTTTTCTTTCCTCTGGGGATTGTTTCATTGTCTCCCCATTCTAACTATCACCAGAAAGTCCAATCACCGAGTTGTGGGGGCCTGGGCCATGTGCAGTGGGAGCTTTGTGCCACCTAAGTGTCACTGAAGAGCTCTGACACCAAGATGTGTGGCTGCCGTGGGTCTGTGGGCCCCGCTCGCCCAGGATCAGTCACTGGTGCTCAGTGTGGCCTTATGCGTACGCCTAGAATCAGGGACCCCACCTGCGCCTTGCTGAAAAAAAAAAGACCCCTCTGTGCGTGCCGAAAATCAGATTCCCCTAGCATGCACCAGGAGTCAGTGTCCCCCTGTGCCTGAGCTGAGAATTGAGTATTGGAGTATCTGTCACTTGGTGTGGCCTTGCACTGAGAATCAGGTCCCTGTGTGTGCATGCGCCAACGATTAGAGTCACTGGCTCTTAGTGTGCGTGTACTCGGAATCAGGGATCCCGTGCGAGGACGATGAGAAACAGTCAAGTCACTAGTGCTCAGTGCTGCCTCTCGTGTGGAGAATGAGGGTCCCTGGTCTGCTTGGGAGACCAGGTTGCACCGCCGCCCTGTGTCGGTGGGAGGTCATTCCTGCTCTGTGGGAGACAGACTTCCGTGTGCCTTCACAGAAATCCATGGCTGGGGTACCTGGAGTCTTGGTGTCCCTAGGTCTGCAGCTGTGGTTGCAGGTCTTTTACCCTTGTGGCAGTAGGGTCCTGGTTTGTGTCTGAGACCAGATTGGGTGGTGGCGAGGCTAGGATCCTAGTCTTAAGCAGTTGTTCTTTAAGATGGCGTGGTTTCTGTGCCAACGTTGTCCTCCCCAGAGTGTTTGCAGTGGCAGCAGGGTTTTGCCGTCTAAGACTGCCTGGTTTGGCAGCCCCCTGGAAGACCTGCAGGATCTGACTGTGCCTATCTCTCTCACACACACACCACACACGTTCATACACTCCTCTATCGCTCCTTCACTCTCTCACACACTCTCCCTCCCTACCTTATTGCCAGTCGCCATCTTTCCTCTCCTCTGTAATTTTATTTTAATGTACATGTTTGTTATTTTATTTATGGTTTATTTATTTTTTATTTATATTATTTTTAAAAAGAACTATTAAATTTTTCCCTTCCTCATACATGTGTTGATACTACTGGAATTAATTTTTGTTCATGGCCACATATATATTGATTTTTAAAATATATTTTAATAGTCAGTTTTATCCACTGATCTGAGATACCACATTTGTCATATATTAGTTTCCATATATGCATGGATCTGCTTTGAACCCTCAATTCCTTTTTTGTAGTTGTTGTTAATCCTCAGCCAAGGATATTTTTCGATTAATTTTTAGAGAGAGTGGAAGGGTGAGGGAGAGACAGAGAGAAAGAAACATCAGTGTGAGAGAGAAACATGATTGCTTGCCTCCCGCACGCACTCCGGCAGGGGATGAGGATCGAACCTGCAACGGAGGTATGCACCCTTGACTGGAATTGAACCCGAGACCTCTCAGTCAGAGGGCTGATGCTCTAACCACTGAGCAACTGAGTAGGACCCCTCAATGCTTTCCATTGACTTTTTTTTTTTTCAATTTTTTTATTAAGGTATTATATGTGTACATATCTTACCATTGCCCTCCCCACACCCCCCTCCCATATATGCCCCCACCCCCCAGAGTTTTGAATCCATTGGTTATGCTTATATGCATGCATAAAAGTCCTTTGATTGATCTCTTATCTCCCCCACCTCTCCCTAACCTTCCCCTTGTAATTTGACAGTCTGTTTGATGCTTTACTGTCTCTGTATCTATCTTTTTGTTCAAGATTATAATGTTCTTTATTATCCATAAATGAGTGAGATCATGTGGTATTTTTCTTTCATTGACTGACTTATTTCACTTAACATAATGTTCTCCAATTCCTCCCAGGTTGCTGCAAATGATGAGAATTCCTTCTTTTTTATGGCAGCATAGTATTCCATTGTGTAGATGTACCACAGTTTTCTGATCCAGTCATCTGCTGACGGGCACCTAGGCTGTTTCCAAATCTTAGCTATGGTGAATTGTGCTGCTATGAACATAGGGGTGCATATATCCTTTCTAATTGGTGTTTCTAGTTTCTTCGGATATATTCCCAGGAGTGGGATTACTGGGTCAAATGGGAGTTCCATTTTCAGTTTTTTGAGGAAACTCCATACTGTTCTCCACAGTGGCTGCACCAGTCTGCAATCCCACCAGCAGTGCACGAGGGTTCCTTTTTCTCCGCATCCTCGCCAACACTTGTCGTTTGTTGATTTGTTGATGATAGCCATTCTGACAGGTGTGAGATGGTACCGCATTGTTGTTTTGATTTGCATCTCTCGGATAATTAGTGACGTTGAGCATGTTTTCATGTGTCTCTTGGCCTTCCTTCTGTCTTCTTTTGAAAAGATTCTATTTAGGTCTGTTGCCCATTTTTTTATTGGATCATTTATCTTCCTTTTATTAAGTTGTATAAGCTGCCTGTAGATGTTGGAGATTAAACCTTTATCAGTGATGCCATTTGCAAATATGTTCTCCCATGCAGTGGGCCTTCTTGTTGTTTTGTTGATGGTTTCTTTTGCTGTGAAAAAGCTTTTTATTTTGATGTAGTCCCATTTGTTAATTTTCTCTTTAGCTTCCATTGCCCTAGGGGCAGTGTCAGTGAAGAATTTCTTTTGGCATATGTCTGACATTTTGCTGCCTGTGGATTGCTCTAGTATTTTTATGGTTTCCCGTCTTATGTTTAAGTCCTGTATCCATTTTGAGTTTATTTTTGTGTATGGCGTAAGTTGGTGATCAAGCTTCATTTTTTTGCATGTATCTGTCCAATTTTCCCAACACCATTTATTGAAGAGACTGTCTTTATTCCATTGTATGTTCATGCCTCCTTTGTCAAATATTAATTGAGCATAGTGGTTTGGGTCAATATCTGGATTCTCTATTCTGTTCCATTGGTCTATATGTCTGTTCTTGTGCCAGTACCAGGCTGTTTTGAGAACAGTGGCTTTGTAATACAGCTTGAAATCTGGTATTGAGATCCCTCCTACTTTATTCTTCTTTCTCAGGATTGCTGTGGCTATTCGGGGTCTTTTTTTATTCCAGATGAATTTTTGGAGAGTTCTTTCAAGGTCTGTGAAATATGCCGTTGGTATTTTAATGGGGAGTGCATTGAATCTATAGATTGCTTTGGGTAGTATGGACATTTTAATGATGTTGATTCTACCAATCCATGAACATGGTATGTTCTTCCATCTGTTTACGTCTTCCTCTATCTCTTTTTTCAGTGTCCTGTAGTTTTCCGTGTATAGGTCTTTTACCTCCTTAGTTAAGTTTATTCCTAGGTATCTTAATTTTTTTGGTGCGATGGTAAATGGGATTGCCTTTTTAGTCTCTCTGTCTGTAAGTTCACTATTGGTGTATAGAAAGGCCATAGATTTCTTGGCGTTAATTTTGTATCCTGCTACATTGCCGAATTCATTTATTAAGTCTATTAGTTTTTTGACGGAGTCTTTCGGATTTTTTATGTACAATATCATGTCGTCTGCAAATAAAGACAGCTTTACTTGTTCTTTTCCAATTTGGATGCCTTTTATTTCTTCTTCTTGTCTAATTGCAATGGCTAATACTTCCAGTACTATGTCAAACAGGAGTGGTGAGAGTGGGCATCCCTGTTTCCATTGACTTTTGTTTTCTGTGCCAATCATTACCATGCTATAGCTTCCTTACTACCTATTACTTAATTTTTATTGTTATGTGATAGAATAAGTATCCTATCTGATTTTTCTCTTTTAGAGTTTTTATTTTTCTTTTTTAAAATATATTTTATTGATTTTTTACAGAGAGGAAGGGAGAGGGATAGAGAGTTAGAAACATAGATGAGAGAGAAACATCGATCAGCTGCCTCCTGCATACCTCCTACTAGGGATATGCCCGTAACCAAGGTACATGCCCTTGAACGGAATCGAACCTGGGACCCTTGAGTCCGCAGATCAACTATCCACTGAGCCAAATCGGTTAGGGCAAGAGTTTTTATTTTTCCAAATTTTATTATTACCTTGCTTTTAAAAAATATAGTTTTGCCACAAATATATGATTCCCTTAAATTCTCTGACTTGCATGTTTTTAACTTCAGACCAATGGGATCATTCTTTTATGAAGATATTGTTTACTAAACATCATGTTTATGATTGTTTTTGTAAGATTATATATATATATATATATATATATATATATATATATATATATATATATATATATGTTATTATTGATTTCAGAGAGGAAGAGAGAAGGAGAGAGAGATAGAAACATCAATGATGAGAGAGAATCTTTGATCAGCTGCTTCCTGCATGCCCCATACTGGGAATGAAGCCTGCAACCTGGCACATGCCCTGACTGGAAATTAAACTGTGACCTCCTGGTTCATAGGTTGATTCTCAACCACTAAGCCACACCAGCAGTGCTATAAGGTTATTTTTGAAACTTTACTCTTCCATACATATTTTTAGAATAAGTTTGTCAAATTCCAAATAATCCTATGTAGATTTTGATGGAATTACTTTAAAACTAGAAATCAATTTTAGTTAACTGACATCTTTAGAATACTGATCTTCCTATTCATGAAGAGAATATATCTCTTCTTCTATTTAGGTCTGCTCTAATGCTTTCAATACAATATTTTTTTTACACATTTCTGGGTTCAGTCTGTTAATATTCTGTTTATGATCTTTACATCTATATGAGAAAAATTACCCTCTAATTTCTCTTTTACTTCCTGTCCTTTACTGGTAGTGATATCAAAACTATATACTAGTTTTGAAAGTCACATCATTTTCTACTCTGTAAAGTATTTTGTGTAAGAAGTATTTGGTGTAATAAAACCATCTAGGCCTGGTACTTTGTGGGAAGATTTTAAACTACTGATCCAATTTCCTTAATATTTATATGACACGCAGGTGTTCTATTTCTTCTTGAATCTGTTTTATTTGTCTTTTTCTAGGAAGTGATTTCATGCGATTTTCATTTATTTGCAAAAGTTTTCTCAGATAAGTCTTAGACATTTCTATTGCATTCATGGTCACATTCACATTTACATTCTCATTATCATTTTACTAGAGGCCTGGTGCACGAATGTGCATATTAGCCTTTTATTATATAGGATTTTTGTTTTGTTCAACGTCACTGAAAGTTTGTAAATAGTTTTCAAAAACAAATTTTTTGCTTTATTAATCATCTCTACTGTATTTAACTTTTTAAAATATTTCATTCCCATATTTTAAGATATATTAGATTGAACCATATGAAATTATAAATATTTGCTCACATCTGACCTACAAAAATAACTTTTCTTGTTGTGCAACCTAATATTTCCTTGGTTTGTTTTTCTTTTTCTAGTTATTAATTTTGTAACTTAATTTATTTTTAATCTTCTTATTTTCTAATATAATCACTTATGACCATACATTTTAGCTATATTCTAGGAGTCTTGATAACCAGTATTTTTTGAGTATTTATAAGTGTTTTTGGAATCTCATCACAATTTCTTTCTTGATCCATGAGTTATTTACAGGTGAAAGTGTAGATTTTAAGAGGCAAGGAGGTTTTTGTTATGGACATATTTAGATTGTATTTTTGTCATTGGTATATGATTCCTAAATTAATTTCATTTTGACCAGAGGATGTGATCTGTATAAAAAAACTGCTTAAAATTTGCTGAGATTTGTAGAACCTTTGCTTTTTTAAAAGTATTTTAATACTACTTGACTTTTAAATTATATTCATGTATTATGTTGGCAAAAATTAGTAAAGCATAATAGTTAATTGGGCCTATTTTGTTGTTAATATAGAAACCATCCTAAAATATCACAGTTTAAGAGTTTTATCATCATCTAAATCCTCTATTCTAAACATGTTGTATTTATTTATGTATAGCCTATCACATTTTAAAAGGACCTAGGAGGCCACCTTACATATGTTGGCTGCTAATAGTTGCACACGTAAACTTGTACCATACAGATTACAAAGCAAAAAAAAATAAAAATAAAAAAGTACTAGAAAATGTAAATATATATATATATATGTCTAATAAGTCTAATATGCTAAGTGTCCTACCATCCAACCAGTTGCTATGACATGCACTGACCACCAGGGGCCAGACACTCAAAGCAGGAGCTGCAGAGCTGCAGTGACTTAGCAGTGTGGTTCTTGGGTGACGCACCCCGGAACCAGAGAAGGGGGAGCCCGATTCCTTGCGGGGCCATGTGATTCCAAATTCAGCCGTGGGTTATGTTGTTGTTGGGGCACTGTCAGCCCAAATCTGGTTTACTGCACACTTGCATTTGCGTTCCACACCCTGTACTACAGCAACTTTGCAGAGTGCCCTCTCATACCAGGTGTACCGGTTAATAATGCAGATTTTGTAATCAAAGAAAACACGATAATTTCAAGAGAAACATCAAAAGTGCTTTATTCAAAGTAATGTCCATCACTAGCTACACATTACCTCCATCTTTTAGGTAATTTGTGGATATCGTCCCAATAGAACTTTTCTTGTTTTGAGGAAAACCATTCAGAGACCCAATTTTCCACTTCTTTGTATGTTTTGAAGTGCTGCTCAGAAAGTGCGTGTGCCATTGATCGGAATAAGTGGTAATCTGAAGGAGCAAGGTCTGGTGAACAAGGAGGGTGGGTTAATACTTCCCAGGCAAGATCTTTTAACGTGTCGTTAACTAGTTTTGAAGTGTGTGATGGTGCATTATCATGAAGCAAAATTACTTTGCCGTGTCTTCTGGCACATTCTGGTCATTTCATGATCGAAGCGTGGTTCAAATTGATTATTTGTTGTTGGTAGCGATCAGTATTAATGGTTTCACCTGGTTTTAGAAGCTCATACTACAGCACACCTTCCTGATCCCACCAAAAGCAGAGCATTGTCTTCTTTCCGAAGTGATTTGGCCTTGCAGTCGATGTTGATGGTTGACCTGGATCAACCCATGATTTTTTGCATTTGGGATTCTCAAAATAAATCCACTTTTCATCGTCAGTCACAATTTGATGCAAAAAAGACTTTCTTTCGTGTCGTTGAAGCAACATTTTACTGATGACTTTTCGGTTTTCCTTTTGTTTTTCGTTCAGTTGATGTGGCACCCATTTTCCTTCCTTTAAAATCTTTCCATTGCTTGTAAACGATTGGAAATTGTTTGCTGAGCAACATTTAATCTTTCTGCAAGTTTTTTTTTTGAGTTTGACATGCATCTTCATCCAATAATGCTTGTAATAGTTGGTCTTCAAACTTTTTTGGTTGACCTGGATGTTCTTTGTCTTTCACATTGAAATCATCACTTTTAAAGCATTTAAACCAGCGTTCACAAGTGTCTTGAGATGGAGCATGTTCATTATAGCTTCCCAAAGTATACAATAACTTTTAGCAGCACCTTTTCTTCAAAATAAAGTAATGAATTAAAACTTCTTACAAATGCTCTTTTTTTTTTGGCATGAAATTCAACATTTTTAAGTGTAAAAATATCTATGATGTTAACACCTTCAGAAAATCTGACATATGAAGTTCTGAAGCTTGTTGTCAAAACAAAATAGCATACATATCAAATCACATATATACCAACATATGTGTAACTCCATTTATTGGAAAAAATTCGCATTATTAACCGGGACACCTGGTATTCCAGGACCCCTTGGGGGATGTTTGATAGCTGGTTTTGGCCCGATCCTCGCAGGCCAGGCCAAGGGACCCCACCTGCCTGGAGGGACTCTGCTCACTCCACAGACAGTGGGGCGGGGGGGGAGGTGGAACTGTGGGAGGTTGGCTCCAGAGAGTGTCAGGCCCATCTTGTCCTGCCCTGCTGGCCACCTTCTAATTAATTTCCTTTCAATGTGCACGAACCCGTGCACCGGGTCACTAGTTTTACTATAATTTTGCTCTATTGCATCATTTTCTTTGACACACCTTGAGGACTGTCATCTCTGAGCATGGAGCTTAAATTAATTTGCTTTAATTACACAGTGTGTCTGAGTAACACACAGAGAAATGATAACATAAAACAAAGATCATGTAGCTCTCTGGGGCTGAGGAACCATTTCTGAATGAGAAATGAGGCTTCTGATTGGAACCTAACCTTCTGTTCTCCTTTCTGGGTGACATGAGGATTTTTCTTCAGTCTTATTCCTTCCTACTCCTGATTGTAATGATGATGATGATAGTGATGGTATGGTGGCAGCAGCAAACATTTCTGTATCAGGCACAAAGCTAAACACTTTACACAGATCATTTTAATTCTCATAATCACCCTTGGAAGTTGGCACTATTATTATTCTCACTTTGTAGATGATGGAACTGTACAGAGGAGTCAGAGAGATGAAGGGACTTGCCCCATGGATAAAGGGATGACTTAGCAAGAAAAAGGCCTGTGTGGTTTCCAGAAATTGCTGTTGAACCACACTACCACCTTCTATACTTAGAATAGTGTGGCTCTCAATGCATGGGAGTGTTGAAGGAAGCAATCTATATATATAAAAGCCTAAGCAACCGAACGAACAACCGAACGACCAATCAACCAGTCGCTATGATCGCATTGACCACCAGGGGGCAGATGCTCAATGCAGGAGCTGCCCCCTGGTGGTCAGTGCACTTCCACAGCCAACCTCTTGCAGCCCAGCCCCTCCCCACAGCCAACCTCCAGCGGCCCTGATTGGCCCCGATCACCAGCCAGGCCAAGGGACCCCACCTGTGCACAAATTCGTGCACCAGGCCTTTAGAAGCATTATGATTTGCTAGTTATTAATAATAGGAAAAGAGCAAAAGAGAGGCTAGACATTAAAAGCATGGTCATCAGGGCAGCTTCACCAGACAACTGTGATTTTGCACTCCCCACAAAACCATTCCCTGCAAATCACTGGGGGAATCACTGGGGAAAGAGTTGCCCAACAAAAGGGGAGATGAATGCATGCTCAGTGAAGTAAGACTGAAGTAGGGGGGACATAGGGAAGGTGCCTGTCAGTCTAAGCTGGAAACAGATAATTGGCTAGAGGGGATGGGGCCACTGCAAGTACCAAAATCTTAGAAGGTTAAATTAAAATCCCCAGACAAAGGAGTTTGTTCTCTTACTCTCTTGTTCTTCTGGCTGTGTTCTTGCTCATGTTCCCTCCACATCCATGTGGCCAGAAGCTGCATAGCCCACAGCCATGTGGACCCCACATGCAATGGACTGATGGATTGCAGCTGGGAATATAAGCTAAGCGAGCCTGATGCTGGATTGGACTGTGCAAATACGGAACAGAAACTTTGGACAATGGCTTTAATCTAGCTCTGCTAAGGACACAACCATACTTCTTTCATGGTGGGACAGAGGTAGAAGGGACCTTGGAAACTCAGAAGTTTAATTCCATGCAAATAAATGCCACTCATTCTCTAATGCAAGTCTCAGAAAATTCCTTTTCTTGTGACATCGCAAGAGGCCCACCTCCCCTGAAACAGGTAGGGACACAGAGAGCTCCCCACTGGTAACAGAAGCAGCTGGTCAGAGACCTGGAGCTTAGGCCTCTACTACAGCCCCATCACTGGCTTCCTGGTGGCTCTGAGGGAAACACCACAATGGTAGGTGATAGGCATGAACTCCCTGTGCTAGTCTGAGTCCTATTTTCTCTGTCAGCCTCCGTGGCTCATCCCTTTCTTTGGTGGCAACTGAAGGGCTGTCTCCTACAGGGCTGAATTGTTCAGATATCTCCACACCCGGGAGAGTATATGTAATGCACAACAAAAGCATCACATGGCCCAGTTTCTCCGATGTCTTACTAAATCATTCCCAACATCATATGCTTTAGGCTTTTTGCTGCTGCATTGTGAATCACATTCTTCTCTAATCAACACTCGCAATGTCTCAGTTTTTCCATTAGTAAGATGATTGTAGTACAAAGTGAACTATTTATAATGAGCCCCAGCTCAAGCAATGAGGCTTTCAGTTGGCTTCATCTTAAATAAATCTTTCTTTGTTAATTAATGTACCTTATCCTAGTGTTATAAGTAACATTTATGTTCCTGAATTGAACAGGGAGGAAGAGAACCACACCCAGAGTGGAGGATCCAAAAATCCTCAGCATCAATACGAATGCAATAACCATTTGAAAAACAAAGTTTAAAAGTTTTTGTGCTTGTTGTAAACTAAGGAAGTTGTACAAGAGAGTCTACAAGAGAGTAAAAAGTGATGTGATAATTAGGTCATGAATTAACCCCCTGGTACTTGCAGCTCTATACTATTTTTAAAGACCCCTTCTCACCTCCTAGGGTATTTTGCACATGCAAAATGCCTAATGTGACTAATAAGGTACCTAGCATAAAAGTTAATTAATGAAAATGAAAACACTAAAACTCAGGTTCTTTAGTAACCAGGGCCTGGAGCCAGATCCCAATTAAACCACTCTTCTGGTGAAGGAAGGGATCAAAATGCCCAATAGGTTCCATCTGGCTGCTCTCTGTGGGTCAATCTAGAGCCTGATGGCCTCTTCAAACTAGTCTTTCCAAGCTCTCCTTTCCATGGCAACGAGGAGCTCAGGGCAGCCCCCCTCGCCCTTTACTGGGGAACTCTCAGCCTCTCCCGCTCACTTATAAGGGGCTTGGCAACTAAGGAATCCAGCTGGAAGCAAGCAGGATTCACTAACTCTTCCCTGCCCAATCCCTTTTGTCATTCATTCCAGTGGAGGGGCCCCTAACCCTCCAATCCCATTTGTACCCCACTGAGGAGATCTGATAATGGTGCTGGCAGAGCTGTGGCTTTTCATAACTTTTGGCAGGGACCTCACTGACCCATAACATGGCTGCACACATGATTTCTTCTCATACTGTCTTTGTAAATTGACCATGGCTAACCTTGCTGCCCTAATCAGATCAATCAGAATAACATTTCTTTAGCTGCTGCGTGCCCGTGCTGGCAGCCTCCTGGGCTGAGGCGTGACTCAGAGTCAGGCTCAGATACCGAAGGCGGATTTTGGAGTTTCCAGTGGTCTCAGGTTTCCTTTGCTTTTATCACAGTTGGTGAGCTTTGTAAGGCCCGTGTTTACAGCCATGCAAATTAGCCTCAGCTGGAGAGAAATCAGGCCAGGCCCACATGATTCAAGCTCTGGCCCAAAGGTATGTTATCAAAAATTGAAAGTGTGGCCATAGTATTGGAGCCAAGCCAGACCGTCCTAAGGAGCCTGTGAGGGCTTTGTCTGGTGTAGCCTGAACTCCTGGCTTGGCCTCGGGACCCTGAAAACTGAGAGACGGAGGGGAAAATGGAAAAGGACCGCGCAAGCCAGGTGGGGGGCTGGCCAGCTCAACCAAAGGCTGCCACTGCCCAGTGCATTCTTTGTTAAGTAGAGACGAGTATAAGGAGGGAGATGTTGCATCTTTGAGAGAAGAAAGACCATGGTTGAAAGGCTGGTTTGTAGTAAATCCCCTGTTATTCACTGACAAAGCAAGGTCCAAATTCACGGTTTTATTCTACTCATACACACAGCTTTAAAATGTATGTGCGAAAGGCCTCCACATACAGAGATGATCTTGTATGTTGCATCCGGAAAAAATCTTTCAAAACATCCATCTCAGACACCAGGACAGTTATGGAAACTAAGGCCGGACAGTCTACGTGACCAGACACACAACAACGGTTAACTACTGGTTACCATCCCGACAAGATCTCCGGCGCCTTTCCCCTGCAGCTTCCCCAGCATGTTTCCAGTACCCCAGCACACACACAAGCCTGGTTTACTTTGAAATAATGCTCCAATACATGTATGTCTCAAGACTGGGGGGTTAAAATGCTAACACTTATTCCTGAGCTGCCTCCCACACAGTCAGGGCCCACACCACATGGTGCCCGAGGTGTCAGGCAGCCTGGTCTATGGGACTGTGCCTGGAGCTGAGTGCTGAGATGTGGGATCACACGTGACTGCCTTGTCCGTCTGCCCTCCAATAAGCTAAACAAAAGCTGGTGGGTCTTAAGTGTCCCCATTTGCAAGTGGAAGTAATGACCGGATTGTTGGGATTCATCTAATTAAAGTTCTCATCTTTTGATAGATAAGAGATCTGAGACCAGAAAATTGAGGGGACTTGCCCAAGATTCAATGGTTGGTTAAGGGCAGAGCCAGAAGTGGGAAGCAGGTCTGCTGACAGCAAAGCCAGTGCGCTTCTGTCCCTGAACAAAGACCAGAGAACAAAATTCAGACTCTCCAAGAGAATATAAAGTCAGGACTTGCAGCTACATCCACACCAAAAGCCCATGTGTCAGGTACTAAGAGCGCAGGCTCTGGGGCTGTTGCCAGATTTACTGCCTTACCACTTAAGAGCTGTGTGATGTTGGGCAAGTTACATAACCCCTCTTGGCTCCAGCTCCCTCCCTCACCTACAAAATGGGAATAATAATAGTACTCACCTTACTGGGTTCTTGTGATGATTAAATAAATTAACCTTTTGCACTCGGATGTCGAATGTGACGGTTATTGAATGTATCAATAATTTGAAATATAAAAAAATCCAAATAAATAAGTTTGTATGAAAAGAAACTCCAGTTTTTTATTCTACTGACGCACTTTGTAAAATCTGGGGTATTTAAAAAATTAAATCCCGAGTAGAATAAAGGAATCGAGAAAAAAGCAAGCGAGTGCAAAGGGTTAATACATGCCAAGCACTTACCCAAAACCCACTTACTTAGCATTAACTATTATTATTATTATTACTACTAGAGGCCCGGTGCACGAAATTCGTGCACGGAGGGGGGTTGTCCCTCAGCCCAGCCTGTACCCTCTCCAATATGGGACCCCTCAAGGGATGTCCGACTGCCCGTTTAGGCCTGATCCCGGTGGGCAGTCGGATCCCTAAACGGGCAGTCGGACATCCCTCTCACAATCCAGGACTGCTGGCTCCCAACTGCTTGCCTGCCTGCCTTCCTGATTGCCCCTAACCACTTCTGCCTGACAGCCTGATCACCCCCTAACCACTCTGCTGCCAGCCTGTTTGCCCCCAACTTCCCTCCTCTGCCAGCCTGGTCACCCCTAACTGCCCTCTCCTGCAGGGTTAATCACCTCCAACTGCCCTGCCTTGCAGGCCTGGTCCCTCTCAACTGCCCTCCCTTGCAGGCCGGGTGCCTCCCAACTGCCCTCTCCTGCTGGCCATCTTGTGGTGGCCATCTTGTGTCCACATGGGGGCAGGATCTTTGACCACATGGGGACAGCTATATTGTGTGTTGCAGTGATGATCAATCTGCATATTACTCTTTTATTAGATAGGATAGAGGCCTGGTACAGGGGTGGGGGCCAGCTGGTTTGCCCTGAAGGGTGTCCCGGATCAGGTGGAGGTTCCCTTGGGGTGTGGGGCGGCCTGAGCGAGGGGCCTGTGGTGGTTTGCAGGCCGGCCACGCCCCCTGGCAACCCAAGCGGAGGCCCTGGTATCTGGAATTTATTTTCCTTCTACAATTGAAACTTTGTAGCCTGGATCAGAGCCAAGCCTGGGGCTCCCTCCGTGGCCGGCAGCCATTTCTGTTGGGGTTATAATTGAAACTTTGTTGCCTTAAGCGGGTGGGCCCGGCCAGGGTGTGTGGAAAGCTTTGCTTCCCCTGTTGCTGGCAGCAACCCTGGCCTGCTCTCTCAAGCTCCGTTCTGCAGCCATTTGTTTGAATTTGTTTACCTTCTATAATTGAAACTTTGTAGCAGGCGGAAAGCTTAGCTTCCTCTGTTACCTAGGAAACCTTGCTCTCTGTGGCTGTAGCCATCTTGGTTTGGGTTAATTTGCATACTAGCTCTGATTGGATGGTGGGTGTGGCTTGTGGGCATGGCTTGTGGGTGTGTTGGAGGTATGGTCAATTTGCATATTTGTCTATTATTAGATAGGATTGAAATCTTCACTTGAAAGATACTACATGAATGCAAGGTGATTAAGACTTCTCTCTGCCCATGTTAAGCATGTACCTGTGAGAACATGTGCATGGGCAGATGCTGTGTATATTGGTGATGTGTGCACTTCCAAAGCATGCGTTCAGTTGAGAAAGCATCGCTGTGGCCTGGGTTTGTGACTTAGACACACATATAAGATCTTTGCCTATTCTGTTATCTTCTCACATACTGCTGAGCTTAGACTGGAGGCCAGAGCAGTCACTGCTGGGACCAAGGTGCCAGCATCAGCACTCGCCCTCAAACCACTGCCCAGCACTAGCCTTGGAAAGGGGCCTGTGTTAACCAGAAATGAATGTGGTCCAGGAAAATGCAGGAAAGACTTCAAAATGTTCCTTAACTAGGCGGGAAGGATAAATACTTTTTCAAAATACAAATATTTATAATAGTTCTCTCACAGACTATCTTGTAATATCCAATCATTCATCTTTGTTTTCCAATTAGATAACCCCAAATCCATATTGAAATAAATCTTCACTCCCTTTAGATACTGAAGATTTAAAAAGCATATGTGTGTGTGTGTGTGTGTGTGTGTGTGTGTGTGTGTAGGTGATTCCAGAATTAGACCCAAAGGGGCTAAGTCTAAAACTTCATAAATTTTTATACTGCAGTCATTCATTCTAAACACTGGAACTATGTCTACTAATGATTTCTGTTCTACTAATACCTACAAGCCTTTCTAATATGCATTTGGCTCCCAATACTGTCTGTGGATAATTTGCTGTGAAATTTGGCCCCATGGTCCACAATAAAGCGATTTAACGAGACTAAAGAGGGTGCAGAGGGGCAGTTACTCTCTGGTAGGTTCCCCTTCTCAGTGCTCCGGGAAAGAAGCTAGGTTAGCTTATATCTCAGCATTCTAAGGTGCCCTCTGGTGGTTTGGGGTAGGTAATGAGCATCCTAATGACACTGCAGCTGGTTTGAGGTGCAAGTCCAGATTAAGTTACTGTTTAACAGCCAACAGGAGAAACATAGCTGAACTCCAAGAATAATATTCAGAGTCTACATTCTGAAAGAATCATTGATATCCACACTCGACAAGTTCTAACCACCTTTCCCCCACCCCACCCCCAATAAGTAAATAAAGTAAAAGTACAACTTAACTTCTTGGGCCATCTTATTTCCAAATAAAATTTACAAGGCAGAATTTTTGTAAACTAGTGCCTGTCAGCTCCTGTTTGCTTTTAATAGATTTAGCCAGTGAGGGGCCTTTAAGCTGAAAAACAGGACAGCCCCAATCATCCCAGGTGTCACTCAAGGAATCTGGACATAGCACTAATGACCTCCAGGTCATATATTGGTGCAATAATCAACACACACGCAAGTTATTTCACTCATTTCTATAGATGATAACCCCTAACTCCACTGCTCATTTTTTCAACACATGAGAAATATAAAGGGGGTTGCAAACTCACCCCAATTCCTGGAGGGGAAAATAATGCACATACCTTACCCAGGCAGCTGGAGAAATTATTTTTGTACACAAAAGCTAAAATTATATAAACTTGGAAGGCAACAGGTTATGAAACCCTATAAATTTATGTTCAGGCTTCCAAACAACGTTCTCCGTCCACCCTTCTCTCCCCACTCAACTGAGACACCAAGTCTGGGATTCGAGAATTACAGCTAAGATCCTCGCCAAAGTGACCAAATTACAACTGATGGCTTTTGGCTCCAGGACTTTTCAACAGACTAGTGTCTGCTGAGCCATCCCCACCACTCCCCACCCGACTCACACCCCCACCCCCAAGAGCTCAGGGAAAAGCCATTAGTTCATTATTCTTAAGAAACAGCTATCAAAAACGAGGGAGAGGAATGATCTCACGTATCTTACAGAGGAGGGAACGAGCACAGAGATTATAATTCAAAGTGAGATGGTGACATTTCAAGAGAAGAATAATATTGGCAGGTCATGCTGATTCTCTGAAAGTTGTTGGGCAAGTTTAAAAAGCAACTGGAGAGTTTATCAGAGCAGCTACTTCCTTGACAGGCACCAGGAGAAAGAATCTCAGACAATGAAGGCAGATTTCTGGCTCCTTGTCAAGGTGCTGACCTGTCTTTCCCAGGAACAAATGCAGCTTAGAGGCAGTATAAATAGGGGCATATTGACAGTGGAAACTTATTTTACAGTGCAGAGAGACTATATAAACCAATGTAGGGCGAACCATTAGATGTCTGTATGTGTCATTTAGAGAAAGTTGTGGAATTCTATAAATATTGAAAAACAGAAATGGTGTGGAGATTACCCTTTGCAAACAGTTTCAAGAATGGACATACTAATGTTTTAAGATCTTCAACAACCTTGTGGGAATCAACAATGTTCAAAAATATATCTGCAAAGCTTTCATATTAGTTTGTAAACTAAGAGATTAATACATAGTTCTAGAGAATACTTAAAGCACTTTCATAATCATGATTTCACTTTACCCTCATAACAACCCTGTAAAGAGTTGTTATGCCTTATTTTATAGAGAAGGAAGTAGTGTGTGACAATTAAATACTTGCTCTGAAGGATATCACAGAGCAGTAAGTAGGAGACAGTACTATGCTCTGGTGGTGCAAACAAGGGCTGATGTTTTGATCCCTGGCTCTCAGTTTGGTGGTGGCTCTGTCTGTCCTGGCAGAATGGGCTGGTGCCACAAATGACACTGGCACATGCCTTACTATCCAAAACAAATCTGTCATGGTTAATACTTATTTACAGTTAATATTTAAAATATTGGTAGAGTCAAAGGGAAACAGCTCCCTAGCTACATATTTCACTGTTAGAGTTAAATGCAAAACATCTTTTAATTCAAAGATTTGGCTTCCTATTGAAAGACTCTGAAGAAAACTGGGTAATTTTTACAATGTAGGAAATATTTTCAATTTACACAAGTGTAAGCTATATTCTTTGATGATTTTAATAACAGCTAATCTCGTTTATAAACATCAAATCATTCATCTCCATAAGTGTTGTTACCATCACCAATGTGGCCAATTACTGTGTAAATAAAGGGGCAATGAACATGCTGCGGCTCTTGTACATCCTCTCAAGGGCTCATCATTATCAATGTCGCCCCAGTAAAAGTGTGCAAACCCTAGAAGCCACTTCATCTTCCTAGGCCAGTTTCTCATGTGCCAGATGAGGGTACTCAGTGAGATGATTGGGAAGGTTCCTTCTAATTCTTAGACGCTATGGTCTAGAACAGGATACCTGCCCAATTTAAGGATATGTGTATCGGTTTAATTTAAACCAGTGCCACTGATGGGAACATCAAATGCTAGTACAGAAGATGAAACTAGAAACTAGTACTAGTATCTGTGTTCAGCGGAATCTTGACAGTTATTTCTGAACTAGGAATGTGGTCTGTGGAGAGAGATGAAGACCGGATCCATTTAAGAGATGTTCACATGTATGTCTCAGTGCCGGCTAAGCTCACAGTCAAGACTCAGAATGCTGGCTCTTTTTATCTCCAACATATACTCCACGTTAGTCCTTAGAAAAGACCTATTTGGCAAGTGTCCTCCTGGTCATCTTGTTAACCATTCTGTGCTTAAGCAGACGAAGTTAGCCTCCAATGCTGAAACCCCTCAGTTGCTCACAACCTCCAAAATTCACTTTCATTTTAAGATTAAAGAAAACAAATATCTGACTCTTGGAAGAGACCAAGGGATCCAACTTGATGCTGGAAATCTGACCACAGGCATGGAAGGAAGGCCTACAGGAGGCAGGTTTAGAGTTTTCTGGCTTTGATTCAGCTTGTTATTTTCCTTAAAACTTAAAATCTCAGCTCTAAGGTAGACCACAAAGCTCACTAAAACTTCAAGCAGCCTCAAGACCATCTAGCCCACTAGACCTATATTCTTGGCTCTACTTAAAGAAAAAAGTGGAAACTACACAGGTGCCGATTATATGGTTAACAGCAACCTCACTGTTCAGAAAGATTAAAGAGTTCAAATGAAGGGTATTTTCCTCCTCAGACAGTGAAACAAAATAAACACATCAAGTACTAACTGGCTTAGTGAAAATCCTTTGTTGAACAGGCAAACAATTATGAGATAACAAATAAGAACAACCAACCAAATGCTTTGATGTTTTAAAAATACTCATTTGCCAAAACAGAAATAATAACAACATGTTACCAAGCATCCAAAGAGAGAAACAAAAGAATAGCAATCTGGGAGGAAACAGAGAACAAAATTAAATTTAATATGATAATGAGTAAGAATGCATTTAGCAGAGTTCCTGGTTAGTCAGAGGCAACTTCCTGGAAGTGGTAAATTGAGGTGAGCTTCTGGGATACAGAGGTTCTTCTTTTGTGTGTTGTATAGAATCTATTCTGTAGATAGCATTTGAAAAGCCAGCCGGCCTATAAAGCACACTTATTTCCATCCCACACAAATCTAACTGCATGGGAATACATTTTATAGTATATCAGTTGACTTCTTGCCTGGAACGAATTGTTTTAGTAGAAAAATTCAAATTGTCCCATGCAATATTTCTTTTTATTTCTTTTATTTTTTATTTTATTTAGAGAGGGGGTATGGAAGGGAGAGAGGGAGGGATAAAGGAAGGAAGGAACAAAGGAAGAGAGAGAGAAAGCGAGAGAGAGACATTGATGTGAGACACACTGATTAGCTGCCCCTCCCCCGCACTCACCCTGACTGGGGATCGAACCCGTAACCCAGGCATGTGCCCTGACCAGGAAACAAACCCACCACCCTTTTGTGTATGAGACAATGCTCCAACCAACTGAGCCACACTGGCCAGGGCTGCAATATGTTTTCTCAAAAGGTTTGTTGTGAAATTTAATTATTGTCAGGATCACACTGTTTTCTCATAAAAACACAATTACAATGGATTTAAGAGGTGAAAAACTTTGATTATGGTTTTCATTCATGATTCAACTCAGTGGGAAAATCTTTCATTAACAGAAAACTGCACTCAGACTTTTGCCATTTTTCCCCTGTAAGGCACAGCTGATTTCATAATCACAGTGTTACCTGAGATGTGAACCAGGGGATGAACCCAACTGTATAATTTAAGAATGAAGAGTTGATGATAATATGATTCAATATTACAAACTTTTCAAAACAGTTCCTCAAACCCTCTTAGATTTAAATTTCACAACATCCTGCTGAGTCATGTGGACTCAGATATTATTAGTCCTCTTTTATAGAAAAGGGAAAAAATGATCTAGAGAAGAAAACCTACCCACGTTCACATGGCAAATCAATAGCAGAGCCCTGGCCTGTGTTGCTCAATGGTTAGAGTGTTGGCCCATACATTAAAGGGTCATGGATTTGATTCCTGGTCAAGGTCATGTACCTGGGTTGCAAATTTGATTCCTGGTCCCAGTCGGGTGGGATTGGGGTGAGTGCAGGAGGTAATCAATCAATGTGTGTCTCTCTCACATTGATGTTTCTCTCCTTCTCACCCCCCCTCTCTCTCCTCTCTCTTCCCTCCTCCTTCTCTCCCTCCCTTCCACTTACCCTAAATATCAGTGGAAAAATATCCTCAGGTGAGGATTAAAATTTAAAAAAATCAATATCAGAACCAAGTACTTTACTGTTGCTCAACACCATCTAGGCTATTATCAAAACACTTAGGAGAAAAAAGAATGAACTCCATACAAAAAAATATTTATGCAGAGAAATAACAGCAGTGGCAGCAACAGAAGCAAAATGAGAGTAGCCATCATTTGCTGAGTGCCGACAGTGTGCCAGGCACAATGCTAAGCATGATATATATACATATATTCTTATTTAATAATTAGAATAATAATAGGAGCAGATGCCATCTCATGTCATGGTTAGGGGACGGAGGCAGAGGGTGGAAGACTTTTGACTTAGGTCACATAGCCAGTGCATGGCCCCGTTTGAAATTCAACTTCACATCTATCTGATACTTGAGGATCTTAAACCTTTTCTCTGATGGGATGACTGGGAGCCTCAGATTTCAAGTCCTCAAATCTTTGCTCAGAAGGCACCTTTCTCAATGAGGACTATACCCTAACCCTCTATTTAAAGCTATAGCCTCATTGCCACCATGCCAAAGTCCATCCTCCTTAAATCATGGTTATGTGATCTAATTTTTGTTTTTAATATTGATTGTTAATATAAGCTCCAAAGAGCAAGAATCGTTGGGTGTGTTTTTTCACCAACATATCCCAGATGCTTGGATAGTGCTAGCCAGTAGAACTTTCTGTAATGACCTAAATGTTTTATATCTATGCTATATGGTAACCACTAGCCACAGAACAAAACTGAAAAGCGGCTAGTGCCACTGAAGGACTGAATTGATTATTTTATCTAATTTTATTAATTAAATTTAAATAGCCATATTTTTTCAATAGGATTAATGGCTAAAAAAGCATTCAGATTAAATTAAGGAAATCGCTTAAAAGTTCAGGAGCTATGACTGAAATAGCAAGCACACATGCTCAAACTTTTGGCTCCTTTTTGTCATCTGTGACATGAAATCTTCCAAAACTTTTTTTTTGAAAGCAAGGAAAGCAAACCAGCAGCACATAACGAATTCCCATGTATGTTATTTATATATGATTACAATGATTATGATAATCACGCAGTACCTTTTTGACCTTGTTTTTTTTCTCATAGGTCTCTGACAGCGGTTTTTTCTTCTGCTGAGTTGTGTCTTTGGAGAATAAATACTCAAATTCACTAGGATCCCGAATATCAGGTTCTTCTAAGGAGTCCCATAAGGTTGGTGTAGCACTTTGGCTTAAAAGAGAAAATGATAAGAGAAAAGAATAAACACAATCTCTAATTCATTTTTTAACGCATTAAAAAAATAATAAAAGTTTACAACTGGATTTAAAAAAAAGTCAACAAACTGCAAGCACCTGTTAATAGAGCTCTTAATTAAAAAAAAAAAATACACACAGCCTTAGCTGGTTTGGCTCAGTGGATAGAGCATCGGCCCCTGGACTGAAGGGTCTTGGGTTTGATTCTGGTCAAGGGCACATACTTTGGTTGCAGGCTTGATTTCCTGCCCCAGGTCAGGGCGAGTTTGGGAGGCAACCGATCAATGTGTCTCTCTCATATTGATGTTTCTCTCTGTGTGTCTCTCCCCATCCCTTCCACTCTCTCTAAAAATCAATGGAAAAATATCCTCGTGTGAGGATTAACAAAAATATATACATACATACACATACATATGCACACACATCCCTAATAGAGCTCAGAGAAAAGCTTTTTGCAAAACATATTTTTTAAAATTTTTATTGATTTCAGAGAGGAAGAGAGAGTGAGAAATAGAAACATCAATGATGAAATGATGAGAGAGAATCATTGATCAGCTGCCTCCTGCATGCCCCACACTGGGGATTGAATCTGCAACATTGGCATGTGCCCTTGATCAGAATCGAACCCGGGACCTTTCAGGCCACAGGCTGACTCTCTATCCACTGAGCCAAACCAGCCAGGGCAAAACACATTTTTTAAAAGTCAAAATATAATATAGAACATTAAAGCAAATACACGTTTCCAAAACAGAATGGTCATTAGATATAATCATAGAGAGATCTAGAGAGAGAATCTTTGTGGGACCAGAAATCCTGGGGTTCATACTATTAGGGCCATGCGAGCTGCTTCTCCCTCAGTCTGTAGCATTTCCGTGGTGGATAAACATGGGCATCAAATAAAGGCTGAGGGATAACCAATCTTGAGACAGTGATGGGATAATTCTTAAACAGAATGAAAATGAAGTACTAAGGTAAAGATTTAGCCTCTCTTTGGATTTCTTCTACTGGTTTTAAATATGGTTTTCTGGTGAACTATGTGTAGGACCTGTAATATGTGAATAGGCTGTGCTCATTTAGAAATATTTGATTTATAATACCACACTCCAACAACAGTATTAATAATAAAAATTATTATGGCTCAGTGTTTGAGCGTCGACCTATGAACCAGGAGGTCACAGTTCCATTCCAGGTCAGCGCACATGCCTGGATTGCAGGCTCGATCCCGTGTGGGGCCTGCAGGAGGCAGCCAGATGATTCGATGATTCTCTCTCATCATTGATGTTTGTATCTCTCTCTCCCTCTCTAAAATCAATAAAAATACATTGGGGGGAAAAAATCCAAATAATAAAAATGGCCCTCACTGGGATTTCAACTAAAGCAGCCACGGGGAGACTGTTTTGCTTTGTCTTCAAAAAAACAGGGTCACCTTAGTTTTGAAACAAAGAAAGAGACGAAGATATGGAAAATCAGATACAGAAGACCTGCCTCTGAGAGCTGATGGATGGGTTAAGATCCAGACTCCCTTCAGTCAGAACACATTTTCTCCCAAATGTCTGCTTTCTTAACTTAGTTTTTAATCTTATTTTTTAATACTTTTAATGCACACAGATAGAAAAAAATATATCTCATTTACATGTTTGTTTTTCAAACATATGTAGATGTATTATCCATTATATCTGTAAGTACTTACCTTTGTTTCAATATATATTTTCTCAATCAATGGAAACTAAAAGATCTATTATTATATAAAGTAGCTCGTACAATTTTTTTGATACTAAAAGATGATTTTCACATTCAAAATTGCTTTTCAGATCTGTGTTCACATTTTGCTACATGTCTGCCTTTCCCATGAAATATGACATTTTGGTTCTGGATACATTCATTTCTCTCCACTTGTTAAATTATAATTTTTGCAATATAACATTTGAGCCATTTAAGAGCATTTATGTGATATATGTGAGTTATAACATATAACAGTATAATAAATACCTGTGAAATCATCACACACGGGCTAGAACATTTTCAATGAAGTACATCCATCTACATGCTCCTCCCTCAGGCCCCACCTCTGTCACTCAACTTCAATTGGTGTTTATCTCAGCTGCACTCAGGAAGGGGGATCTTAGGGTTGCTGGTTTGGAGCTCACAAAAGTTCTGGGAAGCTGGGGAGAGGATGCGTGGAGGGAGGTGATCTGATGCGTAAGGCAGATTGTTCAGACTCACCCCCATCACTTCTCTACCTGTACTGCTTGGCCCAGCTCCAAGGACTGAGCTCGGGCCAATACAACTAGTGCTATACCTCATGTTCTGAAGCAAATTGGGTCTGGTAGTCAGGCTGAGCGCTTCGTTGCCATTTACAACTTATTTCTATGGGAAAACACATTTCCAATAATGAATAAAGAAATTCTGAAATACCACCTCTCAGTGAGTTGGCGGTAACTGTCATTTCATGGGGCAGTGACAAGAACTCACTTACAATGGACCATCTGCTCTCATGGTCAACTCTTATCTGACCACTAAACTTATAGTTTTAGCTCAAAAGAAGAGGAAGAGGGAGGCAGAAAGAGAAAGGAAGAAAAAAGAGTGGGGATGGGAAATCGAGAAGGGGGAAGGAGGAGGAGGGGGAAAGTGAAGAGAGGAAGGAAAAGATACTAGGAAGATAGATATTTATCAGGAAGCTGAAAAAGTAGATAAATGAGGATTTCTTTTTCGTTAACTAAATGTCTCTTCCCTTTTCTAGAAATCAGAAAATAGATTTTTTTAAAAAAGCAAAATGGCAAGAGTTAAAAATCAGTTCTCATTAGTAGTGAAAAGCAATCTAGGTGGATGAGAGGCCGTGTATATATAACATGGGGAAAATTCATATTTTACTCCCAGTTCCCTAGTAGACCAAGACCAAAACTTTTTTTTCCCCAAATATATTTTATTGATTTTTTACAGAGAGGAAGGGAGAGGGATGGAGAGCTAGAAACATCGATGAGAGAGAAACATTGACCAGCTGCCTCCTGCACACCCCCTACCGGGGATGTGCCTGCAACCAATGTACATGCCCTTGACTGGAATCGAACCTGGGACCTTTCAGTCCGCAGACTGACGCTCTATCCACTGAGCCAAACCGGTTTTGGCAAGACCAAAACTTTTCATGTGTACATTATACAAAGTGCTTACAACATCCAGTTATATAAAATATTAAAATACCATTTCATCCCCTTTGAAAGAACACATCCCAAATAATTTTACTTTTTTCCATAAATAAATACTACACAGAATCTTTAGACCATTTTAGTTTAAAAGAAGTAGTCGGCCCTGGCCATTGTGGCTCAGTTGGTTGGAGCACTGTCCCATGCACCAAAAGGTCTCTAGTTTGATTCCTGGTCAGGGCACACATTCAGGTTGCGGATTCAATCCCCACTCAGGGTGAAAATGGGAGGCAACCAATCGATGTTTCTCTTTCACCTCTCTCTCTCTTTCTCTCTCAAAATAAAAAATATATATATATTTCAAAGATAAAATAAAAGAAGTAGTCATGCTCTGAGGAACAAAAACTCTTGCCATAATAAGAGAGATGAAATATCTGATGCATCAGTAAGTGCCATGTCCCAGTCTTCACACATCACAGTGGGAAGCCTCCTGCTCCCCCAAAGTCAGGCTCAAGCTGACAAGTTCACCTAGTCGAGCTCTCCTGATGTCCCGGGTCAGGGAAGTCAATACATTCATCCACTTCTCATTAGGCTCAAAACTGAAGCCCTAAACTTATGGTAAAACTGGTAAGAGCTTGAACATTCAATTGTTTTCTTTCTCAAAATGGCCAAGTACATAAGGAAGGAAAAACACCAACAACGATTACCTGCAGCTTGACTTGGTCCCATCTTGAACCCTGATAAAGGGCCCATAGCACCTAGCAGCACTGTAATACCCCTGCTGCAGTCATGATAGTGGTTGCTCAGAAAGTCTTGTGCAGAATGAAGTGTGGGCACAGGTGTGAGACACAGGTGTGGACAGCAATGTGTGCTGTCTGAACAGGTGGGATTCATCACCCAGGAAGGGCTGCACATGAATTTCAGGACACTAATAAGGGAACACAGCTCCAAATAAATATTCCAGGAAATTATTTCTTAGGAAAGGTCATCTGAGTCTTGAATGGGAAAAGGGGAATACTAGTACTTTAGCTAATGGTAGAAGCTATTTCAGGGTCATCTCATGTTTTTTTAACCATCACCTGGAAAATTATAAAGCATCAACATTAAAAAAAAAGTATCAGGGTTTTCCCCACATAAACTCTTGGCCCTTAATTGTTGGTGAGAAGAAAGGGGCCAATATGAAGTACTTAACTTAGTTCACCATATGCTTAGTATTCCCACTCTTCCTATATTGATTTCCAATTATTTTATAATTGTGAATTATATGTTATCTTCTTCAATATCCTGCCTTTTCTAAGTAAAATTGAAAAATTCACCATTGTATCTGGATTTGTGAATAATTTCAAAAACAGCCCAAGTGCCATCAGCAGATGAGTGGATAAAAAAGCAGTGGTGCATTTACATAGTGGAATACTATGTGGCTGTAAAAAATAAAGAACTCGTACCATTTGCAACAGCATGGATGGACCTGGAGAGTATTATGCTAAGTGAAATAAGCCAGTCAGAGAAAGACAAGTATTCACATAATCTCACTTATATGTGGAAACTAATAAAGAAAATAAACTGATGAACAAAATACAACCAGAGACTTAGAAGCATGGAATAGGATTGACGAATTTCAGAGGGAAGGCAGGGGTGAGAGGATGGATGGGAAGGGAGTGATTAACGGGGGAACTTACATGGACATATACATAGCCCATGGACATAGACAATAGAGTGGTGAAGGCCTGGGAGGGGCAGATGCTGGGTAGAGGGGGTCAATGGGGGCAAAAACAAACAAACAAACAAAGGGGACACCTTTAATGCTTTTAACAATAAAAGTAAATTTAAAAGCACAACAAAACTTAACTTAAAAAAGCAACTCAGCATATCTCATTATCCTCTCTACAGGTTCCAAAATAAGGCAGAAGAAATCCCATTCAAATTACAGACCCAGTTTAACAAGCTATACAACTGGAAGGTGCTCTTTAGCTATTCACACACTGGCACTTTCTCTGATGGGCAGCAAGGTATAAGAGATGAGGGCGCTGAGCGGTTAGGGGAACCAGTGTTTAAGTAGAGTGTTTCTAATTCTCTGACCTGAAGAACTAATGACTTAGCTATGTCTTGTTCTTGTAATAAAAAAATGAAAAATTACACATACCTATTAGTAACCAGATCATATGGTTGATGATACTATCTAAAGACAAGACAGATATTTAAAAAATCTTCAGTGAATCTACAGTATAGATTCCAGCTCAATGTCTTTGCGATTACTCACTAATTGTAGGAATGTTGGAGAAGGTTCTAGCTAAGACCTGAGTTCTTCTCTAGTCTGTAAAGTGGAATGTTTATCTTAGAGAGGGATCTGACCCTGAACACATTGTTTCTCTCAGCAGCAAACCATAGAGAATACAGACAGGATGTGGTGGGGACACACCATCTCCCCAAAACACTCCAAGGCATTCACTGTACCACACTTGAGAATGAGTGCTGCACTGCACATATAGAAATTAAACTGGTAAGGATAAAACGTCACTTGTTCAAAAGTCTGGGAATTCACAAGCTGAAAATGGGCTGGGCGGGGGCGGGGGTGGTTGAGCTTACCTCTTATCACTTATTTGTATTCTAGTCCAATACAGAGGCTTCATGGGACAACTGGGCTCAATGGCTGGCTTCCGAGGACATTGGCTAGAAGAAGGGCCGACTCCAAAGAAGAGGCCAGGAGGAGGTGGGGGCACAAGTCCTGGGGGTGTTGGAGCAGGAGGAGGCCCCCCACTGCTGGGCAGAA
This sequence comes from Cnephaeus nilssonii, assembly GCF_951640355.1. NCBI lineage: Eukaryota > Metazoa > Chordata > Mammalia > Chiroptera > Vespertilionidae > Cnephaeus > Cnephaeus nilssonii. Next base: position 37,843,066 of record NC_137075.1, on the reverse strand, counting down.
CAGGTAAGCTAGGAAGTGGTGGTGGGGGAGGAGGTGGGGGAAGTCCAGCGCTTGGAGGCAGAGGAGGTGGCGGAGGTGGTGGTGGCCCTGCACTCACAGGTGGTGGCAGAGGTGCTGGTGGCAAAGGTCCAAGCCCAGGTGGTAGGGGAGGAGGGGGAGGGATGACTGCTGGTGCGGGGGGAACTGGGGGGAGAGGCGATGCCTTCTCCTGGCTCGGTGAGATGCATTCCACAGACTGAAGTGGTGAAAGGATGTCTTTGTTATCATTTGGGGGGGAGAGTTGGCTTAAAGAGGAGATGTTCAGCTTTTTGGGTATTATTTGGTTACTTCTGGTTGTCTTGCCTTCCCCTTCACAGGGTTTGAGGAAAGTCTCTCTGTCTGTCTGGATGCACACATTTCTGTAGGTCTTGGGAGGGCAGTCATCGTTGGTGGAGATACACACATCTCTCATCTCTTCACATCCTCCTCGCCATCCGTGCTCTATCTCGTGTTTGAGATTTTCGATGGTTTCTTCTAGTCTCGCTGTTATCACCGCATGCTCACCCCGGATGTGAAAGGCCTGAAGTTGAAACTGAACCTGGAGAGATAGCAGTGGGAAAGAAAGGAAAGCGTTTATAAAGACAAATATCAGAAATTAAAAAATGCAATACCTTCCCTGTGCCACCCAAGCACAGCTCACAGAAACGTGGGGCAATACACAGACGTCCTTTTGAGAATCCAAAATGGGGTGTAAATTTCACTTTATGAATTTTCCAAGGACTTAAACAGTTGGAGTAGAGGCAGAATTTCATCCAGTATGAACTCATGGGGAATAATTATCATGGATTAAGGCTTAAAGTAAAACTGTCATCTAAGAACTTTCACCCGGTTTTAATATCAAATGCAAGACAAAATTTTTAATAAAGGTCTGAACATGCATGACTACATCTTTTATTACTTTTGGATTTGGTTTGGAAAAAGAACATTTTAAGAAAAAATTAGATTTGGAGATCCTTGGAGCTGCTGTTCTCACAGTCTTCCTCAGAATGTCTGTTCTATGGGGTTTCCCGGTCAACACAGCAGAAACAAAAGGTGCAAGAAGAAGCTATGATCTATGTGTATTTTCTTTAAAAGTTTCCATAACAAAGCTGCTCATAATAAGTATTTGTATCTTTCATAATCATTCACAATATAGTAATAAATAAGCAATATAAATGCATAGAAATAACTATTTGCTATTTTTCTCTTCTATATACACAGCATTTTAAACTATACTTATGACAGTCTTTTTAATACTTTTATATTTTCAGTTATTTCAATGCCTTGAGTCTATGGTTTTATACTTATTAGCACAGACCTGGCATACTCCCAGTATTAACTAGTCTATTTCCAGTTAGCCTATTATAGTTAACTGGGAAGCAGTCAAATTTACAATTTTATTTAGAGTTTCAGAGATCTAATTAAGAGTAATTAAATATTCCCAGTGAATTTATTTAATTTCTGCCTACCCATCCGATTGTAAACTCCACGAGATGAAATCAGGGACAGTGCCTTAATTTCTGTATCCCAGCAGCCTGCACAGCACGTACGTAGTACTGAAGAGATGGATAAAAACCACTGCCACAGTTATATTCAGTCACTGTCCCAAGAGCCTTCCTGTGTCTAACAAAACTGTCTTCACTCTAATTTAAGCCCCCAAATATCTACAACACCAAAGTGTATACAAGGATAGATCCATTTTGCATTGAAAAGGTAAAGAAATATTTTTAACTGCCTAGTCAGAAAAGATTAAGACATAGGAAGATTTCCTACTTTCATTAAGACACGTCTTACTGTATTTTTGCTAGGTTCACCTTCCTCCCATGAGTCAACCCCCTAGTAATTATGGTCAATAGAATTAGAGACAAGGCTTTTCTGAAGCTGACTTTCTCATATGTGGACATGGCAGCCCCGATCCAACTCAGAAAGAATTGTCCAGTTCGGGGCACCATGTATTTCCTGTCTAACACAGAGAAGTTAGTACCTGAGTTCTGGATTCATGCTACCTGGTTCACGTCTGCTTAGCCACTGGCTAGCTCTATGTTCTTGGGCAGGTAACTTTGTGTTTTCAAGCCTGAACTTCCTCAAATGTAAAGTGAGGGTAATAGTGAACCACCTCTAGGGTTTTTATAAAGATAAAAGGAGATACTTCCTATAAAGCAACAGGCATTATACCTAAAATATAGTAAGTTCTGAATAAATGGTACTGTTAGCTACTGTTGCTCATGACAATATTATAGTAAGAGATGAACAGACCTCTAATTCTTTGAAATTTCCAAATCATACCACCTTTGTGGAGTGATGGGCACCAAATGAGGAAACGCTTAGTCAGTATAAACAATGTCCTACAAATACAATCGTTTAGCTGATCTTTCATGAGTTCCACTACCAAATGCCTGGAAGTAATTTCAAGCTTCACTCAACTATGTGATCAAGATAATCTTTGTTTCAACATCTTATGCCATCTCCCTCTCCGTCTCCCTCCCTTGCCCACCTCCACCCAGAGCCCAAGACTGATTCCCATCCTGAATTACTTGCCACCATTTCATTTTAATGAATAGTTCAGTTTGGCCACAACAAACTAACTCTTGGTTGTTATTCTCAACTAACTTTCCTCCAAGGAGGTTAAGTGCCAAATAATATTGATGGGCCAATAATTTTACTCAATCTTCATCTTCTTAATAATATGAAAAACTTGTAAGGACATGCTCGCAGAGAAACTTTCCCTTTATCTCATAGCTGGCCTGTAACTATACCAAAGGCCCTGGTCCCCACCTCTCTAGCTTTCCATCCAACCAACCATCTTTTGAATCCGCTGAAGCTGAGGTACACAGCTAAATACAGATTTGTGGTCCTGGAATGCGTTTGCTTAATGTAGAGGGCAGAGTACAAATTGCACAGATTATTTTACCTCTCTGTACCTCAGTTTTCTCATAAGTAAAATGGGGATGATAACAGAATTCACCTCATAAGGCAGTTATGAGAAGCAGATGAGTTAATATGTGTAAAACAACGTATAGAGGAGTTGGAACATAGTAGGTGCTATGTTATCATTATTGCTATCTCCTTGCTACGACACAGATAAAAGAACAGTGGCCATATCAATTTGCTTTTGACTCTTGGCATGCTCCCCAGCTCCATGTTCTATTCATATAAAGCAAAAGTAAAGAGATCTAAATCCTTCTTTACCCTTCTAGATGTCACCCTTTCTTTCTACTCTATCTCTTTCTAGTCACAGCAGAGTTTTTTTGTAAACCATAAAACTCTTCCTTTATCTATTTTCTCACCCATCTTCCTTTCAACCAATTATAATTGGCTTCTGTGCCCACTGTCTTATTGAAACCACATAATTTGAATGTTACATTTGGTCAGCACTTTTTAAGTCCTCTAGTCCTTTGGACTGCATTGTTAAAGTTGACCACTGCCCATGCCTTGAAATTCTCTCTCCTTCCCTAAACTTCCAATATACCCTCTTGACGCACCCCCATTTTCCTCCCACTGCTGTGCTCTCTCCAGTCAATCTGTGGACTCCTCTTCCTCCATTCATTCCTTTAATGCTGTTCATCAGGCATCCACCTTGCCATTTTATCTTTTCTCAAATGACACAATCCTCAGGGTCATCTTGCATACTCATATAAAATGACACTCACTATAAACTGTAACTTCCAAATTGTTACCTTCAAACTGTAATTCCAGCTATCCTCTAGTCTGGTCTACCTGCATATTTAATTAGCCATCTCAGACTCAATACATCTGAAAATGAAGTCATCATTGCTAAACCTCAAGTTATCCCCCCTCTGAAATCCCTCCTTGCAGTTAATAGCACCCTTATCCTCCCAATCATCACATCCAGAAGCCTGATGCCATGCTGAGTTCCTTGTTCTCTCCCATTCCCAACATGTTATCTATTAGTTACATTCATTTCTCTGATTCATCCCTTTCCTCCCATCCCACTGCCTCAACTTTTCTTTACCTGGACAATGGCAAGAGCCACCTAATTCATTTTCCCATCCCCCATCCAAGTTTGGCTACATTGGTTCTAGAAGGATGAAAAAAAAGAAAAAAGCAGATCTTTATTTCCTAAAACCCTTTCAATAATTGGCCATTACTCTCAGACTGACACTGAAAACCCTTTAGCATGAACACACAAAGCTCTTCCCATCTGTTTTCTACCAACTTTCTCCACTTTGGGCTCCTGCCCCTCTCCCAGATGTGTCCTGGAATCCAATGTTACATAACATCTTGCCTCTCCAGGGACCACGCCCTTTCATGCATCTGAGCCTTTGCAAATGGTGCCCTCTCTCAGTTCCCCTCTGCCGAAAACACCCAAGGTAAGGGGACAGATTACCAAGCACAGATCCCACGAATGGCTTCCTTACAAACTGTATTCACTGATAGGAAGAATTACCAAATAAAGAGGAAATATTGAATTTCCATGTACTCCATATCAATATGCTGAGCTTATAGTAAGAAACCCTCCTGACCATTACATTTTAAATGGCCCACAAAAAGAAACAACTTACCTTTGCCCTTCCCTGTTTCACAACCCCTTTGATCATTCTGATTTTGTCTTGGTTGTGTTCAGAAGCTCAGCATGACACAGTAATTCAAAGCGATTAAAGTAATAAGCACCTCATTCATTCTGTATCTGTCCATATCCTATCAATTATTGCAAATTGTGCCTGGCTCTGCTACAAATGAAGAATCTCAAGTCCATGCACACCATGAGTCGAGCCTTTGGGAAAGCTAGTTTTTAACCCCATTTTTCACTCTACTTCCTGTGAAGTGCCACTTCTACTTTGCACATGGAAACCATGTGCTGTTTCCCATCCTGTGACTAGAGCCATAGCTAGAAGGACTGTTAATGATTTGTGAATCAAACACAGAGTAGAACTTTCTGTTGGATAAGCATGTACTGCTGGATAATGTTTGCCTGGGATCCCGGGAATCTTTATGAAATGTCAAACCCAGATTCTTACAGCCAAAATTATAGCTAAGGCTGGGTCAAGGGAACATAATGCTTTTAAACCCTGCCAACTCTCTTTTCAGTGTCCTCTACTTTCATATCGAACATAGTGTTTGTACACAGAAGACAAAAGAAACCTTCCATTCACTTTCAGAGAAATGCTCTTTAGGACATATAAAACATGGGTTTCCCTCTCCCTGATCCTCTCTGCTAAAAATCTGTTTTTCTGCATTCATCTCAATATAGAAGTTGAAAGGACATAGGTGCTGAGGTTTCACATTTTTCCAGTTTTCCCCAAGTTTTATCTATCAGACTTCATTCAGTCTATCTACCTTTCTTACTCTTAACTTGATTGCTTCTCTTTTTTTCATGTTTAATCACATCCTCTTTCCACCTGCAATAATCGATTAACCTACACCCATCGCCTTCTAAACAAGATTCAAATTCACAATCTTTCCGAGAGTAGACCCAATTAAGCCATTCTGTTTCAATCATCCTTTTCCTTCACTGGCACTATTTTTATGTTTAATGTACTGGCTCCCATTAGACAGCTTTGTAAAAAAAACCCGCAGATGGGCAGTACCATCCTCACATATCATCATTCAGTTGGTCTGAGATAGTGTCCTTAGAGCTCCCCAAGAAGTTCCAATGGGCGGCCAGAGTTAAAACCAACAGTAAATGTTCTTAATCTTAATTGTGCTCCAAACTCAGCGGAGAGAGTATACCACCAGAATATCAGTGGATTATTTTTGGTAATGACTTTTACTTGGGTCATTTCAGAATCTCCAAAGTAACTTGTGTTACGTGAAAACGCCCCTTCCTGATTCTGACATGTCCCCATAAGGGGAGAATCCCTCCATCACCAATACTGAGGACAGTTGTTCTCCATAGCACATAAGCCTAAATGCTTTACATGGCTCTTCAAAACCTGCCCTCTGCTTACTTCTCCAGATACTTCTCTATCCTTTCCCTATGTTGCACCATTACAGATATAAACATATGATCAACTCCCACATCTGTATGCTTTCAGGCATGCTCTTCCCCCTACTTAAAACACCCTTCCTCTCCATTTCCACCCCATGAAAACTCCAAGGACAATTCAGTCCATCTCAACTGAACCTTCTGGCTTAAGCTTTTCTTAATTCTTCCTGACAAAAGTTTCCCTTTGATTTTGTTGCCAAAGAACTTGCTAGGTTCACGTTACATTAGAGTCATTTATGTTTATCTTCTTTGCAAATCTTAAAGCTCCAGGCAGTTGGGGACCATATCTTATTTGTGTTTGAACTTCCAGAACAGTGCACACTGCTTCGCTGGTTAGTGATCCATAAATGCTTATGGGATGGAATTATTTCTTTAGCTTTCAATATTAAGACTTTCTTGTGCCTTTGTACTGCCCACCAAACTAGATTTGAAGCTCCAAAATTTTTTATTTTATTATTTTAAAAAAATATATTTTATTGATGTTTTTACAGAGAGGAAAGGAGACAGATAGAAAGTTAGAAACATTGATCAGCTGCCTCCTGCACACCTCCTACTGGGGATGTGCCCGCAACCAAGGTACATGCCCTTGACCGGAATCAAACCTGGGACCTTTCAGTCTTCAGACCAACGATCTATCCACTGAGCCAAACCGGTTAGGGCTCCAAAAATTTTTTAAATAGAGAGACAGGTGGTTGCCTTCCTCTTTGTCACCCCATGCACAGCATAAACAATGAGATTCCATAGTTGTTATTGCCTAGAAAATTCAGATAAAACATCTAGGCTTCTTAAAAAGTGCAGGTATCTCTAAAAGTTGATGTTGACCATATTTAATTTTAACAATTTGAAATATTTCATGTAGATAAGTGTTCTCTCTACAGTAAGTTTAAAGACTGTTCTCATAAATATAATAAACTATCCAGTAGAATTGAACCACGTTTGTGATTCTAATCTGATTAGAAATTGGGCTCTAGGCAATTTCCCCAGCCCTCCTTGGGGGCTGGTCCTCCCTTCCCCTACCAAATCCTCATTATTTTTTAATATCCTCCACATTACCACTGCTCAGAGATATCATCAAAGGAACACATTGTACTGAAACCCAAGCAACAGAGGGAGACTTTAGCTTGTCTGGTCCCCACAAATGTGTCTGTCAAAAAGAAAAGTGCCCACTGATGAAAGATATCATCAAAGTGCCAAGCACTGTGGAAAAATCATCCATTAGCATTCTGTTGTTACGAACATTCTCTCCTAAGGGTGCTGCCAGGGCCCATAAAATTCAGGTTATCTGCTATACAACTTGAGTAAGCCAACCTTTTCCAGGTATTCTTCCAAATATGACATTCTTAGGGTGGGAAAAGCAAAACAATTCCTGAGACTGCTCAGAAGTACAATGAAACTTCACAGCTTCAGAAAAACAGTGTAATTGAGGGAAGGGAAGGAAAATGGGGCTGGAGAACATGAAATGCCTTGAAGGGAAGGGATTCCATTCTTACATACTTCTTAGGTAAGGCAAGAAGATGAAGGCTCTATGGCTTTGCATGTGGGCATCCTGACTTTTCTGTTCTGCTCATAAAGGTTGCATAGACTTCAAAAACCCCCTACTTAACTGACACTTCCTACTGTAAAAACAAAAGTCTCAATTAATGAAAATAACGGCATTGGGTTTGATGAAAATCCCACAAGTTAACAATACCTGGTTTTAATTAACTGTGATCAATACATTTTTTTCCTTATCAGAAATAGATCACATTGTGTTATAACTAAGAGGCCATCCCGGGGACGCTCGGAAACATGACACACATCTGACACATCTCCGTAATTGGAACTTGCTAGGAGGGATAAAGACATAGAGGAAAAGGGCAAGAAAAGAAGGGATAAAGAGCAAACAAGAGATGAAACAGCACTTGAATTGACTCAGGAGTAAAACCCAATCCACACAGTGCTCAAGAGTCCAAGTTAAACCACACAGGTGGAAAAGCAGTGCTATCTCCAGTAATTATCTGCCATGCTGATGGCCAGTCCTGATAGTGAGGGGAGTGAAACCAACATGGAGTGAGTGTGTGGACACTGCACTGGGCGCCTTCATTTAGTCCTTGCAACTCTGTAAAGCAGACAGATGTTCTGGACGATGTGTTAACTTGTATAAGAACATAACTTGTACAGCGAGAAAGGAATTTGAATCCTGATCAGGTATGAAAATTCATGCTCTTTCCACTTTACCATTTTGAATTGATATCAAATGACAGTGGCTAAAATAATTCATAATTATTGACTGGCAACATTACATACTACCTATGCCTTGCAATGCTTTTGTATTATATTAATGCATATAATTATGGCAATATCCTGTAAGAATGCTGGTGTTGTAGCTGCTTCCTAGATGAAGGGAGGCAGAAAGAAATTAAGTAAATTGCCAATGAGATAGACTCAAAGTCTGACCTTTTACCCTAGTCTAGTGCTCTTTTCACCTCATCGAGATCCTGAGTCATCAGTAACCCTCCCTGTTCAATAGTACTGTTTAGGAAGTCAAACTGCTAGCACAAAAATGGAGATACTTTCTCATTAAAGATGCTTTCTTTAAAATAGATGCCCTACATCCTTCTGGAAAAGAACTGGAGTCATTGAGTAAATAGATCTGAAGGTTTCTGGTTCCCAGTCAAGTGGGAGGGCAACACTGCCTGAGGGTCAACAGATCTAGATTCTGCTCCATTACTCCAGTCATTAGCTACTTGCACTTAGCCAATTCTTTCCCACTTCCTGTAATCTTCATTTTATTAGTATCTAAAATGAAAGGTTTCATTACTTAACACTAATCTGGTTATAAAATGCTATCCCTACACCCAAGACTTCATTGTATCTTTCTATCAAAACTTGCCCGGCCTGGCCAATGTGGCTCAGTGGTTGAGCGTCAACCTATAAACCAGGAGGTCATGGTTCAGTTCCTGGTAAGGGCACATGCCCAGATTGTGGGCTCAGTAGGGGGCATGCAGAAGGCAGTTGATCAATGATTGTCTCTCATCATTGATGTTTCTATCTCTCCCTCCCTCTTCCTCTCTGAAATCAATAAAAATATATATTAAAAAAACTTCCTAGAATTCAGCTCTGCTCATGAAAGTTGCATCAGGACTTAAGCACAGTATTATCTAACTAATATAAATAAAGAATCTCAACACTCATTATGAATGCAAAAGTATACACAAGGCCAAACAGACTCATTGAGGTGCTCTGAAAACACACCAGTAGTTCAGTATGTAGTACAGATGGAAACTGTAAATTATTTTTGAAATATGATAGTTATTACAAGTATTCAGGAATATACTTCAAAAATAAACAAATATAATTATGTACAGTCATCCAAGGAAGTAGTGGGGAAGAAAAATACACAAACAAAAAATCTTTGAAATGTGGAGTGAGGTTCCTACCTGAGACACAAAATAAAGAACCACTGTAGCCAAGAGCGCTTTTTGTGAAATAAAAGAAAAAGAAATCATTATTCATGGGAGATTCTGGTAACAATTTATTTTTTTAAGTTATTAGACTCACTAAATATTGTGTGGGTCACAGAATGGGTATACCTGGGGATATCCATGGAAATGATTTTCAGACTTCATTTTTCCAAAGAGTAATTCTATAACTAATGAGCAAACCCAAGACTGTACATTTCTAGGCAATGAGCCAACATACTAAGTCCTTCTCTATTAAGAGAAAGGACTTGGAATTTTATGTTGCATTATTATTATCACTACTGAAACTACAGTTAGAAGAATGAGGTATATACGACCCATTCCAGAGTACATATGACCTTAGAAGCAACAGGTGGTAAATCCTGATTCTTAAAACAGACAAACTGAGGCAATTCAAGTAATTAGAACAATTACTTTAATATTTCTTTCCGCTTCATGCATTTCTTCTTTTATTATTATTGATTTTTAGAGAGAGGGGTAGGAAGAGGGAGAGAGAGAAAGAATCATCAATATCAGAGCTGAACATCGATTGGCTGCCTCCCACACATCCCCTATTGGGGATCGAGCCCCCAACCTGGGTATGTGTCCTGACCTGGAATTGAACTAGGAACCTTGCAGTTCACAGGACAATGCCCATCCAACTAAGCCACACTGGCCAGGGCTCGGCTCATACATTTCTATGAAAGGATACCTTACTATGGCCAATGCCCATCTGTCCAATAGTATCACTTTGGAAACTATGAAATGGATCCCTCAATTATGTTTGCCTCACATACTCCCAACTTTGTATTTTTTAATTGAAAAGGGGTAAGAAATTAATAATGGTATTAGGTCACTTGAATAGCATTGTCCAATTGGAGCAAGTAAGGAGGATCACTTGTTGAATTCTTTCTAATATTAAAAGTAAAGATGAAACTTCTGCATAAGACTCTAGGATTGCTGATTAGAAAAACATTTTCCATATCTTTACCAATTACAGCACTCTGGCAGTGAGAAGAGGCACAGGAGACGGAGTGATCGTGATAAATTTCCTACTTATGAGCTTACTCTTCATAGTGGTGTTGTTAAACTCAATAGACTGTAAAGAAGTCTTCATTCGCCGAAACCGGTTTGGCTCAGTGGATAGAGCGTCGGCCTGCGGACTCAAGGGTCCCGGGTTCGATTCCGGTCAAGGGCATGTACCTTGGTGGCGGGCACATCCCCACTGGGGGGTGTGCAGGAGGCAGCTGATCGATGTTTCTCTCTCATCGATGTTTCTAACTCTCTATCCCTCTCTCTTCCTCTCTGTAAAAAATCAATTATATATATATATATATATATATATATATATATATATATAAAGAAGTCTTCATTATAGCAAAGTGAGATAAGACTGTGGTCTCTCTACCATCTAATATTCAAACAAGCTTTAATGAGCATCTACAATACAGCAAATCTTGTGAAAAAAATTAAGGACAAGAACTGTATGATTTTATTCATATGTGAAAAATAAAACAAGAACAATAAATGAACAAACAAACAAACATACACACACACAAAAATCCAAAACCAATAGACACAGACAACAGAATGGTGGTTACTGGCGGGGAAGGAGTGAGGGGAGGACAAAGGGTAAAGGGGATCAAATATTTGGTGATGGAAGGAGACTAGGCTTTGGGTGGTAAGCACACAATGGAGTATACAGATATCATATTATAAAGTTGCAAACCTGAAATTTGTATAATGTTACAAACCAATGTTATCCCAATAAATTTAATAAAAATTAAAAAAGAAATCCGCTCTGGCTGTGTAGCTCGGTTGTTTGGATCATTATCCTGATTGTTGGTTGTTTGTTCAATCCCCATTCAGGGTGTGTGTAGGAGTCAACCAGTGAATGCATGGGTGGGTGGAATGACAACTCAATCTTCCCTCCCTCCTTCCTCCCCTTCCTTCCTCCCCTTCCTTCCTCCCCTTCCTTCCTTCCTTCCTTCCTTCCTTCCTTCCTTCCTTCCTTCCTCCCTCCCTTTCCTTTCTTCCTTTCTTCCTTCCTTTTTTCCTTCCTTCCTTCCTTCCTTCCTTCCTTCCTTCCTTCCTTCCTTCCTTCCTTCCTTCCTTCCTTCCTTCCTTCCTTCTCTCCCTCTCTCAATAAATCAATAAATTAAAAAATTAAGAAAAAAAGAAACCATCCACACTTTGAGAATTACTAGCTGAAAGAGATAGTTGTGAATTATTTTTCATTTTCAACACAGCTGAGCTATGTGGGTCTTACATTATTATTATTACTAGAGGCCCGATGCATAAAATTCGTGCAAGAGTAAGCCCTTGCAGCCCTGGCTTCGTCCGGAAGGTCATCTGGACAGTTGTTCTGCTGTTCGGCCGTTCGGTCGATTTGCATATTATACTTTTATTATTATAGATTGTTATTATTCAGACATAACTTTTTCATTGACAACTGAAGAAAACCAAAGACGGTCAATTTGTGCAGCAAAGATATCCCAGGTTGTCTGTGTTGCCTTCCTTCTCCAGTAATGAGACACTCCAGGCCCAAACACTCATAACTAACCTCCCTGAATATAATCTCATGAGTAAGCAAGGAATATTTAGCTTCCTACGTTAATATTTGAACAAATGACCAATGACGTGTACCTAGGCCACAACCACCTTCTCTTTGCCACTTCGAGCTTTCCCAGGGATTAGTCACTTGATAAATCTGCCATTGAGTGGGTTTTAAATTATAGGGTAATCGACAGGGAAAACAAACAAAAGGGTTTATGTGTTTTTCATTAAGATCTGGGCTCTGGCCTAAGATGCCTCCTTAGAGGAACCTAGGAGGAGAAATGTCTTAAATATCCCAAAATTGCTCACCCCAGCCAAAAGGAGCCCTCATTATACAAGACATAAGGTGAAATGCCAAAAAAGGGGCTCACAAAATTGAGCATAGTCTTCATTCTCTAAGTAACAGACCCAAGGAGAAATATTTTCTACTATAATTGGAGAGGCTGGGTCCAATAATGGGAAAAACACTAAAATCATGGTCAGAGTGCCTCAATTTAGTTCAGCATTAGACTGCTGTATGATCTTAAATTTGCTTCTTATCTCTGGCTATTTTCTTCATCTGTAAAGCAAACAGGTCAGAAAAAGATTAGGAAGCTTACAAACCAGTTTTCTAGGGATCCATGGAGGTGTTTCAGCAGTTCTGCAAACACTTAGTTTTAATGTTATTTTAAAAGAATATTTAACCTGTAGTCCCAAAGTGTCTAAAGAAGTACCTATGTCATAAAGAGACACAAATGTCCAAATTCCCTAAGATAAAAGTTGAACCTTTCTCACCAAGGCTGTAGTATTTTTACTTCTGTGGCCCAATTTCCAGAGCTCTCTCTCCCTAGATCAGGGAAAAGGGGGTTAGTGGTAATTACCTAAGATGGTACTGCCACATTCAGTGTCATTCTCACATTGCCAGGGAGTGAGTGACTACTGAAAGTTCATAGTGTAAGGCAGGATGTTACACTGCCTTTAACACAGTGATGTCTCATTTCTTCCTCTTTCTCCTGGTCTATTTTCTATCACATTGTTTATAATTGATCTGATTTTCTCAAAGTAGTTGATCAATAAGCTCTTTCAAGAATACAAGGTCCTAATTTTCTGTTCTGTAAAGAAAAGGGACCTCACATCTTCTATTCCCAGGCCAACTTGAAGAGTTACTAATATTTTTCCTAAGCCAGTTAAAAAAAAAGTATTCAGTTAAAAGTACACCTTGGATTGATAATTTTTTTCCCCTTAGTTAGAGATACCACCTATAAAGTCTGTTCCACAGTGCAATTAGAACAGGTTCTTTCTCTACTTACAGGGTCTCCAAAATGCCAAGGTCTATCATCCCACCAGTATGATAAGCTTCAAGTTCTCTCTAGTCTGTAAAATGAGGATAACATTACCTGTACTGTTTCCTAATCTGTATTTCATGGGAAGTGAAAGGAATTCAGAATAATGTAGTCAGAACAAATTAAGAAACTCTAACTGAAAAACACTCAGAGATTATATAATACTAGAGGCCCTGTGCACGAAATTTGTGCACGGAGGGGGGTTGTCCCTCAGCCCAGACTGTACCCTCTCCAATCTGGGACCCCTCGAGGGATGTCCAGTGGGATCGGGCCTAAACGGGCAGTCGGACATCCCTCTCACAACCCAGGACTGCTGGCTCCCAACTGCTTGCCTGCCTGCCTTCCTGATTGCCCCTAACTGCTTCTGCCTGCCAGCCTGATCACCCCATAACCACTCGGCTACCAGCCTGTTTGCCCCCAACTTCCTTCCTCTGCTGGCCTGGTCACTCCTAACTGCCCTCTCCTGCAGGGTTGATCACCTCCAACTGCCCTCCCTTGCAGGCCTGGTCCCTCTCAACTGCCCTCCCTTGCAGGCCTGGTCCCTCTCAACTGCCCTCCCTTGCAGGCCGGGTGCCTCCCAACTGCCCTCTCCTGCTGGCCATCTTGTGGTGGCCATCTTGTGTCCACATGGGGGCAGGATCTTTGACCACATGGGGGCAGCTATATTGTGTGTTGCAGTGATGATCAATCTGCATATTACTCTTTTATTAGATAGGATAGAGGCCTGGTACAGGGGTGGGGGCCAGCTGGTTTGCCCTGAAGGGTGTCCCTGATCAGGGTAGGGTTCCCTTGGGGCGTGGGGTGGCCTGAGGGAGGGGCCTGTGGTGGTTTGCAGGCTGGCCACGCCCCCTGGCAACCCAAACGGAGGCCCTGGTATCTGGAATTTATTTTCCTCCTACAATTGAAACTTTGTAGCCTGGAGCAGAGCCAAGCCTGGGGCTCCCTCCGCGGCAGGCAGCCATTTCTGTTGGGGTTATAATTGTAACTTTGTAGCCTTAAGCGGGTGGGCCCGGCCAGGGTGTGTGGAAAGCTTTGCTTCCCCTGTTGCTGCCGGCAACACTGGCCTGCTCTCTCAAGCTCCATTCTGCCACCATTTCTGTTTGAATTTGTTTACCTTCTATAATTGAAACTTTCTAGCTTGAGTAGAGGCTTAGGCCTGGCAAGGGCAGGCAGAAAGCTTGGCTTCCTCTGTTACCTAGGAAACCTTGTTCTCTGTGGCTGTAGCCATCTTGGTTGGGTTAATTTGCATAGTCGCTCTGATTGGATGGTGGGCGTGGCTTGTGGGTGTGTTGGAGGTATGGTAAATTTGCATATTTGTCTATTATTAGGTAGGATTGGGTACAACTAACAGCAACTAGTTGAGTTTATAGTGTATTGTCAGTTGGAAGCTACTAGCGCAACCCATATGTCTCCTATGTATAGGTTTATATGTATTTTTAAAATGAGTGAAAACAATGTGGTTTAAACAAAAATGAACATTTCTTCTAAATAAATTGCATTAAATAGGATCCATATGCCTGAGAATGCACATTAAAATAGACTAGTATTGTATCCTAAAACAAAAGCTATGGTACCTCTTATGTACAAGGTACATTGATGTTTATGTCAAGATTCTTCTCACGCAATTTTTACACATTCATTAATAGGTACCTCTCTTGCCTTTTTACAGCTACCTAAAAAGTGCTCAAGTCCTTTCTTTTCACATCTACCCACTCCTCACAAAAAAGCAGAACACTTGCCTAATGCTGCCACCCCAACCCCAAGATAAAATCTCCCATTATATTTACTTACAAATGTTACTCTCAAAGATTTTCAATTACCTACCATCTTTGCATCTTTTTATAAAATAAAAAAAATTTTCAGTTTACATTCAATATTATTTTGTATTCGTTTCAGTTGTACAGTGGCTAGCCAATCATATATGTCTTTGTATCTTTACCATACCCTTTGTGTAATTTTTCAAACACCTGATTTAGATCGCCACCATTATACTGAAAAATGCTGACGAAAATCACTAATAACTTCCCGAGTTACCCAATTTGATGGGGACTCTGCAGCTGAACTTGAAGGTGGCCTCTTTTGCTTTCTCTGGTCCTCCTTCTACCTTGGTGGTTATTCTGCCTACTACTGTGCTAGCTTCTCTTCCTCCTTCACCTTCTAAACAGATCAGTTTTATAAGGACTCACGATTTTGTCTCCCTCGCTCACTGAGCATTCCTAGAACCATGAGTAGTGTCTGGTGTGTAACAGGCACTCAGATAGTCATGCTCTTAGCCAACCTGTAGAAGTCACTAAAGCTATTTTGCCTATGACTATTGCATTCATAGCAAAAGGAAGAGAATGGGGCAGAAATTCTGAATAACACCCATGTAAGCCCTGTTACATGTATGATTAAAAAGCCTCTAATCTATATGATGACTGCTATTAGCCCTCAGTGAGGTTCTAGCTCATAAGTACATAGCTGTTGGAGACCACGTTCTTTCCAACAAGTCTCATGCAATTCCAGCACTCATAAGCCCAAAGATGCAGGCCCAGCTCCATTCAGACCTGGTAAGTTTGTTTCACTCGGTGGACCTCCAGGCCTGATTACTTTACAATATGCTCAGGGCCTAAATGAGAGATGACAAATGGACGGACCCCAAATTAGTCAAAATAAACCTTCTACTCCAAAGACATTCATAATGTCATCATTGTGAATACACAATCTTTTATTGGTAAGAATTTTTATAGTTCCCAATACATTTCCATTTCGAAATAATTGAGGAACCCACAGACATGTTTTATTCCATGTGCTTCCAAGTGTTATGAGTTAGTTTCCAATTTTCTTTTGCTGGGACAGACACCAAAATGATTAGAACAGGGGTCATATAAATGCCTGGATCAACAAAAAGAACTTTCAAACTGCACCCACGACAATATGGGTGACAGGTTTACTCTTCACCATGGCTAGGCTCTTTTCGAGTTTCTGTATGTAACAATAAAGCTTATCAAACATCTCCGGTTATACACCCCTCTGAGAAGAGGCACAGATATTTCCAGAGCTGTGCTTGCTTCATTTGAAATATCTGCAACTGAGGATGCATGTGGTCTGACAGCACAAAAGTGATAAAGTCCATCCACAGCACCTAAGCTCATAGTCTTGAAAACACAGGGAAACAGAATAATGTTCTTTTTGAGCATCAAGAGAATTCTGAAACTTCCTGACTACAGGGCATCAATACCCATGTTTTTTGAGAAACAATTTTGACAAAGTAGCATGCTGATTTATTCGAGCTCACAAAGATCTGAAGTAATATTTAAAAACAGATCTCTTTCTTTGTGTAAACATAGATTAAGAAAAATGTAAATCCCCCATCTAGGTTTATTTTTTTTTAATGAGGATTTTAATTATATATTTATAAATCTGGGGTGCTCAATGCCTTAAACAGTTAAGAAAATAAATGGAATTTGGCAGAACATTTGTTCTGATTACTAGATGTTTAATGATACTTGGAACATAGAGATGCATGTGAAATTACACTCAAGTATGATGCACACAGAAGAACTTGGAAAGGGCCAGATCTCATTTTGACTTAATTCTTTTCTCCTGGAATATAGACAAACCACATTCTTGTTTTCCTCCCCCACCCCACCTCCCCTTGGGTTAATCTAGTGTATTACTTTTGATTGATATTCATCACCATAATTTGTGTTTTTTGAAAGGATAATTATTATAAGAATTACATTATTTTACTTCTTTCAGAAATTGAAATATATGAATTTAAATCAGTATTCTTCTTTCCTAACTGACCAAACAGAGAGCATAATTCATGAAATAGTTTCAAAATTAATGTTTAACTATTCTATGCAAAGTTTAAATTTAGTTTGACAGAGGGTTATGGCTGGCTGTAATTTTTTTTCTCCCCGGCAATATTTCCATTTTAAATATTACGGCTACACATATTAATAATGTGAAAAGACAGGGGCACTATTACCTGAAAACTCATATATAATTTCTTCAGAAGGCATTCAAAAGTTATTAACTAAATATACAGGTTAATGAAATGCAGGGCCAGCTATAAAACGTCTATATCACTACATAACCACTGTAGCATTTCATATCATCAATGCGCTGCTTTCTCATGTTCTGGGCCTGTCAGCTACAAGAGCTCATAGGTGCCAGGTCGTGCCATGCACCCTAGTAATCTAAATGAACTGACTCAAGTACCCACGCCAGTCGTCTATTCTAAATAATTACAACCTACTTACACTCTAAATATTTAGATTACTAGGAATCTCAGTGTTGGACCATCACCTTTCCCACACTGCCCAGAGCAGAAGGCGTTCCAATCGCATGCCCTTGAATACAGTATTAATACACATATGAAACAGATTAGAATGGCTGAGGTGTCTGAAAGAAAGGAATTTTGATTTTTATAAAGATTGGCATGAAGATCATTTTTCTTGGTCCAGATTTACTTTGTTAAACATACCCCAACCTCAACTGTGGCTGCCAAATACAAAAGCAAATGCCAATTTTCTTCCAAGTCACTTTCTTTTTTATATTTTTCTTTCATGTGTTTTCAGATTTTCATATCAACATAGCACAGGTAAGAATAAAAGTGTACAGTGCAATCCAAACATGATGTACCAGTGGAGAAAACGCTGATGAGCCCAGCACTAAACATTGGGGCTCACGAAGAAGAAAACATTAGTCTTTTTGTTTCTGGGTATGATTGGTTTTAAGGCTGATTTGCGGGGGGAGGGAAGGGGTGCTATGCAAAATCCCCTCGAAACATTCATAACTTCTCAGTAACAGTCCTTTGTTAAGGGTGGTGCTTGGTTGCAGGTTTGGGGTAGGGGATGTAAAATTGCCCCAAGAGGTATTTCTGACAGCTGGCAGCCTCTCTGTCTCTCCACTTAGAAATACACACACACACACACACACACACACACACACACACACACACGGTAATCAGTTTGCTAATGAGCAGGGAGTGAGTGAAGCTGTGGGAATCCAATGGTGGAGTCTAAGACACAATAGAACAGAGTCAGTCTGGACACTGATCCATATCTCACAAATCTAGAAAACCTTGTCTGAGAATTATGACATAATCTCTCAAACTCCTATTTATAAACCCTGGAAGCCATTTTTAATCTTGCAGAGATAAAAAGTGAGGAAAGAAGGAAAAAAAAGTATTAGACAATCGTCTGACCTTAAAAATCAACAAAGTTGGAAATGAATTAAACATTTGGAAGAGGTAGCCCTATTTTCCTCCAATTGATCTGCGCATTCCTAAAAGAACCATGTTTAATTTTGTTCGTGTGGCTGAAGACTGTGGTTTTAAACATGTCATTTGAAACCTCAGATAGCATGTACTCGGGACTGCCCGCCATTAAGGGCTGCATGGCAGCCTTTCTGCCCATCACTTAATTGCTGGTCACACTCTCTCTGCTTTTGGCAGAACCATCCCCATATGGCTTAAGTGATGAAACACTGGATTGGGACAAATCCTGACTTCCAGTCATGGTACTGCTGTCAGCTGCCCACAGATTCTTGGGCTCTATTACTGCTAATGAGTATAGTAACCAGAGGTGAACCGCAATGGGTGGTCGCCTTCCTCGACTATCAAGACCCCTGTCCTGGTGGAGGCATGCTGCTTCCCTCAAGGGCACTGAGGAAGAGAGGTTTGAGAACCATTAAGCTCCATTCTAAGATCGGCTCTTTCAGCCTGCAATTCCCCACCTACAGAATGCAAGGGTTAACAAGTTACCACAAATTCAAATGAGTCCATGTTGCTTTAACCTAAACGAATACAAATGACCCCTCATCAGAAGCTGTCTAAACAGGCAACATGTGATAAATGTGCATCTAGGACAATGAGAAACAATAAACACCATTCTCCCCGAAGAAAAACATAAACTGTAAAAAAAGATGTCTTTTAAAAACCTTCTGGGAACATAGTTTTCTTTGTATAGTTTGTACTGAAGAACACTGCCTGTAAAATCACTTTGGTTTAAACCCAGTTTCCATTACAGAGGAATAAAAAGGGAAACCAACCAGTGGTTGATTTATGCATTAATGCGTGCATTACTGTGATGGTAGACTCAACTGTGTGCTATTTACTGAAGGCTTATGTCCCTCTGGTGCTCAGCACTGGGGGTGGAAGGAAGGGGCAACACCGCTGCTTTCATGATTAGGAGAGTCCGCTGTGTGCCTGGGTCAGGTATGAAGAGCCTGAGGTTTCAGAAGAGGAAGCCCTGGGCAATCAGAGATAGTTTCACGTCTGAGGATGAACCCTTGCCAGGCCACAAAAGATTGGCAAAAGGTGAGCAGACTGTGAGCAATCCAAGTGGGAGAAAAAGGCAGAGTGATGGGAAAGCATAGGCAACTAGTGGAAGAGAAAACTAGTCATACATTTGCATTGGATTTTAGAAGGTTTTAAATGCCATGCGAAAGACTTTGAACTTCACCTGATAGGCAATAGTGAGCCACCAAGGGTGTTTAAGAGAGGAACAAGGATCTCTAAGTAATTTATAACATGGCTGGAATACAGGCAAGCTATGAGAAGGGCTACATTTAGGATGAAAGCACAGGGTGTCAAGGAACAAGTGGATATAAGGGACCAGGGTGCTACAATTAGCATAATTTAGCAATCAACTGGATGTAGAAGGTGAGGGGCTAGGAGTTGCCCAAGAAGCACCTGAGATTTTTGGCCAGGACTTTTACTTTTAAGAGAAAAGCGGAACATTAAATGGATAGGGCAGCTAAGAAAAGAGATGGTTTGTATTGTGTTTATAGTGGGTGGGTGGTGGGGCAATTCATAGGCAGACAAGTCCTTTCAACCCTGGGTATTATAAGAATTTTTGATAATCTGATTTGGAAATTTTAAAATTGTGATACTGAAAACATTTCCCAGTGTAGGTTTTCTAGAAAAAAAACAACTAGAATTTCCCTGGAGCTGGAACTCAGGAAAACTTGAATCCAAATAATTAGGTCTGAAAAGCCTTTACACAGCAGTAAATTAAATCTCCAAGAGACAATGCATAGAAAGTGAGGTAACTATAGGCCACCTTTGGGAGAGTCACAGTTGGGGGTGCTGCAGAGTTAGAACTGAGTGACAGCAGGTAAGATGTAGAGACACTCAGAGGAGGAAGCACAGGGGAATTCAGTGTCTCAGGTGTCCAGGGAGATTTTAACACTGACACTCTAGAATCAGTGAAGAGTGGTAGGGACCAAAAGAGTTCATAATTACTGCATCTGTGGTCTCAGCTGTTTCAGAACAGTGATAACAGACAGCAAGTGGTGCGAGAATCATCTGCATGGAACTAAGGTTTGAGAACTTTACCAGTGAGAGGAGAGACGGAAGCTCTAAGAAGCAGAGTGGTCAAGTGAAGGGATTTCAAAGTAAAGGATGGCTGAATTTATCATTAGAAATGGGGGAAGGTACTTGCCAAAAAGAGAGCAAGGGATGAGAAAATGTGCAGAAGGGGTGGCAGGGGATGGCATCAAGGAGCTCTGATGGACAAATATTCGCTGTTTGAGTTTCTTTTTCTATGCAGGGGGCCAAAGTTAAAAACGAGGCAAAGAGCCCTGGCCGGTTTGGTTCAGTGGATAGAACATCGGCCTGAGGATTGAAGGGTCCTGGGTTCAATTCCAGTGAAGGGCATGTACCTCGGTTGCAGGCTCCTCGTCCTAGTCAGGGGCATGCAGGAGGCAACGAATTGATGTGTTTCTCTCATATCGCTGTTTCTCTCTGTCTCTCCCTCTCCCTTCCACTCTCTCTATCAATGGGGGAAAAAATATCCTCGGGAGAGGATTAAAAAAAACAACAATCAAAAAACAAAATCGAGACAAAGAAATGAAGGTGTCAATAGCCTATAATCAAAGGCACTCATTTTTAAACTTTTGCCTTCTTATCTTAAAATAAATGCTCCCTTTTTCACTCAGTTAATTTAGCCTCAAGAGTCCCTGATCTCACCCTCCTCCACCTTCTCAAGGACATTTTCTTATCAATTTGTTCCTGACTGGGCAGCTCTCCCCTTCACCTACACAGATCTCCTGTGGCTCCGCTGGCTCCAGGCCTAATCTACACCCAGTGCACATCTGTTCTTACTGCTGGATGGTAATTTCACTACATAATCTGGGCTATGTACTCTGTTGGTGAAGGTAGGATCCCCACGTTGTGGACTGTCTGAAACCACAATCACACCAAGTGTCAGGGCAACGCCTCAAGGCTGGGTCTGACGCTGAAGCCTCGTGCTGCTTTCTCATGCGCAGGGCTCTCTCTAGACACTTGTCAAGAGGCCGCGCGGTAGACTCTGTTTCTGTCTAAACATTACAAAGTACTGGCTTGCTGTCAGAGACCAAACGCTAAATGGCTGCAATCGCTTGATAGATTGTGTGAAAATTTTATGGTCCTTCCGTCAGACACCATAATTTATTATCACATAATACACAGTCAGAAGAACCAAAAGAAACCATCCCACAAGGGCAAACAATGTGGAGGCAGTGGCCCTTTGACACGCTGAGGCCACAGGCATTATATGGATCCAATAAGAAAGCCGCCTCCAAGAGCGAGAGAACCACCTCTTGATCTTGCAAAATGTTTTTGGACACCTAAAGGCTCTTTTATTGCTGGGGCTGATTAAAATGAAAAGCTTAAACGACTAAAATGTTCTTTTTGATGAGTTTTTGCCATGAACTATGGACCCTGTAGTCCAGTGGGATTCGAGCCCTTTGATCCTGGGCACTCACATAAATTCAGAGTCATAAAACAACATTGGATTTGATTTTACTAGTGCGGCTGATGTGCCAGGTTTGTAATGCAATCTTGTTTTCTCCCCTCCTTGTTTCTGGGCCCGTCCACCATTGTTTTATAGCAAAAGGAAAGGAGTTTCCATTTGCTTTTGGCAATCAAGCTTCAAGACTGAGCCACTACTCTGCAAAGTGGGAATTTCATACAAAAATAATGATACTCTATTACAGTCATCACCATTAGAGTCCATGTTATTTTATGTGCTGAAAATAAAATACCAAAAAAAACCCAACCCTTTTGTGCATAAAAAGAATTACAGTTTCATTATTTCAGAGGGTTAGAAGATCATGTGGTTGGAAACTATAATACAAGTTTTAAGTAGGAAAAAATATGATCGGGGTAACATTCATAAATTTATAGCAGGACTAACTGAAAATAAAATTTAAGTAATAAAAGACCCCCAGGTTATTTAATATGTTAGTTTTCAAATTTCATTTATCTAAAAAAACTGGTATCTGTGAGGGAAGTAAAGGAAGTAGTCAGAGACATTTGTTTGTGAAAATATATGAAAGGAATGTAACTGAGATATTTAATTCACTTCCTTTCCTAATAGTCTAATCATTTTCCTGTGTCTGTATCCATACAATATAATAATCCTATATCTTCTAACTTTGGAAGTGAAAGTGTTAATATAAGAGGTCTATGAGGGAACAAAAATGCAGATAATTTTACAAAAACCTGTATTACAGAGACCAAACTGATTAGTAATAGATCACAATTATGTATTTTTTCATGGCATAAAACATCAGTTTGGGCTCATTTAGAAAAAGCAATGATATATTCAGCCTGTTCATTAGACCAGGGAATGCTAATTTAAGTTGCATAAATAATTTTTAGCAATTTTATTTTTCATAGATTACCTGAATACTGGAAAATGGCTCCCCAAAATTATTTTGTGAGTGACATGGGGCACAAGAGTCATGAGAGGGCTCAACGATTCTAATTTGAAAAGAAATACGGTTAAATATACCAGTATCGTTATCCCATGGGAAATGCCTGATGAATTTTCAGCTGCAGTCTCTCAATCCATGTGTGAGGCCCCAAGAACATCTCAGAGAATGGTCCATCCAGAGAAAAAAATTCCAGCACACATTCACCTCCTTGCCTTTATGTGTGACTATATTAGAGTAAGCCATACGAAATTTTTATCAGTTAAAATAGGTCAAATATCAGCAATTTCAGATGGATAAACTCCATAAAAAATGGGAAAAAACATTAATTTGTTCTTCCAATTAATACTTCAAATTGTTATTATATCTATGTATTTGCAGCAGATATAGGTCAGTCAGGGGGATCTTTTGAAAACCCAAATCTATTTATGTCACACAGTCCTCTGCTCAGAATTAGCAGATTCTCATTGTTCTGAGGATGAAATTGGGAAGCCTTAAAAAGACCAACAAACCCCTCCAGAATCTAGCTTCTGGCCCTCCTCCACTTCAGTGTTTTTCAAGCTGCAGTCCATGAACCATTAGTCGGATAGCAAACCACCTTATGCTTTATCACAGCATTTTTTTTTTAAGAGAGTTGAACATACCAGGAGATCAGATTAAACAAATTCTGTTTAATAAAATTATTATTTCTCATATAGACACACATACACATGTAATCTGGGTTTCAATATGAAATGCGTTTTTTATTCTGAGATGCAGCCTAACAAGTCTGAAGTATGCTACTCCAGAGCTTCACCCCAGCCTTCCTCCTACTTGTCACTTACTGCTCCAGTCACACTGTCTCTCTGCAGTCCTTCAAACCAGCCACGCTCCTATTCACCCTTTGGACCTCAGCTTAAATGCCACTTCCTAAAAATTATCCTCCTCTGACCTTCCAAATCTACATTATAGACTATCATAGCATCTCGTTCTATATATTTCTCCAAAGCACTCATCTAATTATATTTATTGAGTAGCTGTTTTATTAATATCTGTCTCTCTGACTGGAGTACAAGGACCAGAAAGTAAGGACCATGTCTGTTCTGCTCCCTCCAGCATCTACGGTGGTACAGGGCCTGACACCCAGTGCTTAATATATAGTGAATGAATGAATGAATGAATGATAGAGAGACCTCTAATTTCCTTTTGATGACTTCATTCTTAGATGAAAGACAGATAACCAATTTCATTAGGCACTGTTTTTAGGTAGCTCTTTGTCTTTTGTCATATAGTGTATGTGTGTGTGTGTGTGTGTGTGTGTGTGTGTGTGTGTGTGTATGCATAAACACATCACATATTGCTTCTGTAAGTACATTAAGCATTATGCCTATGAGTGCAGACCTATATGCACATATATGTGAATGCTGTTCTGTGAAATAAGCTAAGGGAAATTTTATTTTTCATGTGTTTTGAGCAAAGCTCTGAATTGGAATGCTGTTTCAATCATCAAAAGAAAATCTACTTGAGTTTTAAGAGAAAAGGGGTCAAGCTGACCTCCAGTGGTGAGACTGGGAAATGGCTTCTAAAATAATTGTAAAATACCCAGATTACCTATCACACAAAGGGACACATGATGCAATATACCTGTCACAATTGATACTTTCAATTATATGTGTTATATCTATTTGAAACAGGTAGAGGTCATACCATACAGAGTATTAAAACTAAACAAGCATAAACCGTTTTTACAGAGATACCTACAGCAGTTTCCAGAGACAGTAAAAGAAACTGCCACTCATTTATGGCAGTAACTAAAATCTGAGACTTCACAAATCTTAGTTGAGATGAAAGATCTTAAATTCACAAAACACATTAAAAGCAGATAAATTCTAGATACTAATAGTCACATTAGCATAGGTCCTAATATTAGCTATTATTAAAAACTTAGTTTAAGCTGCCTTAGTTTAAGTTGTCATTTAGTTATTGCTTCTCAGCCTAGTACAAATTCTATTCTCCTAATTAAACGGTAATCTCTGAGTCAGAATCCAGGGTATGTGCTGAGTATGGTGTCTGGTATATAGTAATAGGCAATAAGTGTTAGCTGCTATTGCTATCATCATTATTAAGTGATGTTTTATTCTCTAGCACATCTCTTATATTTGACAGATGCTCAATTAGTATTTGATTACATAAAAGATAAACAATAAAAAGCACAGTTAGCATATAAAACTAGAGGCCCAGTGCACAAATTCATGCACCAATGGGGTCCCTCAGCCTGGCCTGCGGGATCAGGCCGAAACTGGCTCTCTGACATCCCCTGAGGGGTCCTGGATTGTGAGAGGGTGCAGGCCAGGCCGAGGGACCCCACTGGTGCACGATCAGGGCTGGGGAGGGACGCGGGAGGTTGGCCAGCCAGGGAGGGACCGCAGAAGGGCTCCAGGGTGTGTCCGGCCCATCTCGCTCAGTCCCGATCAGCCCCCAGCAGCAAGCTAACCTACCGGTCGGAGCATCTGCCCCCTGGTGGTCAGTGCACATCATAGCGAGTGGTTGAGTGGCCTTAGCATATCATTAGTATATTACACTTTGATTGGTTGAATGGCTGACCGGTCAACCAGACACTTAGCATATTAGGCTTTTATTATATAGTATTATACTTTAGAAAGTTAATATTCATAGCAAAAACAATTTTGAAATGCAAATGCAACATCTTCCTCAGGGCCCCCCAAATCTATGCTATAACTATTGGAGTATTTTTACATATTCAGATATTTTCTTCATAAAATCATGGCAGCAGTAATAAAAATGAGATAACACTGTTATAACAAAAATATTAAAAGCAATGCTCTTTGAAAACATTAAGTGTACATTAATCACAGAATGTTTTCCTTTATATAGGTACATGGTTTATTCTGGGAGAACTTTGCCACCATAAAATACTCAACAGCCAATGACTTAAAGTAAATGAAACCTGCTGCTCCTCAGAATAAATGCAATAGTTACCACTTATTGGACATCTACCACTTGCCATTGTACTTCCGGTCCCATACTTAACGATCACAACACCTGCAATCAGTGTCCTATCCACCAAGTTAAGATATTATCACAACCACTTTTCAGAGGAGAATCTGAAACTCAGAACGGTTTAAATAATTAGTTCAAGACCACACATCCAGCAGATAGTGGAGACAGAATTCAAACTCAAGGAAGATTTCACATCTGTGTTTCTACTCAGCTGATCTGCCTAGAGTTATGCTGAATTTCTTTCAATGAATGACTAGATGACTTCAATATATAGATTTATTCTTTAACATATTCTTCTCCTGAAGTCCATAACTTTTAAGGACCAATATTCTACCCAAGGACAGATCCAAGAAATAAGGTCATGTCATGAATACTCTCTAGGCAAGGACCTTCAAGATGTAGAAACTTCCATAGGCAGTTGAGTGCAGAAGTCAAGAGTGCCACCTCATAGGGTTGGCATAGTAATTCATTTGATCTTCATTTAATTCCGGCACATAGTAGGTGATCAATAAATACCACTAGGACTCAGAGCAAGCTAGGACACAGAGTTGCTGTGAAACGGTCAAAGCATACACATGCATACCTGTGTGTACACACAAAGACACAATAAATTCACACTACGGATTCCAAAACTCATCAGGTTGGACTTATTAGAAGAGGCAACAGGTGCCATTTATCATGCATTGGCACACCCTACAAATAAGTGACAGCAGAGGGGACAACCACATATACCTGTGCTTAAGGAATCAGTAATACTGGGAGCTCTGTTGGAGAAAATAAGATTTAAAAACAGCTGAGAAACCCCATGTTTAAATTGAAGAAATCAATGAAAGAAGTTTTGCCCCAGTGTTTTCTTACTTAATTTATGGTCTCAGAAATTGATTTCTCTGAGACTCAGGTTTCAAATCTCTAAGATGAACACAGACAAATATCAAAATTACGGTGACAAATACTAGAGGATCTTCCTCAAACTGGGCTCAGGACCAGTTGTAAGAAATGAAGGTGAAAAGCAATCTTCTATCTGCTCTTTTCTCCTGTGCTTATGTAGGAGGAAGGGAAGAAGAGCTTGTCATTTCTGAAACCATTGAAATAAGAAGACTCTGTTGCTATTTTCCCTTTCCCAGCACCACACAAATGTCCCCATTGTAGGATTTTGTTGTTGTTGTTTTATCAAACAAGGAGCTTGTATAGGGTAACAATAGGGGATGATCTATAAACATCCTTGCCACAGAATAAGAGGAAGCTGGTAAATAAAAAATTAGAAAAATCATTACACTGGAGAAAATGAATCAAACCAGTTGACAAGGTGACGGTGGAAACGGAGCAGGTTTAGACACCAGACAGACCTGGTGAGTAAATCTTGCCATCACACTGACCAGCTGTGAAAACTCAGGATAGCACTTCACGTCTCCGAGTCTCTCCATGGATTAGAAATTGTGCCCATGAAGCACCGAGTACTGTGCCTGGCTGTGTTGTTCCTTCGTTCTCCACATACAACTATGTTTACAATCATCTCCAATCAAGTCAGAAAGCAAAGGGCACTCAGCATTTAAACTCTAGAAATCAAATCCTTTCTCCCCACCCCTTCCTAAAAATGTCCTGTAACACAGACCACACCCAATTTTTTAAACTAAGAACTCATTTTTCACGCACCCTTTCAACACTGCTGCCCTCACTCTCCCATCAACAGCCCTTCCAAGAAAAGACAGTAGAATGGAAAGAAAAAAAGGAAAGGAAAAGAAATGCAAAGTACACAAAAGTCTAAAAGCCCAGGAGACTTTTGCTTGGTACTCATGACACTATGGAAAAAGATGTGGACATTTTTACCCAGCTTTTCTATGCTCCAAACCAGAGTCACCAACTCAGATGGCTACAGGGCCAGGCAATCAACACAAACAGGGAAAGGGGCCTGGATATTAGACAACAGGAAATGTGGGAAAGTTAGAATATACATGCTCATTAAAATCCATCAAAGATGACATTTTAAATAACACTGAGCGGATAAAATAAACTTTTGGGGGGTTGTGCTTGATGGTGTCACAAATTTAAGAGCTCTGTGGCTCTCCTAAAACTACCTCAAAAATAGCTTCTACCAAAATACTGTGAATCATGAAGGCATTTCTAACAATATCCACTCAGAACACTCAGCAACCATCCTATATAATAAAGAGGTAATATGCAAATTGACCATCACTCCAACACACAAGATGGCCACCCCCATGTAGTCAAAGATGGCCGCCCCAATGTGGACACAAGATGGTAACCACAAGATGGCCAGCAGGGGATGGCAGTTGTGAGTGATCAGGCCTGCAAGGGAGGGCAGTTGGGATGGACAAGGCCAGCAGGGGAGGGCAGTTGGGGGGTACCAGGCCTGCAGAGGAGGGCAGTTGGGAGGGACAATGCTTACAGGGGAGGGCAGTTGGGGGGGACCAGGCCTGCAGGGGAGGGCAGTTGGGGGGATCAGGCCTGCAGGGGCGGGCAGTTGGGGACAAGAAGGCTGGCAGGGGAGGGCAGTTAGGGGTAACCAGGCTGGCAAGGGAGGGCAGTTAGGGGTGACCGGGCCGGTAGGGGCAATTGGGCTGGCACTGGAGCAGTTAGACATCGATCAGACTGACAGGGGAGTGGTTAGGGTGTGATCAGGCTGGCAGGCAGAAGTGGTTAGGGGCAATCAGGCAGGCAGGCAGGCAGGCAGGCAGGCAGGCAAGCAGTTGGGAGCCAGCAGTCCTGGATTGTGAGAGGGATGTCCGACTGCCTGTTTAGGCCCGATGCTGGGATCGGGCCTAAATGGGCAGTTGGACATCCCTTGAGGGGTCCCAGATTGGAGAGGGTGTGGGCTGGGCTGAGGGACACCCCCCCATGCACGAATTTCGTGCACCATGCCTCTAGTGTGTGTATATATATATATATATATATATATATATATATATATATAGAAGTAATATGCAAATTAGCCGGGATGCCATAACAGTCATGACCACTCGGGAGGTAACTTGTGCAGGTGGGTGGGAGGGGACTGCTGCATGGCGAGGCAAGCCACGGATGGCACAGGCCTGCAAAGAGCAGGGCCTGCCAGCTGCCGCGGCTGTGAGCAGGCCCACAGACAGCAAGGCGGAGCAGGGCCCGCAGAAAGCAGAGAGTGGGGCCTGCCTGCCAGCCATGGTGGCAGCGAGCAGGCAGACCTGCAGAGAGCAGAGAGCAGGGCCTGCCCACAGAGAATAGGGCCTGCAAGCGGGACACGCTGGCAGTACTGCCTCTGCATGTGAGCTTCAGAGGAAACACCTTTTCTGACTGCTCATTGGCTAAGCTCCTAGTACGCCACTTGCAGTGCTCTTGGTAACTTGCATAATAAGAATCCAAGAAGGTGATATAGGGTTTTTCCACCTCACTCCTGGAGGAAAAAATGAAGGTCCGCTGCTAGAGGGGTTAAGAAATGTCATATCCTGCTCTAGCTGGTTTGGCTCAGTGGATAGAGCCTCGGCCTGCTAACCACAGGGTCTGGGTTTGATTCTGGTCAAGGGCATGTACTTAGGTTGCAGGTTCCTCCCTGGCCGGGGCCCAGGTCAAGGCTCATGCAGGAGGCAACCAATCAAAGTGTCCTTTTCACATTGATGTTTCTCTCTGTCTTTCCCTCTCTCTTTCACACTCTCTAAAAATCAATGGAACAATATCCTCAGGTGAGGATTAAGAAAGAAAGAAAGAAAGAAAGGTCATATCCTATGAAAGGGACACCTTGAAAATGCCTTAAGAAAGTTGTCATTTTTTCATGGTGAAGGGACTGGAATCCGTGTTGATGAAAACACCTTGGCAGCTGTGGCAGCAGCAGCAGGGCGATGGGGGCAGTGCCTTCCCCTAATCAGCCCGGTCGCCTCCTGCAGAGGGAGGCCAGACAGCGGCTTAAGCCTGCTCCCCATGTGGAGCGGGCCTAAGCTGTCAGTAGGACATCCCCTGATTGGAGAGGGTGCAGGTCGGGCTGAGGGGACCCCCACCCCCGGTGCACAAATTTCGTGCACCAGGCCTCTAGTTCATTATATTTTGACCAGTTGCCTAGCACTGTTGCAGGTAATGTGGGACACGGGGACCTCCAAGTCTTTTAGATTGAGCTGAGGCAGACACATGGAACCACTCTACCCAGTCCACAGTAATAGAACTTCAGAAGTGGAAGGAAACTTAGACCACCTAGTCCTACACTCTTAATTTATAGCTGAAGAACCTATTATTCACCCAATGGTACATGATTATAGAAAACTCACAGAATTATTGGGTGAGGCAAAACAAGTCTGGAGCGAAGGAAGCACCCTCACAGGCGCTAACATACCTCCCTTCCTCCTTTATGAAGAGTCAAGAAAGCAAAGGATACCACTCAGAAGGTCACCTGCTGCAATATCAGCCTGTCACCTAAAGTAAAAAAAAAAAACTATTGCAAAAAGGAAAATTATCTTGGCCCACACGAGTGGCTCATGTTTAGAGTTTAAGACTCAGCAAAGATGATTGGGGCAGGTGGTGCATGAAGGGGGCATACACAACCTGCATCAGCTTCCATGACACAAATGAGTAATACACATATTCTTTGTTCTACAACCAGCTTCCCTCCATTAGCAAGCATGGCTTGACATACTGTCTGACTCACATGGGGCAAGATAGCAACCTGAAGGCTGAAACAAAGGGCTCCTGGGCTAAGTCTGCCAGGGAATTAACTGCTTTGTGTTTTTCATGAAAATTCGACTCCAAAGATATCTACAGGCTTCGAGGTAGCCAGTGGTCTAAAAGGCATCTCAACACCAGTGAACCAGCAAGTCTACTAAACTCATAATATTGTATTATACACGCACAATGAAACAATGAATTAAAACATTTCTCAACATTTAATTTTCTTTCCTTCTTTTTGGCATCTCAGTAATGAATTATACTAATATCAGCACTTAGGGGAATACCATAAGGGTTTGATGAAATCATTATATTTCATCTTTGTGAAAGTTTTGTTTATTGTTCTATAAATTACTCCTTTTCCATTGCAGTAATCTCCAGGAATTAACAGATTTAAATGTATTGTGTTGATAACAAAGAACATAATAAGTGGAAAAGGCTCAGGATTTATGTCTCTATAAATTTAAGCTGTATTAGCCTAAGTGTAGTCTGCACTCAATTTTGTTTCAACGACAGCAATGTGTAACCAGTGGAGTGGTTTGAGAGAGAGAAAAGTAAGGAAACCTAGAAGTTTCTCTTCATGGAGGCCAACATACCATTTGGTTCTCTTGGGGACAGCAAGGTACAGGGTAAGTTAATTTCCAGCTTGGCATTCATCCCTGGATCGTTTCACAGAGAGAGTTACCATATTAGAAGTGTGACTGCATTGCACAATGAGCAGGGCCTGCCAGAGGCCAACGCTCGGCAAACTTTCCCTCAGTTTAGGGCTATGGTTATGATGAATGGGGTACAAGGAAAAGGTTCCTCTAAAGGAAATGTCACTGTTGGCTAGTCCTTTGTCTTCTATCCCACAACCCAGAGAACATTAGTTAAAAACAGATAAAAACAATCTGTCATTTCCATGGCACCTATTTCCAAACTGCTTAAAGTACTGGTCAAAAACCAATATTCTTAAATTATCCAAAGCTGCTCAAAGCCAGACAAGGGGTATGCAGGTTATTTTTCAACTTTCAAAGTTGAGGAAGCAGAGAGCCAAAGAAGCCCTACCCATCCTACGCTCCCTCTCCCTCGCCCTTCCTTCCTGAAATCAATAAAAATAATAATTACAAAGTAAAATTGTTTTTTAAAAAAGTTCAGTTCTATTATTTTTCCATCACAAGTTGTTATATAAGAAATATTTGCATGTCATCTATATGCCAAGCACTTTGGTAGGTACTTTTAAGAGATGTAGAGACAAACATCACTGCTCCCCCAAGGTGCGGGGGGCCTTGTTGGCATGAAAATGATGCTGAAACCACTTCAAGAACTTAACTTAAATCTTACATTGAGATGATAAGATTATATAAATCAACTTAGAACAGTATTCCAAAACATAGGTTATTTGGGGGAAAAAGAATTATGTGGGAAACAAGTTATACAATTTTCTTTCTTGTAGTTTTTCTCTATACATGGTAAAGTCCCAATAGGAGAACCAGATATTTCTCAAACTTATACAACCATGAAATCTTTTTGTCAAGAACCATTTCAGAGGCTCCCAGTTCAGTGGAATGAGCTTCGGGAAACCTCGCGTAGTCTACCCTGATAGAGAGCACATAGGCAGAACAGCTGAAAGATCATGGAAAAATCACCCTAAAAGAATAAGTCAAGGAGAAAAAGATGGCGACCGGCAGGAAGGTAGGGAGAGAGAGAGTGTGAGTGAGGAACCCATAGAGGAGAGTATAGATGTGTGTGGTGTGTGTGTGTGTATGAGATAGGGTCAGTTAGATTCTGCAGGTCTTCCAAGGGGCTCCCGAACAGGGCAGCCCTAGACGGCGGAGCCCCGTGCACAAAGCGGACACTTCTCGGCGGCTGGTGCGGACGCAGAGACCATGCCATCTTGAGAAACAGAGCTGCCTGAGACTCGGATCCTGGCTTCTGACACAAACCAGGACCCTGCAGCCACCGGGGACAGAGAACTGCTATCACAGCTTCAGACAAACAAACAACAAGAATCCAGACTTCCCGGCAGATTTCCCTGAGTCAAAGAGCCTATCCCCCTCCTCGCAGGCACGCTGATAGCGCCATAGTAACTGATAGACCTGCCCCTCCCCCAAGCTGCTGAGCGCCCACAGGCGCGCGGAAAGCGCCATAGTAACTGATAGACGCGCCCTTTGCCCAAGCTGCTCACAGGCGCGTGCACAGACAGCGCCATAGTAACTGATAGACCCGCCCCTGGCCCAAGCTGCCGAGCTTTGCACAGGAACGTGCTCCCTCTTAGGGAACTTGGCGCGCGCTCACGCACGGGACAGAAGCAGCTCCCCGTCGGGGAAATCTGTCAGTGCGCACGGAGGGCTCCCCTTCGGGGAATTTGGGGGAATTTGGCTCGCGGGTCACAGCTCCCCCTTCGGAGATTCTTAAGAGCGTGCACAGAGGGGCTTCCCTTTGGGGAATTTGGCGCGCAGGACGGACTCCGCCCCCCTTCTGGGACTTTGGGAGAGTGCACTGAGCCGGCTCACCTTCAGGTTTTTAAGAATGTGCGCTCTAGCCGGTTTGGCTCAGTAGAGAGAGCACACACAGGACGCAGCTCCACTTCAGGGAATTTGGCACGCCGGACACAGCTGCCTGGGATCCCTGACTCACAGCGCATTCACACTAAGAGCCAGCGACCCCAATTGTTGGTGCGTGCACACACAGGGACCCTGATTCTCAACGAGAAACCGCACAAGGCAACAGAGACTTTGACACTCGAGTCTTGGTGCAGACACAGGGAAACTCTGACTCCTGGCACATGCTAAGGATCTCATTCTCGGCACATACCAACAGTGTGGTGCAGACAGGGCCCCTGATTCTAAATGTGCACACGAGACCACACAGAACACTGGGGACACTGATCCTGGGCAAGTCTGGTTCCCACCAACCAAAGACAGCCACACGTCCTAGTGTCAGAGCACTTCAGTGAAACTAGGGTGGAGCGAAGTCCCCACAGCACACGGCCCAGGTCCACGCAAACAGAAGCTTGAGCTTTCTTGTAATAGCCAGAATGGGGAAACGAAATAACTCACAGAGGAAAGAAAATGTGGAGTCGCCAAGAAAGGAAATTAGTGAAAATGAAGCTTGCAACATGACCGAAAAGGAGTTCAGAGTAATGGTCATGGAATTTATACATCGGATGGATGAGAAAATCAACAACTTATGCAAGAATCAGGAAGAAATGAAAAGTGATATAGCTACAATCAAAAACACCATGGAAAGTTTCAACAGTAGACTACAAGAAGCAGGGGACCGAATTAGTGAGTTAGAAGATCAGGTACAGAAACAAGCTCAAGCTGAACAGCAATTGGAGAAAAAAATTAAAAAGCAGGAGGAAAGCCTAAGGGAGCTTCGGGACAACATGAAACGAAGTAACATGCGTATAATAGGGCTGCCAGAAGGACAAGAAGAGCAGCAGGGATTAGAAAATCTATTTGAAGAAATAATGACAGAAAACTTCCCGGATATGGGAAAGATAAAAGTAAAGAGAGTCCCAAGCAGGATCAACCCCAAAAGACCCACACCAAGACATGTCATAATTTCAATGGCAAATATAAATGATAAAGAGAGAATCCTAAAGGCGGCAAGAGAGAGACAGAGAGTTACCTACAAAGGAACACCCATCAGATTGTCAAATGATTACTCATCAGAAACACAACAAGCTAGAAGTGAATGGAAGGAGGTATACAAAGTGTTGCAAAGCAAAGGACTGAATCCAAGAATACTATATCCAGCAAGACTATCAATCAAAATTGAAGGGGAAATCAGGAGCTTTGCAGACAAAAAAAGCCTCAGGGAGTTTATCACCACCAAACCAGCAATGCAAGAATTGCTAAAGGGAATACTGTAAAAAGAAGAAATAAAAAGGTAAGAAGGAATACAGACACAAAAATAGATATGACTGCAAACAAATACCTTTCAGTAATAACTTTAAATGTAAACGGACTAAATGCTCCAATCAAAAGACATCGAGTAGCTGAATGGATAAAAAAACACGACCCATATATATGCTGTCTACAAGAGACCCACCTCAGAACAAGAGACTCACACAGATTGAAAGTGAAGGGATGGAAAAATATCTTTCAGGCAAATGGAAATGAAAAGAAATCTGGGGTAGCAATACTTATATCTGACAAAATAGACCTCAAAGTAAATGCCATAACAAGAGATAAGGAAGGCCACTTCATAATACTAAAGGGAGAAATCCAACAAGAAGAAATAATTCTGGTAAACATATACGCTCCCAATATAGGAGCACCCAAATACATAAAAAAACTTCTGGAGGATATCAAGGGAGAGATTAATAGCAATACAATCATAGTAGGAGACTTTAATACCCCACTATCACCACTGGACAAATCCTCTAAACAAAAAATCAGCAAAGAAACAGCAATCCTAAATGACTCACTAGACCAGATGGAATTAATTGACATCTTCAGAACATTTCACCCCAAAGCCACAGAATATACATTCTTCTCAAGTGCACATGGGTCATTTTCAAAGATAGACCATATGCTGGGTCACAGGCAAAGTCTCTTCAAATTCAAGAAGATAGAAATTATATCAAGCATCTTCTCAGATCACAGTGGCATAAAACTGGAAATCAACTACAATAATACAATCCAAAGAAATCAAACACATGGAGACTAAACAGCATGCTATTAAACAAGGACTGGGTCACCAGAGAGATCAAGGAAGAAATAAAAAACATCATGGCAACAAATGACAATGAAAACACAACAATCCAAAATCTATGGGACACAGCGAAAGCAGTCTTGAGAGGGAAGTTCATAGCTCTACAGGCCTATTGCAAAAAACAAGAAACAATGGTAATAAATTACTTAACCCTACAACTCAAAGAGCTAGAAAAAGAGCAGCAAGAAAAGCCCAGTGTAACCAGAAGGAAGGAAATAACAAAGATCAGAGCGGAGATAAATGACATAGAGACCAAAGAAACAATACATAAGATCAACAAAACCAAGAGCTGGTTCTTTGAAAGGATAAACAAGATTGATGGACCTCTAGCCAGGCTCACCAAGAAGCAAAGAGAGAGGACCCAAATAAACAAAATCAGAAATGAAAGAGGTGAAATAACAACAGACCCCGCTGAGATACAAAGGATTGTTACAAAATACTACGAACAACTCTATTCCAACAAACTGGACAACCTGGAGGAAATGGACATATTCCTAGAAAAATATAACCTTCCAAAAATCAATCAAGAAGAATCTAAACAGCTCAATAGGCCAATAACTATGGAAGAAATTGAAGCAGTCATCAAAAAGCTTCCGGCAAACAAAAGCCCGGGGCCTGATGGCTTCACAGGAGAGTTTTACCAAACATTCAAGGAAGAACTAAAACCTATCCTCCTCAGACTATTCCAAAAAATTCAAGTGGAAGGAACACTTCCAAGCTCCTTCTATGAAGCCAGCATCACCCTAATACCAAAACCAGATAAAGACAACACAATGAAAGAGAATTACAGACCAATATCCCTCATGAACATAGATGCCAAAATCCTCAACAAAATTCTAGCAAATCGGCTCCAGCAGTACATCAGAAAGATCATACACCATGACCAAGTAGGATTTATCCCAGGAATGCAAGGATGGTACAATATCCGCAAATCAATAAACGTGATAAATCACATAAACAAATTGAAAGATAAAAATCACATAGTCATATCAATCGATGCAGAAAAAGCATTTGACAAAATCCAACACCCTTTCTTGATAAAAACTCTCAACAAGGTGGGAATAGATGGCTCATACCTCAACATAATAAAAGCTATATATGATAAACCCACAGCAAACATCATACTCAATGGACAAAAACTAAAAACATTTCCCCTAAGAACAGGAACAAGACAGGGATGCCCACTCTCACCACTCCTGTTTGACATAGTACTGGAAGTATTAGCCATTGCAATTAGACAAGAAGAAGAAATAAAAGGCATCCAAATTGGAAAAGAACAAGTAAAGCTGTCTTTATTTGCAGACGACATGATATTGTACATAAAAAATCCGAAAGACTCCGTCAAAAAACTAATAGACTTAATAAATGAATTCGGCAATGTAGCAGGACACAAAATTAACACCAAGAAATCTATGGCCTTTCTATACACCAATAGTGAACTTACAGACAGAGAGACTAAAAAGGCAATCCCATTTACCATCGCACCAAAAAAATTAAGATACCTAGGAATAAACTTAACTAAGGAGGTAAAAGACCTATACACGGAAAACTACAGGACACTGAAAAAAGAGATAGAGGAAGACGTAAACAGATGGAAGAACATACCATGTTCATGGATTGGTAGAATCAACATCATTAAAATGTCCATACTACCCAAAGCAATCTATAGATTCAATGCACTCCCCATTAAAATACCAACGGCATATTTCACAGACCTTGAAAGAACTCTCCAAAAATTCATCTGGAATAAAAAAAGACCCCGAATAGCCACAGCAATCCTGAGAAAGAAGAATAAAGTAGGAGGGATCTCAATACCAGATTTCAAGCTGTATTACAAAGCCACTGTTCTCAAAACAGCCTGGTACTGGCACAAGAACAGACATATAGATCAATGGAACAGAATAGAGAATCCAGATATTGACCCAAACCACTATGCTCAATTAATATTTGACAAAGGAGGCATGAACATACAATGGAATAAAGACAGTCTCTTCAATAAATGGTGTTGGGAAAATTGGACAGATACATGCAAAAAAATGAAGCTTGATCACCAACTTACGCCATACACAAAAATAAACTCAAAATGGATACAGGACTTAAACATAAGACGGGAAACCATAAAAATACTAGAGCAATCCACAGGCAGCAAAATGTCAGACATATGCCAAAAGAAATTCTTCACTGACACTGCCCCTAGGGCAATGGAAGCTAAAGAGAAAATTAACAAATGGGACTACATCAAAATAAAAAGCTTTTTCACAGCAAAAGAAACCATCAACAAAACAACAAGAAGGCCCACTGCATGGGAGAACATATTTGCAAATGGCATCACTGATAAAGGTTTAATCTCCAACATCTACAGGCAGCTTATACAACTTAATAAAAGGAAGATAAATGATCCAATAAAAAAATGGGCAACAGACCTAAATAGAATCTTTTCAAAAGAAGACAGAAGGAAGGCCAAGAGACACATGAAAACATGCTCAACGTCACTA
Source organism: Cnephaeus nilssonii (assembly GCF_951640355.1). Lineage (NCBI taxonomy): Eukaryota > Metazoa > Chordata > Mammalia > Chiroptera > Vespertilionidae > Cnephaeus > Cnephaeus nilssonii. Next base: position 37,805,253 of record NC_137075.1, on the reverse strand, counting down.
ATTATCCGAGAGATGCAAATCAAAACAACAATGCGGTACCATCTCACACCTGTCAGAATGGCTATCATCAACAAATCAACAAACGACAAGTGTTGGCGAGGATGCGGAGAAAAAGGAACCCTCGTGCACTGCTGGTGGGATTGCAGACTGGTGCAGCCACTGTGGAGAACAGTATGGAGTTTCCTCAAAAAACTGAAAATGGAACTCCCATTTGACCCAGTAATCCCACTCCTGGGAATATATCCGAAGAAACTAGAAACACCAATCAGAAAGGATATATGCACCCCTATGTTCATAGCAGCACAATTCACCATAGCTAAGATTTGGAAACAGCCCAGGTGCCCGTCAGCAGATGACTGGATCAGAAAACTGTGGTACATCTACACAATGGAATACTATGCTGCCATAAAAAAGAAGGAATTCTCATCATTTGCAGCAACCTGGGAGGAATTGGAGAACATTATGTTAAGTGAAATAAGTCAGTCAATGAAAGAAAAATACCACATGATCTCACTCATTTATGGATAATAAAGAACATTATAATCTTGAACAAAAAGATAGATACAGAGACAGTAAAGCATCAAACAGACTGTCAAATTACAAGGGGAAGGTTAGGGAGAGGTGGGGGAGATAAGAGATCAATCAAAGGACTTGTATGCATGCATATAAGCATAACCAATGGATGCAAAACTCTGGGGGGTGGGGGCATATATGGGAGGGGGGTGTGGGGAGGGCAATGGTAAGATATGTACACATATAATACCTTAATAAAAAAATTAAAAAAAAAGAATAAGTCAAATGTCCCAAGGAAGTCCTCAACCAAGAGAGCCCAAGGATCACTCTAAACTCAAGTTGCTTAATCATAAAGAGATCTGCGCAGAGAAAAGGAATGAGAAATAATACATAACCAGTACCATTGGGTGTACCCTGTGCCGAACAATCCTAGAAGGACATTATCATCATCAGCATGAGTATTATTGTACAGATGTGAAAACTGAGAAAACTAAGTCCCAGAGAAACTGATTCATTTCTTAATGTCACAGTGCAAGGAGCTGAACTGAGCCCTGACTCAAAGACCTGAGTTCTTTCACATTCTCATCATGCATAAAAGAAAATCACAGCTTTACAGTCACGCAACCTGTACAACAGCCGTGATGGTGGTTTTCAAACCTGGCTCCTAAGCAAGCTCTCAGAAATAACTCTTTATTTGTAGCATGAAAGATTTAGTTTTATCATATGCTTTGGAAGGGCAGATCTGAAGTATGTTTCTACCCAGTAGTCATGAACTATGTTTCTACCCAGTCATCATGAACTTGTGCAATGGCTACCACAGGCAAAACTTCTCAAATAAGTGAAAACCTGTAAAGGTAGGTGGTAACTTTTTAAAATTAAAGTAACATAGAATTATCTAAAAGTGAAAAATAAACCAGATGATGCCCAGGATCATGAAATGATCATAAATTCTCAAGGTACAGTTTGCTAAAGAAAGGGCACACTTGGACAAAATTAAATAATTTTGCTGTGGCTATTTATCAATGACACGAAATAGTGAAGCCAAAGGCAATGTTCAATGTGGGAAGCCACCGCTTGCCAATACTGTCATGAGAGTGCACCAAGGAACGCGGGAGGCCAATGGACCCTGAGCGTTAGCAGGGCTGACACTAAGCACCGATTGTTGGTGTTGAGATAGTAGTGGCTCGAAGCAATCTCTTGACCTGATAGGCTCCAAGTAAATGTTTACTGGACCTTACTGATCTTTACTGATCTTTATTGACCTTAGAGACGGTCGGTCTGCTACCTGTTTGCTGTGCTTTACTGAGGGCAAGATATGTATCTAAAACTGAATAAAAGCAGACGGGACCTAGTTTTGGTGTGTCTCTTCAAGAAAGAGGCTCCACCTGGCCCCAATGCCTTCTAAATTCATATTTCTTGTATAGTATTTTCATTTGTGCGTCAGCCCCTCCTTCAGAACCTGAACCCCGCCATGAAGGTTGTGGCAGTTCAACCTGCCACCACTCTCCTACCAGAGATTTTAATAGAAAAGTCAGCCAAGTGCATTGACTTAGTGTAGAAAAAATACAAACATAAGACTCCTGAAATGGATTCATTCACATAATCAACAAACCTATGTTTTTGATAAGGGGAATCTGTATGTTAGTTGCTACACATCTTGAAAAACTGTTACCAAGACCAAGCCCTGTGTCCTCTCTATAGTACAGCACTCTGCAATGGCGGGCATGCGAATCGGAACTCCACACTCTCCCACTTACAAGACTTGGGACTCTGGGCTAAAAATGTCAACCTCCAACCAAATTATTGTAGTTGGTAAGAATCCCTTTTGCAGGTCAGAGAATTGAACAATTAAGGTTCTCTGAATTTAGGGTCTCTGTTTATTGAATCATGTTGTTTCTTTAAACTCTCTGAAAACTTTCAAAAAAAATTAAATGTGATACATATCAATTCTTGTATTTGGTCACATAATTAATCACGTTTCCCTTGTCCTTTACCCACAAAATCTTTCTTATTCTAGAAGGGCATGCTGAAGAAGTCCTGAAACACGCTGGCTTGGCCATGAGCTGTAAGTGGAGAAAGAAACTCTAACAGGCAATTGAAGGCTGCCAATGGAAATCACATACGAAGAAATGAACATCGCCACAGCAGTCCTCCCACCCATTCATTGCCATCCACAAGTCCTGTGACTTTGTTGCTTTGTAGACTAAAGCAGGTAGAGGTGATATTCCGGGAGTGACCACGAGGACAGCCAGGCCAGGTTACTGTCAGTTTTATGCGCAGCTTCTGTGCGGACTGGTTGTGTTGCTGCCAATCTAGTTACTATATTTTCAACATCTCCCAGAGAACAGGGGTTAATGAAAGCTTAAAGGAGCCAGGCCAGTGAAATGGCCCAGAGCGGGACAGTGGCAAACCAGAGAACAGGTGTACCAGTTGAAGTGGATACCTACTATTCAACCCTGCAGGTTGAAGACGTACAGGAAAATAAGCCCACTGCTGACATATTTTCCTTTAAAACAAACAAACAAACAAACAAACAAAAAACAGCTAGAAATCTCTGCATATTTTAAAATATTTATTACTAATTCAATCTTTAAAATGTTGTTTGCCAATAAAAACTAGAATATGAGTTGCCAGTTTCCTGTTGAGGGTTATCTGTGACTGCTAAAACAGTTCTGGACTACAGTTAGCTGTACAGACTGGGCACCAGGCCCTGCCCTGGTGACAGTGGTATGCCATGGCAATTAGGTATAAATCACAGGTATATGATTTCAGCAATTAGTTATAAATCACAAATATGGGACAAAAATATTCTTTATAGTTTACTGGAAATAGCATTTAAAGAGCAGATAATTCTTTCAGAGATACTTAACACTTAAGATATAATTAGAAACATTTTTAACCTTTACTCTTGCCAGTCATACCTTGTTCTGATTTTATTTTAAATAGAGATCACAATTCCAATATACTTTTTTCTTTTCCATTTACTCTTCTCTTTCCCTTCTCCAACCTTCCCTTCATTTGAGATGGAAGATTATAGGACGTTTATGGAGATGACACAAACTAATGTATGTAATGTCTAAAACAATGACCAGCACAAAGTAAGAACTCAAAAACTGTAAGCACCTGCTATTTCTATGAATATTATTTAGCGGTCAAAGTCCTCAACAGGGCTGGTCTACAGCCTGTGGAAAGCTAGTGTTAACTTTTAAAACCAAGCTGTTACATAAATTTTCTGCTCACGGAACCGCTCTGTACCTACTCGAGTAAGCAACCTGTTTCTTAAATTAATCCCAGTTCAGCTCCTCTGAGACAACTGAGAATCTTTTGCACATCAGAACACAGATAAAGAAAGAGAGGTCTCTGTAGAGCATTTTGCAACAAAGGAGATAAGGGCCTCCGCCTCTCTTTTTCCCTTAGGAGACTTGAGGTACTTTTCCACCTTTTTATTTCTTTGTGAAATAGACTCATTCCCTCTTCCAAACTACTTAGACCCAGCTGGATGGGGGTGGCGTGAATTTATACACCATACAACTTAATGATCTTTTTGCAACTTGCAATGGCTTCATGTATATTCTAACACGTTGTCTCAGTTATTGTAAAAGTGCATTATCACTTACTGAAAAGGAGAATATCTGATCCACTATGTTATTGAATTAGCAAGTAATCAGTTAACACTAAGCACCAAGTTTTATTTAAAGTTTGCTACTGTCCTCTCCTGAGGGACGGAGTCCACCCAGTCATCAGTGACCTAGAATCGGTGCCTGATTCGATATTCACTTATTTGAAATTAAGACTCTGAAACTTCCTGTTACAGGCACAGCAAGCAAACACCAAAAATAAGGGGTTGACAATTACATGGTGGGAGGAAATGATGCTTCAGTCTTTCTGAACTTCGCCAAAGAGGATCAAGTCAGCCATTTCCAAGCACTCCCTGGGGACACACAACTCAACACAACTCTTCCTCCTACTAGGCTCACTTCCTTAATGCCTTAATCTGCATGACATCATATCGCAGGCATGTGCTAACAGGCAGACAAATACAAACACATGAATGGAAGTAAGCCAAACAAAATGATTTACACTGTGCCTACAAAATATAACTATTTTATTCCAACAATACTTCTTATAAACCACAAAAGGCTAAATACATCATCATCTTTCCTGCTTTACAAATAAGCCCATCATTTTTCCCAATCAAATTCTTTCTCCATGCTAATGCATTTGTGGTAATATTTAAAAATAAGAATTGAATTATATTAAAAACAGAGTCCAAGGCTTTCATCCCCAGGACAGACTCAGTGCCCACTGGCAGGTGCAAGCTGCAGGTGCTGTCCAGGTAAATATGCCTTCAAAGGGGACATGTTTACTTCAGCACATGAGGAAACTAAGAATCAGCCTCAGCAACCAGTTCAACAGAATCAAAGAGACATACCTGTAGGTTTTCAATTTCTTCTTTGTGCTCCCTCTTCAAGTGTAAAATAGCAGCTTGATATTCTGCAAGATCACAAAAGAAGCCAATTACAAAGAAGCACAAAATGATATACAAAATTCCAAGTGAGCATCTCCAAGATTCCAGAGGTGCTTCTACAAGTAAACTGACTGAAACAACAACAACAACACACACACACACACACACACACACACACACACACACAAACACACACACAAATTGGAGTAAATAAATGCCACAATTTGATATTCGTTTGACAAGAGATGTTGCAAACTGAGACAAGACAGGACAAGGAGCTCAGGATAAAAGGAAGATTTCCTTCCATTTAGCAAACTTTGAATTATCATAAGCTCCAAATTAGGCAGATAGGATAGGGTTAAAAAAAAAAGCTTGATGAGTGTTCCAGATAAAGACTGGGTCAGGGTTTGTCTTTAAGGAGGAGTTGGAAGCTAAGGCCCCACAGAGAACAAATACAGATGTGTTAAGAACAGACACACAGGAAATAAAACTTTCTATGTGAGATCAGAGAATTCCATTTTTAACTCCCCCATTCACTCCCCCCACCCTCAAAATCTCCATTTGAATGCAAGGCTAAGCAAGCACCCAGGGCTGATTTTAATCTTTAGATCAACTTCAGAAAGTCAAGACCATTTGTCATTTGGGTGAGAGAATAGAATGTAGGGTAAGTTGAAGTTGAAAGGAGGACAAAAATAAAATCCTGGTCCAATTTTAGTCTGAGTCTAATAATGTTTATTCCAACAATAAGTCCCAAGTGTACACAGGAACTGCAGCCAACCACTAAAACGACCATTCCCTGGCTAAGCATGAAGCAGCTATGACAACTTGATTCCCAGCAATACGGCTAAGTATGTGGGGTCACAGAACTATGCAGGCTGCAGAGAACCACAGAGCAAAATGCTGTGAGAAAACGTTTTTGTGGCATAAGCCAGTTTTTTTAAAATGGGTCTGGGTTGTGAGTATGAATAAGAAAAATGAAAGTTAGATGTCATTTCAAGATGTATGAAAAGACAGGCTATTTCTTCAAGTGAATTTCAGAATGAAAGGCTAGGTTTCAGTTCCAAAGTGGATGCGGGAAATCTTTGGTAAAGCCATAACGGAGAGGAGTGTTGCTGTTGATAATTATGACTAGTCATTCCACTGCTCTTATGAGGAACATGGTCTACTGAGCTGGGAATCCACCAGTAAATTTTGAGGTTTCTACATCCATACTATGCCCCGAATCAAACCACTTCTACCATCCCACAACCACCACTATGGTCCAAGCCACCAGCATCTTTTCCCTGGACCACTGAAGTAACCTGAAAAGGTTATCTGCTCTCTCTTACCACCACCAAAACCCATTCTCCTCACAGCAGCCTGAATGATCTGTTAAAGGAACGAACCAGATCCCTCCTACAGCCCATAAGGCCCTTTGGAACCTGATTCCCACATACCTCTTCCTGTCTTTTCCTTGCTCATCACACTCCAGGCACGCTGGCTTTCTTACTATTCCTTGAACTTATCAACTTTTTTTCTACCTCAAAATCTTTACTAATATTGGGGACAATAATAATGAATTATATTTACTGAGCACTTATAATGTACAGGTGTTACCTAAGCACTTCACATGTATTAACTCATTTCATCCACACAATAATCCTATGATGTGGGTACATTTTCCTCATTAAAAAGGAAGAAACTGAGTAAGTTACAGAGCCAGAAGATACACATAATTCAATGAGTGAATGTATAAACGAGCTGTGGTATATCGATAGGATGGAATACCACTCAGCAATAATAAGGAATGAACTATTAATACATATATCAACATAGATGAATCTCAAAGGCATTATGTAGAGTGAAGGAAGTCAGTCTCAGAAGGCTAACTATTGTTTAATTCAATTTATATGACATTCTGGATGAGACAAAACCATAGGGATGAAAACAGGTCAGAGAAGAAGTGATTAGAGGTTAGAGATGAGGGAAGGTTTGACTACAAAGAGTCAGCACGGCACAGCCAGTGTGACTCAGTGGTTGAGCATCAACCCATGAACCAGGAGGTCATGGTTTGATTCCTGGTCAGGGCACAAGCCTGGGTTTCGGACTCGATCCCCAGCAGGGGTTGTGCAGGAGGCAGCTGATCAATAATTCTCTCTTATCATTGATGTTTCTAGCGTTCTCTCTCTCTCTCTCTGAAATAAAAAAAATCTACACTAATAAAAGAGAAAAATGCTAATTGATCATACCTCCGCTACGCCCACAGCCAATCAGGAGTGATATGCAAATTAACCCAGCAAAGATGGTGGGTAAATATGCATATGCAGGCGGCGCAGGCAGAGGCCCTATGTGGCTGATGGGATCCAAGCTGCAGTCAGGGACCTGGGCAGGCAGCGGGGGGCAGCGTCGGAAGTCACCGGCAGATCCAAGATGAGATGGGGACCCAAGCAGGCAGCATCAGGTGGCTTGGACCCGGGCAGGCGGCGCCCGATGCTGCCTTGCCCGGGTCTAAGCTGCCCTGCGATCACGGAGAGAACAGGCCAGGCTGAGCCGCCCCGCGATCACAGGGCGAAGAGCCCGGTCCAAGCCACCCTGCTATCACGGGGAGAACAGGCCAGGCCAAGCCGCCCCGCGATCACAGGGTGAAGAACCCGGGTCCAAGCCGCCCCACGATCATGGGGCAAACAGGCCAGGCAGAGCCGCCCCGCGATCACAGGGTGAAGAACCCGGGTCCAAGCCGCCCCACGATCATGGGGCGAACAGGCCAGGCAGAGCCGCCCCGCGATCACGGGGCGAACAGGCCAGGCAGAGCCGCCCCGCGATCACGGGGCGAACAGGCCAGGCCGAGTGGCCCTGCGATCACGGGGGGAACAAGACAGGCCGAGCCGCCCCACGATCATCGGATGAAGAGCCCAGGTCCAAGCTGCCCCATGATTACGGGGTGAAGACCCCGGGTCCAAGACGCCCCGTGATTATGGGGCAAAGAGCCCGGGTCCAAGCCACCCCCCGATCACGGGGTGAAAAGCCCGGGTCCAAGCCGCCCCCCGATCACGGGGCGAAGAGCCTGGGTCCAAGCCACCCTGTGATCACAGGGCGATCACAGGTGAACAGGCCAGGCTGAGCTGATCCGTAATCATGGGTGAACAGGCCAGCAGAGCCTGGCCAAGCCGCCTTGTAATCCCAGGCTAAGAAGCCGCTCCACTGACCAACCTGTGCTAGGGACCTATTGGGGCGGGTGGTGTGGAGTCTGAGGCCTCTAGCCTGCAGCCATGGGAAGTCTTCCTCTCCCCAGATTTAGGAGCACCAGCCCAGGTCTACCCAGTGTCCTGGTCCTGACTGCAGGGGTGAGTTCCTGCAGGCTGGGGTTTGATCCGCACGCATTAGCAGTAGGAGACCAGTGCCTTTGTTATTGCTGTGTGTCCGGGTTTTAATTGGACAAATGCCCGATGGTCCGGTGGCCAGCTTAGCAAAATCTTTTAGGAGAATTCTGTCTGGGTTTCCTCAAATTCCCTCAGCCCCTACTCACCCCTCTGTAAAGGCACAGAACAAGTGAGGCCCTTAAATAAAAATCAGAGGTCTTCAGCAACAGTGGGCCTCTCTCATCACAGTCATTTGGACTGGATGGCATTTGAGTATTTATCTAGACACCATGACAGAGAAACACAAGCTCAAGTCATGATCTCTGCCCTTAAAAAATTCACAATCTTATTAGAGTGAGTGGATGATAAAAGCGCAGTAATAACATCAGAATGTAAGGCAACAATACAGAGAGGAACAGAGGCAATTGCTAGGATGATTTTCCAATAATTAGTACAAAGAGTATGAGCTATGAATTAAATTTAAAAAATATGTGTGGAAGTAGCTGCTTTATGAGTATGGCATCCCTTCCTATTTTAAAGGAAGCTGAGTTCCATGTGAACTGTGTACTATGCTATGATATCTGAGGCATAGGACAAGGGAGGCCCTAAGTGTATCATGCTTTGATATTTGAGTCATTATTTATTGTTCAATGTAATTTATTTCTGTATGCCTCAGTTTTGTAATAGTTAAATTACTAGAATAATACATCTTGCTATAAAATATTACTAGAAGATCAAATGATCAGGTGATATTTATTATTATTTTCTATAAATGAACACAATCTCTGGTATGCTAAAGTGATAGGTATTATAGAAATATTCAGATAAAGAGACCTACAGGCTTGTTAACAAGTGAGGCTTATTATCACAACCCAAATTTATTGCTTAAAAAAAAAGCAGGGAGCCAACTAGAAACTGAACCAAATATAAGCCCTTGAAGGGCAAATGTAAATTGGATAAGCTTTGCTATTACAAGAGCAAGAAGAAAAAATTCAGATGCAAGAATGAAAACCACATTGCATCCACTCTAAGTAGCTGTTAAAGAAAAAGAATGGTATACTATGAAAATACTTAATACAGATTGTAAAGACATTTGTTCAAAGAGGATCTCCTAGAGTAGGTGATATTTCAGTTAATTTATTTTAAATGTGAAGAGGTTAGCTAGATAAGAAAAAGGTGTAGGGGTCCCGAATTGCAGAGGGTGCAGGCAGAGCTGAGGGAACGCCCCCTCTATGCACGAATTTCGTGCACAGGGCCTCTAGTATATATATAATATTTTTTTAAAAATAAAGAGTAAGCCTGGTTGGAATGGTTCAGTGGTTGAGCAACAACCAATGAACCAGGAGGTCACTGTTCGATTCCCAGTCAGGGCACATGCCCAGGTTGTGGGCTCGATCACCAGTGTGGGGTGTGTAGGAGGCAGCCAATTGATGATTCTCTCTCATCGTTGATGCTTCTATCTCTCTCTCCCTCTCCTTTTCTCTCTGAAATCAATAAAAATATATCTATATATATAAAAGCCTAATATGCAAATTGTCCCCTCGGGAGTTTGACCAGGAGACTGGGAGTTCGATTGCTCGCTATGATGTGCGCTGACAACCAGAGGGGCGGCGTGGAATGAAGGAAGGCCCTGGCCGGCAGCCAGCAGCTAGGGAAGGGAGGCCCCGGCCAGCAGCCAGAAGGAAGGTCGCAGCCAGCAGCTAGAAGGCCTCGATTGGCCCTGATCGCTGGCCAGGCGTAGGGAGCCTACCGGTGCACAATTTTTCGTGCCCCGGGCCTCTAGTATATATATCCTATCTAATAAAAGAGTGATATGCAAATTAACCATCACTCCGCTACACCCATAAGCCATGCCCACCAGCCAATCAGGAGTGAATATGCAAATAAACCCAACCAAGATGGCTACAGCCACAGAGAGCAGGAGGGAGGCTTAGGTTTCCCAGGCAATGGAGGAAGCCAAGCTTTCCGCCTGCCCTTGCCAGCCTAGGCCTCCACTCAAGGCTACAAAGTTTCAATTATAGAAGGTAAACAAATCCAAACAGAAATGGCGGCAGCCACAGAGCTAGAAAGAGCAGGAGGCTAGGGTTGCCCCCGGCAAGGAAGGAAGCCAAGCTTTCCGCACACCCTGGCCTGCCCAGGCCTCCGCTTAAGGCTACAAAGTTTCAATTATAGAAGAATCATAAATCCCAACAGAAATGGCTGCTGCCACGGAGCAAGCAGAAGGCTTGGCTCCGCTCCAGGCTACAAAGTTTTAATTGTAGAAAATAAATAAACCCCAGATACCAGGGCCTCCACTTGGGTCGCCAGGGGGCGTGGCCGGCCTGCAAACCACCTCAGGCCCCTCGCCCAGGCCACCCCACGCCCCAAGGGAACCCCCACCCTGATCCGGGACATCCTTCAGGGCAAACCAGCCAGCCCCCACCCATGCACCAGGCCTCTATCCTATCTAATAAAAGAGTAATATGCAGATTGACCATCACACCAACACACAAGATTGCTGCCCCCATGTGGTCAAAGATCTTGCCCCCATGTGGACACAAGATGGCCACCACAAGATGGCCAGCAGGGGAGGGCAGTTGGGAGGGACCAGGCCGGCAGAGGAGGGAAGTTGGGGGGGACCAGGCATGCAGGCAAGGGCAGTTATGGGGGACCCAGGCCTGCAGTGGAGAGCAGTTGGGGGAGACCAGGCCTGCAAGGGAGGGGAGTTAGGGGTGACCAGGCTGGCAGAGGAGAGAAGTTGGGGGTAACCGGGCCTGCAGGGAAGGGCAGTTGGAGGGGACCCAGGCCTGCAGGGGAGAGCAGTTGGGGGGACCTGGTCTGCAGGGGAGGGCAGTTAGGGGTGATCAGGCCTGCAGGGGACGGCAGTGTGTGTGTGTGTGTGTGTGTGTGTGTGTGTATATATATATATATATATACTAGAGCCTGGGCAAGGGGCCTGTGGTGGTTTGCATGCCGGCCACGCCCCCTGGCAACCCAAGTGGAGACCCTGGTATCTGGGGTTTATTTATCTTCTACAATTGAAACTTTGTTACCTTTAGCAGAGCCAAGCCTCCTGCTCGCTCAGTGGCTGCAGCTATTTCTGTTGGAATTTATTTATCTTCTATAATTGAAACTTTGTAGCCTTGAGTGGAGGCCTGGGCCGGCCAGGGCTACAGAAACTTGGCTTCCTCCATTGCCGGGGGCAACCCTAGCCTCCTGGTCTCTGCAGCTCTGTGGCTACTGCCATTTCTTTTGGAATTTATTTATCTTCTATAATTGAAACTTTATACCCTTGAGTGGAGGCCTGGGCCTGCCAGGGTGTGTGGAAAGCTTGGCTTCCTCCATTGCCAGGGAAACCCAAGCCTCCCTCCTGCTCACTCCGTGCCCACAGCCATCTTGGTTGGGGTTAATTTGCATACTTGCTCTGATTGGCTGGTGGGCGTGGCTTATGGGTGTAGCGGAGTGATGGTTAATTTGCATATTACTCTTTTATTAGATAGGATATAAAGTTAGCACAAAAAGGGCCATTTGGGTGATATGACTATTTTCTATCCTGACTATGATGGTGGTTACATGAATCTATACATGGGTTAAAAATTAGAGAACTGTACACCAAAAATAAAAAAAGTGAATTCTATCATATATTAATTTTTTAAATCTATATCAAATATTACACTTTTAAATATTTTTCCTAGGAGATTCAGCATAACACAAAAATACATGTTACTACACTTTTATTCTTTGTTTTCCTAAGGGAACTATCAGGTGCAGTAGGACAAGAAAAAAGAAAACAAATATGCTCATGAACACATGGCATACACATGTATATGTATGTACATATATAGAAAGGGGAAAATAAAACTATTATTCACTATAATTGTATATTTAGAAAATTCCAGGATTCTCTAGAATATTAGATTTAATATGTGAGTTTAGTAGGGTTACTTGATTTAAAATCTGTATATAAAAATTCTGATACCAGCAAGAGTATAAAAAATAAAACTTAAGATAACATTTACAGTGCTCCTGCTTAGGACAACATACTTAGAAAGAACCTTAACAAAAATATGTAAGACCTCATGAGAAATCAGAAATGCTATATTGAAATATATTACAAAGGAAAATATAGACAGGTAGTGGGCAAGCCATTTTTGGTAAAACTCAATATTGTAAAGATATTGATTTTCTCAAATTGATCTATGGATTCAGTGCAATCCCATTCAACATTTCTAATAGTTTTTGTTTTGTTTGAAATTGAGGAGCTCAATCTAAATACCAGTTGAAGCACAGAAGTGCAACAACAAAAAAAGAGCAAAAATAATCTTAAAAAAATAAATAAAAGGTAAGACCACCTAATACAAATTATTTTTAATGATCACCACACAATTAAAGTGGTGTGGTACTAACACAGGGATAACAAATAGACTAAAAGAATAGACTAGAGAGCCCAAACATGAACCACGAATCTATAGTCACTTGGTATATGACAGAGTAGCATGGGAGATATTTGTTTACAATAATAATTATCTTTTCATTAACTTTGAGTTGGGAAAAATAAATACTTACATGGAAAAACATGAAAATGGACTCCAAATTTACACCATATAATAATCTATTCTAAGTTGTTTAAGAGCTAAATTATAAAAAACAAAACCATCATTGTTTTAGAAGATAATATAGCATTTTTTAAAACCTCAGGCTAGAGAAGAATTTGATTGAAACGGCTTTACATATTAAGAAAAATAATAAATTTCACTACATTAAAATTAAGAACAACTTTTCATAAAAATACACCATAAGAGAAAGAAAAGGCAAGCCACAGAGAAGGAGAATGTACCAGTACTTGAAACAAATAATACTATAAACATATATATGTGTGTGTATATATATGTATTTGTGTGTGTGTGTACATATATATATAGATATAGATATCTATGTATCTATATCTATATATATATACACATACACATATATATCAATAATTCCTACAAAATTATAGAAAATGTCAATAGAACATACAAATAATGTATAAATAAATTAAAATGTGCCCATTCTCATTAGAAATATTTAAGGCCAAAACTGAGTGTCGGTGACGATGTGGAGCAATGGGAACTCTCATGCACAAGTGCAAATTGGTACAATCCCTATGGAAAATGTTGGGCTTTTTCTAATAAATTGAAAAATACGCCTACTCCCTACCCAACAATTCTAATCCTAGGTACACATAAATGAAAAGCAACTATAAAAGAAAAGAAAATAATATTAACAAAAGTCAGGATAAGTGGTACCCAGGAGAAGAGAAATTGAGTTAGGTCATGATATATTGAGCAAGGTGGTGTCACATAGGCATTCAACGAAAAGTTATTTTTTTAACCTCTGTGTTTTATGCCATTTTATGCCTACTTTAACATTACAATATAAGAAATAAGATTGCTCTGGTTATTATCATATATCAAATAAAGAGTATTACATAGGCACAAAAGAGCCTCTAGATTCATAAAATAAGAGGGCAATTTAGTAAATGTGAGTCATATAAATGTTGAGTCCTAAACCATATGATGATCAATAGCTAAACCTTAATCAATTCTCAGTTTCTACAAAGTATGCAAAGGAAGGTTAGCTAAACCAACCTTCTTGTAAAACTGATGCCCCTTAGGAACAACATCTACATTCTAAATAGAAATTACAGAGAATATATTTTGAAATGATTAATTTTGTGTAAACTGTGCCTGTAAGGGTGTGACAGATAAGGTTATGACTAATTAACAGCTTGATAAAGGAGATCATCACAACGCTAACACCCAGGAAATATTGATTCATCTCCTCCTTAAACAAATAAATACTTTTACCAACAGCCCCAGTGTGACAGCTGGCAAGAAAACACATCCCCATTCCTGACAAGGATGATGCAATATGATGCCTGGGCAGCACGTAGAAGCAGGAAGCTAATGCCCTCACTTGTAGAATACTCATTTTGGGAGTCCACAAGAAAAATGATGAAAGAATAAAGATTACAGAATAATGAGTTAGGGTGGTAGTTATTGAAAGCTACTGGGTTTTAGCATAGTTTGCTACACAGCATTATTGCAGCAATAGCTGATGAATACATTTGTTAAGTGTCTAGCTGGGTTTACTTTGGAAGATCAGACCATTTTGGAGGTTTAAAATAACTGGAATGGAGTCTCACCAACCAATACAGACAGATAGGGCTCAGGAGAAGAGGATAAATGAAGCAGGGAAAGAGCAACATATTTATATCATTTATGTCAAAAAATTATCTCAGAACAATAATTGAGTCTTTATGTACTAGGATGCTGGTATGAAATATATACAAAAGTCAGCAAGTTCATGGCTATGTCTCTTTGATTTTTACCTGGATTCCCCAGGTAAGTATTAAAGGCCAAACATAATTTGATGGACAGCTTACCATGGAGAAAACAGTCATTAAATCAACTTCTAGCTGCCAACACTTCGATAACCTATCTTTTCATTTTGCTTCTCCTCTTACATTTATTTTCTAGTCTGTTAAAATAGGGATGCCAAGAAGTTTAGAACTCTAGGGACACAAGCTCAGATAAACGTATATTCCCTTTTCTATCTATGTAGTTTTATGTATGCAGTAAAGTATATGATTGTCTAACCACTATGCTGTACACCGGAAAACTAATACAAAATAATATTTAATGTAGACTGCAATTGGGAAAGAAAAAAAAAGTAAAACTAAATAAAATAAATAAAAGCCACAAAACATCTATAGAGGCACAAAACTTGTCAGAAAAACATTTAGTTTACCCAATGCCTGCCACTAGGTGGCAGACACAATACTTCATATTTAAACAAAACTTGCTACCAAGTGGCACAGTAACACTTGGAATTGGCAGGGGCGGGCAGGTAGGGAGAGATGACGGCGCATCACAGCTATGAAATGAACGTTTTTATTTGATATGAAGGATAAACTAGTATGGATATGGTAGTTATATGAGAAAAATTAGAACCAGTAGGGGATATTTACAACCACATTTCCAAAATTAAAAGTGACCCAATAGACTTCCAGTTGTTATAGGTTCACCCTTTTTCATTCCCTCCTAAGTCTGCATAGCGATAAAATCTAAAATATGAAGCAAGAAAGTTTAAAGTCATGGGCGAGTACCAAACAGAATAACATTTCTAAGAAACAGCAATGGAACAAAGCAGCAAAGGGGTGCTCTGGGCTGGAAGCTCTGGGCCTGCTGCTCCCCAGTTCCAGAGGCAGTCAGGTGGCCTGGAGTTAGGTTACTGCAGAGAACAGGGGCTGAAAGGGACCCTGTGGGGCAGGAAACCAGGGCCAGGCTTGTGGCTTAGGAAAAAGGACACAGTGGGATTCCCAGATGGTAGAGGAAAGATAGAAGTTGCTGTCAACTACTACCTGGGGGCTTAATCAGGAAGCTATAGACAGAGATTAAGAGCCATCTCCAGGCCCTGTCCATTCCTGTCCCCAGCGACGAGATCTGCAACATCCACATCAACACCGTGGGCTGGGAACCCCAAACACCACCGTAAGACCACCTTCTGGGCTGGGGGTCTTGCAAGGACCAGGGGAAGCTAATGCAAAACAGACCAGTGTAAAGGGGAAGAGGAGACATCTTTTTTTTAAAAGCATCCTACATGTCATGAGCCTTCAAGCCAAACTTCCAATAGACTTGAAGGAACCTAGATGTCAAGACAGACAACAAAAACAACTGAGACAGAAAATCACACAAAACAAATTTTAAATGTTAAAAACTGAAATATTTTAGTAATATTTAGAATCCTTACAAAGATAAAAGGATAACAACCATTATAAATAATAACGACAGGAACAGCATACTGTGAAAACAAAATAAAACAATAGTGGATGACTATAAAATTTAGAAATATTAGAAATGTAAAATACAGTCATTGAAATGCAAAGCTCAAGAGCTGAATAAACTCTAGCACAGTCAAGGAAAGGATGTGTGAATAAAAGAAAACGCTGAAGAATAATAGAAATGTAGCAGGAATAAGAAAAGAAGAATACGGACAAATCATAATTAAGAAACTGGCATTGGTATAGGGATAACAGAGCAGACCATGAAATAGAAGAAAAGGAAGTCTGTAAAAAAGAGACATGCACGTATGGAAACTGACTGTGTGATCTCAGATTGCACTGAAGTCTGGGAGGAGGGGGGGACGGGGATAGACTATTTTTTTAATCCAGATTTAAGAAAAATATTAATACTTTAAAAAGAATCAATCCCAGGAGATTAAAAATCTAACTGTGAAAGCTTAACAGAAAAAACCTTGGAAGAACATTAGATTTCTTTTCTTTTTAATTGATTTTAGAGAAAGAAAGAGGAAGAGAGAGAGAGAGAGAGAGAGAGCTCAATTGCTCAATTGGTTGTTCCACGTATCTGTGCATTCATTGGTTGATTCTTGTATGTGCTCTGACCGGGGAGTGAATCTGCAACCTTGGCATACTGGGACGATGTTCTAACCAGCTGGGCTACTTGGCCAGGGCCAGAACATTAGATTTCTTAAGTAAAGTGTTTTTTAAAAAATAAAGGAAGACTTTGTTGTTGTTAATCCTCATTGAGGATTTTTTTTTTCATATCTTCTTAGCTAGAGTGGAAGGAAGGGAGGGGAGGTGGAGAGAGAGAGAAACAATGACTTGAGAGACACATCCATCAATTGCCAGTCAACCAAGGCAGGGATGAACTGCAACCCAGGTACATGTCCTTGACCAGGAATTGAACCCAGGACCCTTCAGTTTGCAGGCCTATGCTCTAACCATTGAGCCAGGGCAAGGAAAACATTTTTTAAATCCAACTATATTAAAATTACCAAAATTCAGTATATTAAAAGATATCATTAGAAAGTGATAAGCCACAGCCCGGCCAGTGTGACTCAATGGTTGAGTGTCAACCTATGAACCAGGAGGTCATGGTTCAATTCCTGGTCAGGGCACATGCCTAGATTATGGGCTCGATCCCCAGTGTGGGGTGTGCAGGAGGCAGCAGATCAATAATTCTCATCATTGATGTTTCTAACTCTGTCTTACTCTTCCTCTCTGAAATCAAGAAATCAATAATTTTTTTAAAAAGCTTTTTTTAATAAAAAGTAATAAGCCACATACATAAATGGAGAAGACATTTGCAAAGCATATGACCAACAAAAGATTAGTTTTAAGAACAATCAGCCTGGCCCCGGGTCCGGGTGAGGCCGTGGGCCCCTGGATCCGGGTGAGCCTGGGTCCCGGGTCCGGGTGAGGCCGTGGGCCCCTGGATCCGGGTGAGCCTGGGTCCCGGGTCCGGGTGAGGCCGTGGGCCCCTGGATCCGGGTGAGCCTGGGTCCCGGGTCCGGGTGAGGCCGCGGGCCCCTGGATCCGGGTGGGCCTGGCCCCGGGTCCGGGTGGGGCCGCGGGCCCCTGGATCCGGGTGGGCCTGGCCCCGGGTCCGGGTGAGGCCGCGGGCCCCTGGATCCGGGTGGGCCTGGCCCCGGGTCCGGGTGGGGCCGCGGGCCCCTGGATCCGGGTGGGCCTGGCCCCGGGTCCGGGTGGGGCCGCGGGCCCCTGGATCCGGGTGGGCCTGGCCCCGGGTCCGGGTGGGGCCGCGGGCCCCTGGATCCGGGTGGGCCTGGCCCCGGGTCCGGGTGGGGCCGTGGGTCCCTGGATCCGGGTGAGCCTGGCCCCGGGTCCGGGTGAGGCCGTGGGCCCCTGGATCCGGGTGAGCCTGGCCCCGGGTCCGGGTGAGGCCGTGGGCCCCTGGATCCGGGTGAATCAGTGCCCCTGGGTCCGGCCGAGACCAAACCAGAGGGAGTCGGACCTGCATTGCCACCATTTGTCCACCATCCAGAGCTGAGGGGTCAGTGCCGACATGTACTCATAGCGAACTGGTGGACATTGATATTGGGTCTCAAAAGAACTGTTGGTCCAGAAAGAAACTCACTACAGACTGATTCATTTGCCTGTCAGCATAACTATTATTGCTCGTCGCACATTCAATTCTTATAAGTATATCTCTAGTGACACATGATTTCGCTCATCTAGGGGAAGTGATGAACAACATGGACTGATGAACAGGAACAGGGCCAGAAACAAGGGGGCATCGATCGGACTATCGGGCCTCAGAGGGAGGATAGGGGAGGGTGGGGGGAGGGGGGAGAGATCAACCAAGGGTCTTGTGTGCATGCATATGAGCCTAGCCAATGCTTGAGTTCAGCAGAGGGTTGGGGCATCCAGGGGGAGGGGTGTGGGATGGGAGTGGGGGGATGAGGACAAATGTGTGACACCTTGGTCAATGAAGAAATTAAAAAAGAAAAAATAATAAAAAATAAAAAATAAAAAAAATAAATAAAACCTCACAAAAAAAAAAAAAAGAAGAACAATCAAGTACTATAAAAAAGTTTTGAAAAGCAATCAATATAAAAATGAGCAGGGAAAAATCAAGATGGCGGCATAAGGTATACACCTGTACATGCTGCCTCTCACAACCACACCAAAACTACAACTAAAAGACAAAACGACTATCACCCAGAACCATGGAAAAGCTGGCAGAATAGAAGTTCTACAACTAGAAGAAAAGAAAGAAGCTCATTGAGACTGTGTAGGAGGTGCAGTCTCAGAAAAGCAGAGGTACAGAGGTGGGCGAATCAGGCTGGCAACTGAGTGCGCTGTTTTTTCAATCGGGAAGGAGATACAAGCTCCCGACTGCTCTGAACTCCAGTTTCCAGCGAGACTCTGGGGACCCAGACTCCTATGGGGAGAAACTGTACTGTCTAGCATTGGGTCGGAAAGTGAGGGTGGCTTTCTCACAGAGGTGCGCACAGGAATCATTGTTTACTGCGCTGGGACGCTGGACGCGGGGATGCGAAAACGCGAGGAGGCAGAAACGCAGAGACGCGGAAACGCAGAGACGCGGAAAAGCGGAGATGCAGAGACGGCTGACTGGCAGCCATCGCTGGTTGCCATGCCCTAGTGATTCCCTGAGACACCGCCCCACCCAATTTACAAACCCGCCCAATCTGTGTGCAGTGGCTTTTGCATATGAATGGCCTGCCCTTTCGCAGCTTAACCTAATAAATTGCAACTGGGTAAGACAGCTCCAAAACTTCCAAACCCCAAGCAAAGATGAGAAATCTGCAGATCTCCCTGTAGCTCCTGCTGGGTGGCCTCAGACAGTAGCTGACTTGCACCTCGTTGGAGATCCAGGAACCAGTGCACCTAGAAGTCAGTGTGAGACAACACCAGATTTCAACTCCTCACATACATAAGTGAAACATTCAAGAGGCAGACTCAGTGAGCACCAAAGCCCCACTGAAGCAAGTCCTGCCCCATAAGGGTGTCTCCAGCACAGCAGTTCTTCCATTATAGACACAGTTGATCCTCACAGCCAATTGGCCTGGAGGTCAATTCCTCCCAGTGTACCAACA
Organism: Cnephaeus nilssonii; assembly: GCF_951640355.1. Classification (NCBI taxonomy): domain Eukaryota; kingdom Metazoa; phylum Chordata; class Mammalia; order Chiroptera; family Vespertilionidae; genus Cnephaeus; species Cnephaeus nilssonii. Next base: position 37,785,531 of record NC_137075.1, on the reverse strand, counting down.
GCAATCAAGGCTTAACTACAACAAGACTGTGCACACAGCCCACAAAGGTGTGCACCAAGAGTGTTCACCTCAGGTGATTGGGGAGGCTGAGCCACGGGGCCCTGTAGGTCACCTACCACACAAAGCCACTCCATCAACACAGGGAAGCAGCCAAAATGCGGAGACAAAGAAACATGTCACGAATGAAAGAATGGAGGAAAGCAAACTACTGGATATAGAGTTCAAAACCACAGTTATAAAGTTACTCAAGAATCTTCTAGAAACTGCTGAGAAACTTAGTGAGACCTCTGAGGAACTTAGTGAGACCTTCAAGGATCTTAATGAGAATGCCAAAAAAAAAAAAAAAATGGAAAAGGACCAGTCAGAAATTAAGCATACACTGTCTGAAATAAAGAATAATATACAGAAATCCAACAGTAGACTAGAGGACCCCAAGAATCAAATATGAGGAAGCAAAAAACACCCAACCAGAAAAACAAAAAGAAGAAAGAATCCAAAAATATGAAGATAGTGTAAGGAGCCTCTGGGACAACTTCAAGTGTACCAACATCCGAATTATGGGGGTGCCAGAAGAAGAGAGAGAGCAAAATATTGAAAACCTATTAGAAGAAATAATGACAGAAAACTCCTACCTGGTGAAAGAAATAGACTTACAAGTCCCGGAAGCGCAGAGAACCCCAAACAAAAGGAATCCAAAGAGGACCACACCAAGGCACATCATAATTAAAATGCCAAGGGCAAAAGACAAAGAGAGAATCTTGAAAGCAGCAAGAGAAAAACAGTTAGTCACCTACAAGGGAGTACCCATATGACTGTCAGCTGATTTCTCAACAGAAACTATGCAGGCAAGAAGGGAGTGGCAAGAAATATTCAAAGTGATGAACAGCAATAACCTACAACCAAGATTACTCTACCCAGCAAAGCTATCATTTAGAATTGAAGGTCAGTTAAAGAGCTTCACAGACAAGAAAAAGCTAAAGGCCCTGACTGGTTTGGCTCAGTGGATGGAGCGTCGGCCTGCAGACTCAAGGGTCCCAGGTTTGGTTCCGGCCAAGGGCATGTACCTTGATTGCGGGCATATCCCCAGTGGGGGGTGTGCAGGAGGCAGCTGATCAATGTTTCTCTCTCATCAATGTTTCTCTCTATCCCTCTCCCTTTCTCTCTGTAAAAAAATCAATAAAATATGTTTTAAAAATAAATAAATAAAAAGCTAAAGGAGTTCATCACCAACAAACCAGGATGATATGAAATGCTGAAGGGTATTCTTTAAGAAGAGGAAGGAGAAGAAAAAGGTAAAGATAAATATTATGAACAACCAAGTGACAACAAATACATATCTATCAACAAGTGAATCTAAAAATCAAGTCAATAAAAAATCTGATGAACAGAATAAACTGGTGAATATAATAGAATCAGGGTCATAGAAAGGGAATGGACTGACAATTCTCAGGGGGAAGGAGGTGTGAGGGGTGCGGGAAGTGATTGGACAAAAATCTTACACCTATGGATGAGGACAGTAGTGGGGGATAAGGGGATGGGGTGGGGGGGAATCAGGTGGAGGGGAGCTATGGAGAGAAAAAAGAGGAACAATTGTAATAATCTGAACAATAAAGATTTATTTTAAAAATTAGCAAAAGGATAGTACATTAATGCAAAATAAATTATAAATGGCTAATCCTATATAATAAAGCGGTAATATGCAAATTGACCATCACTCCAACACACAAGATGGCTGCCCCCATGTGGACACAAGATGGCCACTACAAGATGGCCAGCAGGGGAGGGCAGTTGTGGGCGATCAGGCCAGCAGGGGAGGGCAGTTGGGGGTGACCAGGCCAGCAGGGGATGGCAGTTAGGGGTGACCAGGCCTGCAGGGCAGGGCAGTTGGGGGGGATCGGGCCGGCAGGGAAGCAGTTAGGCGTTGATCAGGCTGGCAGGCAGAAGAAGTTAGGGGCAATCAGGCAGGCAGGCAGGCGAGCGGTTGGGAGCCAACCGTCCTGGATAGTCCAGGATTGGGCCTAAATGGGCAATCAGACATCCCTCGAGGGGTCCCAGATTGGAGAGGGTGCAGGTTGGGCTGAGGGACACCCCCCGCCCCCTGTGCACAAATTTCATGCACCGGGTCTCTAGTAAACATATAAAAAGATATGCAACTTCACTGGTCCTCAGGATAATGCAATTAAAACTACAGTGGATGTCACTTCAGACCTATCAAATTTGCAAATATTAAAAAGTCTGGGTAGTTCATTTGAATTTGGCTGTTTTAATATCTTTTGTTAATAAAAAGAAATGCTTGCAAAAAAAAAAAGTCTGCTAACACTATTTGCTGGTGAGAAAGAGTGGGATTGAGAATTTCACACACTGTTGATAGGAGTGTTGTTTAGAATCATTTTAAAGATCATTTTTAAAATATCTAATAAGTTTAAAGGTGTACATAAATAAAACCAGAAATTCTACTCTAAACTTTAGCCCTAGTGAGGGATTTATTTACACATGAACACAAAGGTTTAAAAGGACACTTATGGACACATTGTTTCAAACCATAAAAAATAGGAATAAACTTAAATTTTCATCAACAGCTATGCAGATAAGCAAATATTGAGTGACATATTCACTCAAAGTGATGCATTTAAATGAATGAATTAGAGCTATAGATACCAACACAGGTAATCAAACAAATAATCTTGAAAAAAAAAGTTGCTGCAAGACACACACAGCAGGATGCCATTTCAAACACATAACCATATTATATATTTTTTGGGGATTTTACACCTAAGTATTAAGAAGTACACAGGTCTAATAAATAAGTTCACCTAAGGTGAAGGTAGAGGGCACATAGGAAATTTTAAATGTATTTCTAATGTTTTATTTCTTAACTTAGCTGGTGGGTATAATCATGAACTTAAATTCAACTAACATCTTAGCCTTAAAATATATGAAGTAAAAACTGACAAAAATATAACAAAATTAACAAGTAAATCAACAGGAGATAAGTAGTACCACTCTATTAGAAATTGATAGATCAAGCAAATGAAAACAGTGATTAACACGATTAACAATCTTGATTATATATATCTCAGAACCCAACCAGTGACAACATGCATCCTTTTCAGGAGCATATATTTGCAAAATATTGATGATTCATTGGAACAATTCATCAAAAGATTTCAAAGTAATTGCTTTGCAGATGCCGCCACCCCAGAGCTGCCGTGACCAGCCATGGTGAACCCCACCGCGTTCTTCGACATCGCCGTCGACAGCGAGCCCTTGGGCCACGTGTCATTTGAGCTGTTTGCAGACAAAGTTCCAAAGACAGCAGAAAACTCGCATGCTCTGAGCACTGGGGAGAAAGGATTTGGTTATAAAGGTTCCTGCTTTCACTTTATGTGTCAGGGTGATGACTTCACACGCCAAAATAGCACAAAATAGTCCATCTATGGGGAGAAATTTGAGGATGAGTACTTCATCCTGAAACATACAGGTCCTGGCATTGTGTCCATGGCAAATGCTGGCCCTAACACAAACGGTTCCTAGTTTTTCATCTGCGCTGCCAAGACTGAGTGGTTGAATGGCAAGTATGTGGTCTTCGCCAGGTGAAAGAAGGCATAAATATTGTGACAGCCATGGAATGCTTTGGGTCCAGGAATGGCAAGACCAGCAAGAAGATCACCACTGCTGACTGTGGACAACTCTAATAAATTTGACTTGTGCTTTATCTTAACCACCAGACCATTCCTTCTGTAGCTAAGGAGAGCACCCCTTCACCTGATTTGTTTGGAATGTTCTATAATCTTTGTGCTCTTGCCACAGTTTATTGGGTCCCATAATTTCCTTACCCCCTCCCAGTCTAGCTAGATTGCAGAGTTTAGTTTATGATTATGAAATAAAAACTAAATAGTTGTCTGTCAAAAAAATATTTCAAAGTAATATTATCATACAGATGATGTTCTTTTTCTATAATGTGATTTCAAAAACAAAAGAATAGACTGTAAATGAGAAAAAACTAAAACTAGCAAATCTAAATAAGAAGTTTTTGAAAGTAAACAAACCATACAACTATGCAAAGTTTATTCTAAGAATGCAAGATTTGATATATATTATCTGAAAATTGTATTGATGATATATACCATATTAATATACTAAGAGAGGAAAACCATTGTCTCAAAATGATACAAATGATAAAGAAAAAAGTCTTCATAAGCTCAATACTCATTCTTGATATTTAAAAAACAACTCTTAGCTAACTTAGAATAGAAGGGAAGCAGATTCACAACTATTGATCAAAAAATTTCAGCAAACTTCAAATCTAATAGTGAAACTTCAGGAAACAAGATTAAGAATGCCCACCATCGTTCTTATTTTCCTACTAGTGGCCCAATGCACAAAATTCATGCATGGAGCGGGGGTTCCCTCAACCCAGCCTGCACCCTCTCCAATCAGGGACCCCTTGGGGGATGTCCGACTGCCGGTTTAGGCCCGATCCCTGTGGCAATCTGGGACCGCTCTCTCCTAACCGCTCACCTGACTGCCTGTCTGATCATCCCTAACTGCCTCTGCCTGCCTGCCTGATTGCCCCTACCTGCCCTCTCCTGCTGGCCTGATCTCACCCCTAACTGCCCTCCCCTGCCGGCCTGATCTCGCCCCCAACTGCCCTCCCCTGCCAGCCTGGTTGCCCCCAACTGCCCTTCCTACCGGCCAATTTGGTTCTGATTGGTCAGTTTCTATGCCAGTCAGTGTCAAAAGCTCCACCTCCTATGCAGCCATTGGCTCCTCACCAGATTTGGTTCTTATTGGTTGGTTTCTATGCCAGTCAGTGTCAAAAGCTCTGCCTTTTAGGCAGCCATTGGCTCCTCACAGCTCACCCAGATTTGGTTCTGATTGGTCAGTTTCTATGCCAGTCAGCATCTCCAGGTCTATCTCCGGGCCTGATCAGAGACACAGGGCTGATCAGCAACCCCCATGGAGGCCCAGAGAGAAACAGAGGCACGGTGGCTGCTGGCGAAGCCCAGAGAGAAAGAGAGAGACAACGGTTAATCAACAGCTGCCATGGAGGCTGCAGATCAGACCCTGCCTCTCTCTCTGGGCCGCTCTCCGGGCCTGATCCGCAGCCCCCTCGGCAGTCAGTGCTGGGTCGCTGCACCTGCACCAACAGCAGTGCTGGGTTGCCGACCCAGCACTGACTGCAGGACTGACTTCCAGTGTTTGGTCGAGCCTTCGGTCATTTTGGACCCTGGGTTTTTATATATTAGGATATACTAGAAGTCTGGAACAATGCAATATGAAGAGAAATGAGATGTAAAAACTGGAAAGGAAGAGACAAAACTGGTATTACTTACAATGATATGATTGTCAAAATTTAAATGGTGATACCGATACCATTATAATAACATGGTTATTATTTAACAGGAAGGGAGCAAAGGGGAGAGTAGATAATATAGTCATGCATTTATATAGCTTTGCCAAGAAGCTGCAGTAACATTCTCCAAGTCTGTTCCTCACAGATCACCGGGGGAAGGGACTGGGCAATAGACACATGCCCAGTAAGTCTGGGTGACATGGGGAGATGCTTACCTGTCAGTCACACCTGGGAGGGAGTCAGTGGCCAGAAAAGGCGTGGCCATGGCAAGGGCCTGGAATCTGAGATCCTTAACTCCTGAACAAAGACAGTTCTCTCTCTCTCTTTTTTTTTTTAAAAAAATATATTTTATTGATTTTTTACAGAGAGGAAGGGAGAGGGATAGAGAGTTAGAAACATCGATGAGAGAGAAACATCGATCAGCTGCCTCCTGCACACCTCCTACTGGAGATGTGCCCGCAACCAAGGTACATGCCCTTGACCGGAATCGAACCTGGGACCCTTGAGTCCACAGGCCGACGCTCTATCCACTGAGCCAAACCGGTTTCGGCGACAGTTCTCTCTTTTGTGCTCTTGGCCCTCTTGCTCTCTTGGGACTCCAGTTGCAGGGGGCGTGCTCCCCTGCACTAGCCCACACAATGGACAAATGGACTAAATCTAGCCTGATGCTATATCAGACTCGACTCCACTCTGGAATGGAAACTCTGGACACTGGCCCTGCTTTTAGCTCTACTAAACGCCCAGCTGCACCTTCTTCAGGCCTGGTTTAAGGGACATGGGACATTTGAACCCGAGGGATATAATTCCACACAAATAAAGCTTTCTACAACATCTCATCCTCCCATGGGGCCTTCACAAATTCTTATTCCAACAGAACTCCAAGAACCCCACTCCCACTCCAACGAAGGAATTCCACCCACCCAGTCGTCCTGCAACAATACCATTTGTACAGGGTCTAGGAAACCCATGCTATGCATTGCCTAGGGGCACATAGGTTGATTGTGAATGGCACCACCCCAAGTTCTGCCTGGTGGTGAACCCCACACAAACCTTGGGAAAGTGGCTATCTCTGGGGAGACAAGCAGAGGAATTGAATTAAGAGGAATTTAAAAGGGGGAATCAGCCACTGGCTTTAAAAGTCTGAAGAAAATATGGCAAACTGTTCAAATATAGATGACTAATATACAAGTGTACATTCACTCACTTTGTTATTTTTCTATTAGTTTGAAAGTATTCAGGATTCTCTTCTATAAATGGTAATGACATGCCCAAAATTTCACATATAGATTTTTTTTTTACATAAGACTAGGTTTAGCTTTATAGTTAGTGAGGCAAATTATCTACCTCCAACAGAATGAATATACAAAATCCTAATAAAATTAAAAAAACAGAAAAAAAAAGGAAACAAAACATATAAGCATTAGTTGACTTGACTGAAAACTTTGGGAGAAGTTCCCTGCTCTGTAGAAGGTGCCTGGACTCAGTAACTGACAGAGCCCTTTATTTGAAGCCGAGAAAATGAACTTCAGGAAGGGGGTGAAGGGCAGTCTCTGGAGAGGCAGGTGAAAGCCAGCCAGCTTTAACTCGAATGAGAGTGGAATTTTCTAGTAAACCAGGCCAGACAAGTACCCAGGAGGCCAGGCCACCTGCACAGGTTTCTAAGGGAGATAGGACACTTGTGTCTCCCACATGGTGGAAAAGTACTCCAAATGAAAACATATTGCACCTGCCACCGGCTTGGTGCCTATTAACTATAAGGTCTTAACTTGCATTAATTCTACCATGCAGAATTTAAGAACTGACTTTTGTGGCTATTTTCAAGTCTCTTCCTATCAAATATAAGAAAAGCTATTAGACATACAGGGGAAAATAACAAAAAAGTGAGAGCTTGGGATGGAAAGCCGTGTAAATGTAAGGTCTTAACTCACATTACTTATACCATTCAGAATTTAAGAATTGTGTGTGTGTGTGTGTGTGTGTGTGTGTGTGTGTGTGTGTGTGTGTCTCCTTTTAAATCTGCCATTTCTCAATCCTAATACCAAGATGAGAAGACCTATTAGACATATAGAAAAGCCAGCACAGCGAGCATTTGAGATGGAAAGCTTAGTAGCTTCTCAGTAGGAATATGGTGAGAGGTAAGGTCACACCAAGGAGATCCAGCTCAGAAAAAAAATGAACATTTCTCTGGCCCTCTGGTCCAACCTCCACAAGGTTGCCAGACTCAGAAAATAAAATTATAGGATACTCAGTTAAATGTGAACTTCAGATAAACAACAGATACTTCTTTAGTATAAGTAGGCCTCATGCAATATAGGGGATGTACTTATACTAAGTAATTATTCGTTGTTTATCTGAAGTGCACATTAAACTGGACATCCTGTGTTTTATCTGGCAACCCTAATCTAAGATCTCTTAGCACTCTTAGTGGAAACTGTTCAATGGGCCAGTTTCAATTTGTAGAAACTGAAGACTGTGTGCACACAGACAGAAACAGTCATCCCCCAAATACTGCCTCTACACATTTCAGTGTAACGTCGTCACTAAAATCTGATGTTTTAGTTTTACCATGGTAGTTTTAGCTTTATTTCCCCCCATGTAATCTGATTTTTTCTTTTTTTTTTTTTAAGACAATTTCTCACGGAAACAGCTACGAGGAAGTCGATTATCTAATTTTCCAAATGAACAGAAAGAATAAGGCACCAAATGAAATGGAAACAACACACATCTCCCAAATGTACACATCTCCCACTTCCCATTCCGGTACAGAGTGGGGAACATTACCGATAGAGCATGTGAAAGAAGTGTACACTCACTCACAGGCAAAACACAGTTGCTACTCAAAGGTTGTAAAAACACTTCTGAAAAATCAGTCCTGTGCAGCTGGCCACCTCGGATCTTGCTACTGTGTTACGAAAGTCAAAATCAGCGCAGCTAAACTGGAGACACAATAGCTCACTTCTGAAAGCCAAGACGTCTCCACCAGCCAACCAATTTAATCCTCCCCTATAAAGGCTTAATTCAGTGTTTCTCAACCTTGGTTACATATTAGAATCACCTGGCGAGGCTTAAAAACTGTGCATGGACCCCAGCCCAGAGACAGATTTAATGGGTGTGAGATGCATGCCAGGCACTGGGGTTTTTAACTGTCCCGGTGATTCTGACATACAGCCAAGCATCAGTGTTATCCTCAAACAACGGTGTCTGCGAGGTGGAAAGTGATGCACTTGCCTAGGTTGTAAAAAGCCTGCTCCTCCATTCGTTAACTCCAAGCTCTCCTCTGCCCACGCTGACGAGGCCACAAAGGCTAACTGCATTGAGCCAAGAGCTTATACACAGGAACTGAGTTCTTCTTGCCCCACCGCAGTTTCTCTAAAATTTCAGAATCCAGAAATAACGTTCAAATACTGGGAATATATAGAAGGGACTTCAGATGGGAAAACAAAACAAACAAACAAACAAACAAGAAAAACCCAGGCAAGCTCTTTGAGGAAATCTCATTTTACCCCCAACTTAACCAGCCAGATTATTGTTTTAGAAATGGCAGCATCTGGCAGCATGTGAAGGATATCAGCTCCTTTCATAGAGACCTTCAGTTTGGTCTGGCAGCAAAGCCCCAGGCCCTGCTGGCCCACACGCCCTACCCACCCTTTGGAGTAGAACCCAGTCCGGAAGCATATCCTTCTTCCTCTGAAGCCCCAGGCTGAGGTTCAAGGCAAAGCTTAGCTATTACAGAAACAAGACACTCTTAAGTCTCTCCTCCTTCCTATTGATAAAATAAATGATGGGCCAAACCATAAGAAGTCATTTCACTAGTTCAAAAATAATAAAATAGAGAAAGAATCGGTTTGTCATATCGAAAGGTAACGTGCCTTACAGGTTCCTATGATAAGTGAGACCATTCCTGTTTTACTTAAATAGCATTATCAGAACTAGTCTCTATCTGAAGATTAAAGCTGGTTTGGAAAAAACACACACACATATATAAAACTTAAATCATAAAATCACAGAACCTTAAGGATAGAGTCTCAGAAGTCACTTAGTCCAGCACCCCTCCCTCAGAGGAACACAAGCAGAAACTAATACCCAAATAAAATCACTTACTAGTAATTGCTTTACAGCGTAGGGTAGAGAATCTCCGATCAGCACCCAGGGGAAACACATGTTCTGACTACAAGAGGAGAACAAGGTCACATGACTGTTCGGCGGAGTGCAGGTGTCCTGACCACTTTCAATCCACTTCCCACCATACTTTGCAGCCTCTTTACAGCTGTTAAGTGAGGTAAAATGTTCAGACAGGAAAAGAACTAGAAGTCCTGAAGCAGTAGAACGTTATTTGAAAAAGCAGCTGCTGCAAACCGAACAACAGTACAGGCTAGGAACACATATTAGGGTCAGGAGTGGGGAGTTGGGGGGAGGGCAGTGAGCAGGGCCCACTAGAAATTAGTGACCAAAAGTCACAGCGGCAGATCCTGGACAGTTGTGTCATTTTCTCCAATAGCTTCTTCCATTCAGACACAGGTAGGGGACAGAGGTTTGGATATCTGCAGGGCCAGGGCTTTGTCAGGTGGCTGCTATGGGTGGTGATGGGGTAAAGAAAGGAAGAGCATCATGAAGAATGTCCCTGAAGGGATACGTAGCTCACAGAATCAACGTCATAAGACGGAAGTGAAGACAGAATGGTTGGTAGACATGGAGAAAGATGGAAAGATGCTTGGGGTCAAGCTCCTGAAGGAGAAAAGGGAGAACTCGGGGAGAAAGCTGGAATGATAGAATGGAGGACAGAAACTGGGTGCTATAACTTATCACTTCAAAGTTAAAGCTCTCTTGAGTAAGTATAAGGTCTAGGATGTGGACAGAGCATTAGCTGACTGGAAGGGAAAAGAATAGCACAGGAAGGGAGGAGAGGCCAGGATTTGAAATAGGTTATCCATGGGTCTGATAGGAAAGCAGAGGGTGTGGCCGGGCCTGGGAGGTCCATGGTAAGTGCCATAAGGAAAGTCACACAATACAGCCCTGAAGCCCCAAAGGACCAAAAGTTCATGTGACTCCTTGTGGATAGATCTTCTGCCTTCTTATTTGGGGTTTTGTTTTGCTTTAAAGAACTCTCACAGTATAAGGATACGGGGCTTGCAATAAATGTACCCTTTCAGGTTTAGTGGGGCCTTTGGATCTGGTTGTGATTATAAAGCCAGGTAAATGGTAACTAACAGTAGCATTTTCCATTACCAAGTTATGTCTAATGCTTTACTAATAACATATTTCCTCAAATACAGAACATCATGAATCCTAAGATGCATCAGTATTTATATGTATATTCTTTATTTATAAGAAAATAATTATAATTCTAAAATGTAAAACATGCCAGAATTTCAAATGTGGAAAATGTGCATCATACGTTAGATAAAATAAGTTATTAACTCATTGAATGCTCATAAAAATTGTATGTGGGAAGTGTTGTTATTGCTACCCCCGATTAGAGATAAGAAACCAAGACACAGGGAAGTGAAGTACTTTCCCATGCTCACACAGATAAGGAACACAGACCAGATTTGAACCCAGAAAGCTTGGCTATAGAATATATTCTTAATATCTGCACCATACTATCCCAGCTCAATATGTATTCATTATAGAGGACAACAAACATCCTGATACACCAACCTACGCTTTCCTCATCCCCTGCGGGAAGGAGCTGGCATGTAGAGTACCTGCTGCTGGCACAGCCTGAGGACATGGACTTCCTGAGAGACTCACATTTCCTAAACCAGGTCTGACTCAGGCCCTGTCCTCTCCAGAGGACCTGCCCCAATTAGTGGTTTCCTGAAATTCACTGCTCCAGGCACCAACTCATCCCCAAACATCCACAGGTGTTTTCCACGTGGCCATTCCTATACTCATGCATCTGTAGCCACATTTACTTTTCCCCTTCTTCCAGCTGTCATCACGCGCCACACTTCACGAAGGCGACTCCCGGAGCCACATTCACAGCTGCCACAATAAAGAAGCCACAGCTGAACGAGCACCAGATGCATGCAGCCATCAGATCATACCGCCTCAGGCCGCTCCAATCTCTGGCTCTCATAAGGCGTAAACTGGGGCCCGGCTCATGAAAACCACACACTCCCTTTACAGCTCACTGCCTTAGTTACTATGGTAACAGATATCACACAAACACAAAGTCAGTGTCACTGTTTCCATGTCTTATAAACATACGAACAAATGTTCAACCCTGCCAGTCATTAAAGAAATATTAATAAAGCTATTTTGTCCCTCTATGTGGAAAACAATTTTAAATCAAGAAATCTAGTGTTGTCTAAAAGGCAGTAAATCATGTACTGTCAACATAATCAACAACAGAAAATTACTGCAGTTAGAATTACTGTTAGCATTAACATTTATTGAATATCTCCTATGAGTCAGGCATTGTGCTAAGCAGTTTACTTTACTTTCTCTAATCCTCGGAGGTAGGCACTAGAGTATTCCATTTTGTAGGACACTGAGGGTCACTGGTTAAGAGAAATGGGTACTACCTTTTAGAACAGGGGTGGGGAAACGTTTTTCTGCCAAGGGCCATTTGGATATTTATAACATCATTTGCTTAATATAATTAACTTAATATAAATTTATGTTGCTATGATAAAAGCTCCTAGATTTATTGAGTCATTTATTTATTTTGAGTCATTCCCTATACCTGTTTTAGAAGGTGAATTTGGCAATTGGTATCATCATGATTGAGAGCAGACTCTGGACCCAGGAGGCCTGGTTCGAATCCTAGCTCTGCCACTTATGCACAGTAGGGTCTGGATTGTGTTTGTTCACCTCCTGTGTCTCTGTTTCGTCATCTGTAAATGGAGATAATGATGATTCCTATCTAACAAGGTTGTTGTAAAATTGAGATCTAATATTTGTACAGTGCTTAGAGCAGTACCTTGCATATAGGTATATAATATATAGGGTGTCCCCCCAAAAAATGTATACACACACTTTGAATAATTATAAAGGCAGTGTTTATTAAAACACATTTCACTTTCAAAATTGAGCTATCAGCTATTAAAGTATATATACACTAGAGGCCCAGTGCATGATTTAATCATGCACCTGGTGCACCAGCGGGCTGGCTGTCCGCCGGTGCACCAGGCCTTCCGAAAGCCTCTGGCGCGGCCGAGGCTTTCGAAAGGCCTTGTGCCGGAGCAGACAGCCGGCCAGCTCCCCCGCTTTGGCTTTTGATCGCGGGGGAGCTGGCCGGCTGTCCGCCGGTGCACCAGGCTTTCGAAAGGCCTTGTGCCGGAGCAGACAGCCGGCCAGCTCCCCCGCTTTGGCTTTTGATCGCGGGGGAGCTGGCCGGCTGTCCACCGGTGCACCAGGCCTTCCGAAAGCCTCCGGCGCAGCCATGACACAGACGCTGAGCTCGCGGCGCCAGTGGCGCCGCAAGCTCAGTGTCCTGCTGGCCCAATCAGCTACCCCGGCCACCCTGAGTCCCGCCCCCTGCGCCTCCTGCTGGCCTAATCGTGGGCGTAGCGGAGTGATGGTAATTTACATATTACCATTTTATTATGTAGGATTCTGGGGGGACATCCTGTGTATTCTCAGCTGTTATTACTATTATTATTGTTTCATCTTCATTCTTAACTGATAGCTTTGCTTACTACTCCATTGACAAAACTGAAACAGCCAGAACTTCCACATCTGCCCACCTCCCAGCACTGATATCCACGTTCTCCACCCTTGAATCTATTACCAGAGATGACTTTCCATGCTCCAATCAAAGCCAACCCCTCTGCCAGTCCACAACATCTCCAAGCTACTCACAGTCCTAAAGAGATCAGTCCAGGTAGTCTCCCTTCTTCCTACATCAAATTTCCCCTTTCTGCTGGAACCTTGTCTCTGGCATAAAAAAATAGTAACACTTTTCCCATCTTAATTAGAACGAAATGAACCTATTTTTTTCCATTGATTTTTAGAGAGTGGAAGGGAGTGAGGGCAAATGAACCTTTCTTTTGATCCCACTAGCTACTACCCCAATTTTGTTCCTTTGCAATACAATTCCTCAAAAACAATTGTCCATATACTGTTTCCAACTGTCATTCTCAAAGTTATTCCAAATTAGACTTTTGCCCCAACCCCCTCCACCAGTATCCTCCAATATACTCCCCACTTCTAAATTCAATGGTCAGCCCTGGCCAGTGTGGCTCAATGATTAGAAAGTTGTCCCTGGCACCGAAGGGTCACGGGTTCAATCCCTGGTCAAAGGCATATGCCTGGGTTGCAAGTTTAATCCCCAGTCTCGGTAGGGGCAAGTTCGGGAGGCAACCAATTGCTGTATCTCTCTCACATCAATGTTTCTGTCTCTGTCTCCCTTCCATTCTCTCTAAAAATCAAAGGAAAAAATATATTTGGGTGAGGATTAACAAAAATAAATAAGTAATAAATTCAATGGTTGATTCTCAGTCCTTACTTTACCTGCTCTACCATTTGACACAGTCCCTCCCTCCTAGATGCACCTTTTAAACATAGAATCCAGACTCCACAATCTCTTGGTTTTCCTGCTACCTCACTGGATGCTCTTTCTCAGTTTACTTTGCTGCTGCCTCCTCTTCACCTCAATCTCTTCCTCTTGGAGTTCGCCAGGGTTAGTCCTGGTTCTTCTTCTCCATCTATACTCAGCATTTCATCTAGACTCAAAGGTTTAAAAACCAACTTTTATATGTGCAAATAAATGATTCCCTAATGTATATCTACAGCTGAGAGGCCCTCTTCCCTAAATCCACACTCATATACCCAAGTGCCTGCTAACATTTCTTGTGCAAGTCAAATCACACCTCAAGTTTCACAGACCAGAAACAATGCCTGATGGCCTGATTGTGGTCCTACACGTGTGCTAGACATTATCCCTGACTGTTCTCCCCCACATCCAATCTATCAGGAAATCCTGATCGACTCTTATCGTTGTCATTAGCTAGTTAATATTAATAAAGGAAAGAAAGCAAAGCAAAGTCAGACATTGTAAGCATGGTTATCTGGACAGCTTCACCAGGAAGTTACAGCTTCATGCTCCCCAGGGAACCACTGGTCCATTCCCTGCAGATCACTGGGGAAAAGGATTGAACAAAAGGGGATATGGGCACATGAGCAGTGAAGTCGGGGTGATGTAGGGAATGCGCTTGCTTGTCAGTCTAGCCTGGGGAACAATGGATTGGTGAGGGGGTGGACCTATCAGAAATACACAAAATCTTGGAAAGTTAATCCCTAGACAAATAGTTCCCGCTCTCTTGCTCTTTTTCTCTCTTGCTCCGTGATCCACACTCTTCCATGCACTTGCCTGTTCTCTCTCCATAGCCATGTGGCCTTAAGCAGCCCTATGGCCCATGGCTATCTGGACCTCACATGCAAGGAATTCAGCTGGGAACACAAGCTAAGCTAGCTAGTTGCTGGACTGGTCTGGACTTTCATATGGCAGAAATTCTGGAAAGTGGCCTTAATTCTGGCCCTGCTGAAGACAAGATTGGACTTCTGCCATGGCGAGACAAATAGAGATGGGACCTTAGAGAAGAAGCCCCTTAATTTTACATCATTAATAAAGTTTTCCACAAAACCCCCTCCCACTATGGGGGTATCAGGAAATTATTTTCCTCGCAGCACTCCAAGAACCCCACTTCCTCTGATGTCAGTTCTACTTCCAAAATAAATCCAGAATCTGATTATTTTTTACTGCCTCCTTTGTTACAACCATAGTCCAAGCCAACCATCTCTTGAGAAGTACAATCTCTTCCTGGATCACCATAATAATCTCCTAATAACTATGACCATGGGTCCACCTATCCCCACACCTTCCCATCCCCATCTCATCCCCAACCTCTAGTTAAACAGCAGCCAGAGTGAGCTTTACCAGACACAAGAATAAACATGTCAAAATTCCCTAAGAGTGCCCCATTTCACTCTCAGCACAAAGGCTAACATCAAACAACATCCTACATTGGCCTACAATGTTGCCCATCAGGGATTCTTTCATCTTTTTGTGCCATAGAAGTTGGAAATGTCTACTGACCCCTTCTCAAAATAATATTTTTAAATGTATAAAAGTAAAATACAATAGATTATAGAGGAGACCAACTGAGCTATCAAAACATTTTTTATGTGATACAGTACCACATGTACCCCCTTCTTAATACATTAAATAACAAGATCTAGTGGCAGGTCTAACTGCTAACATAATTTCAATGTGACATGGTGATGAACACTACCACTACCTATGATGTGATAATATCTGTGACTTCTGACAAGGCCATAGACTTTATTAAGTTACTGAGGTTTTTTGGCCTACATTCATAACTGAAAGAAATGTTAAATTTCAGTTAGATGTAATTTATATATTATTATCCTATCTAATAAAAGAGTAATATGCAAATTAACCACCACTCTGCTACACCCACAAGCCATGCCCACCAGCCAATCAGGAGCAAGTATTCAAATTAACCCAACCAAGATGGCTGCAGCCACGGAGCGAGCAGGAGGCTTGGGTTTCCCCAGCAATGGAGGAAGCCAAGCTTTCCGCACACCCTGGCAGGCCCAGGCCTCCACTCAAGGCTACAAAGTTTCAATTATAGAAGATAAATAAATCCCAGATACCAGGGCCTCCGCTTGTGTCGCTGGAGGGCGTGGCCAGCCTGCAAACCACCACAGGGCCCTTGCCCAGGCCGCTCCATGCCCCAAGGGAACCCCCACCCTGATCCAGGACACCCTTCGGGGCAAATCAGCTGGCCCCCACCCGTGCACCAGGCCTCTATCCTATCTAATAAAAGAGTAATATGCAAATTAACCATCACTCCAACACACAAGATGGCTGCCCCCATGTGGTCAAAGATGGCTGCCACAAGATGGCCAGCAGGGGAGGGCAGTTGAGAGGGACCAGGCCTGCAAGGGAGGGCAGTTGTGGGCAATCAGGCCAGCAGGAGAGGGCAGTTGGGAGGGATCAGGCCTGCAAGGGAG
Organism: Cnephaeus nilssonii; assembly: GCF_951640355.1. Taxonomy (NCBI): domain Eukaryota; kingdom Metazoa; phylum Chordata; class Mammalia; order Chiroptera; family Vespertilionidae; genus Cnephaeus; species Cnephaeus nilssonii. Next base: position 37,769,192 of record NC_137075.1, on the reverse strand, counting down.
GGCAGTTGGGAGGGATCAGGCCTGCAAGGGAGGGCAGTTGGGGGCGATCAAGCCTGCAGGGGAGGGCAGTTAGGGGTGACCAGGCCTGCAGGGGAGGGCAGTTAGGGGCAATTGGGCTGGCAGGAAAGCAGTTAGGCATTAATCAGGCTGTCAGGAGAGTGGTTAGGGGGTGATCAGGCTGGCAGGCAGAAGCGGTTAGGGGCAATCAGGAAGGCAGGCAGGCAAGCAGTTGGGAGCCAGCAGTCCTGGATTGTGAGAGGGATGTCCAACTGCCCTTGAGGGGTCCCAGATTGGAGAGGGTGTAGGCTGGGCTGAGGGACACTCACACCCCCGACCCCGTGCATGAATTTCGTGCACCGGGCCTCTAGTTAAAAATAATAGCAGGCTGGTTCAGTGGTTGAGTGTTGACCTATGAACCAGGAGGTTGCGGTTTGATTCCAGGTAAGGGCACATGCCCGGGTTACTGGTTCGATCCCCAGTGGGGGACATGCAGGAGGCAGCTGATCAATGATTCTCTCTCATCATTGATGTTTTTCTATCTCTCTACCCTCTCCTGTCTTCTCTGAAATCAACAGAAATATATTTTAAACTAGAGGCCCAGTGCACGAAATTCATGCACGGAGGGGGGGGTGCCCCTCAGCCCAGCATGCACCCTCTCCAATCTGGGACCCCTCGAGGGATGTCCAACTGCCCTAAATGGGCACAATCCAGGACTGCTGGCTCCCAACTGCTCACCTGCCTGCCTTCCTGATTACCCCTAACCACTTCTGCCTGCCAGCCTGATCATCCCCTATCCACTCCCCTTCCAGCCTGATTGATGTCTAACTGCTCCCCTGCCAGCCTGTTTGTCCCCAACTTCCCTCCTCTGCCAGTCTGGTCACCCCTAACTGCCCTCCCCTGCAGGCTTGATCGCCCCCAACTGCCCTCCCTTGCAGGTCTGTCCCCTCCCAACTGCCCTCCCCTGCTGGCCATCTGTGGTGGCCATCTTGTGTCCACATGGGGGCAGCTATCTTGATCTTGTGTGTTGGAGTGACAGTCAATCTGCATATTACTCTTTTATTAGATAGGATAGAGGCCTGGTACAGGGGTGGGGGCCAGCTGGTTTGCCCTGAAGGGTGTCCCTGATCAGGGTGGGGTTCCCTTGGGGCGTGGGGCGGCCTGGGCGAGGGGCCTGTGGTGGTTTGCAGGCTGGCCATGCCCCCCGGCGACCCAAGCAGAGGCCCCGGTATCTGGGACATATTTATCTTCTATAATTGAAACTTTGTAGCCTGGAGTGGAGCCAAGCCTTCTGCTCGCTCCATGGGGGCAGCCATTTCTGTTGGGATTTACTTAACTTCTATAATTGAAACTTTGTAGCCTGGAGTGGAGACCTAGGCCTGCAAGGGCTGGTGGAAAGCTGGGCTTCCTCCGTCGCCAGGGGCAACCCTAGCCTGCTTTCTCCAGCTCCGTGGCTGGCTGCTGCCATTTTTCTTGGGATTTATCTTCTATAATTGAAACTTTGTAGTCTTAAGCGGAGGCCTGGGCCGGCCAGGGTGTGCGGAAAGCTTGGCTTCCTCCATTGCTGGGGAAACCCAAGCCTCCCTCCTGCTCTCTCCATGGCCGCAACCATCTTGGTTGGGTTAATTTGCATAATCACTCCTGATTGGCTGGTGGGCGTGGCTGGTGGGCGTGGCTTGTGGTTGTATCGGAGTGATGGTTAATTTGCATATTACTCTTTTATTAGTTAGGACTAGAGGCCCGGTGCACAAAATTCATGCACGGGGGAGGGGTGTCCCTCAGCCCAGCCTGTACCCTCTCCAATCTGGGACTCCTCTCACAATCCAGGACTGCTGGCTCCCAACTGCTCGCCTGTCTGCCTTTCTGATTGCCCCTAACCGCTTCTGCCTGCCAGCCTGATCACCCCTTAACCACTCCCCTGCCAGCCTGATTGCCCCTAACTGCCCTCTCCTGAAGGCCTGGTCACCCCTAACTGCCCTCCCCTGAAGGCCTGGTCACCCCTAACTGCCCTCCCCTGCAGGCCTGGTCCCCCCCAACTGCTCTCCCCTGCAGGCCTGGGTCCCCCGTAACTGCCCTTCCCTGCAGGCCCAGTTGCTCCCAACTTCCCTCCTCTGCAGGCCTGGTCAACCCTAACTGCTCTCCCCTACTGGCCTGATTGCCCACAACTGCCCTCCCTTGCAGGCCTGGTCCCTCCCAACTGCCCTCCCCTGTTGGCCATCTTGTTCCGGCCATCTTGTGTCCACATGGGGACAGCCATCTTTGACCACATGGGGGCAGCCATCTTGTGTGTTGGAGTGATGGTCAATTTGCATATTACTCATTTATTAGATAGGATAGAGGCCTGGTGCATTTGTGGGGGCTGGCTGGTTTGCCCCTGGATCAGGGTGGGGGTTCCCTTGGGGCATGGGGCAGCCTAGGCGAGGGGCCTGTGGTGGTTTGCAGGCCGGCCATGCCCCCCAGTGACCCAAGCGGAGGCCCTGGGATCTGGGGTTTATTTATCTTCTATAATTGAAACTTTGTAGCCTTGAGCAGAGGCCATGGTCGGCCAGGAAGTTTGTCTTCCTCCATCACCGGGAAAACCCAAGCCTCCTGCTCACTCTGTGGCTGCAGCCATTTTTGTTGGGATTTATTTATCTTCTATAATTGAAACTTTGTAGCCTTGAGCGAAGGCCAGGGCCGGCCAGAGCGGGCAGAAAGCTTGGCTTCCTCCATCACCAGGGAAACCCAAGCCTCCTGCTCGCTCTGTGGCCAGCCGCCATCTTGGTTGGGTTAATTTGCATACTCACTCCTGATTGGTTGGTGGGCGTGGCTTGTGGGCATAGCAGAGTGATAGTTAATTTGCATGTTTCTCTTTTATTAGTATAGACTAGAGACCCGGGACACGAAATTCGTGCACTCGGGGGGAAGGGTGGTCCCTCAGCCCGGCCTGTGCCCTCTCGCAGTCCAGAAGCTCTCAGGTGATGTCCGACTGATGGCTTAGGATGTCTGTCGGACATCCTTAGCACTGCCGCAGAGGTGGGAGAGGCTCCCGCCACCACTGCTGCATTCACCAGCTGTGAGCCCAGCTTCTGGCTGAGCGGCGCTCCCCCTGTGGGAGTGCACTGACCACCAGGGGGCAGCTCCTGTGTTGAGCATCTGCTCCCTGGTGGTAAGTGTGTGTCATAGTGACCGGTCGTTCCACTGTTTGGTCAATTTGCATATTAGCCTTTTATTATATAGGAGAATATCCTACCAGGCTTGTTACCATTCACATCTATTTTTTTAAAACAACATTGAACTCTACAGCAAGAGACTTATTTCTGACCCTTAATAAACTTCAGAAATGAAGTAAGGCAGAAACCACACTCCTGTCTTGCTGACCTAGAGACCAGGCTCATGTTTGGAAGACCAGCTCATGCCCCAGACAGAAGCCAGTCGGTTCCCCATGCACAGCACAACAGGACAGACTCCCTTTGTTCCTGGTACAGACATGGACGTTCTGACACTCTCCCTCAAACACCCTACAGCTGATCTGAGCTTGAGTGAGGAGGGGAAAGAGGTGTGGAGGATTGAAGGAGAGAGACCGGAAGTGTCTTCCCTAAGAACCTACATAGACAGGCTGGCTCCACAGGCAGGGGTAGGGAGGGACATAAGTTCTGAGCAGGCTCAGGCTTGAGGGAATTGGCTGTGTCCTTTGTAACCTTAGGTTGCAGTTATAGCCACTGAAAACCAGGCAGCAAGCCACGGGGAAGGAGCTTTGCCATGCCCTCGGGGAAAGACAAACATTATTGACACGTTTTGTAGAAATAAACGTGGCACTTTCACTAGCTCTGGCACACAGAGCTATATAAATGTCAGCTGTTATCATGCACATTATCATTCCCTGTGGGACACAGTAATTTACATTTTTAACATGATCTCAGGAGACTCTGATGCAGTGTGTTCAAAGAGTAAACTAGAACAGTGCTTTTCAAATTCTTTTGGTCATGCAAAACATTTTTCTAAAAAATAATGTACTTCTCACCCATTTTTAAGTTGACATCTAAAATTTTTCATTACAAGTTTAAGTAGCTGCAAAGCACAAAATCATGGGAATTTATGAATGCTGATACCTTAAAAACAAAACCATTACACTTAATATTTTTTTTTTACATTTCACCTTAAATTTAAATATAATTTATTTTAAAAAATAAATAATAGCCCAGTGGTTCAAAATTCAAAAGATAACAAAGGGTAAACATTAAAACATCCCTCTCACCACTGGTGCCACTACCTGGTTCTTCCCCACCACAGGCAATGCTACCAGTTTCTTGTGTATCATCCAGAGATTTTTAAAAAATATACATATGTATTCACTCACACATAATGACTTGTCAATCTTTTGATATCACTACACATAAAAAATTATTTTTGAGTTTATAGCTGAATAGTATTTTATTGCATGAATATGCCATAATTAGTCAGTCCCTTTGTGTGACTATTTAGGGATTCCCCCCTCATTTTTCCATATTACAAATAATGATTCAATGTCTATAGACATTTCTTTTTCTTCCTTTCTCCCTTTCTTCTTTTTATCCACGCAATGTTAGTTGACTAGGATATTCTTTTAAATGTAGCTCATGGAATCTAGTAACACCATGACTTGTCATTTTGCTTAACTGCTTAAAAAGGCTATGAACAAACTGTGATTTAACATTTGGAAGTTTCACATGCTTCCATTTCATCTTTTAACACATTTCAATTTCACTTTTCACAGAATTTATCCAAAAGTAGTACAGCATTATGGTAGGATGCCTATTATTACTTACTCTCTCATAATTTTCATGGACTACAAATATAAAAATAATTTGATTTTAAAAAATTTCCTGTGGTCACAAGAATTTTTGTTTTAGGTTTAATTCTAGACTGAGTAGTTATGATTTTTATTAGTACCTAACCTGTGAAAACACCACATAAAATTTTATAATTATCAAGCATTAAAATTTGATTGGAGCCCTGCCAGTGTGGCTCAGTAGTTGAGTATCAACCCATGAACCAAGAGGTCACTGGTTCGTTTTCCGGTCAGGGCATACGCCCAGTTTACGGGCCTAATCCCCAGTAAGGGATGTGCAGGAGGCAGCCAATCGCTGTTTCTCTCTCACTGGTGTTTCTATTTCTCTATCCCTCTCCCTTCCTCTCTAAAAAATGAAAAATAAATGAATGAATGAATGAATGAATGAATGAATAAATAAATAAATAAATATTTAAAAACATTGACTTGGAAATGTATCTTTTATTGGAATGGATGGGCAGATTTTTTTGGTGCTTTCTTTATCAAAGAAAGCTTCCCAGACCCCACTCTAGTATTTGAATTATAACAGACTCCTGAGATTATTATTTCTCCCAGTGAAGACTGAGACTAAATTTGGGTAATAAAGCAAACACATAAGATGTTAAACAATATAATATTTAAATAAAATTCAACAATAAAACACCTATCATACGCAGTGTCTAGTGGCCAAGATATTCAGAAGAGCTCAGGAGAGGATCAGATAGCCAAAGGCTTTATAAAAGAAACTACACTGGAAGGGGGTGGGGGGAAAAGGTGGATAGGATTTGAAAGATAACTAGGCAGAGGTAAAAAAACTTACCAAGTTTGAAAAGTGTGCTATTGATTTTGTAGGCTAGAAAGTAGCAGTTGATATCCTTAGAAAATACATTCAAACCTCGGTTCTCAAATGTCTCCCAACTCGCACTATTCAGTTCAAGGAAAAAAATGTCTCAGTTGTGTGTGTTGGGCCGGGGGGTGGGGGGGAGTTTTGTTCTCCACCTGACAACCCTTTCAACCCTCAAAGGAGAGAATGCTTTTGCTGCTAGTGAAATCCAAAATCCATGATTAGCACAATTTTAAAACACTAGAGGCCCAGTGCATGAAAATTCATGCACTGGATGGGGGGGGGGGGGGCGTCCCTCAGCCGGGCCTGCCTCCTCTCACAGGCTGGGAGCCCTCAGGGGCGAGAGGCGACCCATCGATCTGGGGGAAGGTGACGCCCCCATCACACCTCTGCTGCTGCCACTGCTGGCAGTGCAAGCCTTGGCCGGCCCTAGTTACCTGAGCCGGGTGGCCCTGGGTGGCTGGGCAGCTGCCATCGGAGGCTTGCCTATGCCTCGGGCCGGCCCTGGGCAGCTGGGGGGCTGAGGGGACTGGGGGACTCTGGAGGCAGGCGTGCAGAGCAGCTGGACCTGCCTGGGGGTCGGCCCAGCCATGCCGCGCACCTGCTACCCCAGTGGGGCTGAGGGGACTGGGCGCCACCATATTTGAGGGTGTGGCAATCAATTAACATATTTCCTCCTTATTGGCTGTGGGCACTGCCATCTTTTTGAGGGTGTGATGGTCAATTAGCATATTCCCTCTTTATTAGATAGGATAAAGAGGCCATATCAAGACTGCTAATGTTGGTGATGAACAAAATAGATCCAGAGGTGTAGATCAGAGGGAAGATGGGGTGAGAGGGTGGGTAAGGGTGTGGGGAGAGATTAACAGGGGAATTTATATGGATAAATGCATAGCCCACGGTAACAGACAATAGTGTGGTGAAGGCCTGGGAGAGGCAAGGGGTGGAATGGAGGAGGTCAATGGGAAAAAAAGGGGGGGTCATCTGTAATACTTTCAACAAAACATATAAATATAACAAAAGAGAAGAAAAAAAAGTCCTAATGTTGCTAAGGATGTGAAAGCACCCACAAAACAATCATAGGCAATTGAAGAGGCAGAAAAATAGTTGCTGATTTGGATAAATGAAAAGCAGTTAGCCATTAGCCAGTGATAGCATTTCAGAGGCAATGGGTATGTGCAAAAGTCAAGATGCTGACCTCCTTCAAAACACCTCTGAAATGAGTGCTGAAAGTGTTTAAGGCTAGTAGGAGGTGGTTTGACAAATTTAAGAAAATAAACGTTTATTTATAGATAAAACAGTACATTAGTCATGTACTATATGTAACAAAGGTTAAAACAAGGAATTATTTGTGGGTCTGAAACAGATTAATTCAATTTACATTATTTCTAATGGGGAAAAATGATTCAGTTTTCAAACAAATTGCTTCTTGAACGGCCTTCTGGAATGAATTAAGTTCGAGAACTGAGGTTCCACTGTATGTGGCTCATCAAAGAGAGACCCTGGTGCAATGGCAGTGGTTGTTTGTTTTGATTGTTGCAAGCATGACAATTACTTACTGTTAAAAATAGAAAAATGTTGTTGCTAATATTAATTTAGATAAACTGCTGTTAGACAAATGGTCTTATGTGAGTTCATTTCAGGCAAACTGACCTAGAGCTGAACATACATTTTATCCAAAACTGGGTAATCCATAAACATAATGAAGACTAATATACATCACTATTAAGTCCCACACTCATTCCAGGTTGGACAAAGAAATTAGTTTAGATTCAAATTATCTTATTTTATTCTCGTAATAGCCCTGGCAATATGTTTAGCAAGAGGTATTAGCCATCACCTAAAATGAAAACCAAGAATCTACTGATCTATACTAATTAACTCAGATTCAGTATTATGAATAAAGATATTTTTTAAGGTACCTGTTCACAAGAAAATAGAAATCATTGATTGTCTCTATAATCTACCATCAAGACCACCACAAGGAACTCCAAACTGGTCTTCCTACTTCCCCACAGCAGCCACTGGCCTCTCTCCCAGATCCACAATCAACCGCAATACCTCTTGAGCTGTCTTACAAAACCCACATGTGGTCCTGTGAGTTCCCTACCTAAAATCTTTCGATGGCTCCCCCGCACTGTCTATATCTTAAGGTCCTCAGCATGGCATGCTATATAATTTCTCTCCCCCAAAGACCTGCCCTTCTCCAAGCTGACAGGCTTTAACAACCCTTGCATACCATTTCCCTGGTCTCTTTTAAATCATAATAAATCACTTGCAATTCTCCACACCAGCCCTACTCCATCTTTCCTCTGCATGTTTGGTCTACCTTGCCTCTACCTGAATTACCCAGTCTACTGTTTTCCAAGGCTGCTTGGGAGACCTGTCCTAATTACTCTAGACAGGATTGACCAGGCTCTCCTTTGTGTTTTACTATAAGCCACACATTCTTCATTAAGAGCATCAGGATGTTTTATTGCACTTACTAGTGTACATTTTACCTCTCCCCGACCCTACTCTCTACCACCTACCTATACTACCAAGACCACCACCAGAACAAACCCAAAACAGAACCATAAGCTGCTTGAGTGCAAGGATCTTGTCTTATTTACCTTTGTATTCCAGTACTTATCTCACATAGTAAATGCTCAGTAAATATATGTAAATGAATAGACAAATATATTATTATTTGTAATAACAACATCAATAAATGAGACACTAATCATGTGCTAGATGTTACTAAATAGAGTTAAATGTGATCTAGGAGCATCAGTAACTCTGATGTCACAGCCATTTACCTGGAACTTCTGAGATTACAAAACAAGATAGAACATGTGTTCGAAGTCAAGGGAAATCCCCTAGGAGTCAATCCTAGCCTTGCCATGCAGCTCAACATACAATAGCAGCTTTTTTTTTTTTTTTCAAAGTTCACTTCTACTTATCCTGGTTGATGGTATACTGAAGTAGTCTTAACATTAAGGGTGACCAAAAAAAAAAAAAAAAAGGCAGAATAACAAAGGGCAGATCTGAAAACCATTCTAGTGCTCCGCTGTGGAGTCACTGCATATTTTACTACTGAAAATATAGAAAATGTTCCCATAATTTCCTTTAGTTTCCCTTACCTTGAAATCACAAAATTCATTATTTTTGGCTAAGACCTTTCCTTATTTAAAATGACCAGAAAGTCAGTAAATCAAATTCAGCATTTTATCATGACAAAATAGGACTATTTCAAAAATGTAGAGACGGTTCTTCACTAGTAACTCTAAAATGTAATCACTAGATAGTCAGGTTAAAGAAAATCACATGAATCACACAGTAATTTCAATAAATATAACCCTAATACATTACATTCAAACTACTTTTTGTGATGCCGACACTTAAAAGCCGAGGTATATAAAGAATGCTCCTTAACTTGATAAAGGTTATTGATCAAAAATCTCTGACCAACATGTTTAACTGGAAAACATTAGAAGAAAGCCTATACAAGCAAGAATAACACAAGGATGTCTACAATTCACTACTTTTCTATCTTTGTTTTTGAGGTCCTAGGCAGTAGAAAGGGATTAGTAAGAAAATAGGAAGCAATTTGTGTTTTATTTTCTAATGTTAAAAACCTGCTTAAAAATGGGCAAAAGACTGGAGTACACATTTCTCCAAAGAAGATACACAAGTGGCCAATAAGCACATGAAAAGACACTCAACATCACTTATCATTAGGGAAATAAAAATCAAAACTACAATGAGGTACTACTTCATACTATTGGAGTGTCTACTATTAAACAAACAAAAGAAAAAGAAAAAAAAAAACACCTGAAAACAAGTGGTGGCAAGGATGTGGAGAAATTGGAACCAGTGTGCACTGTTGGTAAGAATGTAAGTGGTGCAACCATTATGAAAAACAGCATGGAGGTTCCTCAAAAAATAAAAAAAAAAAAACAGAGTTACCATATGATCTAGCCATCCCACTTCTGGACATACACCCAAAAGAATTGAAAGTAGGGTCTCAGGTGTACATATTTGTAAACCCATGTTCATAGCAGCATTACTCACAATAGCCAAAAAGTGGAAGCAACCAAAGTGTCCATTGACATTTGAACAGATAAACAAATACACATACAACAGAATATTATTTAGCCTTAAAAAGGAGACTCTGCCATGTTACAACATGAATGAATCTTGAGGATATTGTGCTAAGTGAAATAAACCTGTCACAAATAGACAAATACTGTATGATTCCAGTGGTTGCCCCTTACATATGGTTTCAATTTCCACAGTTTCAGTTACCTGTGGTCAACCAAGGACTGAAAACACAAAATGAAAAATTCCAGAAATAAACAATTCATAGGTTTTAAACTGTATTTCATTCTGAGTACAGTGATGAAATCTCATGCCATCCAGTCCCATCCGTCCCCCACCCCTCAAGACATGAAGCATTCCTTCATCATATTCCTTCAGTATATTCACCTTTTACAGTATTGCAGTGCTTGTGTTCACTTAACCCTTATTTTACTTAATAATGACCCCAAAGCCATTCACAAAACTTCATTACAGCATATTGTTACAATTGTTTTACTTTATTATTAGTTTTTATAGTTGATCTCTTACTGTGCTAATTTATAAATTAAACTGTATCACAGATATGTACGTATAAGAAAAAACATAGTCTATATAAAGTTCAGTACTATCTGCAATTTCAAGGCATCCACTGGAGGCCTTGAAAAGTCTCTCCCACAGATGAGGGAACACCTAAAGTATATGAGGTAACTAAACCCATCAAATGCATAGAAACAGAAAGTAGAATGGTGGTTGCCAGAGTCTGGAAGAAGGGAAGAAATGGGAAGTTGTTTAATGGGTATTGTTCATAAAACTTCCCAGGCCAAGAGACCAAAGAAAGAGGCTGACAACTCCATCATTACATCAAAAGTTTACTAAGGGAACTTACCTACTAGATGCATCTTGAGTGACAAGACTATATGGATATCTTCCATGCTGCATGGCAGGCACTAAACAATTATATGGAACCGGGAAGGATGGATAAGGGGAAAATGCCTTGCATTCTTGCCCTGGGAAGGCCAAGGGCCTGTTCCAGAAACCAGCACGCCTGGGGCTTAAGGGAGGGGTCTCTCAGACAGTCTCTGAGGGGATTTACAGGACTCAATCTCTGTTCTGGCCTGGATCTAGTTGGTGGATCCTGCAGAAGTGACCTTATAGAACAGTTTCCTCTCCATGAGTATAGTTTCAGTCTTACAAGAACAAAAAGTTCTGGAGAGCCATTGCACAACATGAATATACTTAACACTACTGAACTATACTTTAAAATGGCTAACACTTGCCCTGGCCACTGTGGCTCAGTTGGTTAGAGCATTGTCCCACACATGGAAAGGTGGGGGGTTCGATTCCCAGTCAGGGTGCATATGGATATGGATCTCTCTCTCTCTCACCAATCCTCTCTAATAAAATGGTAATATGCAAATTAACCATCACTCTGCTATATAAGCCACACCCATCAGCCAAGCCACGCCCACCAGCCAATCAGGGCGAGTATGCAAATTAACCCCAATCCAAGATGGCTACAGCCACAGAGAGCAAGCTTTCCTAGGTAACAGAGGAAGCCAAGCTTTCCATAGCCGTTGCAGGCCTAAGCCTCCACTCAAGCTACAAAGTTTCAATTATAGAAGGTAAACAAATTCAAACAAATGGCGGCAGAATGGAGCTTGAGAGAGCAGGCCAGGGTTGCCGGCGGCAACAGGGGAAGCAAAGATTTCCGCACACCCTGGCCGGGCTCACCCGCTTAAGGCAACAAAGTTTCAATTGTAGAAGGTGAATTAACTGCCACAAAAATGGCTGCCAGAGCCCCAGGCTTGGCTCCGCTCCAGGCTACAAAGTTTCAATTGTAGAAGGAAAATAAATTCCAGATACCAGGGCCTCCCCTTGGGTTGCCAGGGGGCGTGGCCGGCCTGCAAACCACCACAGGCCCCTCACTCAGGCCACCCCACACCCCAAGGGAACCCCCACCTGATCCGGGATGCCCTTCAGGGCAAACCAGCTGGCCCCCACCCGTGCACCAGGCCTCTATCCTATCTAATAAAAGAGTAATATGCAGATTGATCATCACTGCAACACACAATATAGATGCCCCCATGTGGTCAAAGATCCTGCCCCCATGTGGACACAAGATGGCCACCACAAGA